>NC_138347.1:55012637-56212637 GCF_046562875.1 Panthera onca
CCACTATCAGGAGGAGAGATAGAGATCCTGGCTCACAGAGTTCACATGTCTCCCAGCAGGAAAAGGAGTAGAGTGAAAATTCTTAGTTGCTAGTCACTTCTTTTCATTTTCACAAGACCAAACTTCCTGTTGTTTGGAAACAAATCACTTGAGAAATGTTTTGAATTGGATTAAAAAAAGACACAGGTTGAGATTAGGGTTAGAGATTTTATTATATCCTAGAGTGCCTGTATAACTTGTGCTGCAGTGATGTTTAATTGAAAGCTTTTCTAGATATAAATAGGAGACTCATTTACTGGCACTTCTAAAATGCTATAGGAATGAGTAATGTAGATGCCAGCACATGTTCATGTAATCAAATAATGAATGACCAATTTTTATGTTGAATTTTAGAATCACGCAGTTATAAACAATTTACATAAAAGGAGGGGTCATAGAGATAACCTTTAGGAAAACAAGATGGATTTTTCCAGCCAAGCTTGTCTTGGCACACAACTACCTTAGACATATTGTCAGATTTTATGAAGATATTTTTCCTCTCACACTTCACTTTCACTATCTAGAAGCCAAGTTGAAGCATTTTCCGTGATGAGTGGGACTTGCAAGGACTAGTTCGAAAGTAGAGTAGGCTTTTAGCAAAACTTTAATGTAGGGAAAATTATTGGTTTAGCCTGCATCCTGTTTCAGTGTCTTGAGGCTTGTAAGCCCTATCCTCACCCCTAGGCACCCAACTCTATGCAGACGCAAAATTCCCCCACAGAAGCATGCCTTGAGGTAATAAATATTAAAATTGTTAAATTTTAGATGGCTGCAAAAGGAAAATTAAGCCCAGGGCTTCAGTTTGTGGACATTAATCTTTCCTAATGCTCACAGTTTTTATGTTTGTTTTAATCTAAAAGTCTTTTTCTTCTGAATAAGTGGTTTGCATTTTAACAAGAGTAAATAAATGCCTAGTTCAAAAGAGTGGCACCATAGGATTGTTAAAATACCACTTCCTACAGGAAGTATCTCCAGGCTCCCTCCATCTCCACAGGCTAGATGTTCCCAGTAAGACTCCTAAGCAAGGTGTACTTTTTCTGTCATGGCACTTAGCACCCATTATTGTGATTATTTGTTTGTCTCTCTTGCAGTTCAACTGTGAGCTCTGTGAGTGTATAGATGTATATTCATATACATATACCATTATATGAATTCCTACTACATAGATCTGTGATTAAATACTTGAAGGATCTCAGGGCACCTGGCTGGCTCAGTTGGAAGAACATGCAACTCTTGATCTCAGGGTTGTGGGTTCAAGCCCCTCATTGGGTGTAGACAAACAAAAAATACTTGGAGGACCTCAATAAATACTTGTGGATTGAAGACTGAATGAACAATGCTAAGAATTTCAGACCTCTAGAAAAGTGATAGAGTGAGGGAAGAGGCATGAAATATTTTGGAATTCAGATGGCTTTCATTAATGTCTCCTACTTATTTTATAATGCTAGAGGACCTTGCTGACAAACCTCTGAAAATGCCACCTAAGGTAACAGGTACAGATTTCAGTATCCCTTTAAATGCTTTATAAAGCTACTCAGCATTGAATGTAAGTGGTTAAGGAGTATAGTCTTGATCTTCTAGAACCACAGACACCTCTAATATATGGAAATTATACAGAAAGTGTCATGGCATTCTTTATAAATCCTGTGGGAGTCTTCAGTTCTTAGGAGGAAGTGTAACTGTTGGGGAGGAAAATTTTTTCTTTACACTTCAAGATTCTTTTGGCTGGTCTAAGACTTTAAGTGGCATGAAACACATTAACAGGAGAAAATCAAATTTAGTTACATAGCTAGAGGGACTCCAGAAGAATATGAGGCCCACAGCAGTTTGGCAGTTGAGGTTTCTATGCCATTCAGTGATAAGAAGAAGAGAGTAAAGGTTTGGGACTTCAAAGGGAAGAAAGACAATTCACAGGAAAATGGAAAAGAGTAAACAAATGTTTGCTGGGCCATACGGAAATAATGGGACATAGAAATTATTACAGACTTTGCTAAGTTCTTCCCTGTCTACCACCCCTAGTTCATATTATACTATAGGTATCTATGGTGATAGCTCCCTTCCTGGAGCAGGTCCTCTATCTATATTCTTCTAGGCAGTTAGGGGAGTGGCAAAAAAGAAAAATTTCTTGAGCCTTCTGTTTCTTAAAAGTGATCAGACTAAAAAATCCACGTGCCAAAGAGACACATTTTGGGGGTGGCAAATTTTATTCCTCTATAGTCCTGCCTTTGTAACTGGAAGTTCCAAAGTCCAGAAATTAGTTGGTAGATTGTTTCCTCTCATCGAACCAGTCTCTTAGTCCAAACAGTAGGTCAGTCAGTTCAGTTAAACTCATTTCAGGAGGCAGTGATGGAGGTGTGCTCCCAAAGTTAGGCCTATGGTTCAAGTAATCAGGTATTAAATAAGAGACATCTATGTGGAAAATTAAAAAAAAATTTTTTTTAATTTATATGGAAATTTATACAGAAATAAAGCAATGGTTAATGATTGGAGCAAATTATAAACCCAGTTTCTGAGTTCTGAAGATAGCCAGTCAAGAAGATTTATAGATGTTTGGCTTAGAGCATTTTTAGATGAAATGAAGGCAAGCAGTGGCAATCTTATATATTTTCCTGGTTTGCAGTTTTAATGTCTCTGGTAATCTTTCTGAGTGGCCACACAACAACTGCTATGAACATGCTGCTTTGGTAATTTCTCTGAAGTTTGTATCAAAGCATTCATATTCAGTTTGTGCGGCTTTAGGAAAAGGCAGTTTTAGTTTTCAATGATTGCAAGTCAAAAGGGTGGGAGAAAAATTGAAAATGTTAGTTTAGAGAGTTGTAGCCAGGTATCAGAGGAAACTAGAAGAATTCATAATGTAGTCCAGTTTAAAATGAACAGTATTAGAATTTGATATCCACAAAGGTGTGCTATTGGAACAGCGTTTCCAATACCTCCCACCTCATTCCTACCAAAGGTAGCCAAAACAATACTAATCTGTTTGCAAAATAAGTCTAATTTTACTAAGCCTGGCCTGATTATCTGTGTAAGTACAGCAAGGATAGTAATTGATCATTTAGGCTTTTATATTTATTTATTAATTTTTTTTTTCCATATAGACTCTTTTAAATCTGCTTTGCTGGAACTTTTTATAAAGAATCTTGAGACTGAACTTTTATCAGCCTCTTGAGCCTAAGAAGCCAAGCCAAATACTTACCATCAGACTTTGCGTGCAAAATCTATAGATTTGGGTTAATTCCTTTTGAGGTTCCTGCAGCTGCTAGCAAGTAATCTTTTTATTCACTTGGGAATGCTACTGGAAACTCCGTAGGCAAGGTATCAGGTTCATATTTCCAAGGGGCTGTATTGGCTCCATAAAGTCAACCTTAGTTCCTTAAAGCTGTCTGGTCACGTCTGAGTCTATACCCATCTGTCTCAACTATGACATTCCAGTCAAAGCCTTGGTAATATAACCAGTGTTTCCAATTGTGTCAGTTTGTTCTCAAAGATACACTTTATCAAATTGCTGTAAGTCATAGTTAGCTCAAGAGAAAAAATATGCTTAAATCTAGAAAGCAAAACATTTTAATTTTTTTAATGTTTATTTATTGTTGAGTGTGTGTGTGTGTGTGTGTGTGTGTGTGTGTGTGTGTGCGTGCATGCGTGCTGGGGAGAGGCAGAGAGAGACAGAAACACAGAATCTGAAGGAGGCTCCGGGCTCTGAGCTGTCAGCACAGAGCCTGACATGGGGCTCGAACTCATGAGCTGTGAGATCATGACCTGAGCCAAAGTCAGACACTTAACTGACTGACCCACCCAGGTGTCCTGAAAGCAAAACATTTTTAAAAATCAGCAATAAACATCACCAAAATTGTAATTATTCTTATCAGTTGCATTCAGCCCCATATTATTTTGTTCTGCTGGAATCCAGTTTTTTCCATTAGTTCTGGAAATTCTTATCCACTTCGGTTTTATGGTCTTAAAGTTATCAGAAACCTGTTATTCTACAGGCTTTTCCATGAATTTTTATTACGATGAGCATTTTTGTAGGAATTCTTTTTGTAAAAGCATCTGAATAAATGAATAAATAAAAAAAGCTTAAAGGTAGTATGGTTAAGGGTCTGATTAGAGTTCATTACAATGCAACTGATGAAGAAATTTGGTTATTTCTATGACACAACATTTTAGGATATAACTAGAATTATGATTGATAACATTATACCAGGATATTTAAGAATTTTAAGAATTTTATGCAATTTCTAGAACACTTACATTAATAATATTTACCTATTACAATATAGGCACTTGACACTGCTTCCTATGTAATTTAACATATCAAATACATCTACTCAATATCAAATAAGATATTAGTTTAATATCTAAATCTTTAGTAAGGAGAAAGAACAAATCTTTTATGATTTCTCAGGAACCATCTAAGAAATCCCAAAGTTATTTTGAAGTCAAAAAGACTTCATCTAGATTTTGATTTTTGAGAAGTTTGTCAAATATCAAAAATGTAAAACGCTTTGTCAAATTGGGTCATAAATCTCTGTGAAACAATACTTAGTTATCCACTTAACCATGATGACAAAGATTTTTTAGGCAAATGCAGAAAGTTAAATGACCATAAAAAGGAAAAATTTAGCTCTTTTAAAATTAAGAAGAGTCATTTTCTTAAATAATCAAGGACCTGATTAAGACAACATGAAGCACAGGACATTATTTTGATAAAACCCAGCATTTTTGTTTTCTAGGCAGATTACTTTAAGAAAAAAGAGAAACCCTTTATAATTTCTTATTATAAAGAGCAGACCAATAGTCCAAGAAAACTTGGTTTTTTTAACAGATAGGAAAACCAAATTCTAATTGTGCACTAACGTACTTTTGATATTAAAACTCATTCTTAAATAAGTTTATTTTTATTTTAGCCAGCTGGACTATACATTAAAATTCCTTTTCAAAGATCCCATTTCCACAAACCTTGTACAACTTTCTTTTTTACATTAGATTTTGTGCTTTCCTCTTTTCCATAACCAGTTTTACTTTAGGACAAATTTACTTTATTTTCCTTGACAAAAACAACTTCATACCTCATACTTTTCTTCCCAAAGTATATCTACTTTCCTTGTAAATACATTCTACCTCCCATATTATTTCTAGTAGCTTTAACCACATATATTAATTAGAATTATTAATTCTTAGAAACTTTAATATCTAGTGAAAACTAGTAATCAATTGGGAATTGTTATATCAGCATTCTTTATTTTTTTTTCTTCCAAGATTTTACTTAAATTCAAGTTAGTTAACGTATAGTGTAGTATTGGTTTCAAGAGTAGAATTTAGTGATTCATCACTTACATATACACCCAGTGTTCATCACAAGTGCCCTCCTTAATGCCCTACCACCCATTTAGCCCATCGTCACACCCACCTCCCCTCTAGCAACCCTTGTTTTGTTCTCTATCATTAAGAGTCTCTTGGGGTGCCTGGGTGGCTCAGTCGGTTAAGTGCCAGACTTCAGCTCAAGTCATGATCTCACAGTTCGTGGGTTCGAGCCCCATGTCAGGGTCTGTGCTGACAGCCTGGAGCCTGCTTCAGATTCTGTGTCTCTCTCTCTGCCCCTTCTCAGCTCACACTCTGTCTCTCTCTCTCTCAAAAATAAACAAACATTAAAAAAAATAATAATAAAATTAAAAAAAAGAGTCTCTTATAGTTTGGCTTACTTTTTTTATTTTATTTTTCCTTCCCTCTTCCTATGTTCATCTGCTTTGTTTCTTAAGTTCCACGTATGAGTGAAATCATATGGTATTTGTCTTTCTCTGGCTGACTTATTTTGTTTAGCATAATACACTCTAGTTCCATCCATATTGTTGCAAATAGCAAAGTTTCATTCTTTTTGATGGCTGAGTAATATTCTACTGTATTTATATACCACATCTTCTTTATCTATTCATCAATCAATGGACATTTGGGCTCTTTCCATAATTTGGCTATTGTTGATAGTGCTGCTATAAACATTGGGGTGCATGTGCCCCTTTGAATCTGTATTTTTGTATTCTTTGGATAAATATCTAGTAGTGCAATTGCTGGGTCATAGAGTAGTTCTATCTTTAACTTTCTAAAGAACCTCCATAGTGTTCTTCAGAGTGGCTGCACCAGTTTGCATTCCCACCAACAGAGTAAGAGGATTCCCCTTTTTTTGCATCCTTGACACCCTCTATTTCCTGTTGTTAATTTTCACCATTCCGACAGGTGTGAGGTGGTATCTCATTGTGGTTTTCATTTGTATTTCTCTGACGATGAGTGATGTTGAGCATGTTTTCACGTGTCTGTTAGCCATCTGGATGTCTTCTTTGGGGAAGTGTCAGTTCATGTCTTCTGCCTATTTCTTAACTGGATTATTTGTTTTTGGGGTGTTAAATTTGATAAGTTCTCTATAGATTTTGGATGCTAGCCCTGAATCCAATATGTCATTTGCAAATATCTTTTCCCATTCTTTAGGTTTATCAGCATTCTTTAGGTTGGCAAATTTATGAATACATTTCATAATTTCTAGAAACATGCATCTTCATAAAACATATTTGTTAACAGACCCAAATTTATCTTAATTTTTCTGTAATAAGGAAGCCAAAAGTAGATAAACCTATGTTTAGTAGTTAATGTTTCATTATTTTATCTTCTTTGGAGATGATCTAGGTATTCAATAAATTTCCCTCATTTAACTTAACTAAGCAAAATTCTTAAGTTTCAGGTTGTCAAAAAGATTTTGGAAATTATTATTATTATTATTTTTTAATGTTTGTTTTTGACAGAGAGAGCACAAGTGAGGGAGGGGTAGAGAGAAAGGGAGACACCAGCTCCCGCCAGGCTCCCAAGCAGGCTCCAGGCTCTAAGCTATGTGCACAGAGCCCGACACAGGGCTCAAACCCATGGCCTGCAAGGTCATGACTTGAGCCGAAGTCAGCTGCTTAACCTACTGAGTCACCCAGGCTCTCTGGAAATTATTTTTAAGTACACATACTGTAAAACATAATTTTTGCTAAAAAGTTCACCTGCAAACTCTTATCTCACATCTCTCTAAATCATTTGCTCCCAAAAATTATGTTTAGATTACCCATGAAACCTTTATGAGACATTGGACAAAATCAGCCATCATTCTAAGTTATTTTTTGCTGACAAATTTTACAACAGAGATAACAAACTTATTTGACTAATAGACACAAGTAGAATAAAAAGTTGTATGTCTCTATTATAGTGAATGGTGATAACTCTAAGACATGCCTATTTTAACAAAACTAACAACCTTAAGTTGGCTTTCATACTGAATATTTTTCTGAACCGTATAAACCTGAAATTCATTTGGATTAAATTTCTATTTTATTTTTGAGAATTTTTATGAATACTAAATTTATATAAGTGTTTAATTTTCTTTAAGCCAGTTAAATAGAGAGCTCTTTTACAAATTAATTTTGGTAATGCCATCTAGAAGTAGAAAAACACTGTATTTTTAATATATAGACATAGACATACATATAGACAAGCACAGAGATTTTATAGTTCTATTATTATTATTATTATTACATTTAGAGAGAGAGAGAGTGCACATGAGCTGGGGAGAAGGGAAAAGAGAGAGAGAGAGAGCGAGAGAGAATCTCAAGCAGGCTCCATGCTCAGTGTGGAGCATGACCTGAGCCAAAATCAAGAGTTGGACGCTTAACTGAATGAGCCACCTAGGCTCCCTGTTATTGTTTCTGTGTTGAAACAATATAGAATTACCAGTTTCTAAATAATAGTTGGGATAATTTACGTTACTCAATAAAATGGTTAAAATCTTTTACTATTTGTAGAGAAGACTTTTAAGATTTGTATTTGTCCCTGTAAGTAATCTTAAGGAGGCTATGGTCTAGAGTTTGGGAAAGAGAGCCCTTTTCGTAGTTTGTATTTTTAAAAAAACTCCTTTTCTTTTCTTTTCCTTTAGTCTTAGGTAAGTGTGGACATTGTTTTAGATACCTCCTGGGGTGTTACATTTCAAAGACATGGTAAGATTTATTTTTTCAAGAGACTGAAAAAGAATACAAGTTCCTCCAAGAATGACTTTGGTTTCCTAAGGCCAATAATTGACAAACCTTTTGAGATGAATTGGTGAGGTTTTAGAATTGGTAAAAAGGCATGGATGGACTTTGGATTGCCTATAGAGTTGATTTGTTTTTTTGTTTTTTTTTTTTTAGTTTTGCAAACATTTGTAAGATAAGGACAGTTGCTTTTATTATTTTTCTTTTCTTCTCCTTTTTTTTTTTTTTTTTTTTTTTTTTAACAATACTTGCAAATGTCTGAAGGCAAATAGGAGGGGATCTGAGTGGACTTTGATTTTTGTTCTATGTCAAATTTCTGTTCTTTCATCTTATTAAGTGGGTCCGTAAGGCTAGCCATTATACCAATAAGACAATTGTTTAGGATGGGAGCTCTCCAAAACTTTTTCTTTCAAATACAGTCAACTGAAGAGATCCATTGTATGGCCATTGATGAGAAGAATCTTATATTAATCTCAATAGTGACTTAAACCACTAAGCCTGTTTATGGCTTGACCATGGATGTAAGACATGTCCCCAAAGGAGAGTGAAAAACAAAAACAAACAGTCCTCAGAAGATCCAGAAAGTTTGCTCCTAAATTTAGCCTAAGAAAGATCTAGCCACAAATGGAGTGACACTCAGATTTCTGTCCAGCCTTATCTAGCTGCAAATAAAGTGCAACCCACATTTCTGTCTGGCCAAATTAGTGACAATGAAGGTTGAAATGGAAAAGGACCTTTATGAACTGGATCCCCTTATGACAAATTCCCCTGAGACTGGCACATTTGGACAAAAAGAATGCTGGCTATTGGATCCACAATCTATTGGGCTGCCTGCCAGATGCATGCCAGTATAAACATCCTCTAGATGGCAGATACCAGAGAGAATATTCTCACTGGTCATAAAACTAAGCTCTCAATACATAGAAAAAGATGAGTGGAAAACTTAATCAGAACTGTGGTTCACCATTTCTTGTGACAAATGACACAAAAAACAGAGACAAAAACAACAACAACAACAACAATAACAACGGGGCGCCTGGGTGGCTCAGTCAGTTAAGCGGCCGACTTCGGCTCAGGTCATGATCTCGTGGTCTGTGAGTTCGAGCCCCGCGTCGGGCTCTGTGCTGACAGCTCAGAGCCTGGATGGAGCCTGTTTCAGATTCTGTGTCTCCCTCTCTCTGACCCTCTCCCGTTCATGCTCTGTCTCTCTCTGCCTCAAAAATAAATAAACGTTAAAAAAAAAAACCAATAACAACAACAACAACAACAACAAACAGTGACCATCTCTGGGAGGAAAAGGATCATTAGAAAATAACAATACTCATAAAAAATTTTTGCCAAAGTCACTATACCCAAGGAAATAGTTCCATAAATATTTTCTCCTAATCTAAATTAGATAAAGAAAAGGACTCTCACTACTCTTGCTTCCATTAGACCCTGCAGGCACAGATCGGGAGACTGGTGTGGTAAGAATCTTACCTTCTGCTGGCCTTTTTGTTAGAAGTTCCAGAATCTCTCAGCTGCAGCAGTCGTGGAGTGAGCAGCATTCAGTCAGTTAAAGTTTATCCTGTTGACTACACCAACTGTTGGGGAGGAAGAATTTTTATCTACCCTTCAAGATTCTTTTGGCTGGTCTAAAAATTAAATTGACATGAGACAATTAAATTGACATGAGATGAACAAGAGAAAATCAAACTTAATTACATATGGCTGGTGGCTCCATAAGAATATGAAGGCCACAGGCAGTCAGGCAATTGAGGCTTATATGGCATCTAGAGCTAAGGAGGGGGAAGTGGGGGAAGAGGGGGAAGGGAGCCGGGACAATTCACAGAAAAGAATAAAGACAATTGACAGGAAGAGTAAATGTTTGGTAAACAAATGTTTGCTGGGTTATACAGAAGCAATGGAACACAAGAAGGAATTTTAGCAAACTGACTTTGCTAGTTTCCTCCCTGTCTTCCACCCCTAGTTTATATTATACTGTAGTTATCTATGGTGATAACTCCCTTCCTGGAGCAGGTCCTCTATATTCTTTCAGGCAGTTAAGGGAGTAGCAAAAAAGAAAAACTTCTTGAGCCCATGTCTTAAAAATAATCAGCCTAAAATAATTTTCATGCTAAGGAGACATATTTTGGGGTGGCAAATTTTGTTCCCCTACATAAATTGTATCAGAACTACACTGTACATAATTATGTATATGTATATGTAGTTTATCAATGCAACTGTAGATCTTAGTAATGTGGCATTCAGTAATTTTTAGTTCCTTTTTTTCTTTCTCCTTTCCCTTTTTCTCTTCCCCTCCCTCTCCTTCTCCCTCCTCCTGTTTCTTTTGGCTTTATGATATTTCAAGTTAAAAAACCTCTTTTGATGCTGTTATAGGTAAATATATGTAGACCAAGTGGACCAATACATAAGTTAATACATGAAGTGGCCAAAGCCCAGTAAAAGTGTCTAACTTCTAGGAGTTTATTTCAATCCAAATGTGTTACATGTTTTATTTACACACACACACACACACACACACACACACACACACACACACACACACATTTAATTCCCCCAACATCCCTACTCTATAATAATTTTACTGCTATTTTTTGGATGAGTAAAGAAATTCAGGTAAGTTAGGTAGCTTGGCCAATGAAAACTAAAATGTGGAGCATGAATTTAAAGCTAAACTGTCTGGCTCCAAAGCCTATAGTCTTTTCCCTGCATATCTTGGGAAATAATAGGTACAAAGTAGGATGAAATCAGTGTTGTAATTATTGTTTAGCTTAAAGATGTAATGTCCTCATTCATAATGGAGTACACATCCCTACTCTGGAAGAGGAGATTGTTTTAAGGCTACAAGATACTGAGGAGGACTCAGAAGGGATCCATGCACAGATTTGAAAACCCAGTTGCTTCATGGTTTTCTTTTTTCTTTGGCTGCCAAGTGGATACAATGACCACATTCCTGGCATGAAGATTTCATCCATACTGGGTATTCCTGAATTGGTGCCTGAGGCTCCAAGGCTTAGGTGGGTTTTTCTAGGATGCTGCCTACCTTACATACTTCCACAGGGTACCTGCCCAGGTGAACAGCATGCCGATGATGACAGCCAGACTATTGCTCTATTTCTCCATATTTTACTTACAATATGACTTGGTACAGGGTCAGAATGTTGATATATTTTAATATGCTCATATGCCAAATCACAGTGTTTGTATTTGCAACTCTGAGAATTAATGGAGAGAATAAATAAAGTTAGAATTCATATTCCATGAAGTACTTTGAGCTTCACTAAAAGGGGAGATGTACAAGACATTACATTTAGGAATTGTTTAGGAGCAGCAAATGGAAAGAAGCAACACTTTGCTTTAAAAAAAAACAACACATCCCAACCCCTTCATTATGTGCAGCACACAATTTAACAGGTGTGTGATTTATTCATTTATTCACAGACTCATGGACTAACCATTCCATCACAGCACTATTGTCTGTGAAGCAAAACACATTTACAACAAACTGTATCAGCTTATTCAGAGTGACTGAATTAGCTGATCTCCAGAAATCCTTCACTGCCAGTTGAAAAAAGGGTTAATAATCACCAAAATGGTAAACATGAATAATTAAACTTTACCTCATTAAAGTCCTTTCTATCCTTGGATTTCTGGGTCATCTATAACCAGTGCTTGTTATGAAAGGAAAACAATTGTGTATTATTTGCATTGGAGAAGTAATGAAATATAATAGTTTCTCCACATGGATCTAGAATATCAGTGGCCCTCTTGGGAAAGGTGCTATATAGTCTGCCCCTTCCTGCTTCCTTAGTTCTTCTCTTGAGAAGAAGATGGTTTTCCTGATTGATGAATGTAGGGACAGCATGCCATCTATTTGGCCACATTTCTTTATTGGGCAAATTTAAATGTTGTGTCATTTGTTCTTTTTTTCTTGGTCTCTCTGACTCAATGCTCCTAGGAGCTGCATGTGCCTATCTCAAGTATCCACATGGTTAGCTTATCACTGGTGGGTCCAGCCAAGACTCTTGTTCTTGCCTCTCCACTTGTGGCTGGATAAGAAGCTATCGTCCAGTGGGTGTCCAGGTGTAGACCTGGAGCAGAGAACTAGTAGGTTGGAGCTGCACTTTCTGCAAAGTGTAACAAAGTGCCCTGTGTTCTTTGGCCCATAACATAAAGCTGATACTGTGCTTGGATTGTGCAGTGTTACTCAATCTGGCTTTACTGCTGGTAAAGCTGATAACTGTGCTATGATCCTCCACTTGCTCCTTTTGCCAGGTTCTTAACTGAGTGGAAATAGAAGGTGAGGATTGAATGAGTGATTTTTACCCTGCTCTGAAACTCCAGTAAAAACCAAAGATTCCTGAAGAGAGTCAGGGCAGCAAGAGGGAGCTGAGAGGGTGGGGGGAGGATGAGGAAGAGAGATTATTGTTGAAGTGTATGTATGCCTATGGATGTGTGTGGAGAGATAGTTACTTTTCACTTTCTGCCTGACTTTAATACATTATAATGCCCTCATTAAAATAGTTTAAAAGCCGCATTCAAAAATGATCCCTGGGACTGTAATGCTGAAAACACCATGGGAGATATGCAATCAATAAGTAAACAGTGTCAGCCTGAGACCTTTCAGAACAACATTCCTACTCAGGAAAAAAAATTAAGGTAGATTTAGCCTATTTAAATATTTCCCAAGATATTTGTTAAATTTTAGTAATAGTGTTTCTTCCTTTGAATAAGCTTACATGGTTGTCTTTGAGATTAGCCTGGGCTAGAGACCATTTGATATTCAACCTGTGACTATTGTAGTATTGAGGCTGGACCAAAAGAAATTTATACTCAATCAAATGATTTTCACTTACTGAGACAAATTCACTTTTTTGCTTTCTTCAGCAATTCATCAATCTAATGGGAGAAATGGAAGCTATCATAATAATGAGAATAGACTTACAGGAGCATGAGCCAATATCAATACTTTAATAATGCAAATTCTATTGCTATATATTTGGTGTCAATCCAGATTTGCTTTTAATTAAGTTTTCTTGCCATTGTATGCTCCTCTCTCTCTCTTACTTTCTCTCTTCTCACCCCCAGGCCCCCTCCACATGCACCCCACATATACATATATACCTTTTCTCATAACACAGGTGTCACATTTGACCGGATCCTATTGTCACTGGACAACGTTGATAATGACACTGATGACACCACTATTACCACTGTCATTATCATCATATCGAAGAACATTTTGAGAACATTTTGAATATAGCTGTCTGATGTCTGATATATTATATCCTCAAACAATAACACTAATCAAGAATACCAAAGAATACGTATTTTTAAGAGTAATGTAACATAATGTGTAAGCATCAAAATTTCATACTGTGTCATGACTCAACTTATATAATGTAGGATACTCTTAAACACTTGAACAAGAAGGGCTATTAAATTCTGTTATTTTATTGTTTATATTTAGGACAATTTAAAATATTTTTATGGTAGGTGATTTTGAGCAGCAGACATCTATCTACTTTAAGAATCTTATGAAATACTGGGGCTTCTCCCATCCTGCTCATCTACCCTTAATAGGATGCTCTGGGCATCCCATGGTTAGCAGCCATTTCCCAGCCCCTAACTCCCTGGTTTCTGACCTGCCGCAGGCCTATTTCCAGCTTGTTCCTGACTCTGCATTATTATCTCCCTCTATTTTTAGACCTTTTAAGGCCTTTGACTTTGGGCTCCTTTCAAGGATTCTGGGCTCCTTTTCTAGTCACTTTGAAAAGGTTAACCCATCCTAGCAACTTCCACATGGGGCTGCTGACTTAGTTTCTCTGGTGGGTAGATTTGGACAGCACAGTTTCTGGCCATGAATTGGTTGTTCTTCATCCTTCTTTATCCCAGCCATTAAGCATTGGATTTCATCAAGGCTTAGTTCTAGGTCCTACTTACTAACTCTGTGTGCTCTCTGGAAGAACTAAAGTCCACATTTAATGACTGGTTAATAGAATAGTTACTAGATTCTGAGAACCATATTAAGAGTTTTAAATCCATCCTGCCACTTAATACTCCCAATGGTGTTATAAAATAGGGAATATTATTGTCTCTGTTTTATAGAATATGAGAATTTGGGTTAGAGTATTTGAGTAATTTCTTCATGATTGCACAGCTAGAAAGTGACAAAGCTGGATTGCAAATCAAGACAGTTTTACTCCAACACCCCTGTTCTCAACCACTATGCTATATTGCCATTGGTTTATATGGAATCGCTGAGAGATCTCATCCACGCTTGTAAGTTCACTTGTCACCAAAGTATGGATGGACTGCTAAACCTCAGTTGCCTACTCAAGGTCTCCACTTGGATGTCTCAAAAGCACTTCAAACTAAATACATCCTAAAGGTACCTCAATTGTGGTTGACCCTTGAATAACATAGGAGTTAAGGGTGCAGACCCCTGTGCAGTTGAAAATGTGCATATGACTTTTGACTCCCCCCAAATTTAACTGCTAACAGCCTACTGTTGACCAGAAGCCTTACTGATAAATATGAACAGTTAGCATATTTTATATGTTGTATGTATTATGTACTGCATTCTTACAATAAAGTAAGCTAAAGGGAAAAAATGTTATTAAGAAAAATCATAAGAAACAGAAAATACATTTATAGTACCATATTTTTTAAACAAAATCCACATGTAAGTGGGCCTGTGCAGTTCAAATTCATGTTGTGTAAGAGCCAACTGCATTTGCCCCTCCAAACCCAGTCCTCTTAAATGCACCCTCCCTCCATCAGTGAAGGACACAATCCTGCATTTAGTGGTACAAATCAGGCACCTGGGCATCATCCTTGACTCATCCCTTTCTTTCCTTCAACAGTGTCCCATCCATTATTAAGTCTTGTCACTGATATCTCTGAGATGAGTTTCAAAACCATCCTCTTCTCTCAGTCTCCACAGCCACCTCATTTGCCCAAGCCATTGTTATGTCTTAACTAACCTAGTGCCATAGAACCCTGACTGGTCCCACATCCAGCTTTAGCCCTCTTCATCTGCTCTTGACATTGCAGTCTAAGTTGACAACACCATCACCTGCCTAAATGCTTCCGTGGTTCTCATTTTTCATAGCTAAAGAACTATCTACTTAGCAAGACCAGCAAGGTGCTGCAAAGTCTGGTCTGTGTCTGAAGTTCCAGACTCATGTTAATCTTCTTCTCTTCACTCTTTGTATCAGGCACACTTGCCTTCTTTCATTTGGACATTTTTGGTCCACTTCAGGGTCTTTGCACATGTTATTCCCTCTGTCTGAAATGCTCCCACTCTCCCCCACCAAGTCTGGTTAACTTTTATGCATTCTTCTCTTCTTAGGTCACATGTCAATTCTCCAGAGACACCTTCCTGGCCCTTCTTCCCAGACTAGGTGAGCTTCTCCTGTAATATGTCCTTATAACACCACAAGGCTCATTATCAGGACATTTAATGCAGTTTGTAGTTATGCTTTTGTTTATGTAACTATTTGCTCAATGATTCTCTTCTCTAGTGGAATAGAAACCCCATAAGGGCAGGAACCAAGTCAGTTTTTGCTTAGCATTGTATCTCCTGCAGTCATTGATAACTATTCATTGAATGAATAAGATGAATGATTCTGAAAACACAAAGGAATTAATTTTAAATGTAACAGATTAAATAGTAAGAACTAAATCTTTATTGAGTGATAGGTCATATATTAAATTTTAAGGTAAAATTTTTTTGACTCAAGACTTCCCTCTTCTATTGTAAACTTCTTAACACACTCTGAATATCTCAATGTATAATCCTTTTAATTTTCTCAGTAGCCAATAACAAAAGGGTATGATCTGGTCTTGAAACCCATCCTGGGTCTTGAAACTAGGCCCCACTGCAGTGTGAGGCAGCCAGAGCCTGCTGCCCTGGGATATTGGCCTGGCTGCTCCCCTTCCCACCATACTTACCACACTCCCTTGCATCTATGACCTTCTGGTCTTCCCAGCTACCTTGCCTTCAAGTCAGAGCCTATCACTGATGCTTGCTTGAGGCAATTCTTCAGACTTTTTTTGCTTCACCCTTGGATTTTGTATCCCTACAGCTTCAGCAGGACTGGTGAGTGGGGAGTGGGGTGGTGATGCTGATGGCTGAGCTGATTCCTAGTCCCTGGCAAGAGCAGAGTTTATGTAGCTCTGATTTGGAATCCAAACTACCTAGAAGAAAGAACAGGGAGTGGGGGAGCTGTGTGGAAGGATGAGATGCTAGTATTATTTCCAGTGTGTTTTGGGGAAGTGATTAAATGCCAGACCTACTTACTCTGAATTTCTGAAACTGGCCCAGAAATCTGCATTTTAATATGCAGCCCAAATAATTCTGATGCATGTGGTCCCTGTATAGCACTTTGAAAAAAGCACTGCCATAGAGACATAATTTATTAAGAGCAATGTTAACACTTTCAAAAGGCCCCCTATATTCTATGCTGTACTGAGTTGCTTGGAACAAAATACACACATGCTATCATGTAGGCTGACCCTCTGGTCCCTTCAATTAAAGCATATTAATGGATATCATTGTGTTTTTATGCTAAGAAGCATAGAGGGACAGTTACCTGTTTTTCTTTGTGAATTCCAGGAACATCTGTTGCCTAACACCTGGCGGTGTCTGTAACAGGTGTATGCTCAAGATAGCAGTGACAAAAAATCATATGATTTTGGCCCAGATCACAATTTGCAGCCTGTCATTCCTGCCAAATGGGTCAGTTGAGATGGAAACCACAGCTGTGTGTTAATAATTTAGGGGAAGTGTCACCATTTAAAAGAAAGAGTATAAGAATATGGAATAACTTGGGGAATGAGAGAGAAAATTTTCAACTGCTCAGGAACTTAATTTTCTTTCTTGCCCTCTCATCCCCTCCTTACTCATCCCCCCAAAGCATTAACTACTTTTAAGACTTTATGACAGAGGTGAAAATTAGGAAGTTGTTTGAACAAAAGAAAACAGTTCTGTAAATGGTGGAGACCTCATTTGGGAGGCCCTCAGATTGTCTGGTTCAAATCCTTCATTATGCAGACGAGGAAATGGAGGCCCAGGAATATTATGTGATTGAGCCAGGTGACAGGCTATATTATCTTTTATCTGTCTGGAACCCAAAGCACAGCTAGAGTCCAGGTGTCAGATGTAGTTCATTATTCTTCCCATACTACCACAACATGTTAGCTCAGAGTTCTAGGCAAGGGAAGTGACTAATGATATTCCCTCTGCCACAGTGGAAGTTGTATGACAGCAGGCACTTTGCCTATCTTTTCCTCTGCTGTAACCTCAGCATTTAAAGTTCTTCAAGGCACTTTGTGAGTACTTGGTAAGGCCTAGTAGCTTCTACTTTTTGTTTCTGGGAAACCTAAGGTGCCTGGAAGAAATTCGGCTATTCTGATGGAGAGACCATATGGAGAGATCATGTGCACTCTTGAAACCTATGAAAAAGACTTATTTGGAAATAGGGTTTTTGCAGATGTTATCAAGTTAAAATGAGGTCACACTAGATTGGATGCAACATAAATCCAATGGCTGGCATCCTTATAAGAGGACCATGGGAAAAACACACACAGGAAGAAAGAAAGCTGTGTGATGACAGGGGCAGAGATTGTGGTGATTCAGCTGCAATCCAAGGAATGTCAAGGATTGGCAGCAATTTCCAGAATCCAGGAGAAGTGAAGAAGAATTCTTCCCTAGAGCCTTCAGTAGGACCATGGCTGCACCGATACCTTGATTTTGAGTTTCTAGCCTCTGGAACTGTAAGAGAATAAATATCTGTTGTTGTAAGCTACCCATTTGTGGTACTTTGTTATGGCAGCCCTAGGACACTAATACAAGAAGAGAGGTCTTGAAACTACATGGGGAGAGAATGAGTCTCACTATACAGCGTTCTGCTGAATCCTTCCATTCAGTCTAGCCCTAGCTGCCATTGACCACAACCACATGAGAGACTCCAAGTAAGACAAGAAGTTCTGCCAAGGGGTCTCAGACACATTCATGTCGATGGCATGGGACATCTTGGACATTCCAGCCCCATAGAGCATCCAGATAACTGCAGCCCCAGCTGCTGCCATGTGGAATAGAAGAACCACCCCGCTGGGCCCGGTCAACCCACCAAATTGTGAGATAATAAAATGGTTGTTTTAGCTGTGACATTGTGGGATGGTTTTCTACATAGCACTAGATGACCAAATATATGAGCTTCCTAGAAACAGACTCTGAGATAATGAAGTGATTTATTAGGATGTTTTCCCAGGAAACAAATGGTGGTGGCATGGGCAAGTGAGGCAGTAGAGGAAGACAACCAAGCAAGGATGTGACATCAAGCGAAGTCCCATGGAGGTTAAGTGTGATCTAATCCTGCCAGGAGCTCTGGATATGGTGTAATTCATAACTCAGTATTGTCCCCATCAGGGTCCTAGATACTGGAGTACCAAAACTCCCTTACCCTTCAGTCACTGGTTGAGAGCTTTCCTGGGGATATGTAAACTGTCAGTCACTTCTGGTTCTCAGGAGGAGCAGGTCAGGGGATGGATGTTAGCAGCCTGAGGGCGGCTCTCCAGCAAGGATACACTAGTGCTGGCCTTCGGGAACAAAGGTGCGCACAGAAATAGTGTGTGGAATGGTTAAAAGCAGGGTGACCAGTGTATCCCCGTTTGCCAGGGACTGTCTTTATTTAAAATGGAAAGTCCTGGGCACCTGGGTGGCTCAGTTGGTTGAGTGTCTGACTTCAGCTCAGGTCATGATTTCATGGTTTGTGGGTTTGTGCCCCGCAAAGGGCTCTCTTCTGTCAGTCCAAAGCCTGCTTCAGATCCTCTGTCCCCTTCTCTCTGCCCTTCCTCCACTCACGTTCTCTCTCTTTCTGTCTCTCAAAAATGAATAAACATTCAAAAATATAAAATGGTAAGTCCCACATCTGAGAAATCCCCAGTCCTAGGCAAACCACACAGTTGGTCACCCTAGAAAGAGATTATGGGATGCATGAGCAGAGCCTGATTCTTCTCCCCCGGTAAATGCATGAATATCCCCAGCTGGGTAAGTGGGGCCTGCAGGATTCATTGGAGGCATCTTCGCCAGGAATGCTGGAGGTCAACTAGCTGCCAAGGACCCTTTTAATGTTAAGAACCTGTGACCTATAACAGGTATAAATTGTTTCAAACTTTTTTACACACTGCGGAGGGGCTGAGGGGGATCAGTGTGGGGAAACATCTAGCTGGGCAGTGAGAGGCACGAGTAAGACAAGAGGGGCAGGAAGCACATGGGTACGACTAGGAGCTGGGCTGGAATGTGAAACTCAACACAGAGCACACAGCACAACGTCATCTACAGATCTAAGGGGAATGAGAGGCTGAAAACCTGGAGTCAGAGGAAGGACAGAGCTGGGAAGAGATCAATTTACTCTCGTCAGGATTTTTTTTTGAAAAAAAAAGAAAAAAGAAAAAAATGTTTTGACCAGAATGATTATTTTTTGGAGGCTTTCTGAAGGAAAGGAGTTTATGGATACAAATGAAGGTGAAAGTCTGTCTTGGGAGGGGTGAGGCTGGTGTCTCTAGCAGGGCAAGAAGTGGAGCCCTGTGGCCATGAACTGAAGGAGTTCTCAAACACTAGACAGAGTGGACGTTCAGGCTGCCTCTGTGAGAGAACAGCAGCGGCAGCAGACTGCAATAGCCTTTATTTCATATTTCATTAGATAGAAGCATCAAAGAGTATCAAAGCAAGGAAAGAGAACACAAAGGATCTTTAGACATTAGCCAGACATACGTCTGGTGGCTACGTGAAGGCACGAAGGAGGTGCGTGCGGTTTCAAGGAATGTCAGGGAGTTACAGCAGGGGTTGTATCTTAACTGTCCTTTGGGGGATCATGGGGCTCTGTCCTCATAGTGCTATCTCATTTGACAGTCTTGAGACCAGAACATTGCTGATGTTTCAACTATTACCCCATTCACCCTTCAGGACTTACAATAGAAATGGTCCTCCACAGAGCCCCAGTCACCTCAATTGCAAGCAGAGAAGCTAGTGTATGTAACTAACAGCATGGAAATAAGGAATTTCTTAGCAAGAATGGGAAGTCTTCAATGAGGGAAGGCAACAACAATGGGGAGATTCTTTAAGTGTTACAGATTAATGAATGGTTTGAGAACAATAAACATAAATATACTCATTTAATCGCAGAATATTAGATAAAAGGGGCGTTTTGAAAGCAAGAAGGAAATGCCTGTAGGATAAATAAAGGGAATGATATTTTATTTAAATTACACAAGTAAATATATGGAAGAGGCTTACAAGAGAGTGTAATACTAGCCTCAATTGGTAAAGAGGTTCAAGACAGGTTTGGACAGTTTAGTAAGTGCGAATCCATCTCAGATTAATAGGGAAAGGTATTTAAGATTTTCCTGTTTATTTTTTTAATTTTCCTTTTATTCTAAATATTTAGAAAATATAAAAGATCATACAGTGAAAACTTGCTCTCTTGCACTTGTCCCACGTCTGTCCAGTCCCTGCCACAGTCCCAATAGGTGATCACGGGTTTCTTATATGTCGTTAAAAATATTTTGTAAAGTGCATATAAAAGCAAATAGGAATAAGTCCTTTGATGGCAGGGGGTTTAGTCTGTTTTCTTCAGTGACTATTACCCCACTCCTAGAAAAGTTCCTGGGATATCAAAGGTGTTCAAAAAGTATATGTTAAATGACCAAATATATTCACTCTCTGAATTTTTAAATAGTAGGATCCTATACTCCCTCATTTGTATCGCATCTTGCTTTATTATGTCCTCAAGATCTTTCCTTATTGGTACATAAAGACCTCTTTCATCCTTTCTTTTAGAGCCCAGTTATGTTCCACTGCATGGATGTACCATAATTTATTTGACCAGTCTCTTATTAATGGCCACTTAGTCCCACATTTTTGTTATTTGTTATTTGTTATTTTGTTACATATGGTGATGAATAATCTT
Source organism: Panthera onca (assembly GCF_046562875.1). Classification (NCBI taxonomy): domain Eukaryota; kingdom Metazoa; phylum Chordata; class Mammalia; order Carnivora; family Felidae; genus Panthera; species Panthera onca. The sequence continues at coordinate 55,033,705 of NC_138347.1, forward strand.
GTGTGATTTTTGCACCTGTAGGATAAGTTCCTAGAAGTACAACACCAGTTTTTATGAAGTCATGTCCTCCCCCAAATGTCTCAGATATTAGTGACAAAATTCTCAATCAACTGGAACACTAATCCGCCTGAAAGCAGGCATTTCTTATGTTCTTTTCAGGGTCACTGGGGTTTACTAATGCCAGGTGTCTTTGGTCTGCTTTCTGAAAAGCACAGAGATTTGTAGAAAGAGAAATAGTGAGCAGTGTTGGATGCAGTGAAATTGACACATGGGTGCTCAAGATGGTGCTGAAAGATCATAGTGGGATCAAATATAAAATCCCAGAAATCCCACACAAATCTTGTGTGGCCAGTGTTGTAAGCTGGCTGTTTTCACTGTGAGGCATAGGCTTTAATTGCTGTTGTACAATAATACACGTCTGTAGTTTCAATATTTTTCTGAGGACGTTTGAGGATCCAGGCCAATACATAATGGCTTTTTTGCCAATCTTCTTTGCCATAGCCTTTCGTTTTCATCATAGCCTTGGGGCTTTGATTTTATTACTTTGGTCAGACTGTGACACTGGGGACATCAGGCTGAAATGACAGCTTCCCATGTGCTTTATCTCAGTGTTGTTTCTTACAGGGGAAGTAACTGCCGAATCGGACATGGATGATGGTGCTATAAGAAAACATTCTCTGAATCCTTAACCCAGGCACACATGGCTGTGCTTCTTTTCACTGCCATATTTCCATCTGAAACGTGAAGATAATGATACATGCCTTGCACCCTTTGAGAATGTGGTGGTGAATATTAATGACATAAGCTTCAAAATACAGTTTGAGCTCTTCAGGCCTGAGGTCCTTGATAAAAATTGGGTTATAGAACTAGGGAGATAAAGGGGCACAGTCCAACCATGACCATTTTTCATTATAGAGTACCTTGACAGCTGATCTATGCCTCTAACTCCAGTACAATACCTGGGAACTGTCAGTATAGTGCATATGGATTTTTAATACTTTGCTTTATCTTCCTATGTTCTAACTGCCAGGGACTGTGGGTTGTTTATTCAGTTAGCAGATATGTTTCAAATGTTCACTGGATTCTGACAGAGGTGCCTGTCTTGGGAAGAGCCGTGGGTTGCTGGCCAGGAGGCCTGCTTTGCTCAGACTCCATCCCACCCACGTGGAATGTCCTAAGCAGCCTACCCTACCTGAGCCTCTGTTGCCTTTTCATTAGAGCCGAGTGATGATCTCTGCCCTGTGTGTCTCTGTGTATGAATAGGAACATTCAGCAAGAATAGAAATACAAGCTTGTTCAGTAGCATAAGGCCCGTTAAAGATGAGTATGATTATTAATGTCTATATGGGGTGCCTCCTCAAGATGGAAAGAAAACAGATGTCAGGAAACAAAGACTGCATCCTGTAAGCCAGGGCTTCCCGTCTGCAACTGAACTATAAACCAAGAACATATCCACATTTTCTACTGTGATATATCAAAATGATATAGGTCTGCATATGTGTAAAAATATGTATGTAGGATATTTGTAAAATATGCATATATGGATTATAAAATATAAAGCTATCAATTCTTTAGTTATGACAACAGCAAAAAGAATCTTCCTTTCAGGTGGCTCACATTGAACTGTCCTATGAGGGAATTGGTCTTCTGTCCCCTGGAAGAACCAGGAAATGTCAAAGGGGCCCATTGCCAAAGTCAGAACCCTGTCAGCATGCATTCCCACCCTGGCAATAGTCCCGTGGCCTTGGATGGCTTTAGGAGCCTGGTACAGATTCTATTCCAACAGCTTCAGAGGCTCAGTGAGAGGAAAAATATCTGTTGATTTTTTTTTTTTTTTTCCTGAAAGTGGATGGGTAAACAGAAGCTGGTGATACTGGATGCTGGTGGATGTGGTGGTGATTCGAGTCTAGAGGCAACAAGAATTCATCGCTTCTACTTCAATGCCTGCTGAGCTAGGTGAGCCATGCAGACAAGGGAGGTAGGCAAGGTAAGAATTCTGATAATCCAGTAGCATTATATTTCATATTCAGAAATGCCTCATTTCGGGAATACAATCGGGAGTGGTGAGGACTGAGGTACAATGGAGAGCAATATTCCACTTGATCTGATTATCATAGGTACCAATGAAGGCTTCGAGTTGGGGTATCTTCCAATTTTTGGTTAAGATCTATAGTCTGGATCTTTTTTTTTTTAATGTTTATTTTATTTTTGAGCGAGCACATGAGTGGGGGAGGGGCAGAGAGAGAGGGAGACACGGAATCCAAAACAGGCTCCAGGCTCCAAGCTGTCAGTATGGAGACCTATGTGGGGCTTGAACTCATGAACTGTGAGATCACGACCTGAGCCAAAGTTGGACACTCAAGCAACTGAGTCATCCATGCACCCCTGGAGTCTGGGTCTTTATGTAAAATTCTCATTTTTGAATGTTGGCATGTGTACAGACATACACATACATCCACAGATCATTCTGTGAGAGAAACTGGAGTGGTCTCTCTAGGGGTCCTTGGAGAAGGAGAGGGTGTCCTTTCTAGAGGAGAGGGTGGTACCAGCCAAGAGGAACAGACATGTTTAGAACCTAGCACTGTGGCAACATTATCGTGTTCTCTCACCTTCTGGAGCTCAGCCTGACCACCAAGGTGGGGATGGGTAGGCCACTGTGTAAACATCTATCACTTTCCTAGGGACTGGCTGTTAAGGAAGGCCACTTTAGCACTGTTTTAGATTTCCCATTTGGTTGGTCAAAGTTCATGGGTCTCCCCGGCCATTAGGGAGTTAACATGTGAATCATGGAACTATGTTCTAAAAGCCATGTGAGTGTCTAAGATAAACTACAGGAGCCACATTACAGGAAAGGTGGATCCATGAAGTGGAACTAATGGTGACCCCTATAATCATAAACCTAGCTACTTGTAATAAGGGGAAAAGGTAACAGGCTGATGATTATCATCCTTGCACTTGTAAAATGGCAGTGCTGATCTAATTGCTAAGCAACAGATTTCCTATAAGGTGATTCCTAGGAACTGGTTTGCTCCAGAATTGGGAGGATAAGGATAAATAATACCAAATGAGGGGCACCTAGGTGGCTCAGCTGAGAGTCCGACTCTTGGTTTTGGCTCAGGTTATGGTCTCACAGTTTCGTGAGTTGGAGCCCTATGGTGGGCTCTGTGGTGATGGCCTGGAGCCTGGTAGAGATTCTCCCTCTCTCCCTGCCGCTCCCCTGCTCACACACTCTCTGTCTCGCTCTGTCTCTGTCTCTCTTTCTCAAAAAAAAAAAAAAAAAAAAAAAATCCTTTCTAACAGCTAGGAAAAGAGTTTTTTAAAAAATAATAATAATACCAAATGATTCATTGTCTTGCTTCTTTTGACTCCCTGGAATTTCCCAAGTGCTAAGCAACGGGTGAGAAAGTGTCTGCCAGGGCACAGGATGCAACTATGAATTTGGAGAGAGCACTTCTGTTCAGCTGATTATTTCAATTTTCTCATCCATAAAAGGGGATGGCCACAGAACACTTTTTCAATGCTCTGCAAAAGCCGATTTGGAAACCAAAGGCTTAACTCTTTTCTTTTCTCTCACTGTTAAGCCTGTATGTAGAAATCAACCACATCTAATTTAATCACACCTGCTTCTATTTTGATGATAAGATCAGATTATAAGGTAAGGAATAGAAGCCCAGGGAAGGAAGAAGGTGGGCCAGAGGTGGTGTGTTTGAGCACACATTGAACACCTAATACGAGCAATCACGTACATTATCCCATTGTATACAGCCTCCCCAGAGGGAGGAATCATTTACCATCGTTTTACAATGAAGCGTGTTTCCTTTTTGAAGGTTTGTTCCAATTACAAATCAGTGTGTAAAATAAAACTCATACACAAGAAATGAAGAAGGAGGAGAAAAAGGGAAACATTGGAAGTTTATTCTCACTTACTTTTAATTTATTTGATTAATCCTTCTTAGTTTCCTTCCTCTGGCCAGTTCTTAAAGGTAAGCATTTCCATACATTGATTTTGTATCCTGCAACTTTGCTGAATTCACGTATCAGTTCTAGCAGTCTTTTGGTGGAGTCTATCGGATTTTCCATGTATAGTATCATGTCATCAAGGTAAGCGTTTCCAATCCTTGGTCCCTTCCCCAGTCTCAGTTTCTGCTTGAGGTATTGCCTCCTGGTAGATGATTCCCATCTCTGGTCCTGATTCTGCCCTACATTCTAGAGCCACATCAGCCTTGCCCACTCCCAGCTAGGCACCTGTACGTGTAAATGAGTGGGGCTGACCTGCTAATGGCCAACTGGTGTGTATTGGGCTAAAGTCACTCCAGCCTTGTCCATAATCCCAGTGATATTAGGACTAAATATCATCTCCCCAAACCAAGAAATAAGAAATCTGACTGAAGGGAGCCGTTTTGGATCAGCAGTACCTTCTGGAAATAATACTTGGAGGCTGCTGACAGGTTTCTGAAGGGCCATGAGGTTTTCTGGTATCTTGGGCTTTGGGGATTTCCCTCCAAGGTGTGGTCACTGCAGAGAGAGTCCCACCCAATATCCCTACCTACTTCCGCTTTCCCTACCAGCCCAGGCCTGAGGAACACCAGATCCTGCTCTCACTCTCCGTGACCTGACATTACCTAAGTTAGCGTTTGGTATCATACTAACTCTCTCTGATCCCTGGCCCGCAGCCCCTGGATAACACTCCAAAACTGCCACTTCCTGATTCCAGACTGGACTAAATCCTGACATCCCTGGGCAGACTTGGTCTTTGCCATCCTAGTCCCCTCCAAGGAAATAGAAGCTTGGTCCTTTTCTCATATTCCGTTTTAGTTTCTAGGCAGTTTCCTCCACCATCTCCCATTACAAAATATCCCATGCCAAATTTGACTGACAGTTTTTGCAGCTATTTTTTTTTGGGGGGGGGGAGGTTTACTTATTTATTTTGAGAGAGAGAGAGAGAGAGAGAGAGAGAGAGAAAGAATACATGAGGGAGGGGCAGAGAGAGAGGCGAGAGAGAGAATCCCAAATGGGCTCTGCACTATCAGAGCGGGACTTGATGTCACAAACGTGAGATCATGACCTGAGTGGAAATCAAGAGTTGGACACTTAACCGTCTGAGCCACCCAGGCGCCCCAGCAGCTGTCTATTTAAGTGTATCCACATGACGGTTTTAACATGCTTCAAATACAACAGGGTTCAGAGCAGCTAGGGTCTCTGTCCTGACCTTGAATCTGGCTCCTCCTTCACATGTATTATGTAAGAAGGGTCAAAGGGAGCAGGCATAGAATAGTGTAGTTGTCAACACCACTGCCAAACTTCCTTGCATTTCTTCACTGATGCTTCTCTGCACAGTCATGCCTGACATCCTGTCTCCCTGCTCTTCTCAGCTCCCTCTGTACTTTTTGTGTGGCAAGAATTACTAAGGTTGCTACTAACTGAGTCATTTGGGTCCATTTTTTCCTTCAAGGCACTGTGATGAATCATGTATTAACTTCCTTGCGACATAGTAGCTGGTCAATAAATGATAATTGTGATTTAAAAAATTATTGCACTCTAACCACCTTGATTTACTGTTACCCTTCAATGTCATATCATATATCATATTTCTCAGATTGAAGGTTTATGGTATAGTGCCTGAGTCCACTACTATGTGGCTTTGGGCTTGTTACATGGCTTCCCTGGATCTCAGTTTCATATCTATGAAATGGAAATATTAACTCCCACACTCAGGAGCAAAATAAAATGTGATAATATAGATAAAATGCTTAGCACAGTGCTTGGCATCCATAGTGATAATGCTAGTCATCATTACTGTCTTTGTGCCTCGGCTCACGTTGACCCCTCTTCCTAGAGTGCTGCTTCTCTCTTTTCCATTTTGCAAAATTCTGAAAGACCTGGATGAAACATCCTTTCCTCTCAGTGGATTCCTGTCTCCTCAGTTGTGTTGCACTGTATCCAGGTCTGTTATTATGTTTTATTGTATCATGCCTACTTGATTTACCACTTCTCCTGCTTGATTCCTTATCTTGACATTCAAAATCTTCCGTTTCATCTTCCCTCTTTTCCTCCTGGTGTACCTTTAATCCTTCCTCTCTGCCACCTGATCCCTTAATGCCCTTCTGCACCCCCTGACTTTGTGTCTTTCCCTCTGTGTGGCATGGCCATTCCTGTTTTAATTTGCTCCTGGGTTTTTACTCATCCATCAAGGAGCAACTCTATAAATTCTTCTTTGTTTTCTCCAAGTTAGAATTACTTCTTCACCCAACTTCAGTACCATTCAGTTTATTTCTCTATTATGAGACTTACCAGTATAACATTTTAGTTAATGCATAGATCTTTAGACTGGGAGCTCTTGACGGGAGAGATTATGTCTGATTATTTGTTTCCTTCAGCACCTACTATTATGCCCAAAATATAGTAGTTATCCATCCCATTTTTGTTGTATTTGTATTCCATGAGTATACTAAATAGCATCTGCCTAAACCAAGTGGTCAGAAATATGAACGAAGGTAGCACTTCCAGATCATCAGCACCTTCCGTAAAGCTCATGGATTGCTGAATGGTTTCCAAGAGTCAAATGAATAAGTAGTTTAAAATCTGTCACAATCTCTATCTGAAATAAAATATCCAGTCATGAACGTAAGTATAGGCTAGCATTTAATGACTAATGAAGCCCAGGAAGCATAAGAGAAATCAGGTCATATGCAAGGGAAATACGTCAGTGAAACCAAGAAAAATGTAATAAACTCTGGCTACGATTTTTAGTCTCTGTGTATTATGTAGAATCATTATTGAAATTTATGGTTGTGGAAAACTGGCCAGTTTCAGTTTCAGCATGGTTGAGTCAGGGACATTTCCTGTTATCAATAGGAAGCTGCTATACAATTAAATGGATCAATGATGCAGTGAACTGAATTAGTTGTTTTTTTTATAGCAAGTAATTGGACTAGTTGTGCATTCTACATTTTTTTTCAGTTGTACAAGCATGATCTTTGAATCTATCGTGAGGGAGGATGCTTGGGCTGCTTTAGCCTATTGATTTGAGAGGCAGTAAAAGGAACTGGGTTTAGTTAGAAAGGCAGTAAAGTTACATCAATAAAATGGTACAGGGGATGCACATTTGACACACTGAGTGGCTTTATGGAGACTTAATGATTTTTTAGAACAATTTGCAAATCTGATCTAATTCAATTAGTACTATAATAATCTACCTTAAAATATGGCGGAACATTCTGTTATGTATTTACTGCATTTGGTTCTGGTCTAGAGAACATTATAATACTGCCTATAAGTGGTGTGCTGGTAAACCCGCTTTTTGTTTTGTTTTTGTCTTCTTTTTAAAGCCCTAATTTTTAGTGTTTTCCTATTTCCATGGTGTAAATACTCCCATTATGTGCTGGCTTTAAGCTACCAACAGTTTAACAACTGCTCTCAAAGTTTCTAAATATCTGACAATCAGCTCTTAGGAATTGGTACACCTTTGCAGATTATTTACTATAGGAGAGCCTGCTAAAGGTTTAAAATCGCACAATTTTAGGACTAAAATCATTCAGAATATTCTAGTCCTACTCCTAACTTTCCACAAAAAAACAACAACAAAAAAACTGACACTGAGGGTAAGTGATGTCCTAAAAGTCATGCAGAAAGTTACTAGCAGACTTGTGGTTGGAATCAAGGTGTCTGGATTTCCCATCCACTATTCTATGCAAAAGCCTTTGTATAGGGACTGGAGAAAAATAAGTACTCATTGGGCATGAATGGAAATGTGACTGTATATTGTTGCTTTGGGATTCGGATAGGAAGCATACGTGACAGGAGCTGTGAACATGAAGTTCCCATAGAGCTGCTCCAAGTGCATGGAGAACCATTTAGGAAACTGAGGTTTGTAATCTTGGTTTGAAAATGGGCAAGCCACTTAACCTTTTTGGACATTGGTTTTATGATTTTTTTTTTAATTGGCAGTTTTTAATATTCGTATGTCTCAAACTCTAGTATCTTTTAAATAATCTCAGGTACCTATTAAAAGTCACCCCAGGGGCACCTGGGTGGCTCAGTCATTAAGCGTCCGACTTCAGCTCAGGTCACGATCTCGCGGTCCTTGAGTTCGAGCCCCGTGTCAGGCTCTGGGCTGATGGCTCAGAGCCTGGAGCCTGCTTCCAATTCTGTGTCTCCCTCTCTCTCTGCCCCTCCCCCGTTCATGCTCTGTCTCTCTCTGTCCCAAAAATAAATAAACGTTAAAAAAAAAAAAAAAAATTTAAAAGTCACCCCAAGTAGGGCTAATGTTAAGATAGTCCACGGGCCAAACGTTAAGAAACACTACTTTAGGGGCACATGGGTGGCTCGGTCGGTTAAGCATCAGGCTTTGGCTTAAGTCACAATCTCACAGCTCATGAGTTTGAGCCCCACATCGGGCTCTCCATTCTCAGCACAGAACCTGCTTTGGATCCTCTGCCTCCTTCTCTCTCTGCCCCTCCCCAACTTGCACATGCAATCTCTTTCTCAAAACTAAACATTAAAAAAAGAAAAGAAAAGAAAAGAAAAGAAAAGAAAAGAAAAGAAAAGAAAAGAAACACTAGCTTAGATCTCTTTTAAAGAGCTCTTCAGACCTAAGATGCTTTATCTGTTTACTTGTAGGCAGGGACAATTTTTGCAGTGATAGCTCCCCAAAGTAGTTCTTCGATTAGCTGCATCAGAGTCATCTGAGGAGCTTTTTCTTTTTCTTTAAAATGTTTATTTTTTTGTATTTTTAAAAAATTTTTAATGTTTATTTATTTTTGAGAGAGACAGAGACAGAATGCAAGTGGGTTAGGGGGAGAGAGAGGGGGAGACACAGAATCTGAAGCAGGCTCCAGGCTCCAAGCTGTCAGCACAGAGCCTGACGCGGGGCTTGAACTCACAAGCTGTGAGATCATGACCTGAGCTGAAGTCAGACGCTCAACCGACTGAGCCACCCAGGTGCCCCTAAAATGTCTATTTTTGAGAGAGAGAGAGGGCAGAGGGACAGAGAGAGAGGAAGTCAGAGGGTCTGAAGCTGACAGCAGAGTCTGATGCAGGGCTCAAACTCATGAACCATGAGATCAGAACCTGAGCTGAAGTCAGGTGCTTAACCAACTGAGCCACCCAGGTGCCCCTCACAGTCATCTGAGGAGCTTTTTAATATATCTGACTTCTCAGTCCCACCCAAGAACTATCAAAGAACTATCAAGTAAGATTGAGGGGTAAGAGGGCTGGGAATTTTTTTTTAAGTTGTCTATTTGATTTTGATGTCCAAGCAGAGTCAGAAACTTCAGAGGTTGCTAGCCTAGAGAATGTTTTGCAGGGTATGAAAGTTGTAACTAGTTGTTAACTCTGACCCATAGAGATGGGGCTATGCACAGGAGCTTGGGGCCTCTCCAGTAGCATCTCAAGTAGGGGATGGGAAGGAGCAGGTGATGGATTCTGGGGTACTGATGGTCAACTGGAAAGGGTCCTTGCAGTATGAAGCAGTACAAGGACAAAGTATGGAGGGTCCCAACACAGCCCTGAAATAAGGTGCTGATGGTGAGTCAGTGAATCACAAATTTGAACTTTGCATGTCTGTATCAAATGTGCACAAATATGTAAATCTAACACTTGGGACACATTATTTAGGACACATTTAGATGAGCCCGGTTCTTATTCTCCTCTCTCCTGTATTTAAAAAAAAAGTTTTGTCAAAACAAACAAACAAACAAACAAACCAGTGAATCCAAATTGTTTTCACTCTTTAAAATGCCATTTCTCCTTTTAAAATATAAAGTTTTAGGATTTAGACTTGGTTGTTAGGCACATTGTTTTGAAAAAGGTAAAGCTATGATAATGGTTACTATTTGACCACAAAATAGAGCAGTACATTCTAACTACTATAATTATGTTGTTATTAAAGACTGCTTTAAAGGAAAAACAAAAAGCTGTTTTGGCCAGCATAGAAGAGTTTTAAGAAGAAAAACATTTGGCCATGTAATCCTAGTTCTCTATAAAGTCTCCCAAATCCTCAAATTCCACTGAGATTCGATGAGCATTGCATGCATGTTACCATCCACGCAGGAGAGTTGCGAACCAGGGTGACATGGGTCTCCTCGTCTTCCTAACAAAAGGTTGAAAATAATCTTAAATTTGTATACTGATTTTCACGTGCTCATTTACCTAAATCTGCACTCAAAGAATGTTCTTGGATGCAAAGGTGATTACATATTAAAAAAAAATAATAATGGAACTATATTTGCTATTTGCAGATTCACAATGCAGATGAGAAGTTCTAAAGAAAATGAAACTCGTTTTTAACATTTTCAAATTTACTGGTTACAGAAATTTGTTTTTGTGTAAAACTCATGGGAAATGCTGACCTAGATAAGCTAGAGGGCAGGAGAAAAAACTTCCTTAGAATTGTCAAAAACTATTCCCTATGAATCAATGATTATGAAGATATAAGATGTGTTCAGTGGGCCATATAATTTTATTGGGGAGTTCATATTATTTTAACAAGTTGATTTTCTATTTGATTCAGAGACAGGCTAACTTCTATATAGAGCATATAATCTCCAAGAACCATCATTTCTTAAGCTTTATATTTTAAAATAACTTCAGCTTTATAGAAAAATTGGTAAAAAAATACAATGGAAAGGGTTTAATATCCAAAGTATATAAAGAACTTAAACAATTCAACATCAACCCCCCCCCCCCCAAATAATCTGATTAAAAATGGGCAGAGGACCTAAGTAGACATCTTTTCAAAGGAGACATACAGATGGCCAAAAGACATAAGAAAAGATGCTTAACATCACTAATTACCATAGAAATGCAAATGAGGTAGATACCACCTTACACCTGTCAGAATGGCTAAAATAAAAAACACATGAAATAACAAGTGTCAGTGAAGATGTGGAGAAAAAGTAATACTCGTGTACTGTTGGTGGGAATGCAAGCTGGTGCAGCTACTGTGGAAAACAGTATGGAAGGTCCTCAAAAAATAAAAAACAGGGTTACCATATGACTCAGTAATTCCACTACTGGATATTCACCCAAAGAATAGGAAAACACTAATTCAAACAAACAAAAAAAGATATATGCACCCCTATGTTTACTGCAACATTATTTACAATAGGCAAGATATGAAAGCAACCCAAGTATCCACAGATAAATGAATGGATAGAGAAGATGTAGAATCTATATCTGTACACACACACACACACACACGTGTGTGTATATATACACACAATGGAATATTACTCAGTCATAAAAAAGAATGAGATCCTGCCATTTGCAACAACATGGATGGACCTAGAGGGTATTATGCTAAATGAAATAAGTCAGATAGAGAAAGACAGATACCTAGGATTTCACTCATATGTGCAATTTAAGAAACAACAATAACAAAACAAACAAAGAAGAGACTGGCTAAAAAACAGGGTCTTAAATACAGAGAACAAACTGGTAGTTGCCAACGGGGGCACAGAGAGAGGTGACGGGTAAGATAGATAAATGGGATTAAGAGTACACTTATCTCCATGAGCACTGAGTAATGTATATAATTGTTGAATCATTATATCGTACACCTGAAACTAACATAACACTATATGTTAATTATACTTCAATAAAAAGCTGCACCTCCTAAAAAAATACAATGAATTTCTATATGCCCTTCCCTCAGACTTCCAAAATGTTAACAACCCACCCATTTTCTTTATCACCCTCCTTCTATTCATATATATGTGAATATACAAAAGCACACATACATTTACACTTTTTTTTCTCTGAATCATTTGAGAGCAAGTTGCTGACAGGATGCACCTTTACCTCCAAATACTTCTATATATTGGTAAAAACAAGGATATTCCCTTACATAACCATAGTACAAATATGAAAACGTTAACATTAATTTGATACTATTATCCAATCTACAGAGTTTATTCAAATTTTACCTGTCATTTTACAAAATGTTTTTTCTGGTCCAGGAATCCAAACTGGAATGGTTTGTTGCATACAAGTATGTCTCTTTTGTCTAATTTGGAGCAGTTTCTCAGTCTTTCTTGTTTTTCATGACCTTATCATTTTTGAAGAATATAGGCCATTTTGTACAATGTCCCTCCACTGGATTCCTCTGATGTTTCCTCATGATTAGATTCAAGTCATGCATTTTCAGAAGGAATCACATAAGTGTGTGCCCTTTTCAGGAGACACCTGGTGTCTATTTGTTCCACTACTACTGATGTTAACTTTTGATCACTTAAAGTGGCGTCTGCTAGGGTTTTTCTTTTGTAACGTTACCATTTTTTTCTTTGTGGAATAGTTTGAGACTATGCAAATATCCAGATTTTCATTAAACTTTTACCTAGTGGTTTTAGCTTTTGTCAACTTAAATAAAGAGGTAAACTGAAGCAAACTCAAATTACCATAAATTGAGTTTATTCAGGAATAGCAGAGGAACTACAATTCAGGACACACATGCAAGCTACAGGTGAATCTGTTGAGAGTTCAGGGAGGGCTGTATTTTTGAACAAGGAGTGCACAGACGGGAAGGCCAGAATCTGAGCAATCAGTTCACTGGCTTAAGGATGGGGAGAGACTCTTGGCATATGTTCACTGTTCAGGAGATAAGACTGGGTCTTCTAAATTTTTTAACGTTTATTCATTTTTGAGAGAGAGACAGAGACAGAGCACGAGTGTGGGAGGGGCAGAGAAAGAAGGAGACACAGAATCTGAAGCAGGCTCCAGGCTCTGAGCTGTCAGCACAGAGCCTTATGTGGGGCTCGAATCCACAAACTGTGAGATCATGACCTGAGCCAAAGTCAGACACTTAACCAACTGAGCTGCCCAGCTGCCCTAAATCTGGGTCTTCTATAAATCAGGCATTTAGGAGAAATCATTCTCTCAGTTCTTAAATTATGTTCTGAGGGTGCATAGCATAAGTGAGAGTCCCGTTTCATATCCTCTGGCTTTATTTATTTATTTATTTAGAGTGCCTGTGCATAAGTGGGGGGGGGGGAGGGGCAGACAGGGAGGGAGAGAATCCCAAGCAGGCTCCATGCTGTCAGTGCAGAGCCCAACCTGAGGGTTTGATTTCACCAACCTCAGATCATAACCTGAGCCAATACCAAGAGTCAGAAGCTTAACTGACTAAGCCACCCAGGTACCCCCTTCTGGTTCCATTTTAGATTGAAATACTTTCACATATCCTTTGATGATTCTTGCCTGAAACAATTACTATGGTAATCGCTAGATGGCAATTTCTAAATGTAATATTCTTTTTACATTAGCTATCATTCTGTTGTAAGGAAGACCTCTCTTCTTCTATTGATTCATTCATTTTGTCAACATTAAAAATAAAATACCCACTTATATTACTAGAAAAATGAGTGTATTTGGAAATAGCAGGGGAATTGCAATATGGGACATGCAAGCTATGGTGAACCACAGGCAAATCTGAAGAGACAAAGGGAAAGTCAGCTTTTACTAGGTTAGGAGGAAATTGGGGAGGGTTGTTTTGAACAAAAGTTAATTGCAAAGAGCAACAGTTTAAGGTTGTGGCAGTTTCTCACTGGCTGCAAGCAATGGTTAGTGCTTTGTTGCTGGGCCGGGAGAGATTTTCCTTTTTTTTTTTCTTAAGAGCAGAAAATGAAATTCCTGTGTGAAAAAAAATGTCTTTCCTTGTCAAGATAATTCTTATCTTCCTTCTCTCTGCTGGTCATGCAGGCGCAACAAGTGGGATGTGCATGAGAGCTCCCCCCTTCAGGGCTTTCTGATTCCATTTTAAGTGAGGTTTCCTTAATTTTCATAATTCCTATCTGAATGGACTCACGATTTCTTGTTTTATTCTGTGGGCTAGAGTTCATTACTATCATTATTTAATGTCCAGTTGTCCCAGATTGGCTGGTAGGACACCCCTCAATCTGTGTCCTTTAGCCATTTTCCCATCATTCTTTGAGCCCTTCTTTACTTTCTGGCAGAACGAAACATTCCCGATTCATATTGTGCTTTCCCTGCCCCAGCCCAGAAGTCTTAGTTTTTCTAAGAAGGCTGTTTTTGGGTTTTTTTTCAGTAGAAAAATTAAAAACCAAGATCTGAGTGAAACATTCTGTTACTGAGCTGTCACTGATTCTAGGCCCTCTTAGACACAGAAATTGTAAATGCATGCATATATGTACACATGTGTTTCTATATATTTATATATTTGTTAATCTGTATGTATTAAAAAACCATGAGTCCATACTGATGCTTCCAACTCCACTCCAATACCACAGGGTAAAAAAAACCCATCATTTACAGTTACTATCTCAAAACTGTGTCAAAACTCATAGGCTTAAAGTCATTAAATTTGCCATGTTGTGGAATAGGAACTATAAGACATTCTGGCACTGGGTAATGCCTGTCATCCACCCATTCCTTTACTAACCTGTGCTCTGTGTGCTAGGTACTTGAGTAGAATTATGGAAATGAAAAAGACATTCTCCCTCTCCTCAAGCAGCTCGGACTATTAGGGTAGAAGACAATAGATAATCCCAATGCAATACAATCAATTCTGTATCAGAGGTATTCAGTGTTCTATGAGAACACAGAGGAGGAGTAACCAGCTCAAATGGAGTAAACTGGATTATTTCAGAGAAGAAATAAAAATAGGTTGCTCACACTACTTATTGGAAGAGTTCTTAGATTACTGCATGTTTACACAAAGTGAAGAGTGTACTTTGCTTCTGAGCAAAAGTATATTTTATGGAGAGCTCTGATTTATTCAGAAGGATTCTCTGCATTGATTGAATTCATCAAAAAACTGTGCAGCCATGACAGTATCTATGCGAGTAAGTTCCAAGGGACTCAGTGTTAGCTTGTGGGACCAAAGTTTGGGTTTCCCTCTTTCTTCTAGGCCCCACTCAATAACCATAAAATAAGGGAAGGAAAATTTTGGAGTTTTTCAAACTGCCTATTATCCCAAACTAAATGAACTGACTTCTTTGTCATTGTATTGATTATCACCCTCTTGGGTCATAGAAAAGTTTATACATACTCCTTTTCTTTTAACTAAACTTAAACTCAAGAAGAGTATGAAGAAAAATATTTGCGTGTGTGTGTGTGTGTGTTACCTAATAAAGTAAAGACTAAGACAAAAAATTGGGGAGACAAAATATTACGATAAAAATCGAAAAGGGGATTTTATTATTTTTGTTGTCCTATACAAATATAGTACTCTTATCAAAATTCACCAGATTTTCTTTTCTTCTTTTTAAAACATAAATGCAGGCTATCTTCTGGTTTGTGCTCTCCTCACCAGTTTCCCCCAGATGTTAAGTCTGGTCATGCTAGTATTGCTTATTTTAGCAATTTAGCAGTCCCAGAGTAGAATTTTGCTCAGTAAGATGTGGAAGGAAAAATCACTGACACTGGGAGGCTGATCTTCACGTGTCTTGCTGTCTCCCATTCTGCTATAAATGATTCTTTAGTATAGCCGATACCACAGAAAAAACTGAAACTGAGACACGTATATACTTTTTTTGTCACTACAGAGTCAAACATGCCTGAAATGTTTATTAGGTGACCTTAGATCAGAGAAGATACAAAATCATTTTAGTCATGACATACTCATGATAGATAATAAGCTTCAAATGTTAATAAGTACACTGAAGGTTTTTCATATGCTTTTTAAAAGAAATGTGATTTTAGGTAACCATAAAGCTGAGGCAAGGGTAGTCTGGGTTCTTAAAAAAGAATCCCCAGCCATCATTAGCTGCCACTGGGCACAGAGGCAACTGTGGTCACTGCAGAGGTGGACCAAACTGAAGGTGCCAGGCTCGTGTCAAAGGTCCATGTGGTGTCAGCAGCAGCTGCACTACAGAAGGCATGGGTCATGGACATTGGCTTACATAAGGAACAGTAAGAAAAACATGCCACCAGGTGGGGGCTTTAACATATGTAGTGATTAGTGAAAGTTTCTTTCAAAGTGAGAATTTTTAATCACCTTATTATATTCAATTTAAAGGCTTTAACCATCCATTATCACGATACAATAGGTATGTGTATATATGTAAAAAAACACCCACTGAACGTGCTTTAATTGTGTTTTGAAAATCTATGCAAAGTGAAATATACTTTGATATAAAAAAACAACTAATCAGAAGCATGAAAAACAGTGTATTTTAATAAGAGCCTACTGCAGATTCTGGAATGACTGTCGCATGCATGTCCCTAGTCATGTTAGATTTCTCTTTCAGTTTTGATTGGAGTAATGTGTGTTCTACAACACCAATTCTGATGTCCATCTGAACAGTTTCTTGCTTCAGCTTTGTTAAACTCTGTTTAATCTTCACCAAGGGAGCTGCAGAATGAAAATAACATGCAATAAAAATGTATATCTGGAGTATCAGTGTATTACAGAATTGTATGACATTTTCCTCACTTTGTCTGAAGACAAAAATGGGGTTAAAAACACAGCCAACAACGTACTGGCATTCACACAGTTTTGCGGTGGTATTTTAAACACCTGAGATTTTTAGGATGGGAAATGATGCAGCATTTGATGTGCTACGGCTGAATTTCCTTTCTTTTCTAGGGGAAGAGTTGTTAAAAGGGTATTTGAGGATGTCTTTTAATATTTTTTATGGGCTAGAATATTTGTCTGAAGGAAAACAGATACAACTGGAGAAAAAAGAAAGAATTACCTGTGAGACACAGATAATGGGCTCATTCAAACATAGCAAAATCTTCATACATCCCCTTTTAAAGGATCCCTCAGTATATACAATTAGAGCTCTAGAAAATCTTTCTAGAGCACAGAAGGGCCTTAGGCAATCACCCAGGGCCATGTCAAAGTCACTAGCTCATGATGGAGCATGATTAGTAGAGGATTATTAATTCTTCTCTATTTGACCCCTGCCCAGTCAGGTCTACTAGGGGGAGAGGAAGAAAAACAAAGGTCGTCCCATCCCTGCCTCCATGCCGTGTGGGCACGCACTTAGTGCTCTTTTGTACATAAAATGGAATAATGAAGCTCATTTGATGAAAACAGAAAATATTATTTTCTAAAAACTGGAATAACAAAGTATTACTAAATATTTCCCACTCTATCTCTGAATCAGTGCAGTTTGAATCAAAAAATCTTAAATGAGAGAAAAAAAATGACTCTTTTCAGCTGATTTATAAGGAAAAACTGATTATCAGATGCCATCTCTGTACCATGTACTTACCTCTCCTCAAATTCACTTTAAAAAGCAGATTCCCTATTTTCTAATACCATTTTGTTAAACAGATTTCTTGAAGACATATTCTCGTCTTGCTCATTTTCCCCTTAGGATGAGTGTGCACTCACCGCCGTCAGTCATGCTGCTGCCTTTTTCTTCCATTTCCTGCTTTACCTTTTCTAGTTCTTCTGTAACCTTTAATTGAAAAAAAAAAAAAAAAAGTCTTCATGAGCTCTGAATTTTAATAAAATCTCCAAAATTACTGAATGATGTATTAAGAACATTTGGATATAATACATCTGTAAAGGGATATAAAGATCTTAGGACTCTTCTGGACATAGTTAGAATAATAAGATAAAGTATGCAGACACACTAGGCTTTTTATCTTCTGAGAGTGCTCCTAACATTAACTTCACCAAATGACTGTCTCAGATTGTCATGTGACAATGCAAATGGTTCGGTTGTCATTAATGGCATGTAAAGTTTGCCGTTATCCCCTTGCATCTACCATGCCAGTCTTTAATAATCAGTTACTAATTAAAATAGTATACACATCCAGAGAAGATTTTGGATTTCCGAGGTTTACTAGGTATCTTAATATTATAGTCTTATAAGAAAAGATGCCACTTTTTCCTGTACAGGACACTAAAAATAATGTTTATAACATATGGCTGCATATAAAAATATTCTAACTGCTCTATCCAAACCAAGAACTCCAAGAGGCACATCGTGCTGTCATATTGGCTCTTATCTGTACTCTACGTCATACTCAAAATTATACTACTATAACTTCTATTAGCAAAATTCTAATCTAGTACGTTGTCTTTAAAAAATCAAAAAATTTTTAAATGACTAGAACTAACCCATACTTATTGTAACTTAGTAGGCTTTATTTTTATCATACTGGTGAGTAAAAACTTCCTTGGGAATCAAGTGCTCATTCAAGTAAAGCAAATTAATTTTTTTAGGCACCTGCAATGTTACAACTGGGGATAACTACCTCCTGCAAAAGAACTAAATGGTTCCCTGGACTCCCTTCAAGTGTTAATTTACCTAACATTAAGTGAGCACTTTACTTCTACATAACGTTTTATTTGCCTAGAGGCACCACAGGATTAGAGTCTAAATATTTCTAAAGTTATATTTTTAGTATTTTAAAATAACTATTTATGCCTCAAATAATCCCTATAAAAGGAGCTTAATTCTATTATATAGAAAAAGCCCATGACAATTACACTGAACTGCAACCAAAGATAATCTTGTACACTGGTTACTGATCTTGTAAGATTTTTTTTCCTCTCAGCTCTTCATTAAAAAAATTGGAATATATATTAGATCTTACTCTCTTGCAAGATAGTGAAAATAAATACAATAATATATGCAAATGTTTCAGAAGTTCCCAGAAGGAAAAGGTTACAAGCCACTTCCAGTTTGTGGGCAGAGAAATATTCAGGGTCACACACATCAGGAGCAATCACTAAAAACAAATCTTATATCTTACAGACTAACATTAAAACTTGTTATAAGCCATTTAAGCCAGTGCTTTACCTATGCTTCTATATATTAATTATAAATGTTACGTTTTTAAAAAGATTAAGGAGGGTTATAAATGTGCTAATATTATCAGCACGTTCTATGTTAAAGTGAATAAAACAACTTCAGGCATTTTATGGAAATAAGTAGTACATAAATACATCACTGGATTCACTGATAAGAAAACTAGGGATTTTCTCCTAAAGGAAAGGACTTAAAGCCACAGGAAGCAGTTACTGAAATAACGCACGGTTGTAGCAGTATTAAACTACCAATGGCTCTGAACAGCCAGGGCTTGGCTGACGGTGGGAAAAGGGCAAGGGCACAGTGTGTACCTCAGACAGGAGCCTGGTCCTCTCCGTTACTCCGCCATTACCCTGCTGGTATCGCTCCCTTGCCTAAGGGAGAAAACATTTTGTTTAATGACAAATTCAAGACAGAAGCAGATTACTTAAATATGACCTCTTTGTGTTTGCAATTTCTGCGTATCATTTTATGACACCCCCCCATTTGTGAATACATTTGTGAAAGTGACATTTAACTGTAGCTATTTTATAGCCCTAATAGGCACCATGTACTTAAACTAAAGTACTATAAAATGATGAATGACCTTAACCTTCACATACTGATGGTGTAACTCACATGGGTATGGTGCACAATAAAAACTGTCCTCGGCTATTCCCAAACAGTTTAGGAGAGTAGCTCTTGGTCGATCTAATTTGCATGCTATGCAGAGAAAACCAGTTCTAAAAAATCAATCATAATAGAGCATCAGGATGAGCTATTAATAAGGATTAACAAATGGTATGACAGTATGGAATATGTTCTTGGGAACTAATCTAACAATTATTTAATATCAATGCTTGACAGATACACAGTGGTTTTAATCAGAGACTTTTACAGCATTTTGGAAGTAAAAACATCCATGGGTAGTTGTGTATATCAGGGAATCATTTGTTAAATAAATAACGTAATAAAAAAGTGAAGATTATTTTCTGTTTGGTCTTTGAGAACTTCTCAAAGTACAGAAGTTATCTCAAGTTTATTTCCATTTTTTTCCTTCTTCTACCCCTTTTTGCTGAAAGAAAAAAAAATGTCTTCAACTGACATTTGCAGGTGTTCTTACTAGTCTCCCTTCAACAACAGAAAAGAGGGGCATCACTCCCAAGGAAAGCCTTGAGATCCCAACTGGGGTACAAAGGACTGCTGCTTTCAAAGGCTGAAGGTTTTATTTTATTTTTTTGGTGGAAATTCTAAAACCTTGAAAGGATTAAAAAATTTGCTCATTAAATTAATTAAACTGCTTGTCTTTGAACGTGTCTTGCTTTCATATTCCTTATTATGTGGCTGTAAGCCATTAAGGCAAGGATGTCTTTTCCCTCTGACACATGTAAATGCATACTATTCTTTTTCCTCCTACTCATACGGTAAATTAACGGCAGACTTAGAAACAAAACCAGGTGTCCTGACACTCTGTTCCTGTTCTAAGTAATGTTCCCCAACAATACATGCCTTCATTTATTTAAATCAAATGAAGAAACACATTTAAAGACTTCTAGGAGATAATTTCTATTTCATGTAACATGAAGATGACAAGTTCTATTGCCTCACGTGGCTTCCTAAAGTAGGCAGAGAATCCATGTGTTGCTATTTGTGAAAAGCATTTCACGATTCTCAAATGAAAAGTGCCGTATCAAGTTTGGGAATTGGGGTCACCAACTGAAATAAATCCCTGGGGATCTATCATTCCTAAGTTACCTCACTCAGTTGGGCTTGAGCTGCACGATATTCTTGAACCAAGTGCTCAAGCTGATTGTTGATGTACTTTTCTCGGCTGCCGATCTTTTCCAGAGTCCTGCTAATTTCATTATGAAGTTTATCCAAAAATCCCTAGAAATTCCATAGGATTTTAGTAGATAAAAAAATTCACAAATATATTTTTCAAAAACAGTATGAGACGGGCTAAATCTCCTTCAATCCATCCCACAAATTCTCAACCACTTGTGAAAAAGATAGCTTATAATTTTCAATAGCAAAATAAGTCTGTAATGAGAAATATTTTAGTCACACATGGCAGAATGTTAAAATAAAAAGGCACCTGGTAGTGTTAGTCAATTCATTAGTCCTTATGCATATCTATATTGTACGTGAGTGGAATCTGCTTTATAGTTCACAAGTAGGTAATGGAATAGCATGACTTTCTTGTAGCACAGTTCAAAGATGACTAGAATGTTCCAGTTGGAGGAAGGTCTTTAAATTTATAGTTCTAGCCTGGGACCCATAACTTCTCATTCCAACTTTGCTTCTTTGTGACATCCTCCAAAAAGTCCTTATTTCTGGCCAGAGCAGCCGCAAGCCTATGGAAGTTGGAGGTTCTAAGCATTGCTGGGCTGGCATTCTGTTATCCTTTGGGATTCAGAGAGGAAAGAATGATGAAATGTTGAAATGATGAAATATATATATATGTGTGTGTGTGTGTGTGTGTGTGTGTGTGTGTGTATGTGTATATACATATAGTGTGTATATATATATGTGTGTGTGTGTGTGTGTATATATATATATATATATATATATATATATATATATATATATAGTGTGTATATATATAGTAGATATATCTCCAATGTGTAATATAGTATATGTTATATTTCTTTTGAATAAAGTTACCTTTCTTTAGTTTAAGTGTTAGGGCTGTTGAAATGTAATATGGTACAATATGTAAGATCCTCTAAGGCAAGGATTGTCTTTTTTTCCTTTCACGTTTTCCTTTAGTAAATGTTCAACAGATGAGTAAAGTACATTGATTGATTCACCTGAAGTAATTCACATACCTTGGTCTCCTTTAGAGCAGATTCAATTCCACTTTTATGTTGGTGCATTTGGTCAACATGAATTCTCCAATCCTATGGGCACAAAAGCATATAAAAACAAGTAAAATATATATTTCCTTCTTTCCTCTACTTTTTTTGTCGTCATATCCTTTATTTTAATTACTTTGGTTGTTGCCCTATTTCAGGTAACAGTGTCCTATATATAGCTTGCAATCTGATTATAAAGGAATATGTGTAGAGCACTTTAGGATAAAAGGCTCTAAATAAATGTAAATTATTTTGTGTGTTCACAGAGTGATGTCTGACAATTTGAATATAAATTATTCCTGCACTGCTGGTGGTTAATATTTATGACTACCCATCAAAATGAAAAAAAAAAATCTAATTACTAGAAAAGAAATACTTGTTTAAATAGTAACAACTGCCAGAGGCAACTCTGGAATCAAGTATCATATATCAAGGATTAGTTTATCCCCTGAAAATTAAGCGGGGGCCCTCTTCAGGAAGACTTTTCTTTCTTAAAAAAGGAAATCTATAATGATTATTAGAATTCATGTATTTTGAGATAGATCGGAGTACTACTAGGCTGACCCAAATTAGTGTGTTGAAATCTATGCCAGTATTTCAATTACAAGATATCTTCAAAATTTTTTTGTTTACATTACTAAAGGTAATAATTTTAAGACTGGAGAAACACCCATGATGAGAAAAAATACTATGGTATAAGCTGAAGTGATGGAACCAGGAGATTCCTCAATTACACATATCTTTTTGCATACCCTGATACTCCACTTTGCTATCTACACTATTTTGTGAAGAGAAAATTATATTGTGAATTGTCCTGTTCTACTGATTCCTTAACTTTGAAACATGGGCTAGTGACTATAGGGTAAAACAACCTTTGGATACTTCACACATACCTAGTATAAAATTACAAAATATTAGAAAACCTCAAAGAGCATCTCGTGTCACCTTCATCATTTCACAGATAAGCACTAACAGGCCCAGTGACAGAAGGGGGCACACCCAAGGCCCCACAGGTAGTGGTGCACCTGGATCAGAAGCCAAATGCATTAATTCCCACACAACACATTTTGGCAGCTCAGAGTTAATCAAAGGAGCAACTGGCTACTTGACACCAGTAAGGGTGCTACAGTGGAGAACAAATCAGCACTTTCTTTTGTCCTTAAGCATTTTTCTATCTCATGAGCAAAAAATATCTCAGACTATGAGAGCCGGAAAGGACCTTAAAGATCATCTACTCATCCATTTAACAGTCATCTGGTGCAACGTTTTCATTTTACAGTTGAGGGGACTGTTCATCACCCGTGACTATGACTAGACAGATTTGGCAAGGAAACAGGCCTCTCCAACTCAGCCAGTCAACAGTGGAACAGGGAGGAGACGACACTGCCTGGCCTGCTGCACTGGACCAAAGATGCTTCAGCCTCAAAATGGAAACCTGTTTAAGCCCAAGCAAGCATCCTTATGAAAGAAAATGAACCTAAGAAGTTAAAATTGTATTAGTAATTTTTCTTAAAAAGTACTCATCCTGCCTGATTCCAAAAAAAAATTCGTAAGCTTAATAAACGCCAAGCTTAAGTATTCCTACAGTCCTGGTAGACACGTATGCATATGTATAAACACATATCTACCTACATATACTTACATATATAATATTATTTATAGTAATTGATGTGTTTCATATAGTTTGTGTTCTGCCTTTTCTACTCAGCATTCTTTTTTTACCCAGCAAATGTCCTGTTCTGACAAAGTATTTCGAGAGAAACAAACATGCCTGGTCATGTATGGAGAACTACGATGATTTACACTGATGTTAACTCCATGGAGGAGCTGGCATTTCAGTGGAACCTTGAAGCATGGGTAGCATTTCAAAAGGCTGGAAAGGGGTGGGAGAGAAAGGGTATTTTAAGTTGAGGGAGTAACAAGAAAAAACAGGAAAATAAATAGGGAATAAGTAGCCCAGACTGGCTAGAGTATAAAACACAAAGTTCTTGGGGTGGGGTGGGGTGGGGTGGTGTGGGGTGGGGAGGATGAATCATGAGGAAGCAAAGCTGGAGAGTAGGTTAAGTTAGATCGAGGGCTTTAACTGAGGAGTGTGGATTTTATCATGTGGACAATGAAGAGTTATTAAAGATTTTTGGTCTCAGTTTTAAAGACAGGTTTGTGTTTTGAGAAAAAAAATAACAGAGGGAAGGACTGGTTAGACAGGCAAGAGACTGAAGGCAAGAAGGCAACCAGTTAAGAGGCCATGTAATGGTCCACGTGACAGGTTAGCAAGGTTTGCGGTAAAGCAGTGCCTGTAAGAATGAAAGGGGAGGGATGAATTCAAGGGACGTGGTAGAGACAGAACTAGCAGGAATTGAGGACTCAGGGCAAGTGTGTGGTGGCTAAAGTGGGGGTGGGGTAGTAGCCAGAAGGTGTCTTTAAGGTTTCCAGCCTTAGGAACTAAGAGAATGGTAATAATACAGTGTGATAAGAACAGAGTAGATTTCGGGGAGTCAAAATGGACTTTTTAATATGGTAAGTCACTGGGGCATTTGTGTATTCTTACTGCCTTTTAAAGTGGGAAGCTAGTAATGATTTATCATTATCTGCCACACAAATGTGAATGTTCGTTTTATTAAAATCTAGATGGACACATTTCCTGATGTTCAGTCATAAAAAAAGCCTTACAAATGTTCTAACCTTTTAACCCGGCAACTTCACCTCTAGAAATTATTCTCAAAGAAATAACTGGGGATGCACACAAAGATGGATATGTAAGTTCTTTGTAAAACAGCTCCCTAAAATATTTAACTTTCTACATATTTGCCAGCAGAAGACAATTTAAACTAATTTTGTAATTTTTGTAAAGGAAAAATCATGCCATATGATATCATTTTTATAAAGCTCAACATGCAGCAAAGTTCAGTGATACACTGTGTGCAGATGTACACTTACGTGAAAACACTTAAAAAAGGAAGAGGAAGAAGAAGAGGAAGAGGAAGCAGCAGCTAATGACAATACACAAGACACAAGCTTGAGGACAGTGGTTACCCATGGGAGGGAAAGGGCAGCAGCAGAGGAACACAGGTGCTTCAAGGGCGTTGTAACGGTCTAGTGCTCAAACTGAGTAGTGGGTTCATGAGTGTTTGATATATTATTGGGCTTCGTAATTATATATGTATTGTATACTGAAATGTTAAGTTCATGTTTTCAAAAAAATTTACTCAGCAAAAATGCATGCTAGCTACATATAGTAAAGTGGAAAAACATTCGCCACAGAATACACTGTTAGGTGTCCAATTTAGTAAAAATTAATATTTGTGTATATTTGTATGTGTGTGTGTTAGGCCAGGAATATGAATATTGATGTTTATGATTTTTTCTTTATCCTTCCAAAGTTTTCCAAATTTCCTACAAGACAATTTTTAATCATCAGGGAAAAATAAAGTCAAAAACCTCCTGGATATCCAAGAAGGTCTTGAAAGGGGTTTAAGATAGCAGAAAATATAAGTGTAACATTTTAAAATCACAAATATAAAAAGACAAATATGTAGCTTTAAAAAAACTACAACTGTGATGGTTAGAAAGTTTACAAAGGCTTGTGGTAAGAATGAAGACCTGATGGGTTTTAAATGGTATGTAAGGACTTGATCCTCAAAATAAAACAGTAAAAGAAACCGTTCAAAATGATAGCAATTCTTACACTGGTAGTGCATCCATTAGGTCACAGTGCACTGGTGTATGCCTTTCCTTATTTGAGACTCACACAGGTTTGGAGTGCTGAGTAGATTTCTCATCCCTTCTTTTTCACTTCTCTGCTTCCCTGTAAGAGCGTTCTGTGATTTGCTGGCTGGTTGTATACCACCCTGCTCCACTGATGCTGACCTTAGCCGTGTGATTCTCATTGGCCAATGCGACAGTGGTGGACATGGCCTATGCCAGGACTGTGCAGATGCTGTAAGAGGCATCCATCAGCTCTCTTACCCTTTATTTCAGCCATGATAATAGACATACCCCACAGAGGGGTTATGCTTTCCAGCCTGGGTCTGGGAATAAGAAACACGGCACACAGCAGGAGTAGACCCACAGCTGAGCCACACGTGAGCAGACGTGCATCTTGAGTGAGCGTAAACGTATTATTATTACCGTAAACCACTGTCATTTGGGCGTATTTCCGATACAGAAAAACTGACTATATATACATTTGTATAGGAGGAAAACCAAGAATCAGGTAAGTTAAATAACCTTTCCAAAGTTTCATGTCTGGAAAATGGAAAGCACTCCCAAACCAGTGAATTTCCACATACCATGTGATGAGGGAAACAAAGGCAAGAAAAATGTAGTTTAAATTAAATCTCCTACAGCTTGCATCCCAGACAGATACCAGAGACATGCGGCGTGTAACATTCCTCAAGGAGTTTATGGCTGCCTTAATGCCTTAGTGTTTACATTTCATTAAAAACTAAAAGCAACCTTATCTTACCATAGCTGCATCTCCAGGGTCCTGTAAAGCCCTGCTTTCAGCATATAGAGATTCCTTAGAAAACCATGTTGTTATCTCTATCCCCCTCCCTCCACAAAATTAAAAGTATGTATTCAGTCACTCCTCACAATCCCGGTGCAGTTTTCTGCCGATGGGTCCAGTTCCCGTGCTATAAAATCACCTTTTTGCAACAAAAACGTCTCAAGAATTCTTAGCCATGTGCTCATGAACCCCACTTCAAATTTCATCACTATATACTGCTTTTCTTTGTGATAAAATGAACTACAGAAGAGTACCTAAGGCAAACCAGTAGTTCTTTTTGTTATATATCAAGTGGGACCACCTGGGCTGCTGGAGTTTACTGGTCACCTGTTCCGAAGCGCTCTAAGTGTGTTATTAAGCTCGTTTCTCCTTTCTATTGAAGTTGAGCTTTTCACTAATCCAGCACATTTACCCTCTCTGAGGAAATGAGAAAACTAATAATGCTGCAACATATAATTTCTTTAGGCTTTCTATTTTTTAAAATCCCTTCACATAAAATCTCGTATACTTCTGTCACTTGTGAGGCAGACACAAAGGTACTGTGGTAACCATAACCTCCTCCCCACTACAAATTCTTTACTGCCAAATTATGCATCTCCCTTTTTCAAAGCCTGGAGAATTACGATGACATCCTTGCAGATGGCGAGTCACAGGATACCATAAAATCAAAATGTAGGAGATTTGGTTGCAGCCATGAAGGTGACTGGCAAGACTATATAGATCTCTGGGTTTTACTTCAACAGCACCTGAATGATTTCCTTTGCATATTCCCAGACTCTTTGTTTCTTTGTCTGGGTCTCCAACGTAAAGCTCTTCTCTGAAATGGCTGCTGAGATAGAGACTGAACCACCAGCTAGGGATGGCAAATGCAACTTTTATCTGTGTGTACATTTCACTAATTTACAACTTGTGAAATGTCAAAGTTTCCTCCCCAAGTTTGAACTTCTTTATGTGTGGAGAGGCAGAGTGCCAAAGGACTCTTGACACAAAAAAGCTGAGGAAGGCACCTTTGATGTCTTTTCCTGGGCTCAGAAGTCTGTGCTCCAGCACAGCTGAGGCTCAAGGTCCCGGCTCTAGTGGCACCATGGCTGCGGCCCCGGAGAGCAGGAGCGGTGTGTCAGGATTCTCATGTATTCTGAATCACTCTCCATCACAAAAACGTTACTTCTGCAATCTACCCTACCTTTTCCTTCTATTCTCACTGGTTCTTCCCCAATTCTGTTATGAATAATTACTAATGGAATGTTCTGTTTTTCACTTTTGTTCTAGTAAATATAAAGATAGTTACGAGGGTTTCTATGGGCTTTTGCATATACGCACAGACACTTTGGGCTCCCTCCATTTAAGATGCCTCACCGCATTTTTCTCATTAGGCCTCTGTTTCAACTCTGAATTCATTTTCTCTGTGGATTTTCGAGATCACTCTGGGGAAGAAATCCTGTACCTCCATTTCACACATTGGGTAACAAATTGATGTTGTATGATTTTTACCATGTCAATTACAAAATGAATAGGAAACCAAATGTCCTTTCTCTCACTTACAGATTTTCCATTACACTGAGCTACTTCTTTCATTTCCTTGCTTTGTCACCCAATTTCAATAAGGAGCACAAGCAACTGACAACTTTCAATTCAAGTCTGCACATAAAAATTAATGTTTCTTAGCTTGGTTGTTTTGCTACAGCATGGATGCTACAGGAGATTTCCTGCTTCTAATCTGCTGTGGATGAACAATCTGTTTAACCAACCTTGTTAGAATAATCTCTGAAACAAACTATATGTAAGTTCCAAAGAAAGATTTATCAGACTCTCCTATAAATAAAATACATAGTTTTATGTGATTTCTATTTTGGCTGCTTAGAAACCTTTTTCTATTTCCTTCCTTGGGGATAGAGTAGTAGTTCCCCAATAGTCATATCCAGTCTGAGGTCTTTTTACGTCTAATAATAGCCTCAAGGTTAACATTCAAATAATGTCTAGTATGTGTCAGGCACTACATCATCACATGTAACTCTCTTAAAAACTCTAGTAAGATGAGGAAATTGAGATGGAGCTACTTTAAAGTAGCTCACAGGCAAATCTTGCAAAGACACTATATCAGTCCTTATCATTTCCCTGAGGAAATGCAGTAAAGTAGAACTAAAAATTATAAGGGGGTAATGGTTAAAGGAGACTTTAGTTTTATCTGTAATATTTGAATATTCCCAAGAATGTATTTATATATCAACTGTATAATGAAAAAATGAGTTTAAAATGGTTTTAGGGTAAACATATGCAACTGAAAACTTTCTCACAAAGAAATACCCAGACCCAGACAGCTTCATCAGTGACTTTTCTCAGACATTTAAGGAATAGCAACAACTTTATACAAATACCAGAGAACAGGAAAAAAAAAAGGAAAGCAACTGCCAACTTGTTTTATGAGGCCTGCATAGCATGACACTAAAACCTGACAAAGACACCTAAAAGAGACGAAAAATTACAGATCAGTATTTTTTGTAAACATAGATATAAAAATTCTCAACAAAATGCCAGCAAATCAAATCCAGTAATATATAAAAAGGATAATACATCATGATTAATTTGCATTTAATCCAAAATGCAAGGTTAGTTTAATACTCAAAACTCAATCAGTATAATCCACCATAACAAAAGAGGAAAAAAAGAAATAAATCCTATGATCATCTTCATAAATGAAGAAAAAAATCATTTGAAAAAAATCATTTGAAAAAATTGACCATCCATGCATAATAATAACTCTCAGCAAACTAGGAACAAAAGGGAAGCTCCCCAACCCAGTAAAGGATAGTTATAAAAGTCAAAGTTAACATCATACTTAATGGTCAAATGTAAATTTTGAAAGCTCTCTCTCTGCTAATAGCACTTATATCTAATATTATATCAGACAAGATAAAAGAAATAAAAGGGATAAGGCCTATAAAGAAAGAAATAAGAGGGGTGCCTGGGTGGCTCAGTCGGTTAAGCGTCCAACTTAGGCTCAGGTCATGAACTTGCGGTTTGTGAGTTCAAGCCCCGCGTCGGGCTCTGTGCTGACAGCTCAGAACCTGGAGCCTGTTTCAGATTCTGTGGCTCCCTCTCTCTCTCTGACCCTTCCCCGTTCATGCTCTGTCTCTCTATGTCTCAAAAATAAACGTTAAAAAAAAAAAAGAAATAAGATTGATGTTAATTGTAGATGATATAATTATATACACTGAAAATGCAAAACAGCCTATAGGACTATTGTTAGAATGAATAAGTGATTTTAGCATGTTTGCTGGAGATGTACACACACACACACACACACACACAGAATTCTATGTTTATATACCAGCAACAGACAGAAAATAAAATCTAAAAGCCACTATTTTCAGTAGTATGAAAGAACAACACATAAAAGTGTCCAAATACAGACCTACACATACATGCTCACTTTTTATGACAAAGCAGTGCACTGGGGAAAAGATAACCTTTTCAGTAAACTGGGTCAGCTGAATATATATATATATATATATATATATATACACACATACACATATATACGTATATGTACATATACGTATATATGTACATATATACGTATATATGTACATATACGTATATATGTACATATATACGTATATATGTACATATATGAAAAACAAATACATCTTGAGTTCTGCCTCACACCATACATAAGAATCAATGCTAGGTGAATTGCAGATCTCAATGCAAAATTAAGACAATAAAGCTTCAAAAAGAAAACACAGAATACCTTCATAGCACTGGGGTAAGCAAAGATTCTTAAATAGAACATAAGTATTAGCCACACTCCCTTCTTCCAAAAAAAGATCATTTTGAGTATATTCAAATTAGGCCACTGTTTATCATCATACACCAATAAGAGTGAAAAGGAAAGCTAAAGAGCACATATTTGCAATACATTATGTCTGACAAAGGATTCATATCCAGAGTATAAAAATAATTTCTATAAATCAAAAAGCAGATAACCCAATAGCAAAAGACAAAAGAGGATATCCAAATGCCAAAAAAACATATGGAAAGGGCTCAACTTTGGTAGTCATCAGGGAAATGCAAATTAAAATGACAACAAGCCCACAACATATCTACTATGACAAAAATAAAACAAAATAAACTCTGTAGTGAATTCTGATAAAGATGTGGAGCAACTGGAACTCTCACACACTGCTGGGAGGAATACAAATTTGTAATAACCACTTTCAAACCCTATTTGGCATGTATATACACTGTGACCTAGCAATTCCACTCGTAGTGAAATTTCTACTGGAAATGTGTACATATGTTTACCAAATGACATTGTACAAGAATTTTCAAAGCAGTATTATGTGTAATATTATAAACAATTCACAGAAGCCCAGGTGTGGGATACTCTGGAAAGGCGTGACCTGGGCTAGGCAGCTGCCATCAAAGGAGTGGACAGCTAGAGGCTGACTGCTGACCACACTCTCTGTGGTTGGGCAGCAAGTCCCTGCTTATAAGGGGATCTGGACATTTTACCTCTGTCTCCACCACAGGGAGAGACTCGGTTACTGATGTTATAACTGTAGCTGCAGAGGTAGAGAGAGGTAGGGCCAAGTCTGAGTGGCAGTCCAAAAGTGATTGGTCTCAAGATTTCAATGCGGAGTGATAATGTTCCTGTGGCATGTTTAATACCCCATCCATGGCCAATGACCAAATTCTTTGAGAATGTGATGGCAGGAAGTCACGTGATGTGAAAAAGGCTTGACAGTGGTGGCTGCATATGCCTAAGTTCACTGTAGTAAATGTTGCTGGGGTGGGCTGGTAACTCATCATGCTTTCAAAGCAGGAATGTGACCAGTGGATCTCCATCCTCCACCCAGAACACTCCCTTCCCTAACAACAGAGCATTAACTAAATTCTTTTTTGTCACTTTGCACAAGCAAGTTTGCAGTCTCTATTTCTTGTTCTAATTATTAATTTTTCAGCTTCACCACAGCTCACATTTGTGCACATATTTGTGTGTGTGTGAGAGAGAGGGAAAGTGTGAGATTGTCCATTAAATATTTTTTTCATGAGATTGAATTACCTTCTGTTTAAATTTTTAAAAAATGTTTATTTTTGAGAGAGACAGAGAGCAAGCGAACACGAGCTGGGGAGGGGCAGAGAGCGAAGGGGACAGAGGATCCAAAGCAGGCTCTGTGCTGACAGCCCGATGCAGGGCTTGAACTCTCCAACTGTGAGATCATGACCTGAGCCAACGCTGGATGCTTAACCGCCTGAGCCACCCAGGTGTCCTGAGATTGAATTACTCTCTTAATGAAAAATGCCCATCAAGTTGTGAGATAATTACAAAATGTAGCTTTCCTGAATTTTTAAACGTGACATGTTTTTTTAATTGCCAGCAGCTTAGTTTTCTGTGGTATACCCTTGTAATATGAAAACATGAATTTTCTTTATAAGTGTTCAAAGAACTAAACATACGACTTAAGAGGAGGGGAGTATGTATGTATGGTATGTCGTATGTGTATATTTGTTGCAGGGAGTAGACTATTTTTCCACTATTGCTGGAAATACATGTTTCCTCAGGAAAGTTCCTGCTTTCCAGATATTCCTCCTGTTGTAGAGAAAAATAGAGGGTAAGTAAAGGCTATCATAACAGTCACTAGTATTCTCACACCTGCCTGTAATTGAACTGAAACTGGAGATCTATAATCTCTAAATAAAATACCTTGTTAGTTAAATAACTGCCTTTCTAATGTGTGCTCAGAGATCATTATCTTTACTGACTACCATCTGTTACTAAAGTGTTTTCATATGTTGACTC
This sequence comes from Panthera onca, assembly GCF_046562875.1. Classification (NCBI taxonomy): domain Eukaryota; kingdom Metazoa; phylum Chordata; class Mammalia; order Carnivora; family Felidae; genus Panthera; species Panthera onca. The sequence goes on from NC_138347.1 coordinate 55,065,577, forward strand.
TGACTTACTTTTCATGCTTATTCCATCCGCATCCCTTTTATATGGCCATAAAAATCTCCTCAGTGAGGGTTTCCAGACGTTAGAAGGAGTTAGAAGCCAGAGAAGAGATCTGGCAAGGCAGAGTGGGAGTGAATGGGGCCCTTCTGACAATACAGGAACACTCTTAGGCCAAATCAGAATGTAATTATTTCATTGCGAGTAACCACAATGGATAGGCAGAAGAGATAACCTTGACAGTTGCTCTCAACTTCAGGAATCTACTAATCAAAACTTTGATCCCTTATTATACTCAAAAAACAAAACAAAAAACCTGAAAAATAAATAGAGCCATCTGCATATCTGAAGAACCAAGAAACATAAAAGATTGCCTTGGCATAAGGAAAACAGAATCAAATGTAATGGGATAAAGACTATGGGAGCAAAATGTGTCCAAATATTAAGAAATTTAATAATAAAACAGTGATAGTGAGAACTCCTCCAATATCATTGATTGGAAAAATGAATCAAACCAATTAAAAATTGCATTTCATAGGGAGGTCCATTTGACAAATGGTTTCTGTTTCAATTTATATTCTATGTTAAGTAATTTAAAGGAAACATTAAATCATACTTTGCAATAATGAAATATTTAGGCAGTCTAGAAATTTTAATTATAATCAATATGTATTAATTCACTGCTCTCAATCACAAATGTCTATTTGAGGTATATCTGCTGTGAGGCATTAGTAACTTTCCTCTGCAGTGTTTACATAACATGCAGTCTTTATTGCTTATTTCCTTAAAATCTGCTACCACTGTCGATGCTCCTTAGTTAGAGCTGATGGTAATCTCTAAAGCAAAAACACTTGTTCTCCTATTTCAACTTGTGATAAATGAAGCCTTTCCCCCGATCCAGTTGAAGCATTTATCACACTCAGGATAAATAGGAAGGAAAGCATCATCAACTATCTTTAAACAGAGTATCCTGAATGTTCAACAAGACCATGACAGAAGCAGCTAAAAATCTTTTCCAGTTGCTTGAGGATGGGTGGGTTTTTCTCCACCCCTTTGCAGCAGTTTTACATATATAATTTTAAGCACAGTATTCTTTTCCACAACCCTGATATCTGTCTGTGACCCATATGCTAAAAAGGAAAAAAACAAAAAACAAAAAACAAAAACCCAGTTTTATCAGCTTAAGAAAAAGAAAAAAAAAAAGAAATGGAGAAAACAACTATAACAAAATAACACCATATTTTAAAAATAACACAAAAATCCAAAGCAATATTCTGGTTTTTTTTGTAGTCTCCTTTAAAGAAAGCTTGCCTGTAAAAGTCCATCAGTGAATATTTCCCCTCATTCTCTCAGACAAACGTGGCAGTTGAGTAATCATGCAGGCTGCTCTAAAAATGTATGTGTCTAGTTAATTTAGGCAGTTTATTTTGATAGCATTCACCTCTTTTTGATTATAGCAGGTGTTTCAAGGATAAATTTGCTGAAAATTGTATTTTGTTTAAACAACAGCAGCATGTACATTTATGGCCTTACTATATTAAAAAGCATTTATTGTCTGGCAGCAATAGATACAATTACAAACATTTGTGACAGTAATTGGAGCTATTACTCCTGCATGGAGCCTCATGGAGACCAACTTATTGCCACCTGTATTTACATTTGTTACTGGTAAATGTAAGAGCTGATTTTTTTTTTATTTGGTGCCTTATTTTTTTTAAATTATGTGAATATTTTTCAACAAAAGGTCTGTCTACCAGAAAATCTTTAAATATTGTAAATTTCTCTATTATTCAAATAACAGGCAGAATCTCATTTTAATGACTAATATATACATAAATGTATTCTTGTATCCCAGCCCACAGAATATATTCTACCTGTTTGCTCATGGATCCAAGAACCCTATCAATATAACATAGCCTTATCCAGCAACTAGAGTACAAGTCTTAAGAAATGCTCTTTATTTCCAAACTATTACAATTCATAAATCCCTGCAGGTCAGAAATATTAGAAAGCTCAATTTTATTAACATTCTTCTTATACTCTATCCAAACACAGCAATGGCAGAAGGTCAAAGCAAGTTACTCTTCTCCACTACTCTGGAATGAGAAAAATACCCCTCTTCTCTTGCTTCCAGACACAGATTCCTCTATAACAGTAAAAAAAGAGAAAGCCTACTATTGTACATTTTCTGCAGGACTTGGCTCCCAATTTGAAGAGACTCGGATCTAATACAGTAATTCCGTAGTCCCTCCAGGTTCATTTAAATGGAATTCCAGCCGCTGATTAATAAAGGCCTCTCTCCTCCCTCTTAGGTTTTAGCTCTCACAGTGACTGGACAGCCCAAGGGCTCAAGACTATTGCAACCATTCCAACCTTAGCACAATGACTCTTCCCGAAAGGTTTCTTGCTGTGAATTACCCAAGGCAACACCTTATGGTTTATTTACGTTAAAAGAAAATCCAATTGTTTGGAGCTGAAATTTAAAGTTTAAGGTTTTGTTTTGTTTTGTTTTTTACAACTGTACCCTGAGAAAGTCAGACACTGAAAAGCAGGTAAGGATGTAAAAAAGCAGTTCAGTGAATGAATCAAACGCTTGAAATAATTAGAAACACATGCTGTAGTACTTCCAAAGCCTTTCAAAAAATATATAATCTCTTTATCTAAATTCTTGTAATGAACCTGAAGATTTACATAATGAGTAGGAGACATTTTGGAGGAATGAAGGAGGTACTTAGCCAACTATCTTTTAAAACAACAAAACAGGAAACATTTAATTATAATTTGGAAAAAAATCAATTTAAGTCATTAATCAAAATTTTAATTACAATATCCACAGGGCATTAAAGCATGATAGAACATTTGTTCATTGCATTAAATACCTCATATTAAATCATTATAATACATAATTGTTTAGGAATAAATACTGTATAATTGAAGAAAAGGGCCTATGTAAGGTTTAGTTGAAAACTGATTTCACACTTTCTGCTCTTCCTGATTTCTGGGGAACAGGAATAAATATTATTAATGTTTACTTTGTTTCTATTATGGTAAAAATCCTTGAAAAAAGTCCTTCAGATAAAGACTGATAAGACTGATCATTAAAGAAGCCACTTTCCCTCAGTTCAATGGATGACACTGAGAGACTGAAAGTACAAATAAACAACAGACAAAGGCCAGATCATCACACAAAAGAGAATTCTGACCCACAATCTGCAGCAACTAGTCCAGGAAGTCAAACCATAACCTCCTTGTGAAGTAAGCCCATGGCAGACTTAGCAGCTGCCAGCTTCCTGAATGTTTCTCCCCAAGCCCCTGGCTTCCAATGCAGGACCAACCAGACAAAATCACATATCTTACCCCACCCGGTCACCCAGGAGGCTCTGCTTCTAGTTAGTTCTGCCTCCAAATCTCCAGTCATATCTGAACATTTCTGAAGCCTTTGCTTTCTCCCACTATGTATCTTTTACCTTCTTCTGCCCGCCTTTAAGTCTCTGCCAAATGCAGGCAATGGTGGCTAACTCCCCGGCCATAGCAAGCTCTGCATAAACAGTCTTTGTCCTAATTTACGTGGTCTCTGTTTATTTCCACGCAAACATGGGCTTGTTTTTCCATAGTAACAAGAAAACTAAAAATGATAGGTGGATTGTCTTCAAGGAACAGCATTAAATACTGAATGATTCAAAATTAATAAAAAAATACAGAAAGTGAAATTTATATGAATCTGCAACCACATCTTCTAAATCCCCAGAAATTATGGGACATGAAGAATTCTCATCTTCAACTACTGTTATTACTCCACTCGGCAACTGTCAACTGACTCACTTAAAAGGTTTTTAATTTTTTTTTTAATGTTTAATTTATTTTTGAGAGCAAGAGAGACAGAGCATGAGCGGGGGAGGGGCGGAGAGAGAGAGAGAGGGAGACAGAATCTGAAGCTGGCTCCAGGCTCTGAGCTGTCAACACAGAGCCCGATGTGGGGCTCAAACTCACGAACTGTGAGATCATGACCTGAGTCGAAGTTGGACATTTAACTGACTAAGCCACCCGGGCGCCCTCACTTAAAAGTTTTTTTTAAAAATTACTATTATGGATTTAAAGATATTTCAGTCATGAAGGAAAATGTTATCCTTCAATAAATGTGACAAAGTGCTTCTACCTGCAGTAACCACTTGTTTCTTTAAAATGGCTAACTGGCAGATTCCATTTCTTGCTATTGGTCTGTATTCTCAGATCTCACAGTCCTTACTTATGCTTGCCCATATTGTAACTAGCTCTTGCATGACTCTATCTGGCCATTCCTCCTCCCAGATCTTAGACCTGGTCTGACCCCAACCTGCTGGGCTTGGCCAACCCATCTCTGCTACATGCCACTCAGCTAAAGTTATGTCCATGATATACTATTATGTTTTATAAAAGGTATAATCTCAACTATATACATAAGAGCACATGGAAATAGTGGTCAATATATATTAAGTGAGTCTTCTGGCAACATTCTAAGTGCTTAAGATAGGTTAATTCATTTAATCGTTTCAATAAGTCTTTGAGGTATGTTTTATAATGAACTCCATTTTACAGATGAGGAAACTGAGGCACAGAGTGGTTGAAACTTGCCCATGGGGTCCAATGGCTTGTAAGTGTTAGAGCCAGGATTCGTACTCAAGCAACCTGGATTCAGAATTTGTGCTTTTAACCAGTATGCTGTACTATCACTAAGTGAATAGGTAAGAGCCTGGGTGGTAGGTTCAAATATCACATCTGTGACTTACTAGGCAAAGGCAAGTTAACCTCACTTCACTGTATTTCAGGTTCCTCCCCTGTGGTAAAAGGTACCTGCATCTAATAAGGCAGTGGAAAGGATTAAGTGAGCTAATATATGTGAAATGTTAAGAACTACACTTGGCACATGGTAAACACTTAGTAAATGTCAGTTATTATTATCATTTTATATATAACTTTACTAGGGAAAAAAACTGGAAAGATTTACCAAAGTGATACTTACATGAAACTGATTACATCCCCATGTAAGGATATAAGGCTTATGTTTTAAAATATTCCCTTAAATGATGGAAGCATTAGTGCAGAAATTTTGTTAAATTCTTCCTGAATACTGATACAGGAACTGAATACAAGACCTCCGTGACAGAACACAATATTATAGTAACAATACTATAATTTAACAATAATTAACATTTATTATTAGGCATTAATTATGTCACAGACACTGTTCTTGGTGCTTTACAACAGCTTTGTGAGGTAACTAATATAATTAGTCCCATTTTACAGGTTAGGAAAAGGAGGGACAGAAAGGTTGAGTAGCTTGCCCTGGATTGAACATGTAATAAGTGGTAGAAATATGAATTGAAGGTGCCAAGGGAAGATGTGTGAGATAGGCTCCATCTTCTCCTGGTCTTTGTGGCTGCCACAGTTCCACTAAGCTTCTGAAGCTTTGGCTCAGTAAATCAGGAATTGATAGTGAAACTAAACATGGAATTGACAGCTTCTATTTCATAGCACACTGCCTAGCCCCTTTCCCCTTGAATTGTTTCCATATTATTTTTATAATTAAAAACAAGAGTGTATTTGAAAAAGACTCAGAGTTTAAGATAATTCTTGACCAGTTACAGATTTAAATTTAGTCTGATTATAGTCACAGATGTTTGCTCTTAGTTTTAAATTCCACCAGAGTCCTTACGTAACACTTGTCACCACTCCTGGGTCTAATAAAAAAATAATAAAAATAAAATAATAAAAAAGAGATAAAAACACAGAAGAAGAAAGGGAAAGAGATATAAAGAGAAAAATGAACTAAGGAGGGAAGGAACAAAAAGTACAAGATATACAGTCTTAGTACACTAATAATACTCGTAGACAATTTGATTAGGTGGCACTCATGTCTACTCTAGTTTAGCTGTCCTCAGACTGCCCTTCTAAGGAATGGACTCCAGAGCCTTACTCACTTGGTCATAACTGAGGCATTAACTAGAATGGAATGACCCAGGACTTGGCTGGCTTTATTGACTTTCTTGGCAGAACTTCTGTGTCTTTAGACACATTATTCCAAGCTGGGGCAATATGAGTTGGTCTCTGGGTATATAACACTCTAGAAGGAATCACCAGGAGCATTCTCTAAACCAACTCTAAAAAGGGAACTACTAATATAGTCCATTGAAGCTAACATATGACAAAAGTCCTTCACCTTCAGTTGTGGAACAGATCATTTGCATTTTTGGCAACATTTTAATTTCCCCAATTGTAATTTAAGCCAATATTAAAATTCGTTTGCATTCTTCGAAAACTGGCAACAGTAACGAGTGCTGCCAGAAAAAAGAATAACCTCATCTTGCAATAAAACCTAATTACAACATTACAGAGAATATAAAATAAAATATCAGTATACGAGAGCATCTCATCAAAACAACAAAAAGAAAAGGAGATTTACTTTTTATTTATTAATTTTTTTTGTTAGTTACCTGCCAAGAAGCACACAAGCACTGAACTTGTGAGGAAAAAAAGCAAAACAAACATTTGATCCAGTGCTAAAGAAATATGGGACTTATTTACTGCTAACATAAGGTCATTTTAAAGAACTTTATAATGGATTTAAATAATGGAGGCCCTGTATAGTTATCTCCCACATCTCTATGCTACTTAAAAATTAATCTAATAATGATTGGTAAAACACACTGATCTGAAAACAGCTCATTTCCCTCAAACACAAAGTTGAAGTCTCCAAATGTCCTAAATAGCCTGTGTCGAGTGAAAGGTAATTATTTTCGCCAAAAGTAAAGGAGAGGGTTTGGTTTTGGTCGAGTCAGGAGTGGAGGAAGAATGGGATGTACCATGAAGCTGGAGTCAAACTCTTCTGATGAAGGAGGATGGTGAGCCCATGAGAAACCTCGTATGTGACCAGATTATTTTTATTTCTGTGACATGAAAAATATCTCTTTATTTACTAACCCTTTATTTTCTCAAATCAACATACAATTTCATTTTTCTTAAGTAAGCTGAATAAATTGACCCCAAACCTGCATTTCCTATTTGATACCTCTGAAATACTTAGAAGAGTTTGTGAAATACTAGGCACAAAGACCAAATGATCTAGAAAAGAATTCTGAAAAAAAAAAAAAAAATCAGATGTAACTTTAGATCAGCATATTTTACCACAATATTGAGATTGAGCCCATCGAGCCCTGCATCAGACAGCACAGAGCCTTCTTGGGATTCTCTCCCCCTGCCGTCACCCTTTTCCAGCTCACACATGTGCACATGTTCTCCTCTCTCTCTCTCTTTTAAAATAAATAAATAATGTAAAAATAAAAAAAATTACCAATGCTATCAAACAGAAAAAAATGGAAATAAATAATTTTTTAAAAATCTAAATTCAAAATGATATTCATATAAAGAAAAAAGCCCTCAAAACTTTATGTGACATTTTGGAATGTTGCCTGTAAAATCTGACTTTTTATTAATTTGGCACAGTATATCCTCATAAGATCAAGGCTGGTAATGTATGGCACAAGACTAACAGTCCAACTTTCACCTAGTTAATTCTTCTCCAATCGGGAGATCACTGATTCTCTAAGAACCCAGGATTCTGATTACTACAATATTAGTTTGTAGTAGAACTTAACCTGTACTTAGTTTTGCAAAACTGTATGTGTTAGCTGTTACATTTATATTCTTCCTTTATTCAGTTACTCCTGTTATGTAGAAATCAATGACCATGCTTTAAAAAACACTCTTGTGTGATCAATCCTATTAGGTTCTAAATGAGATGCTGGATGTCAAGAGTTAGTTAGCTTGAAAGTTAAATAAATTAAAGGCTTCCGTATGGAATTAAGATGTACCTCAGAGTTCCTAACTACACAGTTATTTTAACATGTCATTCTAACTAGAATCACAATAATAATAATTTTTAATTTTATGAGTTCTGCTCTTATAAAAATAAAGAATTAGAAATTACATTTTTACCAAAAACTAAAGAATTAGAAGTTACATTTTTACCAAAAAAAATTACATTTTTGTAAATTACAACTTTTAGCAGAGGTTGAATCAGTGAAGAAATCTGATTCTTTCTTTTCATATCTCATATGTAAATATGTATTAACACATATGTATTAACACAATATAACACAATTGTAATAACACAATATGTATTAACACATATTTACATATGAGATATGCAAACAAGAATTTACCCCTAATGTAGTCAAATAATGGCTACATAATAGTGTCTGGGAAAATACATGGTAAACAGGCTGCAGGATTTGCCCACTTACCTTTAAGTTTGTTCCACAGCTGTTCAGTCTAGTAAGACCTTTGCTGCCTTTATCCTATTGTAGGACTGCCCTAGGAGTCTAGGCTACTTCTACCTTCTCTAGGGCACAGGTTTACAAGCCCAAATCCAGACATTCTAAGAATAAATTCATTTCTAAGGCACTCTGAAAGCAGCAGTCTTTGGGGGTAGATTCAGGACCATATTTTCAGAGTAACAAGCTTCCCTAGAACCTTGTTCTGTAATGCTGGTGCTCTTCTCCTGCCTCCAGGGATGGAAACTCATTAGTTTCTTTACCTAGATGTCTCTCTCTCCAGTCTCTTTTGTAGACATTATTATAGTATTAATGAGAATAGGATTGTCTAGTCACCTGATAGTTTTTTCTGACGTTCTTGTAAAAGGAAGCAGAAACTTGATTATGGGCCAGTTCATTCATCTGGCCCAATCTCCAAAACTTAATGCAAATGCTTTGATTATTTTCTTACTATCTTTTAATCACATGTACTGAATAGATTATGTAAGGCAACTTCCAGGATGTCTTCTGTTCTGCCATCCAGCAGAGCTCCAAAACCATTTTCTAACTATAATCAGTTGCTATACAGTCATGAAATTCCAATTTCATTTACTATTTACCTAAACAAAATAAGATTTCTAAGAAAATACATCAAAGTATATTAAGAAAATACACCTCAATCCCAGGGAAACATGACATGTTCCAAATCACTTTAAAGATCTATTCCTCTCCTTCTTTAATAGTATGTTATTTATTCATTCAACAACAATTTACTAAATCTCTGTTAAGACAAAACACTGGAAACCGAATCCTACCCGCTTAAATCGTTCGTATAATTAGTAGTGCCTTTGACCCTGAAATTGCCTTGTGAAGATCCATTTGAAAAACTGCGTTCTATCTTCTCTACCTTATTGTCAGTCCTAATCGTGACTTTCAGTTGTGGTAGTACACGTTCCACTTCGAGACTCCATTCCGCAGCATCTGTTGTGGATTCCAAAATATCTTCTTGTTTGGCAGACTCGTTCATATCCTAAGAAAGGAAAGATATCACAAGATTGAGAGTTTATAAAAAGAAATGGTAAAATTTTGAGGCATTTTAGCAGGACTGCACAATTTATATCAAGTATGGTAGTGTTAAAATTACAGTGACAGAAGAAGTTATTATCTGTCCTCCTATCCATGTTGAAAGAAAACAATGCTCAAACCTGGTAGAATAACAAAATAAGTATTTTCAAAAAGAAGCAAATATAGGATTCAACCATTTTGACAAAAAACAATGCTTTTGAAATATCAGAGTGAACTCAACGGGAATATTGTCAAATCAACAAGCCATTTAGGTATGTTAATTGGTAACAGTAAAGGAGATACAAACATTCACACATTTGATAAGAAAACATTGTCTCAGTTTGAATTTTTTTTTTAAGTTTATTTATTCTGAGAGAAAGAGAGAGAGAGCAAGCAGCAGAAGCAGGGGAGGGGCAGAGAGAGGTAGAGAGAAAAAATCTCAAGCAGGCTCCATGCACTATGAACACAGAGCCAGATGCCGGGCTAGACCCCACGAACCATGAGATCATGACCTGAGCTGAAATCAACAGTCAGAGCGCTTAACTAACTGAGCCACCCTGGCACACTGAATTTTCCATACTGAAATATAAACGCCAAATCTGAAAGACAAAAACGATAAGATCCCAGAAGCCAAGAGGCCATTACTTAGACATTTTTTATTCATAATTTAAGTGATATTTTGGTTAGGTCAAACTATAATGTAGTTTAAAAATGTAACTTAATATAGATCTACTTGAACTCAAATAGGGTGGGGCCACATTTTTGCATTTGGTTTCTGCTGTTGAGTGATAAAATCAATTCATGTCTGTTTTTGAATTACAAAAGGAAAAAATTCTTTTTTTCATTTTCCTAGACTTTCACATGTCAGCATTAAGTATGTATAGATCTGAAAACATAAAGAATGTACAAATTAATGATTTAAAGATAAAACCTGGGGTGCCTGGGTGGCTCAGTCTATTAGGTGACCAACTCTTGATTTCGACTCAGGTCATGATCTCACGGTTCATGGGATGATTGAGCCTGGCTTCTGGCTCCTGAACTGACAGCGAGGAGCCTGCTTGGGATTCTCTCTCTCCTCTCCCACTGCCCCTTCCCTGCTGTCACGTGCAAAGATAAAGCCTAGCACATTAGTTTTGGTAGCAACTTTTCCTTTAAGCTTCCTTGATAAATTGTAAGAAAATGTAAGGAAAACATAAAAAAATTTATTACCGTACGAAAAAAAGAGATCCGAAGACATAAACAGCCAAATACAATGTATAAACCTTATATGGATTCTAGTTTGAACAATCTACGAAAAGATGTTTTTGAGACAATCAGGGAAATCTGAATGTGGAAGAGTATTAGAGGATATAAGGAATTATTACAAATTTTATAGGTATTATAATAGCATGATGGTTATGTTTAAAAACAAGGCCCTATAAATAGAGACAAATGCTGAACTATGTATAGGTAAGTGGACATGATGTCTGAAACTTACTTAAGATACTTTTGATACTTACTAAGAGCAAAGGAAAAAAGTGGGGCCTCTGGAGGAATCATGGCTGACAAACTATTAACTGCTGAAGCTGGGTAATGTTACATAAGAGTTCACTATTTTGCACTTCTGTGTATGTTTTAAATTTCTCATAATGCAAAACTTAAAAGTAAAAGATTATATAAATAACCTCATGGTGAAATTACATTCTCAATGTGAATTTATGTCACTTAAAGACATTTCTTAAAATGAAAGCTCATTAGACAAGTCTTTCCAATCCAGTCTAACACTAAGTATAAGAATAACCTTATATCAGGATTTGTATTTTGGTGGGAGATTGAGGTCTTTAGGGGCTTTAAAGTCCCGACTGAGTCTCTAGAGCACTGTTGGTATAAGAAAGTCTCTCTCCTACCTCCTAGTTCATGTTAGCAAGTCCTGAACAGATTCAGAGTCTTAAAAGGAGCATATATTGCTTTTTGTTCAGAAATTCAGGGGGGCTATATAGTTCTAACCACACAATTAGAGGATGGATAACTAGTATGTGCTTTTACATTTTACAATATATAGTCTGAATTTATTCAAGTACATTCTACTTTAAAAAAAACAGAAGTATAAAAAAATATTAGCATTAGTTTAAGTAAAATGTGAAAACTAAGTGAAAAATGTTCAAGATTCTGCTTTAAATATTAAAGTACTCACTTTAATATAGAAACATTGTATTACTTTGAGTACTAGCAGAATGCTACCACAGTATTCACAAAGCAGACATGTGAACTTTTCTGAGACATGTGTGACAGCAGAAGAGACACGGAGTCTCCCAGTTGAAACCTAAAGCCATGGGGAAAGTTCTCCATCATGTAACTCCACCCTGGCACCCACAGCATGCATATAGACTTGGAGGAGCCGGGGGCTTGCTCACTCACTGGCCTACCCCAGTACCTGTACCTGGCTCTAGGTGGCCCAATTCTGACTGGCTCCTTTTCTGGGTAGGCGGATGGGAATGGGGGTGGGATGCGGTGGGCGGATGTGTACACTGCCAGTGTGCGTGAGCCCTGACGTTTGGGGTGTACGTGTGGTATATACACAGGCTCACTCTTGCCAGGGCTATGGGGCCCCGCATCCCATTCCCACTGAACCAGGGTGGGCCAAAGGGGCATGACCTCTCAGCAGCAGTGTTGTAGGATTCGTAATAGAAGGTAGATGTTCTGATCACTGATTTAAAAATAAGATTGCTTTATGGAACCACCATTTGGGTGATCTGAAGCTGGGTAGTCCTGATTAAACCCCAGAGCCAGTGCTCCTCAACCCCATCCCTCATTTCCCCTCGGTCTTCCCTTCCCTACAGGAGGGTGAAGTCGGTTGAGTCCAGAATCACCAAACAAGGCTGGAGAAGGTACCCATCCACAGCCCCACTTTCTTCAAGCCTGAACTCAGAGGATTGTTCAAGTTGTCCATAACATACTCAAAGATTTTCCTCAAGGAAGGGCACATGTTTCTCATTTTCCCCAAGGCAAATGGGTCAGCAATGGCCCTGTCTGACTCAGACTAGAATCTAAGAGTTAGTAAGATACAGGGGTACACTTACAAACATTGCATTAAGGCATCCCAGTGCATAAACTACTACTTGCTTTATATTGGGTCCTTTAGTAAGTTGCATTTATTCTTCCTAAGTTATTATTTGGTTCCCTTAAGCAATGATTTGCAAACTCCTACTTCCAAAATCCTAAAATGGTTTAATATAGCAGCTCAAATGTCTTCACTGCCTCCTAGGCCACAGTTAATATATTGGGGGGAAATGGCCTAGTTACTAAATGAAGAAAGGGCAAAAAGAGAACATTAGGCTTGGTAGAGCGGCATTAACTTATTCAAACTATACAGTCTCCTTCTATTTCCATATTTGCACATCTATTTCATAACCTCGTTCCTCAGTCACATTTTCCTAATGCCTAATAAGTGGATACGTTAACTGAGCAAGGCCTACATATGAAGTAGAAATCATTTTAAAACTATTCCATGCCTTGGTTAATAACTTGAGAAAACCTTTCCTTTCCAATTGTACCTCCATTTAACAAATGGTATTTTATGTGGAGATATTAGTAAAAAGAGAAATAAACTGCTGTTTTCATTTAATCAAAAATTTATATCATCATGACAAAGTCCCAGTCCCTGTCTGAAACAACACTAAGATAAAACATACCTCTTGGGAAACTGCATTTTCTAGTTAATGCTGAAGAAACAATTAAAAGCTCAATGAGACACAGGCTACCCAGAAGTCTCATTTATAATTAATTAATTTACCAATAAGCCATTTGTAAAGCTCCTACAACATGCAAGGTAAGAATCCAGGTACTGTGTTTGGCGTAGAAAGATAAAAGGATTTAATCCCTGCCTGCAAAGAGTTTATAGCCTGCTAGGGAGAATCTCAGGCTAGTTTATGGAGGTAATAAATGGTCCCAAGGGAAAGAAAAACTTATGAAAAGTGATCCTAAGACTGTCAATGGAAGAATTGAAGATAACAGTCTAAACCATCCTATAACATAAACTTGGGCTCCAACAGTGGGCATATCACCAAGTCAGTTCAAGGATCAAACATGCAATGTTAAAAGCCTGCTCAGAATTCTGTTCCAAGAAGTAATCTCTCCTTCAGGTAATATAATGGGATGGTTAAGCATCTGAAAAACACTATATTCTGTATATCTGTGTATATATGTAAACACATAAAATTGGATGTGTGTGTGTATATATATATATATACACACATAATTTTATATGTATGAATGTATATATATACATGTGGTTAGTCTTAATGGTTACAGGGGTAGGTAGAATAAGGGAAAGCCTCACATATCAGTGAAGGAGGCTAAATAAATAAAGCCCTTTGCAGCCTGAGCTGCTGGATAACCTATGTAGTGCTGCAAAGCTGTTCTGTCACACTAGGTTCAGTGGAATACAAAACTTGATATACCTTCAAAATATCTTCACCTCTTAATTAACCCTGGGGACTCCAGGTAGACCATGACTACCAACATCGGAAGTAATGAACCTGATACTAACAGAGGGGGACTGGCCCATTAACAAGTCTTAATAGAGAAAATGTTACAGGTGATGCAGTAGAAGCACTGATTGCATTTTTGGTATAATCTGATGAATTACCATCTTGAGCAAGGAACTTAAAAAAAAATCTCTTTGGGGTAAAACTATTTCTAATATGTAGTGTATGCTCATTATTGGAAAGCCCTATAAAAGAAAGGGGGCTAAACATTATTGGAAAAAGCAATGTTGACGAGGGCTTCCTGACACCAGCAATATATATTCTTTTCATCTCTGCTATAGTAACAAAATTCTGGTACTATAGGATCTTTTTGATCGCAAGGGTTCAAATTAGGTTGGGCAGTTAGCTCTAGTTAAGACATTCCACTGGGAATGAAGAAGGAAGAAAGCTATGAGTAGGGTAAAGTAGAGTTTCTAAAACTTGACTAATCATGGATACCCTACAATACTTCCTCTAATCATTGACTAAAGAACACCTTGTCTGCTAAAGGGAACATATATGGCTCATCGGAAGACCCAAGAGTGAAGCTCAAGACTCAGGCATCCATGAGAATTTGTTTCCTTGGGAATGGAGACCCTGCATCAGTAGTTGTAGAGAGATCATAAGTTCAGATGACAGCTTGGCCAAGAGAACGTAGATCGTGAAGGCCTGGGCAGAAACTGGATCCACAGACTTCCAGGTGAAAATGGGAGATAAAAGGAGGGTCAGAAGATCCTAACACTGATCTAATGAAGCAAGACAGCAAATGGAGGCACTTGAATCTTCAATTACCAAGCCTGAACCCCTACCTCTTATAAGAATGAGGCACCACCATCAGACTGGATACTGGAGACTGATAAATGCTGACATTTACTGACTGTAATTTAATATTTTCATGATGTCCTTTATTGTATTAATTCTGTAATACAATCGTTCTCTAGGGGTCTGAGGAAACTGGATATGACTGATCCTACATCAAATGACCCCAGATGGCTATAATTTTTGCATTCTTATGTCTGCTTTTAAAGTTCTCCTGCAGCCTCTCTTGTTATCAAGATGCCAGTGATCACCTCTGGCTGTCTGACTGATTGCCTGTAGCAACTCCTCCTCCTCCTCAACTTCTGGAGGCTTAGAAACCTAGCATCCAAACATGTTGGAGTCTAGGCAAAATAAGAATACAAGGGAAATACGTGAGAACTGGTGAGGGCGGTGGTAGTGGTGGTGAGGTTGGGACTCTTCATACATTTTTTTTTTTTTTTTAATGGAGGTGGTTATACTTATTTTGGTTCCTCAGAGGGCTTTTTTCCAACCTTCCTAATTTGATGCTTTGGTTCAGATAGGAAATAGGATAGGTGGCCAACAAGCTAAGTGCTAAATATAATATTTATTATACATTACTATGTATTAAGCAAGGTTTCTCCTAAGGGTATTTAGTGTCCCTCTTTCTTTAAGTTTTTTAAAATGTTTATTTACTCTTTGAGAGTGAGAGAGACAGAGCATGAGCAGGCAAGGAGCAGAGAGACAGGGAGACACAGAATCCGAAGCAGGCTCCAGGCTCTGAGCTGTCAGCACAGAGCCCGACACAGGGCTCGAACTCAGGGGCTGTGAGATCATGACCTGAGCCAAAGTGAGATGCTTAACTGACTGAGCCACCCAGGTGCCCCTAGTGTCCCTCTGTCTTTATCATTGATCAATAAAAAGCTAGAGGGATAAATAAGGTATTTTAATCAAGAAGTGTTCCCTTGAAATCCAGTGATTTTAACAAATCATATTTAAAGCACAGAGCTAAAACCTTTCATGTCCCTACAAGTCAATTCTTCTTCATGATTAAAGAAGCATAAATCATGAGTCTGATTCACTATTTTCTTTTCAAATTAGGTTTTAAATGATTTAGCACTATATTACTATGAAGAAAAATGTTTAATACCATACAAAAAGTATTTTCAGATTTGTTCTGAATAACTAAATTAAACCTTGGCTGTAATCCATCAAAAGAAATAGAGAGATGGTAGCCTCTGTCTTTAAATATACGAAGTTCATACAAGTTTTCAATTCAATTTTGAGACTATCAAAAGAAATTTTATTCTGTTATCATGTGAACTAAAATTTGAATAAATTATGCTCACAAATCAAAAAAAGTTTAAAAAGCTCCCTAAATTAAAAAAAATCAATTTAACTTACTAATAAGAAATCTGAAATTATTTTTGAATGAGAATGCAACTTCCAGTATTATTTCTGTTTAATATCTCAAACACCTGTCTTTGCTACTACTTTAATTTAATGTCCATTAAGTGCTAAGGTAAAATCAGTCCTGATTTTTTATTTTCTCAAGATAAAACTGAAAGAAAGTACCCTAACAAGCATGTATGGAAAAACTACCATAGACATTATAGTTGGTGTTATAGAGTATGCCAAAGTAAGTTTAATTCTTTATGTAATGAATTTCTATAAGGCTTCTTTTCTCTGAGATGGCAACCTAATACATTTGAAGAGCTCAATTCATACATCTACTGAGAGGGACATGAAAGTCTAATTAACTGTCAAGATTAAAGAGTCTCAAGACTCAAGGAAAAGAAAACTAAAATGTCTTGAGAATTGCCACAGTATGGTGTAAATGTCAAGAGGATGGGTCTGGAATCCCATCTTTGCTCAAATCCTACCTCCACTGCTTCTTAGCTATTGGTCAAGTTATAAAACCTCTATAAATCTCAGGGTTCTCATCGGTAAGATGAGGATAATAGTACCCTTCTCATTGGAAGGGTTGTTGTGATGATTAAATTATACATTTTAAAAGGTTTGCACAGTGCCTGGCACATAGTAAGCCTCAATATATTTTAGCAGTTACTATTACTATTATTAATGCCAAGCATGGTTCTCAATGCTTTCACCTATGTTAAATGCCCAATAATAGCACCATGAATCAAGGGAGTCTTATTCCCACTTTTGCAAATACGAAAGGTAAGGTATAGAGCAGTTAGCTAATTTTCCCAACGTCACATCATTAGTTGAGTGGCAGGGCCCAGGGAATGTTACTATAGAACACAAACTCTTAGATACCTTACCAAATGCCTATCAATCCTTGTGTCATACAGGTTACAACTATGTTTCCCCAGTTTATCACTTGTCTTTTAACTTTATGGTGCTCCCCACCCCACTCTTTCATATATAGCCTTTAATTTTTATGCATTCAGATTTATTAGTGCTTTTCTTTTATGGTTTTTAGTATTCTTGCCAGGCTTTATTATGTCAATTTCAACCCGTGAGTGTAACACTTGTCAGTCATGTTCTTGTTTTCATACCTTATCATTTTCTAATGTGTTGATCCATGTGGGGTTTATTTGGGTGTATGATATGAGGAAAGAGCCCAACTTTTTTCACCAGATGCACAGCTTATTATTCTATCACCAGTTAATCAAACAGTCCAGTCTTCCCCCCACGTATTTGCATTGTTTCCTATATTATTAATATCACCATATTATTTGGATTATTTTATGAACACTATACTACTTCATCAATCTATTTCTGGGTCTGTATAATTTGTTTAGACCCACAAATAAATTACACAAATAGTACAAAGAATTCCCATATACCCTTCATCCAGATTCACCAAATACTAGCATCTTACATAACCTCAGGGCAATTATGCATAAAGTGATACAGTATTTATATCTGGGTGATGAGATTTGGGGATGTTTTCAAATTTTTCTTTGCACTTTTTTGTGGCTTCATTCAAAAAAAACAACAACAGGTGTATATTTCACTTTTAAAAAGAAGTGTTTTCAATAAAAGCAGGTAAAAATAAGAAGTTTGATTAACTTCCAGAAACTAGCTGGTATAGGTGTAAATGCTTTCGGAATTCGAATGAAAGGGAGAAGTGTGTTTTAATGGAGACGATGAGATCTAAGTTTAACCTTATAAGGATGTATGGAATGCAAATAGGCAGAAAAGAGACAAGCCAAGTGTTTATAGTCAGGAAAAGCATCATAAGCCAAGATACTGAAATAGAAATGCACATGGCTTGTGAACACCACATCAAGAGCGACTGGGGGCTTAGAAAGGAGAATACTGGGGAGCCAAAAAAAGAGTTAAATACTTTGTGAAAGACCTTAGAAGCTAGGGTGAGGAATATGAATTTTGTCTTCTAAGCCAGAAGGGAGGCCAAGAAGAGTTACAAGCAAGGTAAAACAACTTTATTTAGCCAACAAATCTTTTTTTTATGATTTTTAATAAATGTTTATTTTGAGAGAGAATGCATGTGTGCACAAGTGCTAGTGGGGGAGAGGCAGAAAGAGAGAGAGAGAGAGAGAGAGAGAGAGAGAATCCCAAGCAGGCTCTGCTGTCAGTGCACAGTCCAACATGGGGCTCAATCTCACAAACTTTGAGATCATGACCTGAGGAGAAATCAAGAGTCAGATGCTTAACTGACTGAGGCATCCAGGAGCCCTGTATCCAACAAATCTTTATTTGGCACCTACTATATGCCAGGTACTATTCTATTTCAGGGACAGTAATAAAATGATAAAAATCCTCATGAAAGAACCTTCTAGAATGTTCTAAATATGTTTTATGAATAGTTATGTGTTGTAGATTTGTGGGCCACAGAATTGAATGGGACTGGGGCAATTGGGAAAGTGTCACTAAAAAGACAGAATTTGAGCTGAACTCTGAAGGTTTAAGAGTCAAGTAGAGAAAGGACGAGAAGGGACGAGAGAAAGGACCCCTATCTAGGGGTCAAAGATGAGAGCAGATATGCTCATGAGGTGTTTGAAAACTTATGAGAGGATCCATTTATCTGGAAAAAAGTTACTCCTGCAGAACAAAATAAGGTTGGCTATATGGACAGTTGTCAAACCGCTAAGAGTCTGGAAATCCAGACCAAAAAATTATTGTTTTATAATCTATATACATTGACCTATAGGCACTGAAAAGCCATCAAAAGTTACTGAACTCAAAATGACCTGATAAAAGTCATTTTGGTAAGCAAGATAGAAGAGTAGGGTGAAAAATATTTTACAAAAGGGTGAGGGTAGGATTGAAGGGTAAGGATCAAAGACAATTCAGGCCATTATTGTTACATAATCCAGACAGGAGATGAAGAGGACTTGTCCTTGAAAGACAGCTGAAGGGATGCATGTGAGGGAGATTTCAAAGTCAGCAGGTCTTAGTGCCCAACTAGATGTCCTGGATTAAAATGAACCATTAGACAAACATCAAAGCACCAACACTGCTAGAGACGGATGGGTGGGGTTTGGTGGATTTAAAGAATATAGTTTATAGAGGACGGAAAAAAGCACACATTCTTGGTACCCATCTAATATACTGAATTACATAATAAATATCTGCTATTGGCATTGATTCAGGAAATATAATCTATCCATTTATAAAATGACAGCTCTCAAATGAACTCTGGAAAATATCCTATTAACTTTTCATCAAATTCCCAAGTCATTTCTGTAGGGGAGACCTTACGTGATAGCAGATTTCGTCTCGTGGGCCTTCAATAAGCATCCATGTGACAGATTATGAAAATAAAGACATGACATCACCAAGGCTTCCCAAATTACATAAAAATGCAAACTTCTTGATAACTTATATCCTATGTAAGCTTCTTACTCAAAAATACTCATGGTAATCTAGAAACTTATTTGTATCGAGAGATGGGGGCTTTTTCTACTCTCCTACAGCACATGAGGATGTTGGTAACATTCCAATCTCTTAGTTCCAACCTCTAGGAAAGATGAAAAATTATATAAAAGAAGAAATGCATCAAGCTAGTTAGGTTATATTAATTTCAAAACAACCCTGGGAAGAATTGTGTCACCACTGCACAGATAAGAAAGCGGAGTCACAGGTTAATTTACTAAGTGTCTAGTGACATGCAGTCAGAATTTTTTTTTTTTTTTTTGGGAGCGAGTGAACAAGCAGGGGAGGGGTGGAGGGAGAGAGGGTGGGAGGGGGAGAGAGGGAGAGGGAGAGGGAGAGGGGGAGAGAGAGAGAGAGAGAGAATGAGAATCTTAGGTAGGCTCCATGCCCAGGGCAGAGCCCAAGGTGGGGCTTGATCTCACGACCCTAAGATCATGACCAGAGCTGAAATCAAGAGTCAGGTGCTCAACTGACATGCAGTCAGAAATTTCGCCAAGGCTTACTCTTCACCATGGAGCCAGTGTTGAAGGTATGGACTCAGATCTGGAAAGGACCTTGAAAAGTCCTTGCTTCCTACTCCTTTTTAGACTCACAATAAAATCAGGATGGAAGGAAGAATCTTTCCTATTCCAAGGGTGGATTCAAAAGCTACAGTAAAAGATCAAGCAAAACTCTCTTTTACACCCAGCAAGAACTGCCATTTGAGCTCCTTCTGAGCAGTGTGGAGTACAGCTTCTTTTCTCTAACCTACATTTTCTATTCACCTCCAGATATAAAACTGATGGGGTGGTACAGGTTAGTTACCAGAGAAATAAAAGCATTTACTCAGTCATAAGGCGTTCCATCACGCTCAGACATGTGGTGCTTTAATTGTTTCTCCTGTGAAACACCAACCACAGACTTCTCACAGTCACAACACAGGAGCACAAACACTCAAATGTTTTAGGAAAGGAGAAGAAAAACTATTTTCTTCAAGCAGGAATCAGAACCAGTGGAAACCCAGGGGGCAAGTTATATTTCAGAACAGTGCTTTTTTCCTATGTTACTCAGAAAGGACATTGTGTCAAGAAGTGAAATGTAAATCCAATGTAAAATGAAGAAAATTTAAAGTATTTAAGATATTAACCAAAGTAGATACATCTTCTTCCCTTTTTTGATTACAATATTGTGGGCTTGCCACAATGACACTCAAAAACTGAGATGACATTTTTATTCTAAGCCCAGATTTTTGCTTCCTTACAGCTTTTGCTTTTTAAGCTAAAAATTCTCTCATTCTTGGTACAATGAATTTTTTGCTAAGTAATTAAAAACCAATTGTGTTTAAACCTTTTGAGATAGTTGGTTTTATGCTGTCTAACTCAGAATTTGGTTTCTAAAACCTCAAATTTAGCATCTCAAGGAAGAATGGTATCTATGGCATGTTTGAAAAAATGTTTTGAAATGAAGTGATGGACATTTAAAAATAGAACTCGAGCGCACAGCTTCCCTCCCATCTTTTTTTCCACTGGGGGAGGAGAATGACACATCTGTGTTATGCTGCCACAACACTGCTGCTACGACTCCACTGAGCTTCAGAATGGAGGGGAGCAACAAAGACCACTTGTAATTACAGTGTAGCTGCCACAACCGTGCAGGCAGTTTCCAGTTAACATACTCAAGACAGAGCTAGAAATGGCCTAAACACCTGCCTAACACCTTGCCGCCAGGGCCTTCCTTTCCTGCTCCCGCCCCTCACATCTCTGAAATTCTACTGTCCCCCTACCCATCAGGGGCTCTGCCCAACTGTGAGATCTTTAATACGACACCAGTGTCTTCCCCATGACCACCCCCAAGGAGTTTTTGGCTAAATTTTGGATTTCAAGACAATTCAGGAAATCAGAGGGGCAGAGAGAATGTAGAACTTTGTGGGCTAGCCTTGAAGACTAATATTTATATCTTTTTTTCTTCTAAGAAAAGCTATATCAAAATTCAAATAACCTATAAATAAAACCTTGGAAGATATAGCAATACCTTGCTAATTGTAAAAGTTATTTTCTTGCAAAGTATTATATTTGACAAAGCCATAAGGGGTGTAAGAGAATGGGGGGGGGCACAGAATAAAGTAACTTTAAAACATACTTTTTAAACCTGAGAGTAAAGAAATGTTCTGAAAAAAAAGTGCTTCCAAAACAAACCAGCTTCATCACTGTAAGCATACACCAATGATCAGAGGAACCATTTTCTTAGAACAACATTTTCAGGGTTCGTGAAACACTACTGCTATGTCATGATCCGAGTAGACACTTCAAAATTTAGTCAGTGGGTACATAGTATCTCTTTACAAATTCTTCTAATTAGCAGCTGCAGGATTTAAATATGTTGTGGTAGTCAGGAAGATGGACCACCAGGTCCCCTCTCAAGGAAGGACGTGGCCAGCAGACAGCTTGCTGCTGTCAGCCCCCTCAGGCTGTCTTACCTGCAGAGAGCCACCTCGACCTGGCCGCATGTCCTTCCCAGGGCAGCCTGCCTCCAGTGACGGGGCCAAGCAGGCAGCATTTGGTCCAGAGCTCTTCAGCAAGTTGCCCCAGGTTTTGTCAGGCCTGAATCACAGCTAGGCTTCTCTCCCAGACCAAGTCTTCTCCCTTCCTTTCATAATCAACATCTTGCACCACAAACCCTGTCTCAGTGTCCACTTTCAGAGAACATCATCTGCAACACGTCTTTTCCATTTACATTCTCTCTCGCTCGATTTACCACAAATCTCAAGAAGATGCTGTACAGGCTCATCTTCTTGCATTATCACGATCCTTAAGAGCAAGCACACTTTTTAGTATCTAGGTATCACTTTATTTAGTGAAAGAAGGGAATATAAGTGGATTTCTCCCTGCATTATCATACCTGATACATAGAAGAGGAAGTAATTATAGTTGAGCAGTTCTTTTCTCTATGAAAATTAAGCTATACCTTGCCTATAAAATTGTAAATGTAAAATAGCATTCATTTCTGCACGTATTCCTTCAATATTATTCAGTACTGAGCAGTCTCTACACACCCGGCACAGGTGAAAAAGTAGTAAAGAAAGCTCCCACTCAGAGGAGAGAGCACTCTAGTGACTGAGATAGACAATAGATAGAAATTAATATGTTGCCAGGGTCTGTAAAGAAAAATAAAGCAAGGTGAGAGAACAGAGAATGATTGGAGAAGCATCTGTGTTTTCAAAATCACAGGTAGAGAGGACTGTTATAATCCATAAATGGTTAGAGTGGCACAGTCACATCTACATTTAGTACATCAATTTCCTAGAGAGTACATGTCATTTTTATTCTAGCAAAAAACTCACTGCATGCAACTTTGCTAAAATAATATTTCCTCTGCATTGTGAGTCCACCTGCTGCATGAAACATAAAATCTTAAATCTATGTTACTAACCTATATAGCAGTTCTGTCTTGGGGAAAGAGCAGCCTAAGCCATCATAAGGTAGAGTCAGATACAGCTGTCTCAGGCAGACGGCTTTAGTGGGCAACATCATAAGCATGCCAGATTTTTTAAAATATGAAAGGGTTTTCTGCCTCATTAGAACTTTGTGGCTGACCATCCACAAACACCTGGTGTTCAGACTTCTTCCTCTTGTGAAAATACAACCACACATAGCCTCAGCTTGAAGGGGTTTATGTTATATAATATTTGTCCAAAGAATCTAATACCTAGATAACTTACAAAGGCATAGGTAGGGGAAAACTTAAATAGTTTAAAGTAAAAACTGAAATCAGGACAAACAGGAACTTAGAGTAGTGATAGAGGCAAATGAAATTACTTAAACCCCTTCTAATTCTCAAACTACTTTATCCAGAGGGAATCCCAGGTGGCCTTTAGAGGTTCTATTTATACTATCAATGGAAGAATGAATAACACAAATGACAGTTTCGTTCTGAGAATAATTGTATATCCATCACTTTTTTTCCCCCTCATACTTTAGGAGAACTTCATTATCATCTTCAACACTTAGGAACATCAAGCACCACAGTGTCCTTGTTTAAGGTAGGAATCAAACAAACTATACCTACCTGCTGAACTCTTGTATGGTGTAAAGGGAAAAAAGTAATAGACTTGGGAGTTTAGAACAAACAATTCAAATTCAGCTACTGCAATCTTACTAGTTTTTTAAAAGAGTAAACTGTCCAAAGATTATAAATTTCAGTTTTTGTATCTGTACAATTAAGATAACAACATCTACCCAAACCCTTCACAAGGTCAATAAAGGATGTATTTTAAAGTGCAGTTGACCCTTGAACAACGCTGGAGTTAGGGGGGTGCTGACCCCTACATAATCAAAGATCTGGGACTAACTTTTGACTCCCCAAACCCTAACTTCTAATAGCCTACTACTGACTGGAAGCCTTAGTGATAACATAGTCAATTAATGCACATTTTGTATGTTATATGCATTACATACTGTATTCTTACAATAAAGACAAAAGAAAATGCTATTGAGAAAAACATAAAGAAAGTACATTTATAGTATTGTACTGTTTCCATTGTGAAAAAAATCCATGGGTAAGTGCACCTGTGCAGTGCAAACCCGTGTTGTTCAGGGTCAACTGTACTTTGAAAACTATAAAGTACTACCAAAGTACTGTTACAACTGGAGTTTATCTGTTTGAATTTAAATGTTAACATATTATTCTGATATACTGTATCAGATTATATTATATTCTCAGTTTTCAATTGAGCAATAAAAATACACTAATTCATTTAAGAATGAATGAATGAATTCATGTATTTGGCATCTTCTGTGTTATGCTATGGAGAATATAAATGTATTAAAAGTCAACTCACACATTCAGGCAAGTTAGCCACAATATTGTACGTTATGTTTTATTGCATCTCAAGGTGGGCAGAAAACACACATATCATTAACAATTATAAATAATGCTGACTAATGATACTAAGGCAGTAAATGATAAATGAAGAGATCGTCCTGGGGTGGGATGGCCAAGGAAGTTTCAAACTTGTTTGTAGAATTTAGACAAGAAAAGTTAAATAAAGGGCAAATAAGAATATTACATTCCAGGAGCATCTGGGTGGCTCAGTCAGGTGAGCGTCCGACTCTTGATTTCGGCTCAGGTTGTGATGTCACAGTTCATGGGATTGAGACCTTCATCAGGCTCCATCCTGACAGCACAGAGACTGCTTGGGATTCTCTCTCTCTCTCTCTCTCTCTCTCTGCCCCTATCCTGCTCGTGGTCTGTTTCTCTCTTTCTCTCAAAAATAAATACACTTAAAATAAAACAGTTAAAACATTAAAAAAAATATTATATTCCATGCATACCTTTTTGAACAATTAAGTATCATTTATGTGAATATATATATATAATGAAATACAAAAATCCTACATGTACTTTTGAAATATCTCATTGAGGGACTCCTGGGTGACTTAGGTGGTTAAGCCTCTGACTTTAGCTCAGGTCATGATCTCTTGGTTTGTGAGTTCAAGCCCTGCATCAGGCTCTGTGCTGACAGCTCAGAGCCTGGAGCCTGCTTCGGACTGTGTCTCCCTCTCTCTCTGCCCCTCCCCTGATTGTGCTCTGTCTCTCACTTCTCTCAAAAATAAACATTAAAAATAATTTTTTTAAAAAAAGGAAACATTTCATTGAGTGGGTTCTCATTTATAGACTACATTTATTTCCTAATTAACATAAGCCTACACTGACTTAAAGCAAGGTCTGACTACTTTATCCATATACCAGTCTTAAAATAATCCATTTTAATTTCAAAGAATTACCATTTAAGTATTTTCCTATAATCAAGACCATTCAATACTAGTCAATTAGAATGGAAAATAACTTGAAATCAAATAATGTCTTTCTATAATAAAAATGACAAATGAGTTATTTTCAGTTTATATGAGAAGCAGTATGTGGATTTTCCATGGTACAGATTAGAGGCTGTCTCACTCGACCCTCCAGATTTTTTATTTGCTATAATTATAACATTTTATATATAGGAAACAACTTTTGAGAGCTACTTTTCACATCATGCACAAAACAATAGCAAACAATGGTTTCTACTTGTTTC
This sequence comes from Panthera onca, assembly GCF_046562875.1. NCBI lineage: Eukaryota > Metazoa > Chordata > Mammalia > Carnivora > Felidae > Panthera > Panthera onca. Next base: position 55,091,127 of record NC_138347.1, read on the forward strand.
AACTTTCAGCAGAACAAGTATACTGACTGCTTGTTGGTCCTGTGTGTATTCCATGTAACTTACCAAGCGATATGTCTGGGCCTTCAAAACGTTGAGATCAATAAAGTTTTCTTCATTGTCTGTCTCCTCTTCCTTAGAAAAATAAGAGTTTTAAAAGTTAATAATTATAAAAAGTTACAATTTAAAAAATGTATTTCCAGTTTTTACATACACAATATACTAAGCTCAATATAAAGACCAATGCAGGAAAGGGTATTTAAAAGCCTGGTAGTGTGTGTAAACTAGGGCATAATGTTATTAACAGGTCATCTGTTTTTAGAGGTTTTAATGGTGTCTTTTACAACAGGGCCTTTTTATAGTTACTGAAAAAAGAAAAACAAGGAAGAAGGAAGAGCCATTACTATAAAACTAGGGATAAATAAGCATAAGAATAAGAAACAGTACAGAGTGGTATATATGAAATAGAAAGATAATGGAAGGAGTTAATGTCAATTTTGAGTAACATGACTAAAATGGACAAAAATGAAGTTGACAGACACAGAATATTCTCACCTGCACTGTGGACCAATCCCATTAATTCATATTTTTGACATCTCATCTCTTATATGTTCAAGTTTAATAAATTACTAAGTTTAGTCATTAGTACTCTTTGGCCCATGGGCCCTAGGTCTATTTAAAGATATTAAAATATTAAATCTATTTAAAGATATAAATATATATTTGAGATACTAACCTTGTATCTTAGATATTAACTATCTTAAAGGATAGTTGATGTAGATTCAAAGTTGGTTCTGACCCCTGGGCCAATTGGTGTGGGCAGTAGGGTCAGAAGTGACCCTTTGAGAGGCAATCCCCTCCCCAATATACAGTAAATATGAAGTCTTGAGCAGGTTCTAAAGCATGAAGGTCAAAAAATTAGCTCCCCTTTCTCTTCAAATGTCTCTGTGGTGATAAGTGACATAGCAGGTGAAACAAATTTAACAATAACCCAGGCTTAAGGACGTGGTAATACAGCAAATGGAGCTTGGTCCTCAAAGGAAAAAATTATTTGTTGGACACTTCCACACATACAGTGATCTTTAAGAATTTAGAAGGATGTAAGACAGTGGTTCTCAAAATGTGGTTCTGAGACCACAGCATCAGCATCACCTGGGAACTTGTTAGGATGCAAATTCTAAGGTCCCATCCCAGATCACTCTGAAACTCTGGGGGGTGGGGCCACTAAGGTAAGTTATGAGAACTATGCTAATCTTTGGGGAACTGGAAAGATTTTTGTAAAATATGAACCAATGTAAATGCAGAGTATAAATAGACTCAACTGACATTTACTTTTTTATGTTTACATTTTTTTACATTTACATTTTTAGGGAGGAGGAGCAGTGGAGCATAGAGGTGTACACAAAATTGATGTAACTGTTTACATCTTAAATCTTAACCATAAATGCAGATGCACACCTTTGAGACGCGGCTCAGTTTATTCTGTGTTTGCACTAATGATGACCTACTTAACAACGAGAGTAAATGACTGAAACGCCAATGACTTGATGCCCATGGGAGAAGAGACAAGTTTATTATGCTTTTACAATAACCTAATCAGTACAGTTTACATAGGGGATCAATAAATACTTGTTGAATTAGTACTGGATTAAACACTAATAGGCAAAAAGCTTTAATAGTAGGCAGTCAAAAAAAAGATTTGTTACTAAATATTATTAAGACAGTATTCAAAAGCAATTTGAATATAAACAGACTTACCAAAAAAGCTTTAAAATAAATGGAGTATTCTGATTTTGGTTATTTAGAAGACACTGAACAATTTCCTACTGTTTCTTTGCTTAGCATATACCCTTTTACTTCTCTAACTGCCAATTACTAAGTATATGATTATATACAGCAGGTAAAAATATTGTTTTGTGACCAATACTTGTTTTACCTTTTTAACAGTTATCAGTGTGTCCTACCTTGATATGACAAGTCTAAAACTGAAGGATTCTAGTTTCTAGATGATTATAGCAGAATTTTACTCTGTCAGAAATTAATCTTTTCCATCCTTGAGCCACCTCAAACTCTGGCAACAAAATAATGTAACATCCCACTGTCCAAATGCTTTTTAGCACTGATCTCCTTAACAAAAGGAATGGGAGAGGTAACTGAGGGCTCCTTAGAATATGATAAGAAAAAGAAAGAAAGAAAGAAAGAAAGAAAGAAAGAAAGAAAGAGAAAGAGAGAGAGAAAGAGAGAGAGAAAGAGAGAAAGAGAGAAAGAGAGAAAGAAAGGGAAAAAGAAAGAAAGAAAAAAGGAAAAAATTCAAGAGACTTGACATAAGGGAACTAACTAACAGCCTCAGGCCTTTGAAGAAGGCCTTCAGTTTGGTCTTATGACAGTAGAAGGACTTTACCTTATAGTTGGGAAGAAATGTGCAAAGAGGCTGCTTTCTAGTTTGTATCTCTAATTTACATACCTAATGATGCTGCTTTGGACTTCAAAGGGTTCTCAGAAAAAAATCAGCTATAATTTCTACAAGTTACACAGCAATTTACTGACAGCTGATTTGGTAGTCAAATATTTAATGAATATCCACTTTGCACCAAGCACTGTACAATAACGTAGAGGTACAAAAAAAGTGTAAATTTGGTTTCCACCTTCAGAGCTTTCTTTCTGGCTAGTAGGTTTTTGTACCTTTTTTTTTTCCCCTGACTGGCAGGTTTCAGTTATGTCTCTGAAGCTAAAAGTTGATGCGCTAGGACCAGGTTTCTGTTCATAAACCATTAACTAATAAACAGTTACTAAAAAGACAAGATGAGGAAAATACCTGAGTAAAATTAATGAGGTGAACAATTGGCAATATGTGAGAACTTAACGTTCTCTGGGCCTGAATGAAAAGATCTATTACACAAGAAAAAAGTCTAAACTCCTTAAAAATGGCGAAAATGATCTGGACTTGGTCTATCTTCCTTGTTAATCTTATCTCTCACACACACACACACACACACACACACACACCCCCCCCGCCTCATTTAGGGTATCTGGCCCCAGTGGTCTTTTCTCAGATCCTTGATCAAGCTAAGCTCCTTCCTGCCTCAGAGCCTTTGTACATACAGTTCCACCAGCATCTTGCCCAATAGGTGCTCAATAAAACACATGCAGAATGAATATACATTTACCTTAATTTTTTAAATGTGTCATATTTAAAAAGATATCTATTAAATTCATTAGTTTTACAATGGTCTTTTTCCTTCTGTAAATAACAGAATGATCTTTTTTATATTTACAGTTTAAAATATTTATGCTCTGATAAGACACATTAAAAACTTTGATAATACAAAGAAGCACAGAAAAAATAATCATCCATAATCTTTCTATCCATATGTAACTAATGTTGACATATTGTTATTTTTTCTTTTTTTGTATATTTTACATACTTGAATTTATGCATACAGCATAAGTTATCATCCCTATGTCAATAACATTTCTTTGTAAACAATCTTAATGGCTATACAATATTCTACTATTTGGATATAGTCTAATTTATTTAATGGTTATTTTCAGCATTTGCTATAAAATGATGCAGTGATTAATATCTTTGTAGTATATAATCACATAATAAATTAAGCTGAAATAATAGAATATACTTATTATCTACTTATTTAAAAATTCACCTTGAAAATGTAATTGGTTTATGACAGTAAAGTACACTTTAAAAAAGGGTTTTTTCCTGCTATTTCAATTTCAGATCACATTATACTTCCTAAAACACCATGGTCAATCCATCTCTGGTTATGAGAAAGTCTTCTTTGTCTCTACCATGTTAGTTGTCTAATCTGTTATAGACTTGATTATTTAGTTTCAGAATATAAATAGAATGTTAAGAATGGTAAAGGCCAAGATACTGCCCAACAATTTAAATAATGTTGGTATTTATAAGTATTTTTAAAAATTCCTAACGGGTGGTACTTATTCTAATTTTAGAAGCATACAGAAGTCCCTGAGAAATGAATACTGTTCTTATGAAGCAGAATATATTAATCCTAAATACTACTGTTCTTTTTAAGTTCTTTATTATTTATAGCCTATTTAAAATCAAGAATGGTTGCTAATAAAATGGTTACTCATATAACTAGCAGTTCACTATTTCCTGTCTATAGTTTAAGAACCTTGACTATAATTCAGACCTCAGTCATTAGAAACCATGAGCATTAACTTAACCAAAAGTCTAAACAACTGATACTGGGTACACTATTTAAAAGTTTTTCTTCTCTAGAAACAATGAAACAAAATATATTCCTGAAAATGGAAATCTGGGGGAATTAAGGGAAGGGAAAGAAATCCAAAACAAAAACAAAAACACAAAGTTCAGCAACACACATACCACAAATTCTTCATCCACTTTATTTAATGTTAATTCTGCATCATCTTCTGGGACAGTTTCTTCTTCTAATTCTTCCACTGGGTATGTTGGTCTAAAATAATAAAGCTTAGTATGAGAGGAGAGTTAAAAACAAAGCATTTTAGCATGACAAAAAGGTATAATGTGAATATTAAGAATCCCTTCTACACCAGATATTATCCTTTTCTACCTGCCTTCCATAATCACCATTACATGTTTGATGTACTCTTTTTGAAACTTTCTACATAAAGAAGCAAAAATGTTCCTCTCCAAATTTAAAGAATAAATTTACACAATTAGGATGGTAACATGCATATAGTTACCCAATATACTTTTTTCACTTACTAATATACCACATTTAAGTACATATACATTTTTCTCTCCCCCCCACCCCCCGGCACTGTATTCCATTGAACTGTTAAATAGTACCATAACTAATTTAATTAGCAACTATGGATGAACATTGAGGTGGTTTCTGGTTTTTTTTACTAAACAATTTTACAAAGATCATCCTTGTACATTTATCTTTACGTCTATCAATTACAATTAATTTATACCAGTAAAACGAATAGCTGGGTCAACAACTTTGTACATTGTATTGTTTTGACGTATATCACCAAAAACCAACTTCCAAAATGTTACCCTACTTCACATTCCCAAAAACAGTGACTCCATTTCCACATGTTCACCAATATTGTAAATAAATGTTAATCTTTGCCAATCATATACATGAAAAATCTCTCTTGTTTTATTGCATTTCTTTCACAGGAGAATGATTGAACACTTTTTCATGGTTTAATCAGTTATTGGTGTTTCTTTTCCAGTGAAATGTCTATTTATGCCCTTTGCCCTTTTGTATGTTAAGAAAATGGGTGCTTTGCTTAACTTGTGTTAAAACTATTTTTTCCAGTCTATTACTTATATAATCTTGGCCATTCAGGATTTTTACAATTCTTGTTACATAGACTTGGCAACCTCTTCTTGCATGGATCCTAGCTTTTCCCTCACATGACACATCTCAACCACCTTTGACTTTTTAGTACTCCTACAGTTTCATTTTTCACATTTACACCTTTCATCAATCTGAAATTTATTTTGATGGAATAAGAAAGGCTCCAGCTTATTTCCAAAATCTAATCAGTGGTCCTAATACTAAGTATTGAACAATCATTTCTCCATCAAGATTAGTGACATGTATTTCCCATATTAAAAATACCCAAAAGTACTTAGGTTTATTTCTGGAAACTTATTTTAAAAATCTATACCTCAGACAGGTTAACAAAATATAAAAATCAACATTTAAAAAATAAATTTCCTATTTTTTTATTAATTAGAATTAGATAATGTCTAAAAGGCAATGTTCTTCTAGGATTTGTTTTGACATATTTAATAAGTAAAATAGTCATCTATAAATATGTAACTTCTATGTAAACTACACATTACATAGCTGACATATTCTCTGATGCCTATTTTCAATATTTTCCCCTCTTTTCCCTCCCCATATATTTACAGTCCTTATAAATTATCAAAATCACAATACGTGGCCAAGAATTAGATATGCCTACAAATAAAGGAAGTACAAAACTGAATAATGGTTGAGAAACGGATCACTTCAGGTGAATTTAGAACACATTGGACAATAAAATTAATAATATTTAAAAATGCCAAATGGAGTATCACATCTCATAACTTTTCTTGGAGTCCAATAAAGAAGTAATCTGAATCATATAGTTATTCCTTATACCGCACTAACTCATAATATTTAGGTTGAAGCATAAAATTGCCATTTTTTAGTTCATTAGTAGATGAATATTAGTTATTTCATATGGTTTAAAATGCTGTGAGCATCTGTGATATACAAAGTGCTATCCTAACTGCTATACAGTATATATGAAGAGTTTATAGTTTCTGGCAAGAAAGCCTGACCTGAAAACAAATGAGTTTAAAACCAAGGGATAAATATGATCATAGAAATATAAACAACACATCACTGTCAAGTCAGAGAAAGAAACAATAAACAAGATCTAAGAGAATGTCAGGTGGCTTCTTCAGATGGCTATTATTCTTGGCCAGTATCTATAAAAAAAGGGAAAATCCCATTTTAAAGTACTATATTAATTTCCATTTTTTCCTTAAATCTACAGCTATCAGTTACCACCATGTATATTCCATCTTTGTGTATATAAATAAAGAGACCTTGAAAAAATTTCCTACATTGATGAAGATATTCATTTACAGTTGAACCTTTAATAATTATTTAAATTTGAATTGGGCAAGAGCATGATAAAATCAGATATTCCAGTTTTGTCTATACACAGACATTTTTAATCACTTGTGGCATTTTCAGTTTAGAATAGTCAAGAGGAAGTACTCCCTGTCAGTTCAATTAAACAGCTCTGAACCCACAGAGGAAAAAGCTATCCACATAAAATTACCATTGTCAGTTTGGGTAATTTTTACCTTTTCCAGGTGAAACCAATATATTTTAATGCTTCTTCAGCTAGACAGTCAAGAACATAGCATATATGTTCTCCAAATCCTGACTTTAATTTTGAAGGAGGAAAATCTGCAGTTCTACCCTGAAATACAAAAGATATACAGTGTCTTATTTGTTATTTATATTCCATATGTCAAAATATTTTAAGCAAAGTACTCCTGAAAAAGTGTATTGCTTCTCTATTTCTCAAATATGGTTTAAAATAATGAACTATATTGCTTCTTAGAAGTCCATCTTTTCTATCCATTGATACATACACTAAAGGAAAATGAGGATGTTTTATTGTCAAAGGTATCAAATTGAAAGGCAATAACCCCATGACAGAACAAGTAACTGATCCTATTAGGGTGAAAAACAAAAACAAAAACAAAAAAAAACAGTAAAGCTACTAGCTTGGTATCCTATCATTAAACAACCATAGGAAGGACAGAATGAATCACTTGTCAAAAGTTAATAACATGTATACCAAAAGTTCTTACTGAATGCCCCCCAGGAAAAGTCAGAAATGAAAAGTACAACCAACCGCTATCATGGTCTATTAAATCAAAGTTCCCTTTCAAAATACAATGTTTCAGCTTCCTACTAGCATTTTTTAGAAGGAGAACTAAGTATCCATAAATTTACCTCTGAGACATAACAAGATTAAGAAAAATATTATTACTTTGGGCTACAAAGAGTACATTGAACATTTTTAGAAGTGGCATTAATATTATAATACCAACCATTCTGAGGTTTTATCTGAAAAAAACCCAAATATAATTTTACATACGTATGTATTGGGTGTGTATAGATATTGTTATTCATAGACAATTCATCTAAAAGGGTAGCATCTATGTTGTTGAATTACCAATATTAAAATTCATAACTTGACAACATTCTGAAAGAAGACAGTTATTTACACTTACAAAGGATCGAAGCTCAGATAATATGTTAGATATAGTTGCATTAGGGTCATCATATTCTTGAGGTTGCTCAAAGGGGCGTCCTGCTTTGTTAATCAACCAAGCAGCAAGAGTGCAAAACATGTAGAACTGTTCACCAGGGTTGGTAGGCAGTGCAAAATAGTGTCTGTTTCAAAACAAGGGGGGAGGATGGAATATGAAATATTTTAATGGCTTTAATTTTAATTTAACATTTTTAAATTAAAAAAAAATCTGCAATTCACCCTTTGAAGTTTCCAGTAATCCACAACACTCATATTAAAGTTTTTAATCAACAGGACTAGGGTAATTACTACTGTACACAAAATATTAGATCAAAGAACTTACACTCAAGTAAATGCAGGGCATGTTAAAAAACTGATCATGTACAACTTTTGCCAAAATCATTTATGTCAGGAATAATTAATAAGAGAGTACCTCTTGAAAATGGTAATTTGGAATTAAAGAGAATTTCAGAGTTTAACAAAAGACCTTTATGATTATTCACTATGCATTTTTACATATTTTACAATGTCCCTGGTATCTTTACATACTGTTCCTAACCTATCGGGTATGTTAAACAGTTGTTCTCATCTTGGCTGCATAGCTGAATCCCCTGAGGAGCTCCTCAAACTATAGCTACTGGACCAAGCATTGCTTATTCCCTCATGAATTAAATCAGAACTTCTGGGAGTAGAGCCCCAGTACAAGTATGTTCCAAAAGCTTCGTATATGGTTTTGAGATGCAGCCAGCCTCAATAACCACTAAGTAGCATATCCACAGTCTAACAAACATTTATTGACTTTTGCTAAATCCCTTAGCCTACTAAAAACAGTCCTAGGAAGATCAATATGATTTATACTTAAATAGGTTAAGAATAAAACTTGCTAACAACATTTGAGTCTGCTGATCAACGATCTAATTTTGCCCTTTTATGTGCAGTTATTGCCATTATGTTCATAACTGTATTTATAGCTATTATAACTATTTTAAATAAGAATCAGCAGTCTACTCTTTCATGTTTTCCAAAGTTTGTCCTGCAGGGTAAGTGTAAATGTTTTGAAAGGTAAGAGATGGCTGGGAAGAAAAAGGTAATGAAGTTCTTCCAGGTATATGTTCACAACCCCTTCAAAGTACCCACTGCTAAAAATTCATCTTTTCCTTACTGGCTGATGACAACTCCATGACACAGGACTGGATACTGAAAGATCCTCCAGACCTAGTAGAGCGGTTTGCAAACTTTAGCATGCATCAGAATCACCTGAAAAGCTTGTTAAACACAGACTTCTAGGCTCCACCCCTAAAATTTCTGATACAGTAGACCAGGGAAAGGGCCCGTGGAACTGCACTTCTAATAAGTTCCCAAGTGATACTGCTTTTGGTCTGATGACCACACTCTTGAGAACCATTAAATTAGGATATTGCCACTCAAATCCATGATTCAAAATATCCTGCTGAACTCCTGAGGAAATAGTACTGAGGTTATATCACTAGAGCCTTAAAGCCATTTTCTTTTAGTTTGAAAAATATACTTGGGGGCAAAAATGCATTTTTATCATAGAAAATGTTGGTTATTTATATTATCCTGTTTAATTCATTTATGTAATAACTCTCAATCTCACAATTTCTATCATGGATCAAGCAACACTACTTTTTCCTCTAACTTTTATTATAGACCGACTTAGCAATATGGGCAGTTTACATAGAGCCTACATATCTTAAAATTCAAGCTATTGGAAGAGATCGACTAATGAGATCAAAACTGTCATGGGAAATTATTTTAGCCAAGCTATACCCATTCAAAGAAATCACTACAGATTTTTAATCTAAATTGCACTTTACACAATAAACAAATCTAAGTATTAGCTTATTTATCTGACTATCACTAAGCTACACTAACTGGAAGAGAAAGTGCTAGCTGTGCATTACCCTCAACAACTAATGGCATTGACTTCGGGATATGATGGACTGTTCCCCACCAGAACAAGGGCAGAATTTTAGGTTGTACGATAGACACAGTTCCAGTAGCTGTCGTTTCATTTGTCTTTTCCACTTCTTAGTTTCTGAGAGTACTGTTACTGCAAAGGCAGGAGTCTTTTAAACCATAACAATTAATCAACAAGTTTACTTACTGCATATAAAGTCGAGCAAGGTCCTAGGTACCCGCAGTTAACCACTTGTAGAGACAAATTATCTCAAAGGAAAACAAAAACTAGAAGCAGCTAAAGTGATATTCATCTTTGGGAAAGAGATTATGGGTGATTTCAGTATTTTTTTTCTACACCCTTTCTTGTGTTTTTTTGAGTCCTCTACAATAGGTTCTTTTACAACTTTTATAATCAGAAAGAACAGTTTGCATTTTGTTGAGGTGCGTGGGTGCTTTAAAGTCTAGGAAAGCCGTCTTCCAGTCTTTTCTGCGTTTCTGAAACTTTACTCTCTCTAAAAAACACCAAGTCTCAACTCTGTGAACTCCGTGGCCTCTGTCGCCAAGTTCGGGGGGAAGTGCCCCTTCCTGCCTAGGAAGATGGAGGCAAGTGCAACTCGCATTCAAGGTTCCCCAGAAGGCGGAGGAGGCATCTCCCCGGGCCTGGCCGGCTCCCAGGCGCTGGAGAACGAGGGCACCCACCTGGACGGGGGCTTCAGGTTGTTCTTCCGGAGGAGTTCCTCCTCGTAGTGGAGTAGCTTCAGCTTCTCCACCAGGTCCTCCATCACCACGAACATGTGGTAGGCCGCACCAGGCCCCCGCTCCACGACCACCTCCCCGGCCCCTTCGCCGCGGGACCGAGACACCCCATCCTCCAAACCTGAGGGCGTGACCACTGCCGTCGCAGCCGCCATCACAGAGCAGGCAGAAAGAGCCCCGCGTGGGCTTCGGCCCACAGACCTCGGCCGCCTGAGCCGCCTGCGTTGCCGCAGACGGGACCGCCGCGACCGGTTACCAAGCGACCGCCGAGCAACCCGTCTCCAGGGAAACTAGACTCCGCCTCCTTCCCGCCCTGTTTTCTTCTAAATTCCCTCCAACCAGGGCGGGCTTTCTGGATGACGTCACGCCGGGACAGCGCCCCGAGCCTCTGGGGAGGAGATGGCTGAGAGGCAGTCCCGCCCCCCGTGGGGGCGTGGCCTTCCCCCCACCCCCCCCACCCCCCGTCGGGTGCACGCCTCCTGGCAAAGGAGGGGCGGAGCGCATTTGTGCTGAGATCTCCCTGTAGCTCTTAGCTGGCTGGGAGCTGGTTGGGCCTGCTGGTTAAGGACCGCTGCCCCGCGGGCGTCTGAGTTAGCCACGGGTAGCCTTGAAAAAAATCAAACAGAAAGGAAGACGTGCACTGTTGAAGGCTAAGGTAGCCCACGACTATGATTTGCTTTTTCTTCTCAAAATTGGAAGTTTTCGAAGTTGCAACAATAGTGTCGTAGGTTTCCCTTCATCTCAGGAACTTTCCAACAAGAGGTTTCTGTATTTGCTGCATTTAGCAGTACAGTATATTATAAGCCTTGAAATATTATAATTCCCGGTTGTTACTCTGGCACTAGAAAAAGGAAGGGGTGGGGGAAAAGAAGGGCAGGAGATGAGCAAAAAGGAGGCGTTGGGAAGGATTTGTTCTACCTCCGAAACATGAATTCTAAGTTCACATCCCGTTGATTAATCTGTTTCAAGCCCATTACATGTAACATAAAGTTTTGAGGTTCCTTGTTAAAAATCAAGATAAAGGGGATTGTCTTGAATTTCTCTGTGCCACAGCTCTGTGTTGCAAAAGTTCCTACTGTACTCTGCAGCTATTAGAAAGACATAGCTGACCACAGCTTTACAGTTTTCAAAAAAGGCTTGTGTATCAAGCAGTTTTCCAAAAAGCTGCATAAAAAATGAGGTAGATGGTGGATGTGTGGAGATTTCGTGGGAGAAGAAAATGTGTAGGAGGAGGCTGAAAATGTGTTTGTGTTTATAATGTGATTTGGGGAAGATCTCTGATGTATTATACCTGCTACTGGAGAATATGGAAGACTCACATTTTTTGACATAACTGAAGTTTGAAATTTATCTGTAATATATTTTTGTTCTTGTTAGAAAATGGGTGGAGGAATACTTTTCATTTTAATATCAGTCTAGACCTAACTTCTCTCTGATACTAATAACGTGAAAAATCAGGCAAATAAATACTTTTTTCCACTTACCAGAGAAAGGAAATACATACAATAATTTAGAAGTAACTCAAAGAGCCACAGATAACTTTTATTTTTTATTATTTTTTAATTTTTTTTTTTGAGAGGGAGAGAATGCATGTGTGTGCACATGTGGGAGTGAAGAGGAGGGGCAGAGAGAGAGGGAGAGAGATAATCTTAAGCAGGCTCCATGCCCAACCCAGAGCCCTTGGGACTCACTCTCATATCTGTGAGATCATAATCAGAGCTGAAATCAAGAGTCAGATGCTCACTGGACTGAGCCACCCCGGTGCCCCAAGTCTTGCTTTTTAAATGAATAACATTTTACTGGCATACTGCAAGTCATTAACCAGTTGATTTTAATAAAGATAGGTTGGAGGGGCCCCTGGGTGGCTGTCAGGTAAGGGTCCTACTCTTGACATTGGCTCAGGTCATGATCTCACAGTTCATGAGTTCAAGCCCCACATTAGGCCCTGTGCTGGTAGCCTGGAACCTACTTAGGATTCTGTCTCCCTCTCTCTCTGCCCCTCCCACGCTTGCTCTCCATCTCCCTTTCAAAATAAATAAAAATAAACTTAAAAAAATAAAAATAAAAAAGATAGATTGGAAAGTTGGATTTGGCTGTACTCCACTGCAGATTTGATCTTTTTCTTTGCTAACTTGGAAGAGTGTTTCTCACTCATACATCCCCACTCCAGCCACCACATATATGGGCGAGGGATGCAATGGTAACTTTCAGTAACTTTCAGACTGCAAGATAGTTGTTACGATTGGAGAAAAAAATGGAAGTTCAGGTCCATGCTTTACGATGCTTGGTTAATCAACAAACAACCTGTGGCTGTTTAAATGACACTCAAAAAGGCTATGGGTAAATTAGTTACACCCAGGGAGATAGATGTTTACTCAAGGCATGCTGCCTGCATAAGATGTTTTGACATTTTCAGAAAGTTATATATAGCACTCAAGATGAAATAGCCAAACATTGTTTTTTGGCGAAGAAACGCTCCAATAACATATGTATTTTGACTGAAGGGGAAAAAAATCCCACCTGTCCCAGAACTTAGCCATTTTCTTCTCAGGTACAATACTGATGCATCCTGGCTTAAAAGCAGTATGAATAATTATTTTTCCCCTTCATTGTTGTGAAGAAGAAAAAAAGACTAAATTATAAAGTGTCCCCCAGTAAGTGTGGCCCAGAAAGAATGAAAGAAACAAAAAAGCCAACTATTCAACATTGTGTGTTTTCCCACAGAAAAAAAAGATGGGAAACAACACCGAAATGTCATTACATTTTTATAAGGCCCAGGGATTATTTTTGCTGACTCTTTATTTGCCCACAATAGTTGATAACACTTCTCTTTCCCTGGCGGAAGTAGTTTCCTTCACACATGTGAGATGCACACTTAAATCCTCATCTGGCTGTTTCAGCCACTTAGAAACTTTGGATTACATTTTTGTTAGCAGTTTTGCAAGAGTAGCTCATATGTTGACCAGGGAATTAGAGAAGAGCTTGAAGAGAAAGGAATGTTGATGCATATTCCTACTTCCTTTTAAGAATCTTAAGAGATTTATCCCTGGCTCTATGTGTTGACTACAATTTTGGCCAGGCTTCTGACTTTGATTTTTATCTCTTGCAAACTGTGAAATGATTGGAGGTAATTTTTAAGGCCCTTAAGGCCTTTTTGTGAGTGAATGAGCTGATCTCTGGAAACTGAACAGTATCTCTATCAAAGGTGATTTAAACTAAATGGATTTCCCTGAAAGATGCTGAGCAAGGCTGGGGGTGATTAGGAATCAGGTTCAAAGATGGAGGAAAGCTTTCTAGCTACATCTCCAAATACAAGAACGAGTCCTTCAAGAAGACTGGGCATGCTTAAAGAACAACCCTCTTTCTGTTACAATTGGCTTAGTACCACCCATTCAAGATGTTAAAAACTTAGAAAGGCACTAATTGAATAAAACTTTCATAGTCTGACAGAAAGTATCTGCCAAAAATCTAAAAAGAAAAGAGTCATGTTTAAATGTGAAGCATTAAAGGCAATGCCTTTAAAGTCAAGAACAAGATGAAGACACCCACTCTTCTAAACTGTACTAGAAATCAGAGCCAGTACATTGGAAAAAGATTAGTAAGTATTGCAGAAGAAGAAACTATTGCAGGTGATATGATTAAGTAAAAACTCCAAGAGACTCTACAGACAAGCTATTAAGGCAGCTCAGCAAGTTTGCCTTATACAAGATCTAAACTAAGAAAATAGTTACTAGAAAACCAAAAAACCATATATAGCACCCAGCAATAAGTCTATCATTATCATTATGGGTAAATTGTTAAACTTCGTTGAAAGTCATGGAAAAATCCAAATAGGGATACAATGTTCATGAATAAGAAAAATTAGTTATCTTTAACCCCATCTTTAAACTCAATGCGTTTTTGAATAAAATTACAAGAGGGCTGACACTGAAAATCATACATAAGAATAAATTTAAAGAAGACTGGGGAAGGAATCATGATATCAGATAGTAGTTTCCTAATCAAAGTGTAATTTAAATTAATGACATCACAGGAATAAAGAGAAAATAGAAAATCTGGAAATAGGTGGGAGTTTATTTGGAAAGTCAATATACAACAAAGTTGGTGTTACCAATTAGTGGAGAAAGATGGACTATTCAGTAAATGCTATTGAAGCTATGGGTTATCCATGTAGAAACAAAATTACATCTCTGAATTCTAACACATAAATTCCAGATGGATTAAAGACATAAATGTGAAATACTCATAGGACGTTTAGAAGGGAACAATGTAGGGAAGGATTTCTCGAAGGAAATAAAGAACAAATTTTAAAGGAAAGAGAAACTCATTAAAATTTAAGAACTTAGATACAAAAGAAGACTATATAAACAATGAAGAAAAGAGGTATTTGCGACCCATATAATGTCAATGGATTAGTCTCCAAAATACACAGAGGTTATCTCAAGGCCTCTGTGCCATGTTGGAGGATTTTAGATGTTTTCTTAGAGGTCAGGATTTCTTAGCCTTTAACACTGTTGACATTTTAGGCTGGATAACTCTTTGTTGTTGGGTGCTGTTATGCACATTGTAAGATGTTTAACAGCATCCCTGGCCTCTATGCACTGGATGCCAGTAGTATCCATCCATAGTTGTAACAAAAATGTCTCCAGACTTTGCCACCTGGGCCTTGGGGAACAATATCACCCCTTGTTGAGAACCAGTCCTCTAGATGCATGAGTTGAAATAGGAAATTCCTTTATAAGGACCAGGCATGTAAAGGGAAATGAGTAATTAAGCAATGTGGCTGGGGGGAAGGGGAGGAGCAGGGAGTGAGAGAAAGACTGGTGAACTAGAAAACTCATGCACCATCTCAAGGAGGGGGCATTTTTGTCATGTAGGAATTTGACCTAATTTTGTCATGGTTTATGATTTTGCAACAGTCTAAATCTGGATTTGTATGTCAATATGAGGTCCTAATTAATACTCTCCATACAAAATATTATTTCAGGGGCTACTTTAGTTGTTAAAGATACTTATTAATGCACTGAAGTTCAAAATTGAGAAGCCTTGTTCTTACCTTTTATTTTGATAGTCAAATCTTACTCCATTTGTAAATGTAGGAAATTTGTTATAGTCAAGTTTAAGGAGGGGATATACAACTTAAATTTCTATAGAACTTTTAAAACTGTTCATAAACTTATCACATTTGTTTTAATATTGTCTGACAAACCATTCCAGATTCTGTTAAATTTCCTGAATTTAAATTTTAAAAAGTGGTGGGAGGGAAGGGGAATATATTCTGTAAGTATTCCAATATTATTTGTAAACAAACTGCAATGTAAAACCAAGTCTAAATCAGTTACACGATTACATATTATAAACTGGAGTCACAAGTCAGTCTATTTCTGTAATGGGCCAAATTTTCAAATATTAGATACTTAAGTATCAAAGATGCACAAATTATTCTTTAGCATTATTATTACTATTCGGGGTTTGACTTTCATCGTTAGTGTATTTAGTGTTGCAGTTTTCCAGGTTTAAACTATACTCACCTGCCTGAGAACCAACCATCATCCCAACCTGAAACTGAGAAGTTTCCCATGCAATGTATCAAGAGATTCCTGGCCCAGAAGGTAGAAGAGATTCTTGCCCACCAAGAACATCAGTGGGACATACTAAGTCCTAACTTGCCATAACAAACTCCCTAATTTACAAGGGGAATTGTTTTTGTCACCCATTCCCCTAGGTTTACTTCATTTTCTAGTTCTTCTCTACTAATCAAAGTCTTCTAACTCAATTTAAGATTATAGTTAACTGCTTTAGCTAACTTTGGTTCTCAAGGTAGGTAAATGTAATCCAATTATATTGTACGTATCTCAAGGTTTTGCTTTGCCTCATGGTCTCATTTTCTTTGGAGAGAAACAATACATTTGTGAACTGAGTTCAGTTTACTGCCTCTGTGTAAGTGATGGAGATAGTTAATGAAAGGTGTAAGTAGGGGTGTGTGTGTTAGAGGAGGGGGAGTGAAAGACGATTATATTTGCATGTTGGAGTGTTCCAGCAATATTGTAGAGAAGCGACTATAGGAAGGTGAATGTTGATTCTGAAGGCTGTTTGTGTAGTCAGGTGAGAGATGGTCCTGAACTGAGTGGCAATTGGAGTAGTGAAAAAGTGATACTGAGATATTAGGAGAGAGATTCAACAGAACTTTGTAATAGGCATCATGAGGTGTTCTCTAGGGCATGAATGGCACTACAAAGATGCCCCACTTTAAGGCAAGAAAACTGGCCTTTATATCCATGTCTCACTGGTTCATTGGCTATGGGCTGTCCCAGACATCTCTGGGTGAGGTGGCTTCTATCGGCCAAGGGTAATTTTCTGGAGAAGGATGCCGCTGTGAATACCAAGTGGCCACTATTTGTAACAACTGGAGAATGGGAAAATCAGTCTGGTAAAAAGAAATCTGGGTAGGCATCAGCAGCTTTTACTACAATAGTTTACATTAAAATGCAACACTTCTGAATTTCTTTATGTGGGATATGAACTGAAATAGTGAAGATGGTCTTGAGCTAACATTTTCAAAAAAGTAAGCCTGCGAAAGCTATAACCTATTGATCAGCTATAGTGTAAACTGTCAGGAAAATAGCAGATAAGTAACTGAAAACAATACAACAGTCTAGTTTTTTTTGATAAGAGTTCTATTCCATCATATGTGATAGCAACACTTTGATTTGATACATACTGGCTACTAACAAGAATGATTGATCTGATTTTTCAGAGTTTTGAAGATTAAATAGAAATAGGTTTATTCTTTAGGGCCAGATTAAGAAAATTCAATTTATTTTACAGGCAGGGATGGGATTCTTTCCCCCAAGGAAAAATTAAATTCAAGCAGAGTAAACAACACGCTTACTTAATCGGGCTTTCTAGAGCCTAATAAAAGCAAAATCTGCTAGATGCTACACCTTCACGGTACAACTCTGCATCTCAATGCATAGTACGCCAGCCTTTCTGATGACCAGTTTCTCAAATGGTTATTGGCACCTTGTTGTGGGTGGAACCTGGTGCCCAAACCATTACATGATAATAAAACATTGAATCCAATTGCCTTATTTTTGTTCCTAGCTATTTAGTAGAGATGATTTCTCCTCCATATCTACATATTTTGTTTCATGAATATAAGAAGTAATACATTCTGTCTTTACATTTAGTGAGACTTTGATAATGAGATAACATTTTTTCCTTTCTTTCTGAAGGTGTGAATGTGAAAGCGCAAACTAATAGATCCAGAGATCACTGTTTTGCTTTTGACAGCCACGGAGAGTATTTTCTAGATTTTTTTTTTTTTTTTTTTTTTTTTGCACAGCAAATATTTGCATACATATAATGTGTTAGGCACTATGTGTGGGCATAGCGATACACAGGCTTATAAGCCTGGTGTGTGTGCTGAAATATCACATGCACTAATGCAGGATACACCTGTCAATTGGCAAGTGCAACCTATGATATAGGGAAGTAGGGTGTGCTTCGGAAAAAGGCTCTCCAGCCTTCTTTCTTCCTGCTCCTTAACAGGACAGAGATAGGTGGGCCTCCTCTATATTCCTCATAGTCTATTATACATTCTATGTCTCTAGTATCATTTTTGCCTAGGCTCTGAAAGGTTGGGAAGAATTAGTGAGGGGACACCAGTAGGAGAACCAATATGACTGCAGTAGATCTCTGGTCTGAGGAGTCAAACTTCAGAGCAAAGTTGATGGCTCTTCTCCTTTGTGTCTAATATGGGGGCTGATCCCCTTTAGTCTTCTGTTTAAGTGTGCAGGGGCATGAGCTAACTCTTTGCCTAGGGATTTTAGCAAGGGGTCTGCTATATATAATCAGATATTTTCAGAATCTGGAGAAGAATATGCACCTATAGCCCATTTGCTAAGAATTGAAATTGGAATGTGCTTAAGTAAATCCCAAAGAACTCATCCCCAAAATAGTCCTGAATCAAGAGTGTATAACTAAAAACTCTTCCTATGACTTTCTAACAACTTATCATTTTCAATAAGTCTTTGTGCTTGATCTACATGGCCAGTGTATGTATACGTGTGTGTGTGTGTATTTAAATTGTAACTGCAGAATTCGCAGGAATACTCGTAAACTTAGTGTAAAACTTTTTTTCCTTTTCCCCAGTACCCCAAGTCAGAGTATGAATTTTTTTTTTTTAACGTTTATTTTATTTTTGAGACAGAGAGAGACAGAGCATGAACAGGGGAGGAGCAGAGAGAGAGGGAGACACAGAATCCGAAACAGGCTCCAGGCTCTGAGCTGTCAGCACAAAGCCCGACGCGGGGCTTGAACCCACAGACCGTGAGATCATGACATGAGCCGAAGTCGGACGCTTAACCGACCAAGCCACCCAGGCGCCCCAGAGTATGAATTTTTCATAGTAACTTTCTGAGGAAGTTACTGAGGAAGAGTAGACAATTAATGGTACATAGACTGTGTGGTTGTCTCCCCCTAAAAGGGGAGATTTTCCCCCATAGTTCCCCCACAGAATGGAGTTGATGGTTTCCTCTTCACCCCATACTGCTGTGAAAAAATGACTAACCATCTACCAGCCCATTTTTTTACTATTAATGTGACGTGTTTATACTTCTTTAGTCCATTTCCAGACTCCACACTTTGAACAGACTTCTCTTTGCTTTTTCTCATGCCTCTAAAACTGTTTTTGTTTTCATGGCTTTAAAATAAGGTTTACTCTCTGGTAGAACAACCCACCTTTCTCAATCTTGATTATTATATTTTTATTCTTCCAGATGAACTCTAAACTTGTTTAATATTAAAATGTGTGCTCTTAGGGTATTTTTTTTTAAATAATATTGAGTTTACCATCCAAGGATTTGGCACATACTTTATTTGAATCTTTTATTGGAATAAAAAGGTTTCTGAAAAACTGTTCTATTTTCAATTTTTAAACTGATAGTCAATTTTAAAACAAATTCTTGCTATTTTCCTTATGCTTGTAATTTAACACTGTTGAGTATGAAAATTCCATATTTTACTTTCTGAAGGCAAGGACAGATTGTTACATTGCAAAAGATTTGAATCTCCTCAGCTTCTTGGAGGAAGAATAATGCTTCTGAAATGGGAGGCAGAAGCTTTTATAAGTAAAATTAGAAATGCCCTAGAGGATCTTGTTCTTTCAAAGGAAACACCAAGTCCTTTTATGAAATAAAAAGAAAAAGGTCTTTATTCTTGCTTGGAATACAATGATGGCTTCCTTATAGTTGTCTCTGCAGACCTGGTCCTTTTTCACAGTTTTGTCTACATTGTTCTCAGAGTAATCTTTCTAAAATGCAAATATGGACGTGTCACTGTCTTACCCGACATTCATATATAGATCACCGTTTGCAACAATATCCAAATTTCTCAGCCTGCTATACAAGCTTCCTGGGACAGATCCAGGCTTTGTGTGTCCTGAAGCTTATGCAATTTATGGGAAGTGGGGATCCCTTTTAATTAAAAAATATGAAATTTTGAATTCAAAATCAGCAATTTTGAATTGCTTAAAGGAGGACCTTAAAGGAGGCAATGCATAAATTTCACTCATTTCCTGGAATATCTGCCTCTAGTAAGAGAATTATTTTATCATCTCAAACAAGTTAAGGTTACTGGCTCAAATAAATAATGATCAAAATAATGCATCTAACAAGTTGAAGTTGAAAAAACTTTTTTCTTCTATCCTAGATTCTCTGACTGTGGCCCTACATACTAGACTGACAAAAGAGAATAACAGTTTATTAATGTGCAGTGAGTATACCTGCAGGAGAAACTTAATAAGAATAACTCAAAGAGGTGGTTAAAACTTGGGCTTACATAGCATCCCAACAAAGAATAAGTTTGTAGAGAAGTGACATAACAAAGGAAAGGAGCCTCAGGCTTCCAAGGTAAGTATATGGGGGAAATTATTGAAGATAAGGATTATTTTGGTGAAGAGTGTTAAGCAGATTTCTCTCAGTGCTGTCTCTGGGCTCCTAAGAGTCTTTGGTGACTGGGAGTCCAAGTTTGATTTTAGGCAAATATGGGGAGGGCAGAGAGATTTTTTTGGTACCTGCTATTTCTCAGTTGTTTTCAGCTCAAAATAACCCTTATGCCAAAGTTGCATATTTTTGTGTATCATAATATGATCACCTACAGCCTACACATCTCTGACAAAACAAGGTGCCTGTGTGTGGCCAGGATGGTTCTTCCTAACATGAGATAGACATGCTGAGCCCTTTTTATAGTCATCACAAGAAGGAGAATATTAAGCCCATAGATTTCAGATGAGGTTGTTTACAGTTAGGTTCAGGTTTGTGTCTTAAGTCATTAAATTAAATAAAGTGGATTCAATTACTTACCTGTGCTTTGAGATTGTAACTCTCTACCTCGTAGTAACTAACTTCCTTCACTAATCCTTAACTGACTGGTTTAAATATCGATTTATCAGTCTTCTTGTCTGGTTGAGTCACAATTCTTAATGACATTTTACTAATGGCTGACTGGATTCTCTGTCTCTGATATCTTTGTTTGGCTTTGTAGTCAATACCACCAAAGTCATTATTAATAATAATACCATTATTAACTCTTCCACACACCAGACCATGGTCTCTCTTTAGTTGAGGGTGGAGAGGGTAGAATGATGAGAAGTGCTACACAGTCTTGTTTTTCATACCCAAAAACCCATCCTACCCTCACACTGTAAATTTGGTTTCCCCCTTTTATTTCCTCTAGAGATTCTTTTAAATTTTTTTAATGTTTTATTTATTTTTGACAAAGAAAGAGAGAGAGAACATGAGCAGGGGAGGGGCAGAGAGAGAGGGAGACACAGAATCCAAAGCAGGCTCCAGGCTCTGAGCTGTCAGCACAGAGCCTGACACAGGGCTTGAACTCAGACCACGAGATCATGACCTGAGCCAAAGTTGGTCGCTCAACCGACTGAGCCACCCAGGCACCCTGCTTCCTCTAGAGATTCTTAGCAATGGTAATGATTCCTTACTCTTTTTCTTAAAGTTTATTTTGAGAGAGAGAGTGTGTGCATACACTTATTGGGGAGGGGCAGAGAGAGAGGGAGAAAGAGAGAATCCCAAGCAGGCTCCACACTGTGAGCATGGAACCTGACACAGGGCTTGATCCTACAACCATGAGATCATGACCTGAGCTGAAACCAACAGTCTGATGCTTAACTGACTGAGCCACCCAGGTGCCCTGATTCCTTATGCTTTAGGTGACTTTTCTCTATAACACTTGTGTCCGTCCAAATCTTCCAAGAGTCACAGGATAAATGGGATTAGACATGACAGAATTTTATTAGGCTATATGCCTGGGATTGAAAATGGGAAGGGAGCTGGGTAAAGACTGGGTCAACAGTCAGCTCTTGGTACAAGATTAATCCCAAGTGAAGAATAATGGGGAAGGGGGCGCCTGGGTGGCGCAGTCGGTTAAGCGTCCGACTTCAGCCAGGTCACCATCTCGCGGTCCGTGAGTTCGAGCCCCGCGTCAGGCTCTGGGCTGATGGCTCGGAGCCTGGAGCCTGTTTCCGATTCTGTGTCTCCCTCTCTCTCTGCCCCTCCCCCGTTCATGCTCTGTCTCTCTCTGTCCCAAAAATAAATAAAAAACGTTGAAAAAAAAATTAAAAAAAAAAAAAAGAATAATGGGGAGGAACGTTGTGTGGAAGTACTCCTTTTATACTACAATGCAATCTAAGGCCCCACTTAAAGCTGGCATCCTTTTGTTGTATTGTTATGCCCAGAATTCGTGATCCCCAAAGACCACCAGGGAGCAGAGTCCGATGCAAAAGCAAAGAGCCTTTATTCGAGCTAGCTCAAGCTCAATCCCCTACCTGCACCAACGCAGCAGTGAGAGAGAGAGCGGGTTTCAAAAGCACAAAGGT
Source organism: Panthera onca (assembly GCF_046562875.1). Classification (NCBI taxonomy): domain Eukaryota; kingdom Metazoa; phylum Chordata; class Mammalia; order Carnivora; family Felidae; genus Panthera; species Panthera onca. The sequence continues at coordinate 55,113,511 of NC_138347.1, forward strand.
TTTATAAGGATCCTGGCCCTAGCCGATTGGCTGGGGAAGAGTTGTGGCCTCAGTCGATTGGCTGGGGAAGGATAGAACAATGGCTGCCAAGGTATGGTCCCAGATCAGCAATTATCAGCGTCACCTGGAACTTGTTAAAAATGCAAATGTTGGGCCTGGTCGTCAAAGACCCACTGAATCAGAAACTCTGCCGGTGGGGCTCAGCAATCTGTTTGAACAAGTCTTCCAGGAGATTCCGATGCACCTAAAGTTTAAGAGCCACTGTGTCTGAGGATCTCTAACATGTTTGGCCTCAGTGTATACAGAACGTTTCTCACTGGTCACCTATTAACCATTGGCTGTCAGCCTTGCTGTGCTATATAAATACCTAGCACCAAACACCATCCCCAGAGACTCTGATTTAATTGGTTTGGGGAGGGGTAAAATGCTCCTAGGTCATTCTAAGCCTGGGCAGGGTTGAGGGCTCCTGCCTCTGGCCCCTACCTGAGAGAAGCCCTCCCTCTTCTACTCACACTTTCCACGCCTCTCACACTCCCCTTCCTCCCACCTTAGACTTCGGAAGAATGCATCAATCGGTAGCCTGCTTTCTTAGAAAACATAAATTACTCAAGGGGAGGAGGCATGGTCTGAGGTTTGAGCGGGAACTTCTTTCTGCGGCCATGTCAGGGACATAGTCACTAGTCGGCCGGCCTAGGTCTGCTCTTTCAGTATCACCCTGTAATATGGATGGAATGAATAGTCCCAAGTTTGGAATATGTTGCCTCCAGAAGCCAAAGACACCTTCGAAATGCTTTCCTTGCTTCTTTGTGTAACGAATGCAAGATACAGTAATTTGTCTTTTACTTTGGAGCATGTCCCAGCATGCCCCTGATCACTAGGTTCTCAAAACTTCACTGAAAAGACTGGCACCTGAATCTTTGCTCCTTCATTCTCTAGAGTGAATGCATCTTACCAAGGTCTTCAACATCCTAATCATCTCTTACTCCTGTTTAATGGGCATCAAATCATGGATGTAATAGATAGGTGTGATGTTCTGTGGGGTTTCCTGAAGGTCTAGATCTCTCTGAACTATGATCGAGGGCAGGAGAGTGAACATAGCCCTGAAGGAAAATTTTGAAGGAATATTATATCCATCCATGTGAATACAAACTGTTTCTGATCCTCTTTCCTGATGGGATTGAATAGAATACATACATTCACTAGATTAATGACTGCATATTGTGTACCTGATGCCATATTGACTTTCTCTATCTTCTATACCCTGGCTGGAATAGTAGCTACAAACAAGGATCTTGGTTGGCATTGTGATAGTCTACAGTTATTCTCCAAGATTCATCTGACTTTTCAAGGGGCCTGAGTATCAAATTAAATGGATATCTGATAAGAGCCACTCTTCCTGCATCCTTCAAATATATAATGCTGGTGCTCATCTTTGCCACACCCCTTCATGGGATATTACAATGTTTTAAATTTACTATAGGGAGGATGATTTCAGAAGTTTTCAAAAAAAAAAAAAAAAGAAGTTTTCATCTGACTATCCTGCTATGATGATAGCTCTTATTTCAGAGGCCAGGGACATAATGTGGGGATTACTCCAACTGCCAAATGTATCAATTCAAATAACGCATATAGGCATTGTATTGTCATGGTACCTGGAGTGGTAGAGTCCTTCCTCCTAGGGACTTAGCCCCTTCTTTAGCAAATTGGTTATAAATATGAAAATTTGTTCTGATCTGGGAAGTGAGCAAGTAATTATGACTTTGTTGGGCAACCACTCAGCATCTCGCTCCTCTGTTCTTATCTTTATTTGGTTGTAATGTTAAGTAACACCCTTGTTAGCTGTCCATCTGTTTTGCCCCTAGAGACACTATGCTCTATTAACCATCTCTACAACTCCCTGTGGGTCAAGCAGCCTTGGCTGCCCCGAGGTCTTGCCAGTCATTATGGTAATTACAGCCTCCCAGCTCCTGATAGACAAGTGCTGCCATCTGGCCTCTATTACTTCAAGACCCCATCATCTCCAGGGATGCTAGCCAGCCCAGTTATGCAACTGTTTCTAGTACCAACATTTCCGGCCTGTAGAGGAAAGCCATCAGAGAATTTCTTAATGGTACTGGTTCTACTCTTACCAGTGCATTACTGATGGCCTTGGTGAATGGTGTGCTATCTGGACCCTCCTGTGAAACATAATCTTCTGATGGGTCTTCTGGCCTTATATATCCACACCACATGCTCACTTCTTTCAGCTACTTAATCCCTTCATTTGCCTTCTGCTAGGGCAATTTGGACATTTCTACTGAGAGTCACCCAAGCTTCTAGGAGCCACCCCAGCTGTGAGTTTACCTATCCTCTGGGTCCTTGCTGGGCTTTTAAATCCTGAGTCTTAATAAAGTATCCCCAAGTCAATGGATTCTGGCTTATTTGGTTGTACACTTTGTCCCCATTGATCAAGAACTTTCAAAATCTACTTCCAGGAGTAATTTCCTGATTCTTACTAGGATATGCCAGCTCATTCATATAATTCGTTAGGGGGATAGTCTCTTTCCTCCTTTGTAAGGCTCAGCACATCTCCAGCTGTGTTAAGCTGAGATTTAACTCTAATTGTTGTCTTGGCAACCATGAAAGGTAGCAGGGTTAGCCTGAGTGGCCATCATCTGTTGCCTTGTTAGGGTGAATTGCTTCTGGGAGATGCTGCAGAAATGCTAGTTCGTGCCAGGGAGGGGTGTGTTACCTCTGCAATCCCAGAGTGTCTGGAAGGAGGCAGAAGCAACATCCTGTAGACATTCAGATGTCCCTATTCTGTTTCAGAGTCTCAGGTTTTCCCCACTAGGGCCCTGACCTTCCCATGGCAGACCTTTTCTGCCAGAGAATTAAAATGTCTCAGGAGCTCTGATACTTTAGCAATCAAGTCTTCAGCCTGCTGCTCAACTGGGTCAGCCCCCCAGCAGGAGATGGGCATCTTTGGAACCTACCTTCCAGAGTCTCTGGCTGTCATATTTAGGTGCTAACTGCTTGTTCATAGCCCTCATCACCCATTATCCCTCTGAAGGGTGTTAGTACAATTTAGCAGTGACCAGCCAACTCCCCTATCTCTGTAAGCATTGTTCCCTCCATAGTTTTCAAATGCCAATACCATACCTACCTATCACAGCATTTATCTCCACTTGAATGTTTCTGAAGAGCCCAACATTCACCAAGACCATCAGGAATGCACTGATGAGGAGTGCCTGGGTGGCTAAATTGGTTGAGTCTGACTCTTGATTTCAGCTCAGATCATGATCTCAGGGTTTTGGGATTGAGCCCCATGTCAGGCACTGTGCTAAGCGTGGAGACTGCTGGAGATATTCTCTCTTTCTCTCTCTCTCTGTCTCTCCTGCCCTTCTCCCCTCCCTCTTTCTCAGGGGGAAAAAACAAAAAAGGAATGCACTGGTGAAAACTAACTGAAATCTAGCAACTTAGTTACTACCTTTTGGCAGAAACTGTGTGCTTCACTTCCAAAGAATACAGCATCCTCTATTTGCATGGTGATAGGTGAGCCATTACCAAACCCATGGCTTACTGCCTTTTTGTCTGGGTCCTCTGAGAATTAGACACCAAGACTGGTTTAAACATCAAAGGATTTTATTAGGGAAAATGCCTGTATGAGAAAATGATGAGAGAGATGGAAAAGGCTGGAAGAGCTTTCAGACCATGATCGAGTCTGACCTTGAGCGAGGAGGAAATGGAAGGGTGAGTGGAAGCATGCTGTTACTGTCTAAGGAAGGTTCAGCAAGGCCACTGAGGAAGCCCTCAAACCAAGATCAACCATCAACTCTTGTGTCCTCCAGTGCGGTCATTGCCCAGCAGCAGCCCTTGAGAAGCACTGCCTTTGCACAAACAAGATAGTGGTTTTCAGATTCTAGCATTTGGAGCCTCTGCTCAACTCTGCTTGTTCTCATGGCCACCACAGCTTAATTAGTGTTTTGATCACTGTTTATGCATAGCAACACACATGAAACAGCAGCTCAAGACACCATTCTATTATGTTTGCAGTCAGTGTTAAAGAAAAACCCAAATGGAGGTCACAATTTGGATATACCCCTTGACCAAACACTCATAGTCATGTAACCAAAACTTAAACTGTCCTAATTTTCCTTGAAGTGCTAACTCTGACCTTAAACAAAACTTAAGCTCTCTTCAGCTTCCTGCCAATGAGCTACAAATAAGTAAGGTTATACAGTGTTCCTACCCTAAAAAGAATGTAAGTTTCTAGTAACCAATCATAACAGAAAACAATGTACTTTGTCACTCATGTTTTGTAAACTGAACTGTAACTCTGAGACCCGAGCTTCATACTGTTAAGTTTGGGAGAGTCTGCACAGGCAAAGGTTTGCCTGAGGATCCCCCTTGGAATAAAGATGAGCTAGAAGGAAGGTAGCAAGCACAAAGCAGTTTATTAAGGACCATACACTCAAGGTGGGAGAGCAGGCGGGCTCAGAGCTGACAACTGCCTTGAGGTTACTGGGATCCTCCCCTTTTTTTTTTTTTTTTTTTTTTTCAACGTTTTTTATTTATTTTTGGGACAGAGAGAGACAGAGCATGAACGGGGGAGGGGCAGAGAGAGAGGGAGACACAGAATCGGAAACAGGCTCCAGGCTCCGAGCCATCAGCCCGGAGCCTGACGCGGGGCTCGAACTCACGGACCGCGAGATCGTGACCTGGCTGAAGTCGGACGCTTAACCGACTGCGCCACCCAGGCGCCCCTGGGATCCTCCCCTTTTACCTGAGTGGGTCTTAAAACATGGACAGGGTGGTTTCTAATGGAGGCTGCTTCCAATCATTCAGGGAACTCCTCCCACAGGTTGGGAGGGGGAGTTTTTGACCCTATAAAGTGCGTACCAGAACTGTCCAGGCAGCCTTTCTCTATGGGGTGGGGGAGAGGGGCATAACTGCAATGCAAATGTATTATAATTAGTCTATGGGTTATCCTGGGGCAGAGGTGGAAGAGGAGGGCACGTAGCTCTGCACCTGTGGCTCTTGATCTGTTAATCCTAGGGTCTTGGAAGCTACAAGGTCAGAATTGTGCCCTTAGGCTTCTAATGTGTAATCTATCTCTGTCCTTCCCTCCAGCTCTTGTCTGACCCACTGCCTACTCTATCATTCTCCCCTCAGGGACTTGGGAGTCTAATCTTTCAGGTCAAGGAAGAAGTTCCTCAGGGTGTTCCTTCCACTGCTCATATCTAGCTTCTACCTAACAACACCACTTTTGGTTTTAAAGTCTTTGCAAACAGTTCATTTCCTGTTCAATAAAATATTCGTATCAAGTAAAACTCTGAATTTTCTTTTGACAGTAGATTCTATTAGCCAGGAACTTAAATACAGCGTATCAAGCATAGATTGTCTTTGTAATGTTTCGGGACTCAGCTAGGAAGGCTCCAAGGTTGGGGTGATTCCATGGTTGGGAGTTGGATTCCTCCAGAGGCTTGTTTGCTCATAACGGGGCAGCTGGGCTGGGAGGGTGCGAAGATTAGGACTGCCCACTAGAGGGCCTACACATGGCCTCTATGTGACTTGGCTTCCTCACAACTGATGACCTCAGGGTAGTCAGATTTCTTACAGGGTGGCTTAGTGCTCCAGGTGTAAGCGTTCTAGTGAACAAAAAACACTCTTTATGATCCAGCCTCGGCAGTACTGTACTGGTCAAAGTAGTCACAAGTCTGCCCACAGGAAGAGGAAAAAGCCACACACCTGTTGATGGCAGGAGTGACATAATCTTGTGGACATTTTTTTTAAGCATCAGAAGCAGTCAACAGGTTCCCGTAAGGAAGACTAGAAAACCTGCAGCTTAATTTGTTGCCATTTCTAGCTTCCTGGATTTGTGCTCATCATAATATTCTTCACCTTGTAATGCAATTGCCTGTTTACTTCTGTTTCAGTCTTGTTCCCCTGCATCTGGCACACAGGTGCTTAATAGACATTCGATGAACTGTTCCTTCCTTAAACCTACTTTGGGAGCAAAACCAAATTATAATAGTGTACAATGTAGGACAATAAAATCACAAGTTCATATGGTTCAAGTTGTTCTATAAGAGTTAAGTTTTCCTTGCTCCCTCATCTGAATTAAATCCAGGTTGATAAAAAACCAGGAATTATCCAAACAAACTATAGGGAGCTATTTCAGGATTCTTTTATTTCTGAGGTGGTTGATAAACATTTTTACTATGGTCTGACATAACATTCCAAAATAATAAAATCCGAACTTGCCTCCTGAAAATGGCTTTTCTAAACTGGGAATTAGGGAACTGATTTCCTATCCAAAAGCAATTATGTGGCCTTAATAAGTAATTAATGACTTTTTAAGGACATCCTCGGTTTATTCAAATGCAGTGTGTTTGCCCCTGTAAGAGAACTGTAAGAGAATTGGGAACAATGGCAGCACTTGGTCCTGAAGGATATTCAGAACAATTCTCTAACTTTTCCCTACTCATATCTCCCTTTAAAAATATTACCAAAAAGTAAATGAAGAATATTAGATAATAAAATTGATTAAAACAGTTAATCTGTATCTACATGGTAGTTAAAATACAAAGTATCAGAAGAAGCAAGAGGGAAATGAATGAGACCAAACTGAAATACATTTGATGGCTGTGTGTCAAATTACCCCTGAGTTTTTTTAATCTCTGTGTGATTTATACATGAAGAGCTAGCTAATTTGTGATATTGTTTGGAGAACTCAGAGGTATCAGAGTGAAGGCAGTTTTTCCAAACTAAAATGAGTTGGGAAGATAAGACAATCCACCATTTAAAATAAATTGGTTTAGGGACTAGCGAAACTCGGTACAAAGCTATATCACAAATGAAATCCTTATTGGAAACTTAGCTTTGACCTATCAGTAAATACAAAATTCTTATTTCAGTCTTGTGCAGCAGTAGACATAGTTTATTTATAATTTTGATTTCGCCTGTGACAATAGCTTTGCAATAACTTGGTAACTTAAGAAATTTATAGAATTTTGAAGAAAAAACAAAGATATGTTGAAATTAGAAAAACACCTTTCCTACCAATCCACGCATTTCATCGTTGAACAGACTCTAATTATTGGTCTTGGGACTCTCTTTCTTGAAGATCAGTAGGATTTCACTGTTACCTTGTTTGTATTCCCCCTTGGTTTTTGCAGACTAGAATGGAACAAAGTAGGCTCCTTCCTCCATGATTTCTCTGTCTTAATTTGGGTAGGCCTGCTCAGAGAGAATATGTATGTGGAGATGAGAGGTAGCTGTTTAACTCTGCTTTAGCATAACATATTGGGTTGAAAGCGTAAAATAAAAGTTAAAAGTACCATGAATCCAGAAAGATCTGGTTAGGTAACTATATCCTAATTAGAGATCAGTTCTAAGAGTCATGGGGAGCGCTTATATCTGTCAGTTAAGGCTACAGAGCTAAAGAGAAAGTTCTTCTAGTTTGAGAAATTAACTTATTCAAGTCTGAAGAGAACATAGTCATGCAATACACATCAGTAATGCATGTCTTTTGTGATACCTATTTGTCATTGACAGTTTCTGGCTATAAAGTCAAGGTAATTAACTGAAGATTAATCATTTTCCATACCAAAGCTAACATTTTATGGGAGTCTTCTTAAATGCGTAAACTTCATGATCCTGCTCTATTAAAAACTAGCTCAGTGAACAGCAGTTAGGCTGCTGATCTGCAGATGCCCATCCCCCAACCAACAAGACATTCTAATTTACTGTGCTTGGATGGAGCCTGTACGTCTATGTGTTTACAATCTACACAGATAAATCTGAAATGCAGCTAGTAGTTATATCATCTTCCCGGCAAAGTTACTGCTTCTAACTTGCGTCATGTGCCTCTGTATAAAAATTCAGAACTACCTTCTTTCTTTTTCACAAAATACTGCTTGTCAGATTAACTACCCTATTTTGTGACATTTTGCAATGTGAATTTTCCTTCCTTAGTTATCACTTCACTCCATCCATCTTGGACTTCTTGTTAATAGCGTTCTACCTTATAGTAGAGATGTTTCTCCTTTATGAAGAAGAAATAAAACCAAAAGTAAGCAGTTTTTCCTCCTTTCACTGGATGATTTTTTTAAAAATCATATTCTTTAAGAAGCAGGGTCTATCCAGTCTTTACTGCTGTCTTCTTTTGCAAATCTAATTTTGAGTGACTTCCTGATGCAGTCCTTTATTAGTTTTGGTTATACGCCTGTTCCCTGAATCTATAATCTGAGTTGTAGAATTTATATATAAGTCTCCCCTTTTTCTTTCCTCTGTTACCTCCCAAATGATTTGGGTGCCGGAGTTAGTTCGAGGCTCCTATCAGGCCCAAAACCGTCTTTCACAATAATAGACTGTCTGGCATTTGACTGCTCTGACTACTTTGAAATAAACCTTCTAATATCTGGCATACTTGTCACAGTGTGCTTGACACGCTTTTCTTTGGTTGTAATAGATTCTGGGGTGTTTTTACTTTCTCCCAAAGTTTCTATTACTTCTGCAAAAAGCATTAATTTATGATGGTCAGAGTGAAATTAATTCAAGAAAGCAAATGCTTTATTCCAGCAAAGCAACTTCTTAAAATTCCTGCTTCATTCTTTTCTGAAGGATTTGGCAGGCAAATCATTTTAAAGAGTATATTCTTTTTCTCAATACCCCCTCTATAGGAAGCATTCCTATATCAATAGTCAACTTAGACAAAGTTTTATTAAATAGAATTTTTCTATTAGTTTCTATAATAGAAAGAAATTGGAATTAACTAACATGTCAATGGTATAGTTAATATTCTGTATTCATGGGCTCTAATTTAAGCAACATTGAAAAGATGTTTTAAGATATTTAATAACATGGAAAAATAGTCATGCAATCACAAAGTAGGTTTGAAAATTATATATAAACAGCATAATATCAGTGTTCTAAAAATAAATGCATATAAAAATAAGATTAATCATCATGTTAACAAAGTTATTCTGTAATGATGATTGCATTATCTGTGTTTCTTTTAAAATTTTCCTGTCTCTATAATCATATACTACTTTAAAAATGGGGAAAAGTGGGGCTTAGTCAGTGAAATGTCTGACTCTTGATTTCAGCTCAGGTCATGATCTCACGGTTTCTGAAATTGAGCCCTGTGTGGAGCTCTGTGCTAACAGCATGGAGCCTGCTTGGGATTCTCTCTCTCTCTTTCTCTGCCACTCCCCCCACCCCCCCTCCCCCCATGTGCACACATGTGTGCACGCTCTCTCTCAAAAATAAATAAGTAAACATTTTTTTTAAATGAAAAGTTATTGGACCATTTTTTAAAATTTACACACATGTTTTTGTTAATGGATATTTGCTTACTTGGGATTCTATATCCCCTTTATACTTTGTTTTAGATATGTTTAGTAATTACTTATCAAAGTTAATAGAGGGGTCACAGAAAACAGTTTCTTGCTAGATGATTGGTTTCGTTCTTTCTACTTCATGATACCTAGCATTTGAGTACTTTGTGGAAGGCACAGTGCCAAGGGTGTGATATAGATGGTGTTTTATGTATCTAATTTAGATCATCCCTCATGGGAGCCTTTAAAAAAAATCTGGTGTTTAACAGGTGAGGACACAATCTCAGCTTGTCCAGGGTCACACAGCTCATATGTGGTAAGTTATAATTGATCCAAGGTCTCTAAAGACAAAACTCATAGTCTTTCCACTGAAAGGGAACATTATCATGCTTCTTCCGTGGTACTTGTGTGATATAGCAGCCCCTAACAGAACTGTATGACTATGCAATGAAAGTTCTCTTTGCCCTGCTTTTCAATTAGATTTCTTGTTATTAAATTAAACTTTATTTTGAGGTAATTGTGGATTCCTATGCAGTTGTAAGAAATAATACAGAAAGATGCTTTGTACCTTATACCTAGAACACTCCATTGGTAACATCTTATATAACTATGGTACAGTATCATCAGCAGGTTATTGACATTGATACAGTCAAGGCACATCACCACAAAAATCCCTCATGTTGACTGTTTGTAGCCACATCCGTGTCTCTCCCCACCCCATTTAACCTCTGGCAACTACTAAACTGGTCTATGTTTATATAATTTGTCATTTCAAGAATGTTATATAAATAGAATCAAACAGCATGTAACATTTTGGAATTGGCTTTTTAAACTCAGCATAATTTTCTGGAGATTCACCCTGGTTGTTGTATGTATCAATAGTTAAGTTTCTTTACTTTTTTTTTTTTTCTTTTGGTTGAGTAGTATTCTGTAGCATTGATGTACCACAGTTTAATCATTCACGCATTGAAGGATATCTGGGCTGTTTTCAACTTTTGACTATTACAAATAAAGTTACTGTGAACATTATTGTACAGGTTTTTGTGTGAACGTTAAGTTTTCATTTCCCTGGGATAAATGCTCAGGGGTATAACTGCTGAGTTGTATGGTAGTTACACAGATATTTTTATTAAAAATTTTTTTCTAATGTTTATTTATTTATTTTGAGAGAGAGGGGGAAAACAAGGGAGGGGCAGAGAAAGAGGGAGAGGGAAACCCAAGCAGGCTCCATGCTGTAAGTGCAGAGCCTGACACAGGGCTCAATCTCACGAATGGGGAGATCATAACCTGAGCCAGAATCAAGAGTTGGACTCTAAACCAACTGAGCCCCACAAGTATATTTTTAAAAGCAACCACCAAACCATTTTTCCGAATTGGCTATCCCATTTGACATTCCAATCAGCAATGCATGTGTAATTCAGTTTCTCCACATTCTCATCAGTGTTGATGTCATTATTATTTTTATAGTTGTCATTATTCATTTTATTTTATATTATTAATTCTATTTAAAATTTTTTTTGTTACAATAGATGTGCCTTTGCAGTTTTAATCTGCATTTCCCTAACGTCTAATGATGTTGGTTGGACATCTTTTCGTGGGCTTATTTGCCATCTCTTTATCCTCTTGGATGCAATGTTTCTTCATTCTTTTGCCTATCTTCTTATTGAATTCTTTGCTTTTTTACTGTTGAGCTTTGGGTGTGCTTCACAGATTCTAAATACTAGCCCTTTGCCAGATACGTGGCTTATAAATATTTTCTCTGTCTGTGGCTTATCTTTTTATTCTCTTAACAGTGTTTTTTATAAAGCAGAGTTTTAAGTTTTGATGAGGGCCATTTTATAAAGTTTTTCCTTTTATGGATTATACTTTTAGTGTTGAATCTCAGAACTTATTGCCTATCCCTAGTTTCAAAAGATTTTTTTCTTACTTTTGTTCTAAAAGTTTCATAGTTTTACATTTTATCTTTTAGTCCAGGCTCATCTCAGTTACTTTCTGCCCAGTCCTAGAATCAACCACTTCTCCAAGGAGCCCTTGTTCCATTGGAGGATGGTATCAGAAACGAAGATCTAGGCACTAAGTATACTTTTTGCTACTGGAGTGTCCTTGACTTTAGGTCCTCTCAGCCTATAGAGCAAGGAAATGTGCATTACACTAACCTATGCACTAAAATTTGCATATACATACCTATAAATATTTTTTACATGTAGGCATCTATATCTATATTACATTTTTTTCTTTTTTTAATTTATATTTTAATTAACAGACAGTGCAATATTGGTTTCAGGAGTAGAATTCAGTGATTCATCACTTAGGTATAACACTCAGTGCTCATCATAACAATTGCCCTCCTTAGGACCCATCACCCACATCTCCCACCCACCTCCCTCCGTCAACCCATCAGTTGTTCTCTATCATTAAGAGTTTCTTGTGGTTTGTTTTCCTGTCTTATCTTTTTCCCCACCCTTTCCATATGTTCTTCTGTTTTGTTTCTTAAATTCCATATATGAGTGAAATCATATGGTATTTGTCTTTCTCTCATTGACTTATTTCACTTAGCATAGTACATTCTAGCTCCATCCACATCATTACAAATGGCAAGGTTTCATTCTTTTTGATGGCTGAGTATTCCATTGTATAAATATACCACTTCTTCTTTATTGATTGAACAGTTGGTGGACATTTGGGCTGTCTCCACAGTTTGGTTATTTTTGATAATGCTGCTATAAACATTGGAGTAGCATGTACCCCTTCAAATCTGTATTTTTGTATCCTTTGGGTAAATACCTAATAGTGCAATTGCTGGATCTAGGGTACTTCTATTTTTTGTTTCTCGAGGAACTTTGATATTGTTCTCCAGAGTGACTGTACCACTTTGCATTCCCACCAACAAGGCAAGAGAGTTTCCCTTTCTCTGCATCCTCCCCCAAACCTGTTGTTTCTTGTGTTGTTAATTTTAGCCATTCTGACAGGTGTGAGATGATATCTTATCATGGTTTTGATTTGTAATTCCCTAATGATGAGTGATGTTGAGCATCTTTTCATGTGTCTATTAGCCATCTGGATGTCTTTGGAAAAATGTCTATTCATGCCTTCTGCCCATTTCTTAATTGTGTTGTTTGATTTTTTGTGTTTTGAGTTTGATAACTTTTTTTTTATAGAGTTTGGGTACTAGCCCTTTATCAGATGTGTCATTTGCAAATATCTTCCATTCTGTAGGCTGCCTCTTGTCTTGTTAATTGTTGCCTTCACTGTGCAGAAACTGTTTATCTTGATGAAATCCCAATAGTTCATGTTTGCTTTTGTTTCCCTTGCCTTCAGTGATGTATCTAGTCAGAAGTTGCTGTGGCCAAGGTCAAAGAGGTTGTTGCCTATATTCTCCATGATTTTGATGGTTTTCTGTATCACATTTAGGTCTTTCATCCATTTTGAATTTATTTTTATGTATGGTGTAAGAAAGTGGTCCAGTTTCATTCTGCATGTGGCTGTCCAGTTCTCCCAGCACCATTCGTTGAAGAGACTGTCTTTTTTCTGCTGGATATTCTTTCCTGCTTTGTTGAAGATTAGTTGACCATATAGTTCTGGGTCAATTTCTGGGTTTTATATTCTGTTCCATTGTCTATGTGTCTGTTTTTGTGCTAGTACCATACTGTCTTAATGATTACAGCTTTGTAATATAGCTTGAATCTGGAATCATGATGCCTCTAGTTTTGTTTTTCTTCCTTAGGATTGTTTTTGCTATTCAGGGTCTTTTGTAGTACCATACAAAGTTTAGAATTGTTTGTTATAACTGCAAAAAATGCTGGTGGAATTTTGATAGGGATTGTATTGAATGTGTAGACTGCTTTGGGAAGCATAGACATTTTAACAATGTTGTTCCAGTCCATCAGCATGGAATGCTTTTCCATTTCTTTCTATCACCTTCAATTTCTTTCATAAGCATTCTATAGTTTTCAGAGTATAGATCTTTTACTTCTTTAGTTATGTTTATTCCTGGGTATCTTATCTTATTGTTTTTGGCACAATTGCAAATGGGATTGATTCTTTGGTTTCTTTTTCTGCTGTTTTGTTAGTGCTATATAGAAATGCAACAGATTTCTGCACATTGATTTTATATCCTACAACTTTGTTGAATTCATATCTTAGTTCTAGCAATTTTTTGGTGGAATTTTTCCTGTTTTCTGCAGAGTATCATATTGTCTTCAAAGAGTGAAAGTTTGACTTTTTCCTTGACAATTAGGATCCCTTTTATTTCTTTTTGTTTTCTGATTGCTGAGGCTAAGACTTCCAGTACTATGTTAAATAGTAATGGTGAGAGTAGATATCCTTGTCTTGTTCCCAACTGTAGGGTAAAGGCTCTCAGCTTTTCCCCACTGAGGATTATATTATCTGTGGGTCTTTCATATATGGCCTTTATGATGTTGAGGTATGTTCTATCTATCCTTACTTTGTTGAGGGTTTTTTTAATCAAGAACAGATGCTGTGTTTTATCAAATGCTTTTTCTGCATCTATTGTCAGGATCATATGGTTCTTATCATTTCTTTTATTAATGTGCTATATCACATTGATTTGCAGATACTGAACCAGCCCTCCCTACAGCCCAGGAATAAATCCCACTTGATCATGGTAAGCAATTTTTTTAATGTACTGTTGAATGTGATTTGCTAATATCCTATTGAGAATTTTTGCATCCATGTTCATCAGGGATATTGGCCTGTAATTCTCCTTTTTAGTTGGGCCTTTGTCTGGTTTTGGAATCAAGATAATGTTGGCTTTGTAGAATCGGTTTGGAAGTTTTCATTCTATTTCTATTTTTTGGAACAGTTTGAGAAGAATAAGTAATAACTCTTCTTTAAATATCTTGTAGAATTCCCCCTGGGAAGCTATCTAGCCCCAGGACTCTTGTTTGTTGGGAGATTTTTTTATTACAAATTAAATTTCTTTGCTGATTATGGTTCTATCCTAATGTTATATTTCCTCCTGTTTCAGCTTTGGTAGTTTGTGAGCTTCTAGGAATTTGTCCATTTCTTGTAGATTGCCCAGTTTATTGTCATATAATTTTTCATAATAATCTCTTAAAATTATTTGTATTGCTGTGATGTTGGTTGTGATCTCTCCTTTTTGATTCACAGTTTTATCTATTTGGGTCCTTTCTCTTTTCTTTTTGATAAGTCTCACTAGGGGCTTATCAATTTCGTTAATTCTTTCAAAGAACCAGGTCTTAATTTGGCTGATCTGTTCTACTGTTTTTGTTTGTTTGTTTCTATATCATTTCTTTCTCCTCTAATCTTCATTATTTCCCCTTCTTCTGCTAGCTTTAGACTTTATTTGCTGCTCCTTTTCTAGCTCCTTTAGGTGTAAGGTTAGGCTGTGTATTTGGCAACTTCCTTGCTTCTTGAGATAAGCCTGAATTGCAATATACACTGCAATATACTTCTATCTTAGGACTGCCTTTGCTGTATCCTAAAAGTTTTAGATTGTCTTGTTTTCATTTTTATTTGCTTCTATGTATTTTTTTTTTATTTCTTATTTAACTTCCTGGTTAACCCATTTATTCTTTAGTAGGATGTTCTTTAATCTCCATGTATTTGAGGGCTTTCCAAATTTTTTTCATGGTTGACCAAGTTTCATAGTGTTGTGATCTGAAAATTTGCATGGTATGATCTTGATCTTTTTGTATTTTGTTGAGGGCTGATTTGTGACCCAGTATGTGGTCTATTCTGGAGAATGTTCCATGTGAACTCAAAAAGAATGTGTATTCTGCTGCTTTAGGATGAAATGTTCTGAATATACGTTAAGTCCATCCAGTCCCGTATGTTATTCAAAGCCATTGTTTCCTTTTAGATTTTCTGCTTAGATGATCTGTCTATTGTTGTAAGTGGGGTGTTAAAGTCCCCTACTATTATTATATTATTATCAATGAGTTTCTTTATGTTTGAGATATATATATATATATATATATATATATATATATATATATATATCTTTCAAGTTGGGTTCTTTCAAGTTGGGGGCATAAATATTTACAACTGTTGGATCTTTATGGATATACTCCATAATTATGATATAATGCCCTTCTTTATCTCTTGGTACAGTCTTTGTTTTAAAATCTAGTTTGTCTGATATATATATGGCTACTCGGCTTTCTTTTGACATCCATTAGCATGATAGATGGTTCTCCATTGCCTCACTTTCAATCTGCAGGTGTGTTTAGTTCTAAAATGAGTCTATTATAGGCAGCATATAAATGGATCATGTTTTTTTTATCTGTTCTGATACCCTGTGTCTTTCAATTGGAGCATTTAGTCCATTTACATTCAGAGTGATTATTGAAAGATACGAATTTATTGCCATTGTGTTACCTGTAGACTTGGTGTTTCTGGTAGTGCTCTCTGGTCCTTTCTAGTTTTTCTTGCTTTTGGTCTTTTTTTTTTTTTTTTCTCCACCCAAAGAGCCCCTTGAAATTTCTTTAGGGCTGGTTTAGTGATCACAAACTCCTTTAGCTTTTGTTTGTCTGGGAAACTCTTGATCTCTCCTTCTATTTTGAATGACAGTATTCTGGATAGAGTATTCTTGGCTGCATATCATTTTCATTCAGCACACTGAATATATCTTGCCACTCCTTTCTGGCCTGCCAAGTCTCTGTGGACAGATCTGCTGTGAACCTGATCTGTCTTCTGTTGCAGGTTAAGAACTTTTTTCCCTTGCCACTTTCAGGATTCTTTCCTTGTCTGTGTATTTTGTGAATTTGACTATGGTATGTCTTGGCGATGGCCAGCTTTTGTTGACTTCAGTGGGAATTCTTGGTACTTCTTGGATTTTAATGTCTGTGTCCTGCCCCAGATTGGGGGAATTTTCAGCTATAATTTGCTCATATGAACCTTCTGCCCCCTTTTCTCTCTTCATCTTCTGGGACTCCTGTGATATGAATTTTATAATATTTTAATAAAGCACTGAGTTCCCTAAGTCTGTCTTCATAATCCCTGACCTTTTCTTTTCCATTTTTCTTTTCTTTTCCCTTTTATTTTCAGCTTCATTATTTTCCATAATTTTTCTTCTGTATTTATGGTCTCTATAGTTATATCTTTTCCAAAATGTCACATAATTGGAATCATTCTGTATGTAATATACATTTAACATTAATCCATGTATTTTTCTTGTTTGCTAAACTTGTTTCTTTTTTTTATTCCTAATATTTCATTGTATAGTTATATCACAGTTTATTTACCTATTCACTAATTGAGGGAAATCTTGGTTGCTTTCAGTTTTTTATAATCATGAAGAAAGTTGCAACAAACATTCAGGTACAGATTCTTGTGTGGACGTAAATTTTCAAATCAGTTGAGTAAATATCTAGAAGTATGCTAAAGAGTATGCTTGCTGGATTGTGTGGTAATACAATTGTATATATGGTAACACAGTTGTATGGTAATTATGTTTAGTTGTGTAAGAAACTTCCAAACTGTCATCCAAAGTGACTGTACCTTTTTGTATTCCCATCTGCAACGAATGAGAGTTCCTGATGCTCTGTACTTTCACCAGCAATTAGTTTTGTGATGTTTGTTTGTTTGTTTGTTTGTTTTTAATTTTAGTCATTATGCTAGATGTGTGGTGGTCAGAAAACAGGTAATTTTTCAATGTAGGATAATTAACAAAAGGCAGTGATACTGTTCAAAGACACTGATAACCACTGACTTTGCCTCTTCCTCACAGAATAAGGATTGGCCTCACTCCTAAGAGGTCTATTTCAAGACCCAGAAGAACTCGTGTTTATAAATGTTCCCTTGAATCAGTGATTCTCAGTCCTATCACACCCAGTGCTCCCTTACACCAAATGTTTGTAATGTCTTCTTTTCTATGCCAAAGTGAAATTAATCAGTAATATAACCTAATTACATGTTTTTTAAAATAAATATAATGTTCATAAAGAAGAAATTTTTAAAGTAAGTTAGATATTTCAGAATATAAATGTATAGTTATAAGTATATTAAAAGACAGTCAAGCAGTCAGGTATTAGTATCTTCTTGAAGAATCATGTGAGAAGATCAGAAGTCATTCCATACAAGACATATGGGGATATTGAAACAGTCTCATGGGTGGACACTAAAATAAAGTCTAGGATTATTCTTGTGTATAAAAGAAAGAGAGCTTATTTGTATATAATGGAAAGGAGCAACCCCAGTTGAAGTAGGAATAACATGCCAAGATAAACTACAGACTGTTGAAATAGAAACAATGAGGATTTATGATTCTTGCAAATGAATTCAGTATTACAAGTATGGTGTTAATTTCCTATATTATGACATAGGGTATGATAGTGACAAAATGTCACATCTCCTATTCTGAAATCCCATTACGTGTGGGCATATGTTTAATCTCAGCTAAAAAGGCCTGGAAGGCTATATTCTTCAATAAGCAATAAGGATTGCAGAATAGATTGGAAAGAAGCCTTAAAATAAGAGGTTATCGAGAAATTGTATGATGAACCATTAGGGACAGAACTGTGGTGAGAGCTGAAAGCAGGAAAACCCCAAAATAATTTCAATGCTTTATCTTTGTACTACAAAAAATAACATAAGATGGTAAGAATGTGAAATTTTAAAAACATTTTTATAATGAAATGTGAGATCCCCATGAGTTCCTCTATTTTAATAATATTTGGCATTAAGTGTCTTAGAAGGAGTCCTAAAGCTATTATATATTTGCAATCTGCCTTGTCATTTTTGCAGGAACTGTACTTCTATAATATGAAGCCCTTTTTAACTAATATGCATTTGAAAATGCTATACAGTGTTAGTAGACAGAAAATAAAAAGTAACTTATTCAATTGTTTTAACATAGTCTTTACCTGATTTAAGCTTTTCTCTTTATAACATCCTTCTTTTAAATTATGTTGACTTGTGTTACAAATGTACATAAAATCTTGTCAGTATCTCATTAATAAAGTACCATTAGTTTATACTTGTAGTGGGTTTAGCACCTGGGATATTAAAAAATTGTTTAGGAAGATAACATCTTGTGTGGGATTGTCTTGTGTGTTTTATAATATCTTATATCCTTGGCTCCAACCACTAAATGCCTGAGCCCCCATGTCTCTGTCCCCAGTCATCACACAACCATACATGTTCCCATGTTTCCAAGATGCACCCTCTGCTATAGTACTTGCCTGGTTGAGAACCTAACTAAATCAAAGATTCCTACTCTTTCATGAGGAATATTATAGGTTTCAATCATTTGAGCCTGTAGAGTGAAGCCTGGAGAAATAGATTCTGGAATGATTTCCTGGTGGCTGGAAAGGCCACCATGTGTTTGATGAAATGAGAGTTTGGGAGCTGAAGTTAAATGATAAATGTCAGATTTTGCTAAGATGGATGTCAAAAATGCCCTTGAGGAATAAACTGGCTATTAGCAAGAAGAAACTTAGGTCAGAAGTGAATTTTGCTCTTGTTTTGTTGTTGTCTTTCAGTCTGCAAAACTGGGTTAGGATGAGGTAACCAAGAAGAAAAGGAAACTAATGTGCAAGCAGGTACCATGTGCCAGAAACTCTATTGATACTCCCATATCTAATCTTCATAACAGCTCTTTAAGGTGGCTACACTGTTCTCACTTAATCCTTGCTTAACAGCAGAGGAAACTTGGGTTCTGAGCAATAATGTAACTTTTCCTATCTCTGTTGAAAAACAGAATCTGCCAAAAAGAGAAACAAGAAGAAAATTGGATGTTGGAATTGGAGCAGATTGGAATATTAATGCTGTTGAGTAGGCAAGCAGACTCTTTAGGTGAGAGATTAGTATGTTTGTATAATAGTAGGTAACACTGAATCTCCTAACCTGATCTAAGGTCTTCCGTCCAAGTGGTAAGAATATACCTTATAGGTAGGATGTGTACAAAATACATCTCCCAAGTCTTTAGGTTTTTCTGCAATTTAGGTTTTTCTGCAATTAAACATAGCAAATTCAAAGAGGGAAGTTCTACTGAGCTCAAATTAAAGATTCATTGTAGGTAAAATGAGTTGCTTTCTGAGAGGTTATGGACAGAAAACATTTAAGTGTTTATTTCCTGTGCTATCTTTGGCAAGATCTACATTTAAATCAGTGGGGCTTGTGCTTCAGTTCTGGAATCTTACAGGCAGTGTGCCGGAACATGCTCTTACCAGCTCATGGGGGCCAATTGTTACATTTTCAGGAGTTTTGCCATCTGTTTGTTAAATCATTGATAGTTTGAAATTAGCTCTGATGGGAATATTTACATCACAGAAATCAGCAAACCCTACAAATCTAGCCCCTCCCCTTCCTTTCCAGAACTAACTGTTAAACATTTATCTGCATACTACTGCTTAAAGGTTATGGAATGCTTCCACTGTGGTCATTGGCATTCACTTGTGCTCAAGGGATCTTGGGTTTCTTCGGGTATCTTTCTATGGCTTAAAATCATTGGCCATAGGACAGATACTGAAAAAATTATTTGCTCCTTTGTATTAACCCACTTTCAGTTGGGATAAGAAAAGTAACTCAGTTACTAATTTTGGGGGAGCTCTCTAGTGCAGATGGTCCTGTTAATCAGTTTGCAGCTCATTATCATTAAGGCTCTTATTATTTCTACTTATCCTTATTCTTTACTCCCATTGCCCTCTGCTGTCACTGGCCAACATTCTAATCAATATAATGTTTATACTTTTGTGTATATTCTTATAAAATGTGCACTTTTCTGCATATATATATTAACTTACATAAAGTTTATCTCATTCTATTTTATTCTATTTCTTATCTGTTACATACAGAACTAGTATTAAAGATTCTAAATTTGACCATGTTTTGACCAATTGTCCTCTGGTACTTTCCCATCAAGTGGGAATTCCCACATTCTTTCCAACACTTTACAACCATCTAGCTTTCTATTTCCAGGCTAATGGGTATAAATAAAGTGATATCTTTTCTTCATCTACATTTGTTTGATTACTAATGAGTTAAGCATCTTGTTATATACTTGCTAGCCTTTTGGGTTTTCTCTTATGTAAATAGCCTATGGATATCTACTTTGCACAACTTTTTTTCCCATGGAGTTCCTGTCTCTTTATTGTACATTCTAGACATTAATTTCTTATCAGCTTCAGTTCCTGCAAGTAACAGAAGGAACAAATTTAATTACCTTTAATGTCTTGGCCCTAAAACTAGAAGCCCATAATTTTATATTGCTTGGTGATAGTGTACCAAGAAGGAAACTGCTCCCGTTACCTTGCCCTCCACCCTCCCCCTTGGTTCTTTTATCAGTTAAGACAGATTATATTATGTCGTAGTACGAAACATTCCCCATACTTTTGTAGCTTAAAATAAGCAGTATGCCTGAGTGAGAAATGAACATGTCAACTGTGGATCAGCAGAGTGGTTCTGCTTGTCACAGTCACTCAGGGACTGATGGATCAGCTACCACCTCAAGCATTGCTGGTTGCTAAGACAATGGGTAAGAGAATTCTGGGGGGAAGGAAGGGGAGTCTCGCATCAACAATTCCATGCTCGGTCTGGAAGTGACACCTGTTGTTCCCAACTCATTGGCTGGAAGTGGTCATGTGGCCTTATCCATTTCCAAGAGGGCCTGGCAGTACAATCCTGTCATTTTACTAGAAAGAAGAGAGATACAAATTGTCAACAAAAAACATTAATATCTGCCTTTCTGGCTGAAACAGCTATAGAAATGCAAAGATGGGTGGAAATTAAGATGGACACACTAGTATTTCAGCAACATTTGACTTTAAAGTGAACAGGTTTTTCTCTTCCTCATTCTTGAAGCCTCCCCCTCCCCTTCACTTGTTTTTCTGTAGAATCCTTTGTTCCAGGAACTCAGTATTGATATTGACATCTCGCTGACCTCAGTATATACTTAGTAACGAGACTCAGATGGTTGGCGCCAGTGCTTGACCATCTTGAGACCACCTTGAAGACATGGCGAACATGGTTGGCAGCACGTACCAGATTCCTATCAAAACCACCCAGATCCTGTATTTTCCTGTAAAGCCCCTCAACCTTTTACCCCAGGCAGGTCTGCAGTTTTGAAGGCATTATCCTGCTACAGCTTACTTCGCCTGGCAAAGTAATAAAACCATCATTCCTCTTTATCTCCAAACTCTGTCTTGGTGTTATATTTCAGCTCTGGAGCACAAAGGTCAGTGTTCATTGATTTGGTTGCCACCAAATATGCTGGTCACCACTTTCTGTCCTGTAGCCAAAACACGTTTGACCTTTCTTGAGAGACAGAACCCCAGACTCACTTCCAGTCAGTGCATCAAACTCAAAGCCAAGGATCTTTGAGTGATAAACACAATTCTTTACATCAGGTACAGGTGTGTGTTCTCCATTATCTAGAAACCTATGCAACAAGATGACAAGTTACTAGTTTTTCACACACCAATATACATTGTTGGAATACCAAAAAGATAAACAATATTTTTCAGACTGGGAAAGAATGGGACACTTGGGAGTCAATGGCAATTTTAAAATCACCCTGGGAATGTGTTGTGAGGGTCTTTTATGCTGTAGGTGGGGGATGTTTCTAACTAGGGTTCAGTTGTGCTTCCTGGGAGGAACTTCCAAGTCCATTGTTTTCCAAGGCCCTTGGTTTCAGCCTTGGGGAGTTTCTCCCTTCTCCGTTATCTTTCTTGGCTACCTTTGAGGAGGGAAGGAGAATATATCCTCCATAGACGGTGAAGAGCTTTCTTAGCCTGTGCTTTAGGGACTAAGGGTCATTTTAAAATTCAAATAATCAATTTAAGTTTCAAATTTTGGTTAGTCTTGTGGTTCCTTGAACTACAACTACACATGTAATTGGATTCTCATCTATTTGATTCCAATCAGAAGCATGTGCCAATAGACTCGTCCATAATTATTTTCAAGACTGGGATAAGTTCAATCAAGTGCACAGCTTGAACCTACAAGGATTTGGTGGGAGAATCATAGACTTTGTCTCTTCTCATCAAGACATTTTGTCCTCTTAAAACAATGTTGTGGCTATTATAACCTTAACCAGATCTATGCTCCAAGATAGCTGAAACCATTCACAAGTTTTAAATTTCAGGCATGCCTTTCACTTGGTTCTTTCTATAAGGTTGAATCCTAATAAGCCTTTTTTGCTCAGAAGACTTCTCATTTTTATCTATTACCAGTTGGATATGAGAAGCAGCGCCTCTCCCAATCCTACAAAGCCAGGACTTTCTGGATCCTCACTCTCTCCTTTCATTGTTGGTTACAAACCAGCCAACTCTTTCCTGAATTAATCTAGTTTTTGTTTGTTGAAAAATATAGCCAGTGGCAATTAAAGTTCCAATCTGTTTCCTCAGCGACGCAAGTTTATCAAGCATATATATTACATACCTTCCAAAGTGTCACAGGTGACAATTTTACCAAATGTTTCACCACTGTATAACATGGGTTGTTATTTTTCTAGCCTCCAGACTTTATTTAATTGCTATTAGTCCCTCAGCCAGTGTCCAATAATTTGAGATTTTTGTTACGCTGACACCCCCTTTTCTAAGTGCTTGTTTGTATAATGATCCAGGTGTTCTTCTTTCCAAGATGGGTGATTAATGTAGCAGGTTGCTGTGAGGTCCTGCTGCTTACTGGAATGTCTTCCTGTGTTACTGAATTAGAAGGAGAAGACAATTGATTCATTTTCTTTTAAGGTCCAATATTTCTAAGTAAGTTACCAAAGATAACATGTTAAAGTAACACGAAATGAATATCTAAAAACAATATATTGAATATCTCTTTCCCCCCTTGCTATAATCATAGCAGTCTTAAAGATATTCCTCACATGGTTTGCCTCATTGCCTGACCCCTCCACACAGATATGAAGAATAAATGAGTAACTTGGCAATACCTGTCTTTTGTCAACATATACTTGCATAATCAGAAATTTTCAAGGAATTGAAAAGTATTGAGGCTACTCAGGCTCCAGCTTCATGGGTCTGTCCTTTCAAAGACCCTTCAGTAATTTCAGACACTAAAATACTGGAGTACAGATTTTTTGGGAGATAGAGAAATGAATGATACTTCTATACCATGGGGGTTGGGATAATAGTTTCTTCCATAAGGCTGAGGGAGTTGATGCCAACTTGATGTTTAGAGTTTGTTGACTAATAGGTCTCAGAGTCATCCAGTACTGTCAGGGCATGAGAAGGTTGCAGATGGCAAAGAAGACTGCATAGGCTAGAGACAGCCAAGATGACCCTGAGTTAACCACAGCCCTGGGCTTGGCATCCAAGAAGACTCAAACTCCCCATGAACCAGGTGGTCAACACCTGATCATTGGGTACCAAAGTACTAACTCCATAAGATTGTCTGATGGAGCAAAGTGACAGCATCAAAGAGAAACTCATGAGATCTCTATGTAGAGCAGGGGTTCACAAATTTTGACTCTAAAGGGCCATATAGTAAACATTTCAGGCTTTGCAGGCTATATGTGATCTCAGTCACACGTTTTTATTTTTCCCTTCTTCCTCTCCCTACACTTCCTTTTTCTTCTCTCTCTCCTTTTTCTTTTCCTACTTCTGTTCTTCCCCTTTTTCTTTCACAACTCTTTAAAAATGTAAGAATCATTCTTAGTTCCTGAATCATACAAAATCAGGATGAAGACTATATTTGGCCCAAGGGAGAATCTCTGATGTAGAGGAAGTGGGCCAAATCTCTATAAGACCATGGATACTAGGAAGCTACACAGGAGGTAAGGGGCCATCTGCAGGAAGAAATTGATGCCATGTGATGAAGTCCTTATTGGTCAATGTCTGTGCTAAAATACCAAATCCCAAGGCACCAACACTTATGCATAGAAAGATGTGGTTATGCTCTTTTTCCCTCCCACAGCTGAATGGACATAATTTCTGAGCAAAGATAGAGGAAGCCTGAAAAAGGATCTTTAAATAAACAGAAATGTAATTAAATGATTTTGAACTTGGCTGGAAATAATCATTGAATTGGACCACGTTTTCTACTGCTGAGCAGAAGTAGGGCTCCAGAGCTAAGATGAAATTGGTTACAGAGATAGTTTCAATTATGTTCTTTCCATATTGACTTTCAATCTATACCTGGTTTACAAAAATGTTTGAATTAGAGACAATACATTTCTGTCTGCCATTCTCATGTTGAGCTATCAAGTTTGTACACTGCACATTCCAGACCTCTTTTAGTCTGTGCCGTACAGGTTTTGTACTCCTTTCTCTCTATGTATATCCAAACCTCTAATAAGAGATGAAGTTATTTATCTTGGAATCCTCAATTATTTTTTTTTAACATTTTTAAAGTTTATTTATTATTTATTTATTTCAAGAGAGAGAGCACACACACAAGTGGGGGATAGGCAGAGAAAGAGAGAGAGAGAGAGAGAGAGAGAGAGAGAGAGGGAATCTCAAGCAGGCTCTGCATTATCAGCACAGAACCCAATGCAGTACTTGAACCCATGAACCATGAGATTATGACCTAAGCCAAAATCTAGAGTTGGACACTTAACTGACTGAGCCACCCAGGCACCTGAAGGATCTCCAATTGTTTTAGCCACTTTATAAAAAAGAGGTAAAATATAATTCTTAAATAGTTCATTTTTTGAGAAATTTTCTAGACTTTTAAAATTGGGTACTTTTCAAACCAACTCTGACAATACAAAACCCACCAAAAGATACTGTCAAAGTTTACTTGATTAGAAAAAAATTAACACTATCTAGGCTGTAAGAAAAAATTGAGAATATTCTAATTATTGGAGACATTTAGGTTTTAAAATGTATCAAAAGTTCAATTATAAAAATAAATTTCAAAATGACCCCTATACTTGTTCTTTGTGATTCTTAATGGGGAGAGCTACAGGACAAACAAAGAAGCCCTCAAATCTTGAGCTGATATCTAGAAAGGGTTATTTGACTCTTAATGCCTTGGGTATTTTGGCCCAGGAAGTAGTAACAATCAGGCTCACCTTTAGGGCAGATAAACTCTTAATTGCAGATATTGCAGTATAATCCTGGGAAGAATCCTCTTATCGTTTTGAGAAGTTCTAGTCCACAGGCCTTTGGTCTTTAGATCTTTTCTTTTGAAGTTCTTTCATTCTCCTGAAAGGCTCAGAACAGAGTTGTACAGGGCTTGAGTCAGGTTGGCATGTGATGGTATAAATCAGGTTGGGCCTCATGGGATCCCCAGGGCCAAGACAGACAGGAACTCCAAGGCTGGGAGATAGCTGTCGAGAGGGTGTGTTTACACCAACTTCTTGATGGCTTGATGCTTTTACTGTCTTTAATTCTGAGTCAGCTCAGGTTCCCTTGCCCACTTCTATCCTGCCTCTGTAGTACCTTAAAAACTGAACATAAGGAGATTTAAAATTGGACTTGCATTTTATCTCTTGGTTTCATGTCCAGCAAGACTGAATTCCTAGATTTACCTGGGAGTCTTCAGAAAGATTTGAATCAACTATTTCTCAGAGATGGGTTACTGTCTTAGCAAGATCTCCCTTCATGGGAGGTGCATCTGGGAATAATTCTGTCATAGTAGCCTCCAGTCTATCCAGTTTTCCTTTGTTTGCCCAATCCTTGGGCAATGGAGAGGATGGCAATTAATGACTCTGTATAGCTTGTTCAGATGATTTGGGGCCGAAATGTCTACTTCATTCCACTGTCTGCTTTCTCCGAGGATTTTGCATCAGCATCGACCTGCAATTGAATGCCATTTTAAGGTTTAAGGTTTCTAGCAGTTGTTAAAAATTCTGTTAAGAATTTTCTCACTTTTCCAGAGGCTTGGGAATTAAGAAGGACAGTGAAGTTTCTGAGTCAAGGATAAAGTCTTTCATGAACCTTGAATAATTGCCCCTGCAAAATATCTTTCTTTATGAGTGGTTAGAATAGATATATTAGTATGGCCTAGGTAGAAATCATGAAGTTGTAGAGTCTCTTTTCTTAAGTTATGCCATTGTTATTGCTACAGTTTCAACCCTTCCAAAAAATAAATATTGTATTACTACTACATATTTATTGTCTAGGCAGACAAGTTTATAAAATTCATTTGGAGATGCTCAACTAATCCTGTCATTCATGTTTTGGTGTATATCACCTTTATAGGTTTTTCTTTTTATCTTTTTAGTATTATGTTAATTATAGTGAAGCATGAACTGGGCATATCCTCTCTTATTTTAGAAAAGTTTTCCTGTTACTATTTAGTATCAGAGGCAATTTGTCC
This sequence comes from Panthera onca, assembly GCF_046562875.1. Taxonomy (NCBI): domain Eukaryota; kingdom Metazoa; phylum Chordata; class Mammalia; order Carnivora; family Felidae; genus Panthera; species Panthera onca. The sequence goes on from NC_138347.1 coordinate 55,140,030, forward strand.
AAATTGTAATGAAGTGTATCATGGAGGATTTTAGCAAGGTCGATTTGAAGTTGTCTGGAAACACTAGGCATCCTTCCTGGATTTGACAGATCTTATCCTCATGAATTTTAAAACTTGATGATTTCCACTTTTTTCCAAAATGCACGGTCTAATTTTATGCTCCTGTTTATGGACTCTTTGAACTTCTTAACGGACTTTACTTATCTGTTTTGTAAGGGAGTATTTGTGTTAGAACAGTTTGTTTAGCAGGGTGATCTGCTATTGCAATCTCCTTTACTATAGACCTCTATCTTGATAACAACCTTCTTGGGCAGAAAACATTTGTGTTTCTATGGCATTTCAAAATCATGAACGACTGAACTACTAATGAACTATTTCAAAAGCATATCAGTGATCAGTGTGTATGTGTGTTTTATTTATTGGCAATTTAACTTGCGTTTTGTATGACCACAAGTTCAACCACTTGAACTGATTTGGCTTCTGTTAAGGGATAGGGTTCTACAAGAGAATCTAGAATAGTTACTGCATGTCCATCTGGTATTATTACTTTTCCCTTTTAAGATAAAACCCATCAATAACAAAACAGTCATAATCTGGTGTGGGCATGTCCAAAAGATTTTTTTCTGGGATAGATACTTCTCAAAGTATAGAAAAATAACCATGAGATTCTTTCTCTTTCATTAGTTCAAGTTAATCATGTTACTGGATTAAGAATGTTAAATCAATAGATAGGAATATAAAGAGGAGAAAATAACAGTATTTGACAATTAGTTCATCCTTAACAGAGAGTGATGGATGTCTTCAATGAGCAACAGGGGCTGTACTGCATGTGGCACTTCAGATTTGTAGATGATCATATTACTCCAAGACCTCTGGGAAAACAAATGTCAAGAAGAAATTAGAAGCGCAAGAGCTTTATTGGAAGTAATGATCCTCTGAAATATAAAAGCAAGAGAGAGGAAGGAGCAGTCAGGTAAAGTCTTTAGTCTGTGAAGCAGGGACAATACTTGTCAAAGAAGAGAAGAAATGAGAATTGAGAATGAACTCTGGTTCTTGACTTGAACACTGTGGCGGATCTCAAAAGCACAGTCCTTGGAGGCTGTCAGCTAAGTGCACGGGTAGAAATCATGGTGGGTTTTCTCTTTAGAGGAGGTACTGTGAAACTACATTGCTGTCACAGTCCACGCTTATACTCTGCAGATTCACTGAACACAATGGAAGCAGCTTTTTAGGGTTCCTATATACCTCTCTTCCTGAGTAGGGATTCAGGTAGGAGGTTGGTTGGAATAACCATAGCCTTGCCATAGCCGGTGGCTTTGGGGCAATAACACAACTGATATGTTGCAGACTACTTGACAGATGATCAGATTGTGAACTGTCCCTGAGGAAAACTGTAAAGGAATTTTGTCTTTACAAAATGCAAATATGAATGAAAGTTTTCTGATTGGGACAAAAAAGAAAACATTGTTAAATCCATGGTTTCAAACCATGTACTTTGAAGCCTTATTAATCTGCTAGCAGTGCTACCACATCCAGCACAGTGACTGTGGCAGGGGCTCCTAGTTGGTTGTATAGTCTGTGGTGTAGTAGACTATGGGGCAGGGGCGGGGAGGGGGGTCATTTACCAGGATCCAGTCAATTTCTCTAGGGCCAGAGCGGCAAGTTAAATGAAGATATAATAGAGACCACCGCCCTTGTATCCTTTTTGGAATGTGCAATTGTTTTATATTTCCTTGTCATACCTGGGGTGGGGGTATTTCAGGGACTTCCACTTGGCCTTCCCCTCTACGATAGCTCCTATCAATAGAACAAGGACCCAATGTGAAGGTTATACCAACTGGCAAGTATGTCAGTTGAGGATTATACATTTGAGGGTTAGGGAAATGATGACTGCATGTAGAACAGATATAGAACAGACTGAGTGGATATACTGTAAGTCAGTGCAATCTATTTAGTAGCTGGGGTTTGCGTGCCCCACTCTAGCAGTGGAAACTTTATTCTGTTCTGTGGGTATCAGTGTCAACGATGAACCTTTGTCCAAAAGTCCTTGAAATGTCTGGGTGTTCCCCTTCCCCATTTTTCAAGTAAATGGCCATTAATCTTGTTGGGAAAGGACTAGTGGAACCCTTAGTAGGTACCTACCATGGTTTTGCAAAGTCCTTCCTCCTGAGGACCCAGTCATTTCCGTAGCCAGTGAGTTCCAGATCTTAAAAACTATTCGGGTCCAGGAACTGAGAAAAATAATAAGACTTTAAAATGAGATGACCACCTTCAGCCTCCTGCTCTTTTATTCTTGACTTCTTTTGTTTGTATGTAGTAAGCAGCACCCTCACTAACTGCTAGTCTATTTTGTCTGTAGAGACACTGCAATTCCTTGAAGGCTAAGCCCCCTTAGCTGCCCCTCCAAACTTGCTGGTCATGAAGCTAAATTTGACCCCCTGGTTTGTGGTATTTAAGCCCCCACCTCTCTCCTATTACCCCCCATTAGCCTGTGTTATTAATAAGCCAAATCCTGAGACCATGTTTCCTCCTCTTAGCCCTGACTTGAAGAGGAAAGGAAATGCCTTTTAGAGATGCTAGTGTCCCTTTCTCCAGCACATTCCTAATGGCTTGTTGAATGGTGGTGTATTCTGAACCCTGCTGTGGAGCATAATCCTGTGGTGAGTATTCTGGCCTCATATAATATGTTCATTCCAGCAAGTCTACTCCCCTGAGCCTTTTAATCCCTTTTTCCAATGCGTGTCTCAGCAACTCAGACCTTTTTCCTTCACACAGTATAGATGGACCAGCACTTCCCCAGGTTCCTAAGAACCATCTAGCAGCATGCTCACTGCAAACTTAGGGTCCTTGCCATATCCCATTAGGAGCCCTCAAGTAAATAAACTCTCATTTATCCAGTCTGGCACCCTTGGTTAAACTCTCAAAATCCATTACAATGGATACACCCCTTGGTCTTGTTAATAAAAGCTATATAATTCTTACGGTTCCTTTGCGATCTAATCTCTATCCTTTCTTAGCAAACCTGGCATAACCCCAGATGGCTCATGCTGGCATTTAACCCTAGTTATCAGCCTTAAAACCAGAGCTGTAGGGGCCGAGGGCAGGCAGCCCCAAGATGGGCTAGTTTGGCATGAACACTGTTTGGAGTTAAAAACAATCAAAACCCAGCAGAGTCAGGAAAAGTTCTTTACTCAACCCCCCTCAACTGCCTGCCTGTACCAGGAAGAAAGCTATTAATAGAGATTCCTCTTTACTGAGAAACTTATCTGCATAACAGGGTAATGTTTCTTTTCTAAAAATCACCTTTCACCTTCCTGCTAATGGTCTTCCTTCCCTTTGTATCATCAGACTCTACCCCTCTCCTTAGCTCCTGTGTCATGTTGCTTCACTATCCTTGGAATTCCCATATCTGTGTGGATTCTCCAAATGTATGCTATCAAATTTGGTTTTCTCTTTTTAACCTGTCTCATGTCAATTTGATTCTTAGTCCACCTAGAAGGACCTTGAAGAGTATAGAAAATTCTTCCTCTCAACAACACAAAATGGGGACATTTCTTGAGGTGGGCACCAGATGCCTTGTGAGGAAGAAACCTTCTAAGTATCTTGCTGTATGAAGTCAACATTAGCCTTCAATAGGGAGGGGATGGCCAACTTTCTCGGCTCTGATTCAGGGTGTCCACAGAGACACTGTCCTCAGGGACACCCAACCATCTAGATACCCTCTTGCCATACTTCCCCCCAACATGGCTTTATCCTTAACATAGTAGACCCTCTGTTGGATGAGTTTTCAATAGTCTTTGAACCCTCCTAACCTTGACTGTCAGATTAGGTGTTTGTTTCTCAGTTGTGCCTGATCTCTTTCTGAAGAATAAAAGGGCCTCTTTCTAAACTATTAAACAGCCCCCATGGTTCTCACACTTACTTTTAAACTTTTTAACTGCCCTACAGTGTATCATTTCCCCTGTGTAGTTCATCAATGAAGCAGCAATAGCCAGCCAATTCTACTTTCCTTGTATGTATTGTTACCCTTATTATCTTATATATGTTGAATAGTCCCACTGTTGTTAGCACTTGGGCTTCCTTTTGCCTTGTGTCAGGGAGTAGCCTTGCCGCACATGCCACTTAGAATGAAGTCCTTATTACCTGACGAGGGACCATAAAGCAAGCTGAGGGCAAAGCACAAACTAGCATATTCACCCCCTACTCCCCAGGAGGGATATGTGTGATATTCCTCAGGCACTCCTGGCTGCCCAAGAACTAAGGACAGGACAGAAAACAAATGTTTAAACCAATAGAACCTCTATCAGTTTACAAATATCTTACTACAATTACAAGAAAAAGACAATCTTATCAATAGCCTAATGTCCAGAAACTCCCTACTGTCTTAATGTTAATGCTTTGCTAGAGGGAAAAACAACCTTAGCTAGATAATAGCCAGGCCTCTAGAAATCTATGAGTTGTTAGCATATGAAAATCCCTTTAAGAAACTTCCTCTTATATATATATAACTCCACTGTATATAACCAGTCACCCTTCACGACCATAGTGCAGCTCTTTCTGCCCACGGGTCCTGTCCCCATGTTTTAATAAAATCACCTTCTTACACCAAAGATGTCTTCGAGAATTCTTTCTTGGCTGTCAGCTCTGAACCCCCAATTACCCCCAAACCTCATCACTACCCAGCTGGTGACTGAACCAGTTCCCAAACCCCATTTTACCACCTTTCTTGGGCCACTCCAAGTACCAATTGTGTTAGGTTATGCCTTTTAAGAAGCAGCACTAACAGCACTTCAACTAGTCTAAGGGTTAACTTGCCTCAAGCTTATGAACTCCTTGCTTACTGACCTAAGTCCCTTCATCTGTAGCAGAACTGTCTTACATTCTTTGACACTTGCAGACTACTAGTCTTGAGGAATGAAGGGCCACTTTACCAGAAGATAAGGGCTGACTACATTCGAAAACAGCTGCCATGGATGTCCACAACTCTGTTCAGGGTCATGTCAACTTATGACTAACCACCTGGGCACCTGCTTCTCTTACATGCAGCTCCCTTCCCTTTTCCCATGCCTTCCCTTTAAAACACTCTAGATTTGCCAGGATGGGGAAGATGGTCTTTGAGATATTAGTCTACTATCTTCCCAGATTGCTGCCTTTCCAAATAAAGCAACCTTTCCTTTCCCACCTCACTTTTCTCTAGTATTGATCTTTGAGTGGCAAGCAGTCAAATCTAAGTTTGGAAATAGTTCTGTGTCCAGTAACATCACCAAGACATCCAGAAATGCATTAATTTTATTGCTGGTAATGGCTGTGAGACATAAAGGGGTAAAGAAGCAGGAATAGGGAAAGCCTTTAGACTACAATTCAGGTCTGACACTTATGAAACAAGGCAGGGAAGAAATGGGGATTGGATAGGAATAGCATGCAACAGAGGTGCAGCTTTGAGAGTCTCAATGAGCCTGACAGAAAGCTCCAGAGCAAAGATTGTCTATCACAGGAGGCTTGTACTGGACAAAATATCCACACTCTTGTATTCCTGTTTCTCTGTGTCATTGGGAGCTGTCGGGGTAGGGTTGTCTGATTCAAATACAGCAACAAATCCTGAAGATGCTACAACTACTGGTTGTCAATGACTTGCACTTCTCATTACAGGCCCTCAAAGGGAGATCTGAGCAATGCATTTTGCACTGTCATGCTGCTAAATGAGGTATGTGCTAGAGGCTAGGCCTTACTTTTTATATTGCAGATTCTATATCTGGGATCATTTCCCTTCTGTTTGAATAACATTTATTAGAATTTACTTAGTGGCTTTATTCTGGTTGTAAAACAGTTTTGAATGCTCTTTTTCTTGAGTATGTATCTAGGTATAGAATGATAAGTTCTCTTTTCTCCCCCACTTTAAATATATCATTTCATTGCCTTCTACCTTCTATGATACCCTTAAGAGTTCAACCATCATTCTAATTGCCTTTATTTTGTAAACTATCTTTCATTTCTGACTACTTTTTATAGTCTTTCTTCAACATTTATAACGTGTGAGGATGTGGTTTTATTTTTATTTTTATTGCTTTAGATTGGGAGTCTTGGCTTTTTAATAACTACAAAAAATATTTCGCTACTATCTATCTTTTCGTCATGCTTCCAAGTCCTTCTAGAAGTGCAATCAGACAAATGTTAGACTTTTCATTTTATTCTCCATGTCTCTTCTTTATTGTATTCATAAATCAGTCCTCCTGGAATACATTTTGGAAATTTTCTTCAAATTATATTTCTAGTGTAGACAGCGTAAATAAAATTAATCAGATTTTTAACTCATATTCTGAATTTTGCATTTTATGTACTGTATTTTTTCCTACTTATTCTATTTGGTTGTGTTTTAAATCTCTTGGTCATTCTTTAAAATCTCCTTTTCCCAGCTCATTTTCAAGGATCTCATTTCTTTAAACATACTTGCTTTTCACTCTGATTGTTAATTCTGATATCTGAGATGTTTGTGAGTCTACTTCTGCTAGTTCTTACTCATAATATGTTTTCATTATTATTTGTGGTTTGTATTTTTATGCATGTATGGAGATCCTCCATTTTCTTGGAGTTCTCTCTGTGGAAATTCCTAGAATTCTGGGTTGTTCAGTTTCTCAGTAAGGATTGATGTGTTATTTTCTCGGTATCCTGGAAGTATGACTAATCCTACTGAGAAATTAAATTCTGTGCTTGGGGTTTCCTTGGACCACACAACTAACTTGAATGGAGACAGTAAATATGAAGACCAGACTAGTTTATGTTTATGTACTCTCAGAAAAGAATTTATCTTCATTTCCCCATAACTTAGTGCCAAGTTTGAGAAGGCATGTTTCCTTGACATCATCTTTTCTGGCAATGTTCCTTTTTTTGTTTTTGTTTTTAATATCCTGAAGAAGTCAAAATTTTGTGCAGTGATATAGATTCCCTAGGTGGATGGGCTGTACATTTATTTCTTCCTCGTATTAGCTCCCAAAGAAGTAACTTGAGAATATCCAGTGTTCCACAGAAACTGACAGGTTGATTTGGTGCCTACTTATTTGGCATTCCTGGTTTTAAATAATTTGGGGAGTTTTTCATATTCCTTAATTCTGTACCAATCTGTTGACACTTTATAAAAGATATTTTTATATTTCTATTTATTCTATTAAATATTCCCTCCTTAGGGAGAGACTGTTTAGAATATTGAATCCACCATATTTCTGCAAATAAGAAATACTAATAGCTCTTTATCCGTTAGTTTTTCATGGAATCCCAAATTTTTTCCAACTGTTTTTCACCAGAAAGTAAGATTGCATATTTTGGCAACTGGATACTTTAAATAAAACCAACTTTAATAAAACTCTAACTTACCCCAAAATATTCTTGTGAAAAAAGCTTCCCGTTGAGGAGAAGGAGAAAAGGTAACGTGTGCCAAGAAGAAGCTGTTTGTCACAAAAGCGTTTTTGTATGTGTGTGTTTTGTTTTTAAGTCAACTTGCTGTTTGCTTTGTTATCCAATACAATCTCGATGTTAACAAAATGTTTATTTCTTTCTGGCTTATCCATATTTTGTTCTCTTAGGGCTCTGTTTCTTACTGTTGATCTTCTCTCTGTTCGTTTCCATCCCAACGGAGCCAAAATTCCAAGCTCTTGTGTTGGGGCGGCATTCAGTCCATTGGATAATAGAAATATGCATTTCTTTTTTTTTTTTTTTTTCAACGTTCATTTATTTTTGGGACAGAGAGAGACAGAGCATGAACGGGGGAGGGGCAGAGAGAGAGAGGGAGACACAGAATCGGAAACAGGCTCCAGGCTCTGAGCCATCAGCCCAGAGCCCAACGCGGGGCTCGAACTCACGGACCACGAGATGGTGACCTGGCTGAAGTCGGACGCTTAACCGACTGCGCCACCCAGGCGCCCCAGAAATATGCATTTCTAAGGTTCCCATTTACATTATCTTTCCTGTGAAAGGTACTGAAGGACAAGAAATTTTCTACTGACCCCTGCAGGACCTTAGCCCCAACTCTCCCCTCCTCCTGATTGTACCACCAATGGCTGCTCCACAGCCTCACTCTTGTTCTTGCATCTTGTCCCATGATTAACACAGCCTCAGTTTCCCATATTTTTCAAGGTTTGAAACATGAAATCTGATCTTCTTTAATAAAGTCTATGAAATTTTAAATGTCTTTCTCCTCTAGAACATTCAGTTTGAACACTTGTCACAGAGCAACTTTTAAAGCAATTGCTTGAGTTTACACCTCTTTTGTTCATTAAATGTTATTAGTGACCAGACAATGAGTATTCTTGGCACTAGGATGACAAGGTGAATAAATATGACCTTTGCCCTCAAGGTTTTTTTGTTTTGTTTTGTTTTGTTTTAACAGAGAAGCAAAGAGTTCCTATGTGATTTGAGACATTCTTCACATTTCCTGGTAACCAAAGTAATCCAAGTTTGGGTAAACTTAAACTCTACAAATGATAGGAGAAAAGAATAATGAGGGTGCATCTGATTCATCTGGAGATGGTAAGCTTATGTTTCTGGCCATGGAAGTTTCTTCTACAATACACAGACAAAACACATTTCCACAGAGGAAGACATATGATCTTCACATAAAATAAGATGCTTTTAAGGAATCTGATCCTTCAACTCCCTTCCAAAATGGGGAGGGAGATTCTGGCAAATTTATATCTTCCAGAAAAATAGGTATGTGAAAGTTGGATGGGTTCATTTACTGTGTTTAAGGAAATGTAAATGTTTTAAACAGACCACTGGGGTGGCAATCAAGTCACCATATCTGAAGTTCCCCAAAATGTAAGAGAAAATATTTACCTTCAGATTATTTTGACTTGTTAGAACCTCAAGGCTGAACCAATCAACCTCAAGGGTTTTGACTATATACCTTGCAATTGTCTCCAGCTCTAAAACTTCAAACTATTTAATAACTTAAGAAATGATCATTGTGTACTCCATTGTTATAAAGGTCTAAAATTAATTAAAAGAGTTCTTCACTCAATAAATTATATACTTTTGAAATGTTATAGATTTGCTTATGCATAGCTCTTATCTGAGAATTTAATATATGAGAAATAAGACTGTGTGTACATTACACCAGCTGTGTACCTATACTGCTATTTTATAGTAAAGGAAAACCCGATTTGTGATTATGAGAATGGAGCCCTGAGTTTTCCTTGTGGTGGCTGTAACTCCCTTATGCTCTACACCTTGGCTCTGCTGGCAGTGCTCTCTACTTCTGTTCTGCTGGCCTCACTGTAATTCTAGTTCACCCTGCTGTGGAACAATAGGGGAAATGGGAATAAAGACACCAGTAATAATGACAGCATATTATTGTATTATTGCAGCAGTGTGCCCCCACGCCCCCATTTTTTTGGTACCACAAGAGAGTATCATTTAGAAGAGAGTGTTTGTATGTGTAACCATTCTATTCCTATTAGGTAGATATCAAGTGTTATCCTCATTCTGTCACTGAGGAAATGGCCCTATTGCTGGGGATTGGCCCAAAGACACACTGTAAAATCACAGTAATATACGAGGAACTAGCATTTTATTTTTTTTATTTTTTTTTTTTATTTTTTATTTTTTTATTTTTTTATTTTTTTTTATTATTTAATATATGAAATTTACTGTCAAATTGGTTTCCATACAACACCCAGTGCTCATCCCAAAAGGTGCCCTCCTTAATACCCATCATCCACCCTGCCCTCCCTCCCACCCTGCCCTCCCTCCCACCCCCCATCAACCCTCAGTTTGTTCTCAGTTTTTAACAGTCTCTTATGCTTTGGCTCTCTCCCACTCTAACCTCTTTTTTTTTTTTTTTTCCTTCCCCTCCCCCATGGGTTTCTGTTATGTTTCTCAGGATCCACATAAGAGTGAAACCATATGGTATCTGTCTTTCTCTGTATGGCTTATTTCACTTAGCATCACACTCTCCAGTTCCATCCACGTTGCTACAAAAGGCCATATTTCATTTTTTCTCATTGCCACGTAGTATTCCATTGTGTATATAAACCACAATTTCTTTATCCATTCATCAGTTGATGGACATTTAGGCTCTTTCCATAATTTGGCTATTGTTGAGTGTGCCGCTATAAACATTGGGGTACAGGTGCCCCTATGCATCAGTACTCCTGTATCCCTTGGATAAATTCCTAGCAGTGCTATTGCTGGGTCATAGGGTAGGTCTATTTTTAATTTTCTGAGGAACCTCCACACTGCTTTCCAGAGCGGCTGCACCAATTTGCATGAGGAACTAGCATTTTAGTAGACATTTGAGTATCTACTATGTGCTAGGAGTTTGTTAACGAAATCAAATTTCTTTATGGAGCAAAATTGCCAATGCCAGGGGGAAAGTTGGGAATGGTACTGAGAGAATATAAGGGTCTGGTAGATATGGAGTCTCCCTGAAATGAGAAGATTCAGAGGAAGTCTTGTAATATGCACTTGAAAGATCAGGTGACTGGTAGCACAGTTTCATTTCAAAGAGGAGCATTGTCTACAAGGAGTCAAGCACCTTACAAATGTTCTTGTTTAATTTCCTGCACCGCCCTATGAGGTAGGTGTTTTCCATGTCTCAGAGATAAGGAAATTGTGGTAAAAAGATCAAACCGCTAATGCGACAGAGAATGATTTCTGCTTCCAGGAAGATCAAGTGGAAGTACTTATCTCTTTTCCTCTCACTAAGCACAAGAAAACACCTGAACACTTCATATAAAACAAATATAAGGCTCTGAAAAATAGAAAGAAGAAGGACAATAGACTAGGAACCCCAGGACCCAAGGAGTGACAGTGTGGAGAAATCCCTGGGTTTTCTTTTAGCCAGAGGTTGACAACCCAGAAATGCCAACAGGCATAGACTGTAAAGGCCCAAACAAAGGCCTTTTCTCTGTACTAAAAAGACCAGGAAAGAAGAAACCTGTCAAGACAGGAAGCTTTTAGACAATAACCCCTCTATTCATGCCAAGCATCACAGAAAAACTGTGGTGGAGAGCCTAGATTTCTGCCTTCTGGAGGCTGTAAGATCCCCCACTGGGGTTGTATCAGGGAAAGCTGAACAAAAAATGAACTTGCATCCCTTCTAGGCAGTAAGGAGAAACTTGGCCTCACCCAGGGCAGTGGAGACTATGTTGGAGTCTGGGTTTCCACCTCCACTGAGTGGTAATGAAATGGCGTCTTTACCTTCCCTTACTGGATTTGTGTCCAAAAAAGCCAACTCAAATACAGTGTAAAGATAAGATCCAGAGTCCTATAAATTATAGAGGTGGAGAACAGATTAGTAAATTCCAAGGGTTAGATAGGTTGAGAGAAGGGAGGTGCATGTATCTATGAAAGTCAATATGAGAGATCCTTGTGGTGATAGATATGTTCTATCTATGAATGCCAATATCCTAGTTGTTATAGACTGAACTGCCCCCCCCACCCAAATTCATATGTTGAAGCTTTAACCCCAGTACCTCAGAATGTAACCATATTTGAAAATTGAGTCTTTAAAGAGGTACTAAAGTTGAAATGAGGTCATTAGGGTGGATCCTATTCCAATATGGCTGGTTTCCTCATGGGAAAAAAGGAAATTTGAACATAGACACTTATAGAAGGAAGACCCTGTGAAGACAGAGGGAGAAGATAGCCGTCTATAAGCAAAGAGAAACCATCCCTGTCAACACCTTGAGGTGCTCCGCTCACCTTAACTTCAGCCTCTGAGGCCAAGAGACTCGGAAGAAACCGACCCTGTGGACAACTTGATCTCAGACTTCTAGTTTCCGGAACTATGAGGAGGTAAATTTCTGTTTTTTAAACCCATCTGATACCTACAGGACTTTGTTATGGCAGCCGTAGCAAACGTATACACTAGTTATGATCTTGTACTTTGGTTTTGCAAGATGTTCCAGGGAAACTGGGTAAAGAGTACATGGCATCCTTTTGTATTATTTCTCACAAGTGCATGTTAATTTATAATTATCTCAAAATAAAAAGTTTTTTTAAAAGTGGTCTGAGTTCCAAATGTAGATCTCTCTGTTGCTAAAGCTTTTACCCAAGTTACCCAAACATTTTTAATATAATTTATTGTCAAATTGGTTTCCATACAACACCCAGCACTCATCACAAGTGCCCTCCTCAATGCCCATCATCCACTTTCCCTTCTCTCATACTGCCCATCAACCCTCAGTTTGTTCTCTGTATTTAAGAGTCTCTTATGGTTTGCCTCCCTCCCTCTCTGTTTGTAGCTTTTTTTCCCCCTTCCCCTACCCTACGGTCTTGTTAAGTTTCTCAAGATCCACATATAAGTGAAAACATACGGTATCTGTCTTTCTCTGACTGACTTATTTCACTTAGCATAATACCCTCCAGTCCCATCCACATTGCTGCAAATTGCCAGATTTCATTCTTTCTCATTGCCAAGTAGTATTCCATTGTATATATAAACCACATCTTCTTTATCCATTCATCAGTTGATGGACATTTAGGCTCTTTCCATAATTTGGCTATTTTTGAAAGTGCTGCTATAAATATTGGGGTACATGTGCCCCTATGCATCAGCACTCCTGTATCCCTTGAAAACTTACCCAAACTTTTGACTCAGTCCTATGTCAGAGGCTCATCACTTCTGAGGCTGAGTTAAAAAATCAGACTATTCAAATTTAGGTGATTGGCATGGGTGCTGACATAGAGTCTTAGTAGTGATAAGTCAATATGAGCATTTTGCCATAAATTTTTCTGATTTTCTTTATTGTGGAACAATACTCCTGACTACTTTCTTTCTTATAGTAATGACCCTATCTTATAAATCCAGAGCTTAGAGTAGGGAGTAACCTCAGATACTATTGCTTTCGTAGGTAAGTAAAAATACCTCACCAAACCTTAAAGGTAATTGATTCCACCCAGTATCCTATGACTTTCCAAAATTGTCATACTGTATAATTTTGAGTGCAAGTATTTCACAGTGATTAGGAAAAAATTGCTTTTAAATAGATATTTTTGGTACTACATAGACCCTACATGTAAGTAGCTATGTTGGCTCCTCAGCTGAAACATAGTAACCTGAACTAAAGAAATAATAGTCCATTTCCATTCTTAAACAATAAAAATACAAAAGGCAAAAACTTTGAACTCTGGATGTCTCTGTTTCTTATGTGGTAAAGGACTTTCATAAGGAATTTTCAGAGGTAATTTTGACTTTGTGAGTGTTTTGCTTTATATGCTGACTTTAGAAATTAACCTCCTCATAAAATCCAATCCCACTTTGCTATTTTGACACTTCTTTTGTCTGAAAGCATTCATTAACATTTCACATAATTGCCCCATTTCCAGAGCAAGTATATAATTTCCTGCAGAGTGAAGACTTTGTGATGCATATCCAATAAAGTCCATCCTGTCTGCTGGTAGTTGATACCTTAGTCTTACCACGAGCTTGAAAGAGATTTTCCTGTCGTGGATCCTACTGAATCTTGTTGGTCATCTGCAGCATTAAAATGTGACCATCAGTAATGACCATTTGTAATGTCTACTCTTCTTCAGTCATTGTTCCTTTAATGACTTCCTGGCTCTTTTCTGAATATATACTGTTAGTGGCTCTTGCCAAGTCAACATAGAATTTTAAGAAAAATTAAGTAAAGTACTTTCATAGCTTGATTTTTACCAAGATAGTCATGTAAATATGAATCTATTTTTATAATAACATTAGAGAATAGGGAAAGCCATTATAATATACCTATGAGAACTTATATTTTAGTGAAATATGAAGTCAAAGGATGGGCTTGTTGAAATAAGGATATTTTACTTTCTGACTAAAAAAGTAAATTGCACAGAGATTCAAGAAGAATTTTTTTTAAATCGAGTATATATATTTTTTCCCAAAGTGTTAAGAGCAATTATGAAAACAGATTTCATGTCATTATTTTTCAACTGATAGGACTTACTTTTTTTTCTGTTCAAACAAACTACAATTTAGAAGTTCTTTAATATTTATGTGTAGTTGTTAAACACATGGATAATTCTGGTGTTCAGCCCATAGAAGAGTAACTGGTAACTTTTTATATGTAATTCTATTTTAGGCCTTGAGAGAAATGGATTCCTTGGCCACTCTATGTAGACTGTATATATGTGCTTTAGGAAGAGCATGACAAAATCTCCATTGTTTGTTCCACAGTGACAGATATTTCAATCAACAGATCTAAGTTCCAGAAGTTGTGTCTTAGTTTCTTTTTTTTTTCATATTTGTAACTTAACACACTACATCTAAGCCTTTAGTGACCAGCAATCACAGCAATGTTTACATTCAGACTGCTTGATGTCTGGTATCTGCCAAATATTCTAAAATGATGTTTGTTGGCTCTTAAATAAAAAGCTTTGTGGCCAGTTGATCTGCTGGTCTGCACGAGCTGAACAGAATTGTTCCTTTTGTACTATTATTTATCCTTAAATTTGTCTTTCCAAATCAAGAATAGTCTGACATTCAGCAGTTGGTTTTTCTTGATCCTGTGCTGGTGGGTGATGCTTTTTTTGTACCAGAAACAAACAAATATGAATAATCATGTTCCATCTTTATAAAATTCGTGAGAGGAAAATCCCTATTAACACATATGCTTGTCTATAAATAAAACTGGTAAATGTCGATATTATTGCTTTAGAGCTCAAAGCTATAAGACATCATCCTATTTTCTTCATTTAGGAAGACTTTTTAAAGTCAGCCATCAATATACCTAAAACAAGAAGCCATAAAAATTAAGTTTTTACTTTTTATTAGAAAATATAGGATGAAAAGAAACCAGCCCTGAAGCTTTATAGACATGGAACCCTTGTAAACTGATCCTAGAAATGACACTGAATAAAAATAGCTACTTCCAGCTCTTTTAAGTCATCTGTTGAAGATCAATTTACATATTTCTCTTCATATTTATGCATACATAATTCTTCTTTAACAATCATTACCTTCAAGGTGACCACAGTTTCCTATTACTAAGCACCTAATGTGTGAAAGTCTCCACAGAACTTAAAGAGGTTATACTTGATATTCAAATATTAAATCTATACCTGTTGTTTGTAAGTGGAAAAAAAGATGAGTATTGAGATTGAGTCTGGTGATTAATAGGGTAATAAGAAGAATGAACTAGAAAAAATCAAAACAATGTGTTTGCAGCCTGTTTTAACTTAGGTTCCTCTAGGAACTTAAGCCATGATAATGTTCTTAGGAAGAAGAACCTAATATAAATTTTTTATGCGAATAGTTGACTTGGGGGAGTGAACCCAGGGAATAGGGGAGGGACCCATGGGAATATTAAAACAAGGGAGGAGGGAGAGCTAACCCAAAGGTGTGCACTTGAGTTGGCTGTCCCTATGGGCAACAGGGGTTTAGTCCTGATAAGGATGCTTTAAGGAAATACATAGAAGACCCATCAGAATTGTCGATCGTAGACACAGGGGAGAGGAACAACCCAACCTCTACAAACTAGGATTAACATTGGGGGGTGTTAATTTTCTCTTCTTCAGGATTTATACCATGAAGCAGAGAATCCCTGAAACAAACAAGACAGACACACACTACAGCTGACATGCAGTGCTGTCAAGAGCACCTGTACACAGCCAATGGTTGACTCAGCAATGGTCAGAGCCAAAAGGTGGGCTGATGGGATATGGGAGGGAAATGGCAAATATGCAGTGCCCATCTTTGACACTTACTCATTAGGTGCATCATTTGTACACTCTTTTTTTTTTTTTTTTTTACATTTATTTCTGAGACAGAGAGAAAGACAAAGCATGAGCAGGAGAGGGGCAGAGAGAGAGGGAGACACAGAATCTGAAACAGGCTCCAGGCTCCGAGCTGTCTGCACAGAGCCCGATGCAGGGCTCAAACTCACGGACCACAAGATCATGACCTGAGCTGAAGTTGGACGCCCAACTGACTGAGCCACCCAGGTGACCCTGTACACTCTTTTTTTTTTAAGTTTATTAATTTATTTTGAGAAAGAGAGAGAGAGAGCATGAGTTTGGGAGGAGCAGAGAGAGAGAGAGAGAGAGCAAGAGAGAGAGAATCCCAAGCAGGCTCTGTGCTATCAGTGCAGAGCCTGATGCAGGGCTCGATCTCACGAACTGTGTGATCATGACCTGAGCTGAAATAAAAATTCAGATACTTAACCAACTGAGCCACCCAGAAGGCCCTCGTTTGTCCATTCGTAGTACCTGTTTCCTCATCCTAAAGGAGGCAGAGGGTAACCTACCCTGCCTGTTTCCCTGGGTGATCATTTAGGATTTATTAAAGGACTTGGTAGCAATTTACGGAATAAGTCACTACAAAACTGAAGGTAGTTGAGGCTGAGCTAGACCTGAGACATGTAGAAATACAGAGAAAATAGAGAACAAAGAGGAGGTCACAGAAAGAATCTAGAAGGCCACGAGAAGCCTCTGCATCTGATGTGGCAGCTCTGTAGCAACCATGGACCAGGAAAGGAAGATGTGCACAAATGATGACAAATATCACAGTTAGCATCTTGTAAAGTAAATGTGTGAATTTAATAGGTCAAATTATTTACCAGCTGGGATATTAGGAGAATGTTCCTTGTTAGGAATAAGTATTGATTGAACTGATTTAGCAAATGCCTAATATATGAAGACTGTAATGTCTAGTCTGTCTCTCAGACCAATTTAAGATCTTTTACATTGCAGTCATGTCTGTCTACCCTTCAGCTTTAGAGATCAAATTCACTTTCTTTTGCAGTGTTTTGACAATTGAAAGTCTCCAGTTGGGTTATTAATTTCAGTCCTATTTGATCTCTGAGGATTCAGCCAGCAGCTACTCTCCCATCCTCAAATTATATGACAGTTATACTTTTATTTCTTCAGAACTTTTGCAAATTTAATGAGTGCTAAATGCCAACATTACTTTAAATTTTCTCTGAGCTTTAGTGTAGGTGCATGTTCACGATAGATATCATCAAGGCTAACAACATTCCATATGTTAGATCTTCTTCCAGAGACTTAAAGATATTATGGAAGAACTTCGCAGTGGAGAGCCCGAACTGGTACTTGGAATAAACAGATATCAAAGCCTAACAGCTGAACTTCTTCAAGCAGTGGCCTCTGGGCTTCCCTAATATAGGATCCTAATGGCTCATCCTACTTCCTTCAAGGTACCTCTTCCGGGAGAGATAGTGACAAGTACATCACAAAGGAGAGAGGTATGTGACCTAAAACTGCCTATTTAGTCTTCAATTGTGGCATAAATGTTGTAGTAACTTTCCCTGTGACATAAACCTCAGAGAAACTCTTATCTCTCAGCTGTTGACATTCTTAAAAACCTTAATTCTATTTTTGCTTCAACATGAACAGTCTCTGCATAATATCTTTGTGTGTATATGGCATTTCATCCTAAAACTTCAAAAATGTTCAAAGAATATCTAGTTCTTCTGTTATGAGATTCTGTGAAAGTCTGTTCTCCCCATGTGAATGCTTTGGGATCTTAGTATTCCTTAACCTAACATTAGAGTGGCTATAATGTACCAGGAACTACATGGCCCAGGGGACTGAGGGGTAAAAGCTGGGATTGCCTGGATCTTTAAAAGAAGTCCCATTTTGATCTTATGTCACGTTGATCTTATTAAATAATGATAGAAATTGGCATGAGTGACTTTGGGGATTCTGGGAGCAGGGCAGGGACCTCCAACTCAGCTTCCAGTGGGTAGTAAAAGTCTCACCAAAGACAGCCCCTGGGTAGAAGTGCAAGAAACAGATGGGAAAATAGAGGAGAGGAGCTCTCCAAATGTACCCTGTCCTTTGTTTCAAATGTCTCCATGTGGCGGGAGAAAAAAATGGATGTGGGAAGTAATGCACAAAATGTAGAAGGCTAGGCAGAGCCAGATGATCAAGGGCCTTGAGTACCTGGCTAAGGCTTGGATGGTACCCTTTGATCCAGACAGAAGAGCCCTGTTGAAATCCCATTGAGAGCCCATTGTCTTCATAAAGTATCTTTTTGTTCACTTTGTAAATTTGTGTCCATGCATCCAACAAGCACAATACTGACCACCTACTATGCACTAGTATGTAACAGGTACAATGCTAGTTATTGGGGATACAGGGGTAAGTAAAGCATGGATCCTAGTATCTACTGCGTGTGTGTGTGTGTGCGCGCGTGCACGTGTGACAGGAGAGTGAAGGAAACACCAACAATTTTAATAACAATATGTGATATGAAAACATAAAAGAGAAACACTGTTAAGCTCACCCCCACAGACTTCAGGGAAGTCTTTACAAAGAAGGCTTTTCTCTGACTCCAACTTTGTTAAGCTTGGGTGTTCTAGCAACCAGAACTGCAATGAGAATTGTAGATGCAGATAAACTATGACTTTGTGTAGGATTATGGTTCTTTTTCATAGAACTGTCAGCACTTACTGCAACCAGAAGCACACTTCTCTTTGTCACTCTGCAGCAAACAAGACAGGTTTGCTCTGGATGTGGAGTATAGAGCAGTCTTACCACGTAGGGTTGTGTGAATCATGACTTTTGATGATGTGACCGCTGGCACCCATAGCATGGAAATCAGAGAAGTGCCATAGATCAGTGTTTTGCTGCTCCATTATACTATTTGTAATGGGGCATTCTGATTTCTCGACTTTAAAATCTATAAAGACCCCCTGATCTGGGTGGGCTTTAATTTGAAAGAAGTCCTGTGTTACATCATTGGTTTCTTTGATCTGTTATGGATAATTAACCAAACATATCATAGACTTTAGTCTCTGTTTCACACTGCATACCTCATCCCTGCTTCTTTCAACTGAATTCAAACTTTACTCTTATGGACTACTTAGCATTCAACTGAAAGGCACAGATTTCTAAGTAAGGTAAGAATTTCTTCTACGTTGTTTATACTTAGATCTTAAAATTGGGCATGAATGAATCAAAAATACATGGTTTTACTTGATGCTTTATTTTTCTGTTAGGAAAAAATTGTTACTGGTTATTTAAATTGATTTTGTGCCAATATCTATAGTATATATGTGTAAAACAAATGCTTAAAAAAGGTTGTCTTGAAGAATCAAGCTGAGATATTTGAAATAAAAGAATTCACCAAAGGGGCACCTGAGTAGCTTCCGTGGTTAAGTGTCCAACCCATGATTTTGACCCACGTCATGATCTTATGGTTCATGAGTTCCAGTCCCATGTCGGGCTCTGAACTGGCAGTGTAGAGCCTGGTTAGAATACTCTCTCTCAGCCCCTCCCCTGCTCACTCACTTGCTTTCTTTCCTTCTATCTCTCTCTCTCTCTTTCAAAATAAATAAACATTCAAAAAAGAATTTACTAAAAGTGATAAAATGCAAAAGATTAAGGTCAGAATGTTCTGATAAGATAGTGAAAGGAGGATGAGAAGTATCTGTTTTGAAAAGTATTTGGGGGAGAGGTGCCTGGGTGGCTCAGTCTGTTAAGCATCTGATTTTGGCTCAGGCCATGATCTCACGGTCCGAATTCCAGCCCCACATCAGGCTCTGTGCTGATAGCTTGAAGCCTGGAGTCCACTTTGTATTCTGTGTCTTCCTCTCTCTCTGCCCCTCCCCTGCTCGTTCTCTGTCTCTCAAAAATGAATAAATGTGAAAAAAAATTAAATTAAAAAAAAGTATTTGGGGGAAATTTATGTCTGAGGGTATATTCTTATTTACACTGTAATTGTTCATCTAGTACACTAAGAAGACTTGTTAGCTCCCCCAAGGATACACTTTGCCCCACTCTGTGTGGAAAAAAGGATTGTGGATGTGGTTTTCTAGCAGAATCAAGTGATCATTGAATTCTAAAATAAGAAACTGAAGTCTGCTAGATATTTACAGTGTCTCAAGGGAGAGTCATTAAGTTAATCTCGTTTTTAATGCCTAAGAAAGGATATTGTAAGTTAAGATTTAATTCTCATTAGGTTCCTATTATTTGGGACTTTGGACAAAAAAAAAAAAAAAAAAAAAAAAAAGTACTGAAAGATACTTTGGATTTTCTGTGTTACCAGTCCCTGACAAAGAAAACTTGAGTTTCCTCACTTCTTGGAAATTTGGAGGAAATCATTTCTGTCAAGAGCAGTAAATTGGTGTCATCTCACACATTTATAAGCATATTTTAATTAAATGATGTAATAAGGTGTAGTGCTGAAAATCATGGTCTCCAGGGTCAAATAATCCTTGATGTGAATACCAGCTTCACTGTTAGCGGTTGTGCACTTTTCTCTGAGCCTTAGTTTGCTACTCTGTAAAATGGGATAGAAAGAACTTCCTAGTTTTGTTGTGAAGATTAAATGCAATGTTGTAAAGTCTTGGCAAGGTTCATGGTATGTAGAAAGTGTTCAATAAATATTGATTGTTATTACTTCAGAATACAGGTATAAAAGACAAGTAATTTTCTAGTTTTATTATAACATCATATTATGATGTCTTGTAACACTTAATGTCCTGAAAGTTTGATGGGTCTTAAAGTAAATTAAAGTCCATAGTTGAAGACTCTGTCTGGTTTCAGGGCCCAGCCCAACAGCGTGTTCTATCAGTTGGCCTGTGTTGTCAATTGATTCCTGGATTTAGTTTCCCTCCAGATGATTTGAAGAGACCACAGTTGTATGAATATTTTGATCAATAACCAGGGATCCTGGGTGGCTTCTCCTTGCTGTAGTCAGCAACTGATGTACATTGTACACTAAGGCATTAAAGGTGTTTTTCTTCCTGTGACTGCCAACCAACTGGAAATTCCCAGAGCCTTGCCTAGGAGTGGAAACGTTTTCTAAACTGTTACAGGACAGCACCCTCATCTTTGAGACTTTGAATGAATCTCTGTAACTGACTTGAAACATGCAAATGCCCGCCCCTCCACCCCCACCCCTGCCACCTAGTGAGAATGAATATCTTTTCTCTAGGAGGCCCCCTAACAGCTACCTAGGGGCCACCAAAGAGCCCTGTTAGTTTGACTTATTTTAAGTTTGGGGAAGAACAAATTGCCTACTCAGGTAAAAACTGTCTCTCAACTTCTCCCAGGCGAGACTGGCCTTTGGGTACACACTCTCTAGGGCTCTGACCTGACTTCCTTACAAAAGAAAACTAGGATCCAAGTTTGTTCCATGTAATTGGAGCTAAAAACATATGTAGCCCTAAAAATCCTGCTATTCTGGTTTTCTTTAACCTTGGATTTGTCTTTCCAACCCGATACTATCTTTCTAAAATATGTACACCTTTCACTGGTATTCAGTTGTGGTATTTATGTATTAAAAACCCCTCCAATTTGGCCCAAATTAAAGTTCCCAATCCATATTTTAAGGCCTCTTTTACTCCATGATCTTAAAAAATATATATATATATATATATACACACACATATATATATATTCTTTCTTTTGAGATAGACTTTACCCTTGGAGGCTTTCTTTTCTCTGGGTGTTCGTATCTACAGCTCTCTGTGACAGTGCACCCTGTGCCATCCCTCTCTGTTGCGAAATCAGATGTGGCTAGCCGGGAAAGCTTCTCATCTCTTCAGCTGCAGATTTTTTTTCTCTGTAAAACCTGTTACGTGACTCTGCAGAGGCTTACTCTTAAATTCTGAGTAATGGGGGTTGCTCTTTCTTTGCTCTTGGAATCTTGTAGTCTTTAATTGCATTACTCCTTATCAGCCATGTAGAGTTCAAACTACTAATCCCAACCAATAGGATATTAAGATTCAAACTGAAGATACATAAGCAAATGCACGCTTACAGCTCTATTGCTTTAATACTTTGTTTCACTCGGCATGTCTTCTCCATAGCCAGCCTGGTTCTGTCCTACACACCATCTTTGACGTATGGGGTCCTTGTAATCGAATTTAACCTAGATGAGAAGCATTGCAGAGAACACCTTCTGAAGAGAATAACCTTCTTGCCTTACCTTTCTATCCCATCCTCTATTTTCCTTAGCTGTAATCATTAGAATGTACTGACAATTACAGCAAATCAATGTTACCAAGACTGACTTTGGTAATATTCTCTCTACAGGATGTTAAGGCTTAATATCATTTCAAATTATGGCTTAACATCATTTCTTTTCTTGGAAAATATCACTGTCTTATACAAAGTTCAGTACTTCATTGAACATTCTATTCCCAGTTATATATTTAAAATTTTGCTTACTGTTTTGGGACTACCTTACGCATATTTTTTTCTTCTAAACCTATTATGATTAAATTGAGCCCTCCTGTCTGTGCTGTCCCAGCCACAAAATCCCCATTTAAGTCTGCATTTGAAATATTTAAAAAAGCATTTTCCCATGTTTAGACTTCCTTAATTTATATATTCTTTGAACTATTTCATCTAATCATCTGATCTCTAAAAATTTTGTTATACCTTTTTCAAAGCTGTGCTATATATTCTTTTAAAAAATTTTTTTAGTGTTTATTTATTTTTGAGAGAGACAGACAGGGGTGTGAACAAGGGAAGGCAGAGAGGGAAGGAGACACAGAATATAGCAGGCTCCAGGCTCCAAGCTCTCAGCACAGAGCCTGACACAGGGCTTGAACCCAGGACTGTGAGATCATGATCTGAGCTGAAGTCGGATGCTTAACTGACTGAATCATCCAGACAGCCCAAAGCTGTGCTATATATTCTTAAAAGCCTAAAACACTTAATGATCACTTACCTCTAATTATGTGAGAACACTTTCCATAACTTTTGAGATAACTGAAAAAATCCCCTCACAATATGTTTCTAAGTAACACAGGCAACAGGTGAAAATATTTAGCAAAGCTGTCTCATTTGTTTAGAACATTATAATGTGAATTAATACAAGACAAAGGTGCCCCTTTTTATTAGCAAAATGTTTAAAGTACCTAATGCTGATGATATTGAGTTATGATAAGCATTTCTGAACATGGCAAGTGGCAGATTATATTACAAACCCCTTCTTGAAAGCAGGATCTCAGTAAATATAAAGCATGTATAAACCTAGAGTTAATATAAAATTTCATAAAATGATAAGGAACTGGGGTGTCTGAGTGGCGCAGTCAGTTGAGTATCTGACTTTGGCTTAGGTCATGATCTCACCATTTGCGAGTTCAAGCCCCACATCGGGCTCTGTGCTGGCAGCTCGGAGCCTGAAGCCTGCCTTGGATTCTGTGTCTCCCCTCTCTCTGTCCCTACCCCTGCCCTGGGCTCTCTGTCTCTCTCAAAAATAAATAAACATTAAAAAAATGCTAAGGCACAATATACAAAGCACCTTATTTCTAGACCTGGTGGGTTACTGGAAAGATCATCTCCTGGGTGTGGGGTTTGGGGGGTATATATTGGAATAGAGTTCTAAGGGCTAAGATGGTAACTGTTGTTAACTTTTTTCATCTGAGATACATTATTTGCCTGTGGGACCTGTAGACAATAAACATATAGATATTTTTTATTCCCAAGATTTTATCACTTTTAACTATAAGGTAAAAAGCCTTTGGTAACTTCTAAAATTCCATCTGGTAATTATTGGTAAGGGGGACTCATTTCTGAGTTCCAAGGTATTTATACTAGCTAAAACTTACTGTGTACATACTATATTCCAGGCATTGTTTCAAA
Organism: Panthera onca; assembly: GCF_046562875.1. Classification (NCBI taxonomy): domain Eukaryota; kingdom Metazoa; phylum Chordata; class Mammalia; order Carnivora; family Felidae; genus Panthera; species Panthera onca. Next base: position 55,163,571 of record NC_138347.1, read on the forward strand.
AACTTTTATACACATTAATTTGTATATTAACCACCTCTGTCCAATGCCACAGACCTAAGTGTAAGAGCCAGATTTATATCCCAACATTCTTATTCCTTATTGGTCTTTCTCAACAAGGTCATTTGTGGTATGCTTATATACCTTCCACCCAGATGTTATCAGATGTAGATAGCTACGGTCTATGCTATATTCTCAGTTGCCATAACTATTTCTGAAGAGTTAAATTTCAGGAATAGCTTTCATTTAAAAGGTATAGATTTAATATTTATCCATGACTGAGAGTGTAGTCAAAATATTTATCAACCCTTAAGGCAGCAGCACTAGCCAGTCAGTGAAGACACCACCTAATCAGATGCCCCATAAGCAACCAGTGAGATCATATGGATGCAAAGTGATTGGGTATAAATCTCCTCCATGACTAACTCATTCAGGGATGTCTATGTGACTCAAGAAAATTAGCAGGTACGTTTATCATTAACAATGTACATTATATTTAAAGATAGCCTATGGAAATCAGAAGATTGTGGTGGAGCAGGAGGACCCTAGGCTTGCCTCGCCCCGCTGATACAACCAGATAACTATCAAATCATCCTAAATACCCCAGAAATAGACCTGAAGATTGGCAGAACAAACTTCACAGCTAAAGGTAGAGAAGAGGCTACAATGAACAAGGTAGGAAGTGCAGAAATGTGGCTTGGGAGAAAATGGATTATGGCCGTTATGGTGGAAAGGGAGCCACAGTCACAGAGAAGGGCAAGAGACAGGTTCACACTCAGAAGAGTACATGAGAAAAGTAAATCCCCATAGTAATTGGCTTGGAGAGCAAGAGGGCTTGAATTTCATGAGTTCTTGCAACCAGTGGGGCTTAAAGCCTGCAGTTTTAAAGGCCAGTGTGCTTGACTCTGGGAGAACTCAAAGGACATTGGGGCTGCTCTTAGAGAGAAGGCTGGCAAACAGCCCACAGACATACAGTTTGGAAACAACAACCTGAAAAGTGCCTGGGGCACACAATGGGGAGGTTAGTTGCTCATCTTGGAGTGGGTCCCAGAGAGGCAGTGTTCACAGAGACTCTTCCAGGAACAAAGGAACTGGCAGGCACCATTTCCCTCCCCTGTTTCTCAGCATAAGCATAGGGCCACCTGTGGGAACCAGTGCAGCACTGACACTGGCTACCTAACTTGCTTTCACCAAGTCTGGCACCCCCACGCTCCCATGGAACCACTCTTCCCAGTCACACTTGCCTCAGTCCCAGCGTGGTGGGCCCCCTCCTTCAGAAGACTGGCCCAAGCCCCTGCCAACATTACATTTTCCAACCCAGGAGTTTTGCGAGGCCTCAGTTCCAGCAGTGGCAACAGGTCTTATTTCACAAGCAGACTAGAGCACACCTAGTTAAAACGTGCCACATTCAGGCAAGGGACAAAAACACTACCTGCAACAGGCAAAGAGAGCTTCTGCAGACAACCGTCCTGAAGGATAAAGCAGCCAGTACACAATAGCAGAGCACATGCAGCACACATTGGAGACATTCCCAGAAGCACCAGGCCCTGGGGCACAGAGGACACTACATGGCAGGGCACTACAGGACCTCTTCTTCATAAGGCCATTACCCTTAAGAACAAGAGACATAGCTGATTTTCCTAACATACAGAAACAGGCACAGAGACTTAGACAAAATAAGAAGACAGATGAATTTGTCACAAGCAAAAGAACAGGACAAGGCCCCTGCTGGAGACCTAAGAGAAACAGATATAAGTAACATACCTGATAGAGAATGTAAAGCAATGATCATAAGGATGCTTTCTAGGCTTGAGAAAAGAGTGGAAGACATGAGTGAGTGAGACTGTTAATACAGAGATAAAGAATAACATAGCAGAGATAAAGGGCTCAATAAAGGAAATGAGAAACACACTTGATGGAAAGAATAGCAGGCTGGAAGAAGCAGAGGAATGAATTCACGACCTAAAAGACACAGTAATGAAAAGTAATCAAACTGAACAAAAGAGAGAAAAAATAATTATGTAAAATGAGAATAGCCTTAGGAAACTCAGTGACTACATCAAATGTAATAACAATTATAGAAGTTCCAGAAGAAGAAGAGAGAGAAAAGGGGACAGAATTTATTTGGAGAAATAATAGCTGAAGACTTCCCTAATGTGGGGAATGAAACAGATACCCAGATCAAGGAGGCATAGAGGACCCCCAACAAAATCTACAAAAGCATATCTACACCAAGCAATATTATAATTAAAGTGGCTAAATATAGTGATAAAGAAAATATATAAAAAGCAGCAAGACAAAAGAAGAGTATCAAATATAAAGGAAATCCCATAAGGCTCTCAGTGGATTTTTCAGCAGAAACTTTTTAAGCCATAAAGGAGTGGCATGATATATTCAAAGCAGTGGATGGTAAAAACCTGCAGGCAAAAATACTCTATCCAGCAGGGTTATCTCTCAGAATAGAAGTAGAGATAAAAAGTTTACCAGAAAAACACAAACTAAAGGAGTTCATGGCCACTAAACCAGCCCTGTAAGAAATATTAAAAAAAAAAATTTTTTTTATGTTTATTTATTTTTGAGACAGAGAGAAACAGAGCATGAATGGGGTAGGAGCAGAGCGAGAGGGAGACACAGAACCTGAAGCAAGCTCTGAGCTGTCAGCACAGAGCCCGATGCGGGTCTTGAACCCACCAACCATGAGATCGTGACCTGAGCCAAAGTCGGACGCTTAACCCACTGAGCCACCCAGGCGCCCCTCCCCACACAAGAAATATTAAAGGCCACTCTTTGAGAAGAAAGGAAAGACCAAAAAATGACAGTATGAAGGTAGGAATATGAAAGCGCTAAAAATGAATATTTCTTTTTAAAAAAGCAGTCAAGGAACTCACAAAATAGAAGGATGTAAAATACGACACCATATACCTAAAACATGGGGAGGACAGGAGTAAAGAATGGTTCAAACTTAATATAGACTGACAGATGCAGAAGATGTTATATAGAAACCTAACGGTAATCACAAATCATAACCACTACCAAATATGCAAACAATAAAGAGAAAGAAATCCAAATATGTCACTGAAGAAAATGAACAAACCATGAAAGAAAGAAAGACAAGAAAGGATCAGAAAAAAGTCTCCAGAAACAACCACAAAACAAGTAATAAAATGACAATAAATACATATCTATTGGTAATTACTTTGAATGTAAATAGACTAAATGCTCCAATCAAAAGACATACGGTGACAGAATGAATGGGGGAAAAAAAAGGACCCATCTATATGCTGCCTAGAGGAGACTCATTTTAGACCTATGGCACTTGCAGATAAAGTGAGGGGATGGAGAAACATTTCTCATGGAAATGGATGTCAAAAGAAAGCTGAAGTAGCAATATTTATAGCAGACAAAATAGACTTTAAAACAAAGACTGTAACGAGATAAAGAAGGACACTATATAATAATAAAGAGGACAATTCAACAATAAGATATAACAATTATAAATATTTATGCATCCAACATAGAAACACCCAAATACATAAAGCAGCTAATAACAAACATAAAGGAACTAATCAACAATAATACAGTAATAGTAGGAGATTTTAGGGGCACCTGGGTGGCTCAGTTGGCTAAACATCCAACTCTTTTTTTTTTTTTAATGTTTATTTATTTTTGAGTAAGAGAAAGAGAGAGTGATCAGGGGAGGGGCAGGGAAGGAGGGGAACAGAGGATCTGAAGCAGGCTCTGTGCTGACAGCAGAGAACCCAATGCAGAGCCTGAACTCACGAACTGTGAGATCATGACCTGAGCTGAAGTCTGTTGCTCAACTACCACCCAGATGCCCTAAGCATTTGACTCTTTATTTCAGCTCAGGTCATGATCTCATGGTTCAAGAGATATAGCCCCATGTCGGGCTCTGTGCTGTCAGTACAGAGCCTGCTTCGGATTGTCTCTCTCCCTCTCTCTCTGCCCCTCCCCTACTTGCTCTCTCTCTCTCTTAAATAAATTACAAAAAAAAAAATAGCAGGAGACTAACACCCACTTACATCAATGGACATATCATCTACACAGAAAGTCAACAAGAAAACAATGTCTTTGACACACTGGGTCAGATGGATTTAACAGATATATTCGGAACATTCATTCCATCCTAAAACAGCAGAATGCACACTATGTTCAAGTGCACATGAACATTCTCCAGAATAGATCATATATTAGACCACAAAACAAGCCTCAATAAATTAAAGAAGATTGAAGTCATGTTGATGAGTTTGTATTTTTGAGCAAAATGAATCTATTGAATATTTGAAGAGGAGAATAAACTGCTCAAAGCATGCATGTTGGTCATATTCCCTGTCCTCTGTGATATGTAGTATAAGATTAATAGCAAGTGCTTTATGCTAAGGCCTTACCACTTGCAATAAATGCAAAATAAATTATTTAATACCTTAATCTACTCACCTATAAAATGGACATATTAGTATGTATTTTACAGAGTTATCACTATGATCAAATAAGGCATGTTTATAACCTACTTAGCAAATTTCCTGACACATCACCAACATTCACTGAGTGACTTCTATTGGTTATAAAGTGAACCACAGGAGATGACTTCTTGTGTACAGGGATGAACAAGGGGGTCTTTCATATTGCTTAAGCCATCTTTATAGACAGAATAAAAATCAGAGAGTTTTTTTTTTTTTAAATTTGAGAGAGAGAGAGAGAGAACATGCAAGTGAGGAAGAGGGACAGAAGGAGAGATAGAATCTTAAGCAGGCTTGACACTGTGGGCAGAGCCTGATACAGGGCTCGATCTCATGACTCTGGGATCATGACCTGAGCCAAAATCAAGAGTTGAACACTCAACTGATTGAGCCACCCAGGAACCCCTGAGAGAGCTTTCTAAGATCAATTCTTTTGTTGTTTACTTGATTTACTTTCCATATCTGGGTTTGAGTGCACACTTAGAAGGCAAGAGCATTGAGAAACTATCTTACCTGTGTGGCTGAAATGGTCACCCCTGAACATGCCCAAAAGATAATTGGCTTCTCTTCCTCTTGATGATGCAGACAGTGTGGAGTAGAAGGATGAGCTTTGGAATGAGACTCAGGCCCACTGCTTAAGAATCTTTGTGACTTTGCGCAATTTACTTACTTTCTGCACCTCCGTTTTTTCATTTTAATAGAGATCAAATAGGGACTTAAATGGGGACGATTATAGCTCATAACTAATTATCCAGGCTTTTAACATCTTTTCAAAGATATATCTCCATAGAGAAGACTCTCTTAACTTTTCATCTTTTTAAGTCTGTCTCTATAGGTGATCTAATTGAAAATTTTTTTTCTTTTCTGTAGTTTAGACTCCATTAGCACTGCCAACTAAAGAGCAAAAAGATTTCTGGGAAGATAAAATCTCTTACTCTTCCATAGATTTGTAATGAGAGAAAATAATCTGTAATTCTGAGTTTTTATAATCATATTTATGAATTCTGCCAACTTTGAATCTTATTTCTCCTTATACTGTTTTACCCTTTGGTCAATATAATAAAATACTTGAACCTCCACTTTCCTCCCCGAATGGAGTTGGCAATATTTTTTAAAATCCAAAAATATATGTTCCTCTGAACTTGTTCTTCTATAATTTTTTATACCTAACCTCTTTAGATTAGAAGGATGTCTATCAGAAACAGCTTCTACACCCTCGCCCATTTAAAATCAGTATCTGCAGAGGACAGCTATGAATCTGGCATGTGGTATCCAGTTTACTAAAGTGGGGACCTGGTGGAAAAAATGTGAAATCTTTGCTGATGGAATAAATAAAAATTATGCCTCTGAAATCTGTGCCCCTGAAGAGTTATGTGGACAGATTGTATAGTGAACAGGGGAGTAATCTCTTCCCCATGTACCTTTTGACTAGGGCTTGTGGGACTGTTGAAGGGAGGGAACAGATCGATGACTTCTACACAATCCCATCGAAGGAGTTGTTGGGAGAATCTTGCTCTACCCAAGTAGTTCTGAGAGTCCCTGTTTCTTTCCTTTTGAACACAGGAATGCCTTCATGTGGACTGCTTTAAGATTAACCTGTCTCAGGGCACCTGGGTGGCTCAGTCAGTCAAGTGTCCGACTTTGGCTCAGGTCACAATCTCGCAGTTCATGAGTTCAAGCCATATATTGGGCTCTATGCTGACAGAGTGGAGCCTGCTTGGATCCTCTTTCTCCCTCTCTCTCTGCCCCTCTCCCCCTCGCACTCTCTTTCTCAAAAATAAATAAACATTAAACAAAATAATAAAAAAAGATTAAGCTGTTTCACTAAATACTTCCTTTCAGCCTTCCTCAGTTTCCTTAAAAATCATGGGTCCACCCTTAGTGTGCAAATCTTCAGGGTCCTGGAAAGTCATTGTGATCTTTTACTAGTTTTCCAGCCTTGGAAAGGGTACTTTCCCTTTAGCAAGTAAAGGATAGTTGTTTCCAGAACTGGTTGTAAGCCATGGGCATGTTGTGTGGTCTGGGAATGCTAATTAGGTAAATGAAACCTGGCTTCTCTCTTTGACATCAGGATTGTGTAGCCTATTAAAACAAAAACATCCTAGCATTTCTTGGAGAAAGAACTGTCCAGATGACATCAACAAGAGCCCACATGCTTCAGTGACTCAGGTGTTGCTTAAATGCCAATGACAACTGGCTTGATCTCCAATTCAAAATGTACATGGTGGAGAATAAGTGGGTGTGAGGGGTATGTGGGGCACTTCCCTTCTTCCATTCTTTTTAAGAGGGCATGCACTTAATGTTTTTAATTGAAAGGAGTTTTTAATCTCCTCATAGAATTCAAAATAATAAACACTCATGTTAATTGTAGGATAGATTCTTTAGAGATGTTGGTTTATTCATTCATTTCATCATTGGTTGCATTAGGTGCTAATTGGAACTGGTGGACCTTTCTACCACATTTTTGTCTTTTTGGGGAAAAAGAAAACCAAAGCCTTATTGCAGTCTAGGAGTGCTGTACCTATTCTTTTTTGTCTACATGACTAGTCTGTGAGAATCTGAATCTCCTCTAAAATAACCACATCAATTGCTAGATATTGCTTTCAGAGATTTACAAATTTACAAATTGTATTATTAATATAATTATATGTAAGCTAAGCTAGCAGCTCTGTAGTTATCAAAATTAACTTGGCAAAAAAGAAAAGAAATCTAGTTAGTCTTTTTTTTTTTTAATCAGCTCAAAATGTTAAATAGTTTTTGTCAAAAGACCCAAGAAATGCGTAATAGCCTAAGTGAGAATGGGAGCAATTGATGAAGTCAGGTCTTAGAAATTGTAAGATTGTTAGGTTAGTGGGAGGGGAGAAAGGATGTTTTGGGATGACAGAAAGTTGTGTCAGGGTAGGATATCCTTGTTTTATGATCTTGTTTGTTTTTAATTAAAACTTTTTTGATTTGATGTATAAATTGGCATACAAGATCCCATTAGTTTCTGGGGTACAACATAATGATATGATATTTGTATATACTGTGAAATGGTCACCACAGTAGATTTGGCTAAAATCCTATTGTAAAATGTAAATTGTAATACATGGTTACAATTTATTTTTCTTGTGATGATAACTTTTAAGGTGTAGGATATTCTGAGTTTGATACTTCAGGGATGAAACAATTCTGGGCAGGAATCCATCTAGGAAAGTGTAGAGTGAGTGAAGAAGTGACTTAGTTTTAGAGTTCTTGATCTTCATCAAGAGAGTTTTGTATTTCTCATCACATGGGCATCAAAATCAGCAAGAATGTTGATAACAATGGGGATGGAGAGGGAGACTGAGTTTTGGTGCTAATTCTCAAAATCTCTGGGGACTGATTGGAATTTAGTAGGTAACAAATGAAGGCATAAGAATGCCAAGACAGATGATCCGAGCCACAGACATTCATTAAAAAACATCTCATACCTGATAAAAAGTACAGCATAGGGAATATAGTCAATAGTGTTTTAATAATGTTGTATTATTAATTAATGTTATATCACCACTTATCGTGGGGAGCAGTGAGTAATGTAATATAATATTGTATGTTAATTATACTTCAATAAAATTTATTTTTAAATTTCATACCTATAAAGGATGTAAAGAATACTGTAACATACTTATATATGCCCCATCTACCTTAAATACAGTTGACACTCCTTAGGTACCTTCCTATATGGGAGTAAGGATTACTTCAGAAGAAACAGATTCTCACAGTGAGATCACAGTGAGATCTTGAAACCCTAATGATACAGACGTGACAGTTTGGAAATAACATTGTACGCAGAGATTGACAGCTTTATATCCAGATTCCAGTGTGAAAGAAGATGGGAAATGAGTCATCTCTTTATTAAGAAAAAGGAAAAAGGGAAATGGTGCCTTTGGGAATGAATCACGTTTCAACTGAAGCTGGAAGACAGTGGGAACCTACATAGGTATGGGCAGAGGGAAGCTTATCATGAAATGATGTTTTCAGAGGGCACAGAAAAGAGGTCTCAGAATTGCAGGAGAAGTAGGAGGCTGGGTCAGGGGAGGAGCAGCACAGAACCTGGGGAAGGGTATGTATGAGAAGATGAGAGTGTCTTATTCACAGTGTGAAATGCCAGCATTTGCAGAGACGTGAAGGTGGGAAGGAACCGTTCAGGGCTTTCAAGGATAACCTGTCAGAGGATTTCAGTGCATTGTGTCTTGAGGACGTTTCTACTAGAAGCAACTGCTTAGCCAAAGATTTAGGTGCAAATGATTTATTAAAATAGTGCTCCCAGGAGAAACTAGTTAGGGAGTAGGAGAAACCAGCTCCACAGATGGGTGGGATAACATGACCCAGGTGAGCCAATCATGTGCAAGGAATTGTTTGATTGGATTTCTGGGTAACACATTTCTCCTTAAAAGGTGCTGGTTGAAATACTTGTTCTTTCCATCAGGGTTTGGTGGTGTGCAGATGTCAGGTCTGAGACATCCGCGGCCACGTTATTACCGTGAGCAAAGCCAGACTGTACATGAAGCAAAGCCAGAGAAGGTAAAGCAAAGATATGGAACCTGGTAAGATGGTTCCTGGGTCACACTGGCCTGGGACTCCCAGAATCTCAGAAAAAGTCCTTTGTTGTGTAAACCAAATTGTTCTGAAATTTTGTTGTCATTATTGTGATTGTTATTGCTTGTAACAAAACTGTAAATTCTCAAACTCTTTAGACTCCTCTCGTGTTTATCCAAATGTGCTTTAATCTTGGAATTGAGAGTAATCAAAAATGAGTAATGACATCACATATTCGGGTTTAGCTTAGAACACAGAGGAAATATTTCATAGCATTACAAGTAAATGAAAGAAAACTTCCTTTCTCATTGAAAAGGAAAGAGGAGATTATACTTCCACAAATATCTCTTCTAATTTATGTCTTCTGGTCTTGCAGTTAGCTTTTTTAAAATTTGAGAATGAAGAGACTGAGCCCTCCAAACCAATTTCCCCATTGAATTAAGCCTTTTATTTTATAGCAAAACAACTTTACATCCTCCGTGTACTTCCTAGGTTACTTTTCTAAATCTTCTGCATTCTTGTGCTCTTTGTGTTGTGTGCTCTGAGGTGGTTCTCCAAGTTGTCTTTGCAGGGCTTCTGCCTGCCTCTAGTCTGTGAATTCTAGCAGCAGAAACAGATGGCTGAATTCCAAGTGTATTGTTGCTCTAGTTGCCACGTTTATTCATTTCCTTTCCGAAGATTCCAAATTCTTCCGTTGTTTTCTGAGGCATTTGCTTTCTCCTACAGTCACCTTCTTGGGGTCTTTTTTCTTAAGTTACCTCCTATTCCATCAAAGTTCTTTCCCCATGTTCTTCACCCACCACACCTGAAGTCTGCTGCATTTCCCTCCTCTGCCCCCAATTATTTCAAATGTCCTTATCTCTTGCAGGCTTCTTTTCTTCCTTCGGGTAATTTGAGAGACTTGATTGTTCCTCTTTTCCTTTTTGACATTTTGAGGATGAACCATGGTCGTTTTTATCTCTTTGACAAATTCTTGTAATCTCTGCTTTATAAGGATTCAATCCCCATCTCCCTCCACTCAAGCAGCTAAGCTCGTCTTGTTTACTTCTCTCTTCTTGTAACCAAGTAGCATATTTTATTTCCCACTTTTCTCTACCTCCTACCTTAACCCTGCATTTCTCTTGTGTTTCCAGGTTGATTTAATCAGAGTAATTCATTCGCTGAGGACCTGAGTAGCCTGGGTGGTTTTTGTTTGTTTTTGTTTTTTGTTTTTTGTTTTTTAATAAAAGATAAAACTAATTCAATCCACATAACTGACCTGAAGTACTGAGTTGACATTTTAATTTTAGAAGAAAGTTAGATCTGTTACAGGTTTAGGAAATAAGGTTAGTAAGGATCTGAGATTTGATTTCTATATTGCTATTTATATTCATCTAATTCATACAAGAATGTATACTTACTAGTTACATAGATGTGGTTTTTCTAGTTGGGAAGTAAAATTTTTAATATGAAGATTCAACAACAATCTGACATTTTTATGGTATATAAATTGGGTTAGAGAGTACCTCATTTCATTTTCTATTTTACTGCAAGAGTTAGTCACTAGAAAATAGGTCTGAAAGAGTAAGCAGGAGATTAACTGGAAACCTGTAAATATTTTACTTTCCGAGCCTCCACCTGTCTACTTTTGCTGACAGTATGTTGACACAAACATGATTTTATTGACAATTTAACATCTCCCCCAACTTTCTGCTCTGCTAATTGTACTTTCATTTGTTCAGGTTACAGTTGGGGATTTCTGGATTCTGACAACCCAAGACATTCAGATCTATTCAAGGCAAGTAATACTGCTTTTTGAATAAGTTTATCATTTTTTTTCTTTTCCCCAATTCAGTTTTAGCCACATATTTAACATAGCCACAGGACTTGTCTCAGGTAGAAAATGGCTGCTACTTTAGGGATGTACCTTTTTCCTATTTTTGTTCTTGGGAGTTCTACCTCATAAGACATTGTGCAAAAGGTCCTGAAGTTGAAAGGAGAGGAGGTAGGAAGGAAGAGGAGAAAAGGAATTCCTTGAGGGCATTTAATAGAAATATTTCCTTGGTTCTCCATTTCTGTCATAGACTGGTGCTCTCCATGAAAACAGCACCGACTGATAAGAAATGGAACTTTATGAAATCATCTTCTCTGTTATCTTTTGTAGAGAAGTTAGAGGTCCTTCCTTGTCTTCTCCATCCTTTTTCTACTGTTTTGTTACAAAATTGTTTCAACAAAAAAGTAAAATTTTCTCTCCTCTTCCCTTTTATTTGATATTAAGCTTAATTAGGATATGTCTTGGTCCTGGAACATGGATGTCCATTTAACAATTCAATTTTGTCTTCATTTCAGGGAAATTTTCTTCTATTTTATCTATGTATCAACAGCTTAATTTGATAGGCTTTTTACTTCAATTCCAATAACAATTATCTTTATATTGCATCATCTCTGTTTTAGGGCTTAACTTTATCTAATTGTATTCATCTCTTCTTTCATCAGAATTATCAGGATGTATCAAATCTTTCTGTACCATGGTGTGAGATAATAGAAAATATATACATTGGTCTCTGCCTTTGGATCCTGGCATAGAGCTCCTAAAACTCTTGTAGATTCCTAAGTGACGGGAGCAGTAGGAGCATCTTTTGTTCTAATGAGGGACTCTGAGTAGGCTCCTGGATGGAGGCTGGTCACCAGAAAGACCAAGCCATGATTAGAAGCTTGGAATTTTCAGCTTTATTGCCCCTTCTCTAGAGAAGGAAGAGGGACTAGAAATGGAATTAATTGATCATGCCTGCATAATGAAGCCTCCACAAAATTCCAAAAGTATGGGGTTCAAAGAGCTTCCAGGTGGGTGAACACTTCTATATATCAGAAGAGTGACGCACTCCAACCCTTGGGACCCTCTCAGACATTGCCCTATATGTCTCTTCATCTGTCTGTTCATCTGTATCCTTTATCATATCCTTTAATAGACTGGTAAATGTGTTTTCCTGAGTTTTGTGAACTGTTCTAGCAAATAATTGAACCTAAGACACAGGAAGTAATAGGAACCTCCAATTTATAGCCAATTCAGATAGAAGTTGTGGTTAACCTGGGGACCTACAACTTGTGATTGGTATCTAAAGTGAGGGGAGGCAGTCTTGTGGGACTGAACTTTTAAACTGGGGGTTCTGACTCTATTTCCAAGTAGATAGTGTCAGAATTGAGTTAAATTGTAGGACACTCAACTGGTGTTGAAGAATTGCTTGGTGTGAGGAAAAAAACACCACACATTGGATAACTAGAAATATCTAAAGTGTTCTATATGAGTAGTAAAGGAGACACACAGAAGAAATATAGGGGTTTTTTTTGTTTTACTTTAATGTTTTTATTTATTTTTGAAGGAGAGACAGAGCGAATGTGAGGGGGCAGAGAGAGAGAGGGGGACACAGAATCTGAAGCAGGCTCCAGGCTCTCAGCTGTCAGCCTGACGTGGGGCTTGAACTCCCGAGCCGTGAGATCATGACCTGAGCTGAAGTCAGACACTCAACTGATTGAGCCACTTGGGCCCCCAGAAATGTAGGTTTTTAAAAAAATATATATGGTAATTGGCTTTCAGTAGTATCTCTTCTGTACTTAACTAACTCTATATTGTTATTGGTTCTCTCTAGAAATTTTAATACATGTTTTGTTTCCTTAGTCACATTTTCATCTTTCATTTATCTTGTTTTTGTGTACTTGTTTTACTGTACATGTGTTCTGGGGATTACTTTCTAGGGATATGGATTTAATGTAAGAAAAGGCTTTCTGGTTTTTTTGAACTGTTTTATTCTAGGTTGGGCTTTATTTTTACTTTTTAGTCATTTGCATGCTATTGCTGCACCCTCACCCCTTTCTGGACTGTGGTATCTATTCTATATTTAGTGTGTCATTTTTTGGTTTTGCTCAATTAGTGACAAAACAGTCAAATTGCTCTGACATAGTATGTATGTGTTGAGTTGATTATTGCACACCACCACCCCCCGCCCCCACCCCCACACTATATCTGAGATCTATGACCACTAACACAACCTCTGAGGTCACCATCTCATGTCAAGGAACTCTTTAAGGACTGTTATTTTGTATTCTATCCTGTTTCTTAGCCTGATTTATTGGCCAGGGGTGGACATCGACCTTTGCAGTTTCTGATAGGTAACTGGGCTGAAGTCTTTTTTTGGAACCTGCTGAATATTCTAGTCATTACACCAGTTAGTTGGTGTGTGTGTGTGTGTGTGTGTGTGTGTGTGTGTGTGTGTGTGGTTTTCTAAAGGAGAATATGTCAGGAGGCTTTGAATGGTTTCTCCCATTCGAGGTACTGTTGTATAAGCTCTACTTTCACTGTAGAGTCCACTTTATTGTTTACGTTCCCATTTCTTTCCTACTACTCCTCCAATTAAGAAAAAGAGAAAAATGACTCCTCTTCAAATCTTGGTATTAGTTTCCTAGGGCTTCCATAAAATGTACCACAAATATGGTGGCCTACAACAACAAGAACTTATTGTCTCACAGTTCTGCAGGCTATAAGTCTGAAGTCAATGTGTCAACATTCCCTTTTAAGGTTCCAGGGGAGAATCCTTCCTTGGTTCTTCCAACTTCTGGTGACTGCTGGCATTCCTTGGTTTGTGGGTACATCACTCCAATCTATGCCTCCATTTTCATATGGCTGCCTTTTTTGTGTGTCTGTGTGTCCCCTCCTCTCTCTCACTGGACTTAGGGCACACCCTCATCCAGTGTAATTTTTGTTTTGATACTTAATTACATCTACAAAGACCCTATTTCCAAATAACGTCACATGCTGAGGTTCTAGGTAGACATGAATTTTTGGTGGATACTAAAGGTGTAACTACAGGTTATAAAGGTATAACCTGTATAACTACAGGCATATTAGGAAAAACTTTACTTTCAAATTTTTGTCAACCACAAACACAAATCTACAGGATCACCGAAGGTTAGCTGTATTTTCTCTCCTAAAGACCGCAGTTCATATCCTACAGATGCCTGATGTCCCCAGATCTGGTAAATTGCTCCTTTAGCCCAAGGCAATGAAGATTCTCTTCCCTGTTGCTAGCCTTGGAGGTATAGCATAGTTCCTGTTAGTTTCCCTTAACTCTGCCCATCACTTTGTAGATAACCACATTAGTAAACTATTCTCAGCTACCCAATATATTATCACATTTGCTGCTCAGTCCCTGCCTGATTCTGCATCCTCGCTTTATAACTGATTTTGCAGGGAGTATTTCTGTTTTCCCATTTAAGACTGTATTTGTTCCAGGTTTTTCAGACATTCGCTTTATCATATTTTTAAAAGTCCTTTACTCATGTAATGAGTTTTTAAAATTATTTTGCATACCAATTTTTTCTTCATGTATTCAGGTGATTGGATTTTCCACTTTAATCTGTTTAATGTGTGTGGTAACCTGCGTTCTCTAGGAAGCAGAACCTGAAGCAAGGATTAAAATGGTGATGCTTTTGTAACTTGGGAGGTGCAAACCCAGGGTAGTGAGAGAGAAGAAAAATGGAAGTAAGGCAAGGAAATATGGGAAACTTTGTGAAGGGATGGCTTACCATGCTGGCTTCTGCTTCATGGGTAGCCAAAAAGAGAGCAGTTCTCTTGGTAGTTGTATTCATTCAACACCAGAGACTTTCCTGAATGTGCTGCAAAGGGAACTGTGTCTCCAAGCAGTAGTACTTGGGAGGAGTGTGTCTGCCCAGGCCCACTGGTTCCTATTGATAGAAGTTTACCTCACAGGAAGTAAATTGCCCTGTATATCCAGGTTTCATCATCTAGCCCCTTTGATAGAAGCTTAAGATACCTGGTCCCATGCCCTGCTGTATAGTGTTTCATTCCACCCCAGAAGTAGGAGGTGTCAGACATCCAGGTATGTGGTTGACTGGCTCAGTTCTGCAGTGGTGAGTAAACAGGAGGGCCTACTGCTAATTAGGGCCAATTAATAATCCAAAGCTAACAGTGATGGTAAGGTCTGTGAAGCATTTGAGCCAAAGGAATCTGAAGAGGCCCATAGATCTGGGTCTAACACATGTGGTAAGTCACATTTACAGATCTTACTAATACTAAACCTTTGGATTCCTGAAGAAAACCCATCTTGGTCACTGTGGCAGCCATGAAAATGTAAAGCTCAGGATCTCCTGGGCAGAGTATGGTTGATTAACAGCCCCAATTGCCACCCTCAGTATTAATCACCACCTTTGTGTTATGGCCATGTTCACCACAGGCCTTGATTAATCTCCCCCAGTGCTCAGTTATTTACTTAGCTGATGACTCAGCATGGTGGTGAAACTAATGCAGGCTCATTTCTGAGGGCCATAAAATCCTCTCATGGGTGACAGGCTTAAGGACTCACCAGTGGCCTTGCTACAACTTTCTTAGAACTGCACTGCATTTGAGGGTCTTTTTCATTCACTTCCTCCTTTCACAAGAGTCTGAAAGTTTTCTGCTTCCTTATCCTTATTCCTTCTCAGGAATCTCCCTCAATAAATTCCTTGCACATATTATACCAACTTGGTGTCTGCTTCTTGGAGGACATGATTAGCATAGGTACAGTATATTATCTGTATAAACGTTGCTAGATTTGGTTTACTAATATTTGTCTAGATTTCTATGTTTATTTTCCAGAGTAAAATTGGTTGATTATCTTTTGTTCTTATGCTGTCTTTGCCTGGTTTTAATACTGTGGTGATACTGTCCTAGAAGTTTGGTGGAGTTCATCTAAAAAACCATCTGGGGAGTGCCTGGATAGCTCAGTTGAGCGTCCAACTCTTGACTTTAGTTCAGGTCATGATTTCAGTTTCCTGAGTTCAAGCCTCGTGTTGGACTCTGTTGACAACGTGGAGCCTGCTTGGGATTCTTTCTCTCTCCCTCTTTCTGCCCCTCTCCTGCCCGCATGCTAGTGTGCTCTCTCTCTCAAACTTGAAAAAATAAGATAAAAAATAAACTATCTGGGCCTGCTGAGTGTGTGTGTGTGTGTGTGTGTGTGTGTGTGTGTAAGAAGGTTTTTAAACTATTATCCAATTACTTTAATGAGTGTAAGATTCTTTATGCTTTCTATTTATGTGTGTGTGGCAGTTTTGTAAGGGAAAGATGCCTGGAAAAGGGTTTTCAAACCCATTTGCAGAAAGTTGCTGATACTCATTTTTCAAATCTCTGCTGTATTTATAGTTATGCCAATCTTTTCATCATACTTTCGTATTGAATTTTGCCAGAAATTTATCTATTGTCAATTTCATTAGTCTTGTTGATCAATTTTTGACTTTAACTTCTTCTATTGTATGTTTTCTATCTTATCTCCACTGTTATATTTTCATGCTATTTTATTTTTCTAACTTCTTAGATTTAACACTTCATAAATTTTAATGTTTATTCATATTTAATGTAAGTATGGCTATAAATTTCCCTTAAAGGACTAATTTTACTGCATTGCATGTGTTTTCGTGTACGCTATTTTTTTCATTTGGTTGTAATTAAATTTTTTTTTTTTGTTTTGGAATAATTTTAGTTATAGAAAAGTTGCAAGAATACTAGAGAGTTCCTGATTACTTTCATCTAGTTTTCTCTCTGTCAACATTTTATATAACTGTAGTTCGTTTATCCAAACTAAGAAATTAATAATGGAAAAGTACTATGAACTAAACTACAAATTTTATGTGAATACCACCAGTTTTTCCACTAATTTGTTTTCTGTTCCATTGAACCCAAATACCACATTGCTTTTAGTACTTACATCCCCTTAGTCTTTTCTAATCTATGAGAGCTTCTTTCTTTTCTTGTTTCTTTGTGACCTTGACAGTTTTGAGATGTAATCATCAGATGTGTTGTTGACTGTCTCTCAATTCAGCTTTGTCTATTGTTTCTCTCCTGATTGATGAGGGAGCCAAAGGCAAGCTGAAGGCAAAGCAGAAGCTGACATCCATGACCTGCTCCCCTTCCCCACCCCTCCACATGGGATATGTGTGACACTCCTCAGGCACTCCTGGCTGCCCAAGAACAAAGGAAAAGGAAAAACAAATGGTTAACTGATAGAAATCACAGTCCTGCAAGACAAGAGTCTCCATCAGTTTGCAACTGTCTTAATGATTTACAAGAAAAAAGGCATCTCCAGAAACCTATAGACTCAATTTCCTGGAGCCCTAACATCACCCTCCCCTCCACAGAGATGTGGGGAACAAAAGCTAGAAGAAAATGTAGATAAAAGTAAATTTCTTTATAACCTGCAGCCCACTGACAAATACTGAGATAGGTAGAGTGAAACATACCTCCAATAAACTCCCACATGTCTTGTCTTAATGTTAATGCCTTACTAGAGGGCAAAATAACTTTAGCTCAGCAATAGCAAGGCCTCCAGTATTGTAGGAGTCCTCTTTAGCATATGAAAGTCCTTTTGGAAACCCTTCTTTTTCCTTACCCTACCCTAACTCCATAGTATATAATTAGTCACTTCTCACAACCCCAGTGCAACTCTTTCTGCCCACCCGGGTCCTGTCCCTGTGCTTTAATAAAATCACCTTTTTGCACCAAAGACACCTCAAGAATTCTTCCTTGGCCATTAGCTCCAAAATGGCATCACTGATTAGACTGGGGTTGTGGGTTTTGTGGCAGAACACTGGACAGGTGAAGTGCTCTTGTTATCATATCAGGGGCACATGATATAATACTAACTTTGATCACTTAGTTAAGCTGATGTCTTTCCACTGTAAAGTTACTATTTCCCCCCTTTTCATAGTGTATTGTTGGAAGTGAGTGACTAAGTCCAGCTCATACACAAAGGAAGGTGAGAGGGTGATATGTCCTATGTATTCTTAGGAATGTTTTGGTAAGGAAAAAGCTCTTTATTCAACCATTAATAGATGTATAGATTTTTAAAAAAATAGGTTTCAAAATAGAGTTACTCTACAATCCAGGAATTGCACTACTATTTACCCAAAGACTGCAAAAACCCTAATTCAAACATATACATGCACCCCTATGCTTTTTGTAGCATTATTTATAATAGCCAGACCATGGAAGCAGCCCAAGTGTTCATTGATAGATGAATGGATAAAGAATATGTGGTAAATGTATACAATGGAATATTATTCAGCCATAAAGAGAATGAAATCTTGCCATTTGCAATGAACTACATGGAACTAGGGAGTATAATGTTGAGTGAAATCAGTTAGAGAAAGACAAATACCGTATGATCTCACTCATATATGGAATTTAAGAAACAAAACAAATGAGCAAAGGAAAAAAAATGGGGAGGGGGGAGGCAAACCAGGAAACCAAGTCTTATCTACTGAGAACAAACAGATGGCTACCAGAGGGGAGGTGGTGGGAAATGGGGGACATAAGGGGATAAGGATTAAAGAGCATACTTTCCATGAAAAAAGAAAGTGATAAAAACAATATTTTGGGTTTTAATCTAATATTTATTTTGCTGCTTAAAGGTGCCAGTGTTGGCCATTAGGGACTCTTTGAAGTTGATGCCTGTGTGTGTGTGTGTGTGTGTGTGTGTGTGTGTGTATGTATAATGTTTTTAATTTTTATTTTTAGAGAGCGTGCACAAGAAGGGGAGAGGGGCAGATGGCGGGGGTGGGGGGAGAGAGAGAGAAAGAGAGAGAGAATCTTTTTTTTTTTTTTTTAATTTTTTTTTTTAACGTTTATTTGTTTTTGAGACAGAGAGAGACAGAGCATGAACAGGGGAGGGGCAGAGAGAGAGGGAGACACAGAATCTGAAACAGGCTCCAGGCTCTGAGCTGTCAGCACAGAGCCCGACGCGGGGCTCGAACTCACAGACCGTGAGATCATGACCTGAGCCGAAGTCGGATGCTTAACCAACTGAGCCACCCAGGCGCCCCGAGAGAGAGAATCTTAAGCAGGTTCTATGCACAGTGTGGAGCCTGACATGGGGCTCCATCCCATGACCCTGGGATCATGACCTGACCCAAAACCAAGAGTCAGACACTCAACCAACCCCAAAAACAATTACATATTTTTAAAATTGCTTTTAGGGGAAAAATATCTAAGGAATGCAAAACTTGTCAAAAGTGTCAGTTAATATACTTTTTTTATTTTCATCAATCATATTCTATTGGAGTTAATGGATTATTGTTCCCCTCTTGTTGGAAAAAATCAGCTAGCTTAATCATTAATTTTTTTTTGAAATTTTTTGGCAAGTCAGAGTAATTCATTTGGATTATCAAGAGAAAGTTTATAGTATAATGGGCTGAATTCTCAAAAGTTGTTAATCGTTGAAACTTAACTGCATTCCAGATCCATACTGACAGTGAGAATGAACTTACTTATGTGTTATGATTATGGATTTGATTTCTCATCTCAGCAGATAAAAAACTGGATGCCTCCCTGGTGCATCTCAAAACTGATCTGAAAGCTTATAAGACTATTTAAAATTTGAATATGAGGAAGACGTGAGTATTTGGTATATTCTAAATATTTGACTCAATGTCATTTGCCTGTGGTATATAAGTTCCTTGAAGGCAGAAATTTTTATTTTAATACAACATTTAGCAGATACATTTAGTCATTTTTTTTTTTAACCAATAAAGTTTGGGCAACTTTGTGCTAATATGTCCACACATAAATACTATTTCTTCCATAAGATTTTACCATTCACCAAAATGCACCATGGATGTGGCAGCGGGTTATAGCTTTTACATCTTCTAGGTTGTTTTAAAGAAACATAGAGTTGAAAACACTTACAGAATGCTATTTATTGTCTTCAGTTTACTAAATAGAAATGGATATGTGTGTCTACATGTGGTATATATACTTGGAAAATTGTTACACTCATAGCCAACCTGTATGTTTGTTTGATTCCCACCCCCCAACTATTTGATTTGCAAGTGGTAGAGAACAACACCTGAGAGGCTGGTCTCTGTTTCCTAATAAGCCTGTAATCACTTGGCTAATCCCCTAGGGGCAGCCATTGTGTAAACTGTCTCTTGAGTAGTCCCAAGTACTGATGCAAATTGACAAATAATTAAAAACATATGTAAATGTTCCCACTAAATTTGGACTTATGGTTAATGCTTAATTATGTTATTTTAGTGCATGGTGAAACATTTCAGGTGATGATTAACATTTTGAAAATATCAAGTAATAGTAAATACTAAGTATTTACTCAGACATGTGAAAGAAAAATGGAAATTCAAGCAAAGGGAAGTCCTGCCAAGTCAACCTATGCCAAAATTATTAATAGAATGGAGCTCAATTCTTTGTTTTTAATGTTTATTTATTTTTGAGAGAGAGAGAGAGAAACAGAGTGGGGGAGGGGCAGAGACAGAGAAGGAGACACAGAATCTGAAGCAGGCTCCAGGCTTTGAGCTGTCAGCACAGAGACCTATGAGGGGCTCAACTCATGAAGCCTGAGATTATGACCTGAGCCAAATACAGACGCTTAACTGATTGCACCACTCAGGAGCAATCGGAGAATGGAGCTCAATTCTTTTTTTTTTTTTTTTTTAATTTTTTTAAATGTTTATTTATTTTTGAGAGAGAGAGACAGAGCGCGAGCCAGGGAGGGGCAGAGAGAGAGAGGGAGACACAGAATCTGAAGCAGGCTCCAGGCTCTGAGCTGTCAGCACAGAGCCTGATGTGGGGCTTGAACTCATGAACTGTGAGATCATGACCTGAGCCGAGGTCAGATGCTTAACCGACTGAGCCACCCAGGCACCCGGAATGGAGCTCAATTCTTAATGTTACTTTCAAAATCCTCCAACTTTTTTCTTTATCCCTTTGCTTAGATTTTATTTGGGTCTGGGAATGGGCATCAGGAGGAGCGTAGCTTTTGATTTTGGTCTCTTCCATAGTTTGAAAACTAGGAACCAAGCTAAAGCAGCAAACTGTTGTGTACATTTGATTGCATACACTGAGACCTGGCATAAGTTTCATTACTTCTATTTTATTCTAAGGGAATGTCTGTGTCCCCTAAACTAGTTTATTATCTATAATAGCAAAGAAAATGGATGACACACAGCTGCTTTGGTCAACGTGTATCTCACTTGGTATAAACAGAAGTGCTTACGTGTACTGTACCAGGGTCAGTCACCTGCCCATTGGCTCCTGTTCTCTTTCTGCCCTTCCCCTATTCTGCATCACAGGAAGCTACATTTCCATGGCCTCTTTCCTTCTGGCATCTTTATAGGTTTGGCCAAGAGGGAGCACAGAAAGAAAGCTGGAAGGCTGGAGGTGAGAGGAGAACGCAGCTTATACCCCTATCCTTATTTCCTGAGGTGTCCCTTCTGCATCCCCTCAGGGGTTCTATATCCCCTAGATAGCCCTGACTGCACCACCTTTCATTGTCCCTCAAACCCTAGGGGGTGATAGCAGCTTCTTGTTACTGCTACTTAGTGGATTTTCTTACCTCTGTTGCTTTCCATCTGTCCCATCACCCATGTGGCCAATTTCCTGTAATTACTTCTTTATTAAAGATCTATGGTTGTTGCTGCTTCCTGGCTGGACCTTGTAGACTCCTAGTTATGTCAATGAACAGGAGTCAGGATGAGAAGTAGCCCGTGTTGGTGTCCTGTGCAGATCCCATTTGCTGGTGAGATGTACCCAACCCCCAGCTGCTGTGAATGTTGGCTATTAATGGCTCAGGATGCACTCTTTTCCAGAGATGTCTGGGGAACAATGCCGTCCCACCTGACCAACAACTGACTGAGTTGAGATTACAAACCATCCATTCTTTGCCTTAAGGATAAACAAGTCTATGGTGCCATTCATGCTCCAGTGCTCCCTGTGCCATTCATCAGGGACCAGACTTCAGCCAGCCCACCTTTGCTTGCTTCCTTGCCCTTCTTGGTTCTATTCCCTCACTTCCTTAACTTCTCTTGGAAGTGCAACCTCAGAATAATCAATTGTAGGAGAACCCCCGTCCCTGGCTCTGCTTCTAGGGCACCTGACCTAAGTATATTTCACGGCTCATTTTATCCATTTCTTCTGTCTTATGAGGTGGTTAAATGGAAGTTGTGAACAGAGCTTCAATTACAGTTCCTAACAGAGTGGTAATGGTGAGAATATTAAAAAAAAAAAAGAGAGAGAGAGAGAAAAGCAACAGCTGAACATCTTAGAGGATCTACTGTTGTTGAACTCAAAGCTTTACTATATAGAGGAAGAGTGCCTTACAAAATTAAGGGTTAGAACACTATGTATTATGGCAAAAAAGATGATATTATGCTTTTTACTAGGTGAGTGTGGAGCCCCAAGAGTTTGAGTGAAAACACCTGGGGGTGATTAGAAATGCAAGTCAGATTTAAGACTAGAAATAGAAACTGAGACAATTATATGTAGGCAATTTTTCTCAGACTTGAATAATACATAACTCTCCTTTGGGGTGATAATTCTCTTGTATTCCTAACTAATATTGACTTAAGTGTTTTTTAGTACAGAATTACTTGTTTTTTAAGCTACTGGTGACACCTTCCATGTGGTATGTCATTTGATCTTCAGTTCATAAAAATATGTCTGCCCTGTCCTTATTTTAAAAAAAAAATGTTTATTTTTGAGAGAGAGAGCATGCAAGCGAGCACTAACGGGGGAGGGGCAGACACAGAATCTGAAGCAGGCTCCAGGCTCTGAGCTGTCAGCACAAAGCCCCACGTGGGTCTCAAACTCTTAAACTGTGAGATCATGACCAGAGCCAAAGTCAGATGCTTAACTGACTGAGCCGCCCAGGTGCCCTGTGTAGCAACTTTTTGAAGTGGTCATCCATGAGACTCAGAATATGGGTCACTTTATCACAAAACTGAAAATATTAAGTTCCCAGTAACTTTTAGAATACATCCTTGAATCATCTGAGGAGGGGAGGAGGGGGAGGATGAGCCCTTGGGAATGATGGTCTTAGGCTCTGCTTTCAGGGAAAGCCAGGCTACAACAAAGACTTGGGAAGGTGGCAGGACTGCAGTTCAGGGGTAGTCAAACCAGGAATGAAAACCAACACAGCGATGCATCGTTGATTAGGTCACCACCTCCAGTGACTGTGTTCCACCTTTGGGGACTTCTCAGAAACATTAGGAAATGTGTTTCAGAACTGTTTACATTTAACCATCCCCTCCAGTCCTCTCATGGGCATTACCTCCTTCAGATTTCTGGATTGTGCATGCATGCATGCATGCATGCATGCATGGGAAGCACCTTGAGAGAATTCCTGTGTCTCTCTCACTTCTGCTTCAGAACTTTCTAGGCAGTGGTATAGTCTCAGGTGCTTCAAGCTACATCTGCAGTCAGCTGGTTGAAGCTTTGGTAGAGCTGGTTGCTGCAACATGGTTGGAGTAAGAGGTTTACTAAGTGGATTGAAGTCATGCCCAACAGGTGTCCATACAGGCTACTATGTGTAGGGTAAGGGGCAACCACACGCTAGTGAAGACTGGATTGGGACTAAGGTCTGGCTCTTTACCACATAGAAACTGATCTCTGTGACCTAAGCAAGTCAGTCCTAAGGCACTTGTGTAAAAATTGAAGGTTGAGGGTGTTTGGTTTTCATCATACCTCTTTTCAGGGTTAAAATGACTTCATGAAAGCCCCCTCCTTTTCTTCCCTGCCTGCCACTGAATCTTCCTTAATTTGCAAGGCACAATTCAAATATTATCTTTTCAGGACCATGAATGGCTTTACAAAGGGGGGTCTCATGTTCTCCCCTGAATGCCCACTCTTTCTGGCAGAAGTCTAGCATGTATCACCTTTAGTGTAACTGCATATGCCTTTATTTCTGCTGGACTGCACTGTGTGGGACACAGATGGATTTTTGCCTTGTACTCATAACACTAGCAAGTTAGCAAAGTGCTGTACTAATGAGTACTAAGCACATTCCCTGGGTAAGTATCTGAAAATACTTGACATAAAGAAGGAGATTAAAGGAGAAAGAAGTTGGGGGCGGGGGCAGCCATGGAACCACATTCTATATTCTTGTGAGCACCTATTCTTTTGTTACCATAAGAAAAGTAAGTCCATAGCCCTGTTTTCTTTGAAAGAAGAAATTTTCTCCATTTCCACATTCTTCAGCTTGCATTTAGCCATTTTGCAGATTCCTTCCCCTTTTGCCTTGCCTTGCTTTCCTTTCCTTTCCTTCCTTCTTTTTTTTTTTTTTTTTTTTTTTTTTAAGGTTTATTTATTTGAGAGAGAGCACAAGCTGGGGAGGGGCAGAGAGAGGGAGAGAGAATCCCAAGCAGGCCCTGTGGGGTCTCAAGGAGGTGGGGCTCAACTTCATGAACCATGAGGTCATGACCTGAGCCAAAATGGAGAGAGATGAACGCTTAACCGACTAAGCCACCCAGGCACCCCCAGATTCCTTCCCCTTTTGAATCTATTCTTACAAGTCCTTCTCAATTTGTAAATAGGAAAAGAATAGTGTTGACAGGGAGAGAAGTTGGCAGGAGAAGGGAAAGAATTTTCCCTGGCCCCAAATGTGATGGATCCAGATCTGGAACACCCACAGCTCCTTTCTCCAGGTCTCCTGTTAGGAGAAAGGCTAGAAAGACAATAGAAGGTAAGGAGAGGATGGTAGAATGTGAAAAAATCCATGTACCTACCAGCATAGAGCCAGGCATTTTATTTCATAAAGGTGTCATAAAGATTAAGAAATTATTTGTATCCACCACTGCCCCCAACTGCCATTTTACGGGTGAGGAAACTGCTCCTAAACTGGCATATCATCAAAGTCCTGTAACCAGTACATTTCAGAGCTGGAAGTAAAAACCTAGGCCTGACTGCAGAGCCCAGGCTCTCCCCTGCCTCCTGCCAGAACACCTACTGGTACAAGACTCAGGTGCCCCACTATAAAAGCCTGCCACTCTTACGTGGGGCCTTCCCCCTACTCATCTGAATACAAAGGTTGCTGTGCCTGCCAAGAAGGATGCAGGCTCTGTGCCCAAACTTCTTTTCAGCTCTTCAGAAGGACAAATGCCCCTATTTTCCCACATGGGTTGAAAATGGTACCTTTGTACTCACATTAAGCCTTTCATCAGAGGCTCTTACCCTGTGAGATTAAGTTCAAGGTGGCTCACTGAGTGCATTCTCTTGCCTCCCTGCTCTTAGAAGAACCTGGTGTTCAGACTGAGCCCTGGATGCACACCAAGTGTATTCTGTGGCTCCAGAGACCAAAACGGCAAATGGAGAATCCTCAGATATGACAGAGAGAGCATGGCTTCCTATTACATAGTATGAGAGTAATAGTCTCTTGGAGCCTAAGCATGTGCCCAGGGTAAACACATGTGCTTCCTTAGAGCTGTTAACCTCTCCTTTGCCACTCGACTCTTCTTCAGTGGATCCTCCCAGGTGGTTAGTTTTCCCTGCAGAGGCTGCGGGTGCAGAGGAAGCACTTGGTCCCAACTGTGCTCATCTTCTATGTGGTTTTAGGCAAGTCTGTTAACTCCTACTACAGTGTATCTATCTCATGTGCCGGGAGGAGGCAGGCTAGCATTCCAAGAGACTTTCTACTTCCAAGATTCTAATCCGCTTTGGTAGGTGAGCTATTAGATAAATTAAGATGGTGTATCTTATGTCAGGAACTTTCTCTTCTGGAAACCCCAGGGGTGGGGAGGGGGCTTTCCTCTGAAATAACAGAGTGCTGCCAGAGACCACAGGTGATATATTTTTAATGAGTAATTAAGCCAATTAGGGATTATTAGCCTACGAATATTTTGTGTTAAATCCTTTTTATTAGAATATAATGCAGAATTAGAAGTTTAATTGATATGTGACCTAGTGTTAAGCACTGTTTATGAATCTAAAGATAGTAAGTCTGATCATTCTAAATGTTAAGAGCAGACCTACATAAGCTTATTTTCATGGGAAAAAAGAGTCTTGATGCTTGATGGTTTTCTTAATTTTTTTTTAGTTTTATTTATTTTGAGACAAAGCGTGCACACAAGTCAGGGGGAGAGAGAGAGAACCCCAAGCAGGTTCCCCACTGTCGGCGTGGAGTCCAATATTGGGCTTGAACTCGTGAGCCGTGAGATCATGACTTGAGATGAGATTGGATGTTTAACCAACTGAGCCACCCAGGTGCCCTGGCTTTTCTTAATATTTTAAAAGGACATATAGTAAGCATGAGTAAAAGTATATGTGGTAATTTTCTTAAGGTTTCTTGTTTGTTTTTAAACTAGAATGCTATACCTTGCATTTTCTTTTCTTTTGATTTTCAAATATGTATCTGTCCTTTAAAACTTACCTCCACTCAGAAGCTTGATTTATTTGTGTGGTTTGTATGTGATTGATGTTTATTTGGGTAATCTGAGGTAGCAGAAGAGGAATATATTTAATCATCTAACCTTTACAATAAGGAACATTTGAAATGTCAGCATTTTATTTCAGGAACAGGTGAGCTATTGCACTATGAGGCTTTTATTTATTTATTTACACCATGTGTCTTTCTGAAAAGGAATTTGAAATAGCTTAGAACAGCTTATAATAAGGGTAAAATAGTAAGAAAAAAATATGAAAGATGAAACAGAGTAAATATTCCAACCAGAAGAGTCAACATAGCTGCTATGATGGAATATAAGCCTGTGTCTCAGATTCTTGGAAGCAGGAAAAGGCAAGAAACAATTACATACTTCTTAATATTCAAAAGCAGGGATCAAGTTCTTCGGTTCAAAACTCAGATCTCTAATAGAGTACATTATATAAGGGACATTGGTTTAATCCATTCAACAAATACCTAAGTACTTACTATGTAGTCAGATCTGGGTCAGGTGTTGGAGGCAAAACTATGTAGGTATGAGTGCTCTTCTCACGAAGCTGTGTCTATGGGTACGATACAGATCAAACCTATTTATAACCAATTATACTTTTCTTTTATGTAGTTTAATGAAAGTAGCGATTCCTAAGCTCCTAAATTGGCTTAATTTCTTCTCTGACTCCCCAACTGAGACCTGAAAGCTGAGTAGGCGCAAACCCAGTTGAGGGGACAGAAGATCCCTGGATAGGGATCCCTGGCTGGATAGGTTGGAAAATGGCAGAAAGTTGTGTGTCTGGAGGAGGTGGTACGGACAGGAGAGGCCAGGAGAGGCAGGTGATGACAAGGTAAGCTTTACTTTATCAAAGTAAAAAATGTGGGTCTAAGTAGACAGCGTTTATTTTTCATTTTTATTTATTTTGAGAGAGAGCATGTGCATGCAAACGCGGGGAAAGGGCAGAGAGAGAGAGAGGGAGAGCCAGAATCCCAAGCAGGCTCCACACTGTTAGCGCACAGCCTGACGTGGGGCACAAACCCAGCACCCACAAGATCATGACCTGAGCTGAGGCCTAGAGTTGGATGCTCAACCAACTGAGCCACTCTGGAGCTCACAAGTGGGGGAGAAATATTTATTTCTTGAGAAATATTGGCCTTTATTTTAAAATTACTATGCTCAGGAAATTACATACTTTGTCTTACTTTTTTCAAGTAAAACTTGACAATCCTTTGTCAGTTCCCAAGAAAACTTAAAAAAAAAATTGTTTTAACTGGTCCATGAAACCCCAAAACCTGGGAAACATTGGTCTACATAGGACCCTCAACAATTATGGCTGGAGAGACATGAGAAGAGTAAAAATTTGGAGTTGAAGCATAGTGTAGTGGCAGGATTTCCTCATGGGACTGAGGAACACATAAACCATGGCTACCCTGGACAGTTACTCGGACTGAACAGTGTACTGGGCACCTACCTCATGAAATAAGTGGAAAATGAAATCTGATCCTCATTCCTCTTACTGAATAATGTATCCTGGTACAGGGCAGTGTCTTCTTGGAAGAAGGGACGCTTTTTTTAGGAAGACACTGGCCAGTGGTAACACATATGGTCTTCCAGTGATCTAGCTTGATCCAAAGATAGAATTTAAACCTGTAGGAGTAGATACATGGCATGAAGCTAGAATACCTGTTACACTTTTTCTGCCAGGTATATTTTTTAATGTGTACAACTGTTCTTCATTACCCTCTAGTAGGGGTCTAAAGTGCTAGCTGTTGATGATTAAAGATGGATCTATGTGTTTTAGAAATTAAGTTGGCAAGTGGAAGCATGAGTAGCAGTGAGGGAAGAAGAAAATATTGTGTCCTAGTCATTGAGTTAGATACTTTAGTAATTTTACATGATTGTACGTAAGTTTGCCCATAGAATCCTGACGAGTCCTGTCCTTGAGAGGTAGCATATGATCCAAGGAGACTGCTTCTTGAGAAAAGTGGTAGCTTTAACTATTCTCAACTTTTAATTTAGACCTCACTGGAGCAATCTTTTTCTCAAGACCTCACAATAAAAGTAGAGATGGTTCTAGTCAAAAACTTTTCAGAGAGGGTATAGCCAGTTATTATCAACAGCCCTGAAAAGAAAAAAAATCGTGACCTAAAGGTCTACTTTGGCTAACATGGACTACTAAATATGCCTTCTAGGATGAATTAGCTGCAAAATGCATCCAGGGGTTATAGGGTAAATTGACCTGCTCTATGGAGTATTTTTTTTAATATTTAATAATTGACCAATTATGTTGGAGACTGTGCAGAAAACATGGACTTAGTTAATGTTTAGTAATTCTTGGAAATAAGCAATTGCCAAAATTATTTTTTTCCAACATCTTTTTCTTTATATTATATCAATTCATGTTCATTGTAGAAAAATAGAAAATACAGATTAAAAAAAATCATAACTTTATCCTGTAAAGAAACAGTGGTAACATCTTAATCATGCTCTCAAATATTTTCTACCCACATATAGTTTGTGTATGTATATTTTTACCTAAGGTGTCAGTTGTGGTGACCCTGCCTTTTACAGCCTACCTCAGATCAGCTGGTACCCCTCCTACCACTCCCCAAGTTAAGTGGGAAGTTTAGTGCATGACTAAGATTTCTGAAATTGCTCAGGGACTTTGTCAACCTTGATTATCATTTCTTTATTTTGTAGATGCTTCCCTAGGTTTACTTGGCCTGCAGCTGTTTTTCCTCATTCTTTCCAAACACACAGAATATTACAGGGCAGCATCAAGTCCCTTTGGCATCTGAACACCTTGTTACTTCACTCTTTCTCTGTTCCTTATCTCTTTTATTCTTTATGTCTTCGCACACCCCAAATTGCTGTTTATTATTTCTTATTCACAGTGGCTTAGGAAAAGGCCTCAATAAGGTGGTTGCATAGGGGATTTAGAGCCTCAGGGCCTGGGTAGGAAAGTGGCAAAATGCCTAAAGGAATTGTAGTGGTACATAGTAAAATACTAAAAAAAAAAAAAAAAAAAAAAAAAAAATCCACCATAGACTGTATTTGACTTTAAAACAAAGAATGGGGCCATGCTACTGAACACCCCCCCCCCCCCCCCCCCCCGCTTAACTATATTGTTAAGAATAGATTTCAGCAAATTTGGACACTTAACAACCATCAGATTCTTTTTCTGTTATCTGTTTATGATAATTAGATTATCAGTGAGGGTACTCAAACTCTCTTGTAGGTGATTTGCAGTCTGAATTCTGCCATGCATACTATAGCAGCCATGAAAATACTCAGGTCTCCTGCTGTGGGGAGCATAACTGACTGCTAGTGCCAGCTGCTGCACCTCTGGACACACAGCCTCATTCACCCTGACATCCTGCTTCCTATGGCTACTTCCAGCCAGTCACTGAGCACGGCTAGCATTATTAATGCAAGTCCTTGGCTGCAACATGAGTGACTCCTGGGATGAGTGACTTTAGTATAGGAACTCCCTATCAAATTGGCTAAAAGTTTCTTGGAACCCCATTGTAAACCAAAACCCTTCCCACCTAATCTTTCTCTCTTCTTCCTTGGCTCCTTCATAAATGTCAGAACTTCCTCATGGCCTCGAGGTCCTCCCTGCCTTCATCAGCCCTCTTCTCTTTTCCTTCATGGGTATGTCCCCCAATAAATCCGCAATAATCCTGTCTTGACATCTGCTTCTCCAAAGTACCCAAATATTCTGTTTAGTAAGCGACCATTAAGAGTCCTAAAACCTGTTCCTGCGTTTGGGGAAGTACCAGTGTACTTGTCTCATAGGTACTCAAAGTTCCTTGCATGACAGGTTTACTTAGAGGGAGACACTGAAGTATTCTTGTGTTAACTGCTCTTGTAGGTATAAGCTTCTATTATACCCCTGTTTGTGCAAGAGCAGACGTGTCTGTAGTTTTCACCACTGAAAATCTATTTTGAGCATCTCTTACGCTAGTTAGCAAATCCTCCAATGCTGCTGGAGCTAGTTGTTATCATTGAAGCCCTTGCCGGTGTTGCTTCTACAGCAGGTCACCTGAAGAACACACACTGCACAGGGTTCTTCGAATATTAACTAGCCACCCCTGGAGGTAGATTAAATCAGTGCATACACACACATCCTATGGTCTATGCCTAAGTATTTTAAAGTAAATTACAGTGTAATGTGAACTTTACCCATGTCAGCAAATGCACCATATCAAATGACTGCATAATTGTCAATGGCATGAATATCCCAGTTATTTTAATCAATTGTACAAGAGTGGGCATTTTGGACTCCTAATTTTTAACTGTTAGTGTCTGATTTAGCAAAGCCTTTCAGTGTACTTAGGGCATTGTTCAACTTTTCACAGACTAATTTTTAGAGGTGGAAAAAAGCATGCCCAATTTTAAGATTTTTTGATATTCATTGCCAAAAAGTCACCCAGGAAGTCTGTTTTAATTTACAGTCCAACCATTACTATATGAGTAGGCTTCTTTTTCCCTTATTTTCTGCATGTGAAGTTATGTGAAAAGTGTAAATTTTTAATTAAAAAACCAACAATTTAAAAAACCTTTAAATCCTCCACTCTAGTTATAAAATAGAACTAAAACTCTCCTGTGTTTGTTGCCTCTCAACATTCCTCTCCATGCCTTTCCTCCCATAGGGTGGCAAATACAAAGCTAGTTGTGTGAGCAGTTCCAGGACAAGATAAACCCAATAGTTGCTGGGTCTTAGGCTTCTGCTTCCTGGGAGTTTACAAGAGGACCTTCTGGTGTATTCAGTGGGGGAGGCCATGCATGTGTTCTAAGAAATCTGAGCTCACTACACTCTGTGAATTTGGAAGGATTGTAGCGTAAAACAGATACCAAACACGAGCAGTGGGAGTGAAGTGGACTGCCCTGGGTTTCTTGCTTCGAAGCTCCCCATGGCCTTGTTCCAGCTCCCAGAACTAAAATGAAGCAGAATACTTTGGTGGGGTGAAATAAATGTCCACATCCATTTTAGGCAGCAAAACCTGGAGGAAAGAACAGAACATTTATGAGCAAATTGTCAAGATCACCACATTCTGATATGGGCTGCGCTCTCCAGGGCATTCATCTAGGTATTTAAAAAAAAAAAAAAAAAGACTAAACCAAAGTAGTGGGGCTCATGGTCCTATGTCCTGCAGCATATCTGTCTAGACTTGCATTACTCCAGTCTGGTCAAGTTTCCAGCTAGCATCTCAGGATGCCTGTTTGCTATCCTCCTAGGAATCCCTTCATCCTATTTGGAACTCAGGCTGCCTGTATCCTGCCTTCCTTTTTCTTGGTTTATACTTTTATTTTGGTGGAATACATTTCTAGCAGCTTCTTGAGAAAGAGGATGGGTATTACATTGTGTGTGTGTGCGTGTGGGTGTGTGTGTATGCCTGTGAATGTCTGAAAATGTCATTCTACCCCCACAAAGTTTGGGAGTTTAACAATAATTATAGGTTACAAGCCATTTTCCTTTACATTTCTGTGTATTATTTCATTATCTTTTTGCTTACAGTAATGTTGCTGCAAAATCTGAAGCCATTGTGATTCCTGATCCTTTCTGATCTGCTTTTTCTTCCTGGAAGTTGATAGAATCTTCTTTTCTGCCAGTGATCTGAAATTTCAAATGACTTTATGTAGCTATTTCCATCTACTACTTCTATTCAGAAAACTTTTTTCCCAGTAATAGCAGTTCGAGTCCTATTTTTCTGGGAAATTTTCTTGAACAATTTTGTTTTATGCTCTGTTTCCTCTTTTCTTTTTTTCCTAGATTTTCTGGGGCTGACATCCAATTTTTTTTTATATCTTTTTCTCCTATTTTCTGCCTCTTTGTACTTTTGCTCTACTTTCTAGGAGACTTCCACAACTTTATCTTCTAATCCTCTAATGACTACACTTCTGTTATGTTCTCAATTCCAAGATCTTTTCTGTTTTCTTAAATTTTTATGGCATCCTGCTCTTCTTATATGGCTGCAGCATTTTCTTATTTCTCTCAGGATGATGATGATTTCATTTCATTTGATTGTGTTGATTTCCTTCTTCTCCAACTCCTATGTTCTTTAGCTACTCCAAGATGCCTTTTTGTGAAGAAAATTTGTTTTTTAATTTTTTTTTATTTTTAATTTCTGTCTTCCATGATAGGAGCTCTCCTCAGATATCTGATAATATCTGAGTACCTGCTTAATATTTAGTATGGGGGATCTAGAAAGCTCTTTAGAAGCTCTGAGAGCTTAAAGTATGGGCCATGCTAATCAACTGAGTTCACTAGAGTGTGATCAAGATTGGTGGTGGGGGAAGATCTTTTACTCAGCTTTAGGTGTGCATTTTTAAAAAAATTTTTACTGTTTGTTTATTTTTGAGAGATAGAGACAGAGTGTGATCATGGGAGGGGCAGAGAGAGAAGGAGACAGAATCTCAAGCAGGCTCCGAGCTGTCAGCACAGAGCCCAATGTGAGGCTCAAACTCATGAACTGCGAGATCATGACCTGAACTGAAGCCAGATGCTTAGAAGACTGAGCCACCCAGGTGCCCCAACGTTAGGTGTACATTTACTCCTGACTTTTACCCTAACTCTAATGAATGCCAGGATCATCGGTCCAGACATCTTGCTTTTAGTTTCTCCAGAGAACAAGCTTCTAGATTTTCTTCAGAATTGGGAGGGGCAGTTGCTCAGCAAAATGGAGTAAGAGAAGAAATGCAAGGTTTAACTTCTTAAATAGTATAATAGAGTCTGAATCCATTTTTAAGAATCTTTGACAGCTGAGAGCTGTAAAGCCGCAGTTTATTCCTTCCCCACTGCCTTCTATTTAGGCAAGCTGATAAGAAATCCATGGCACTGCTTCCTTTGGCACTGGAGAGGAGTTCAAACAATTCTGGGAATGAATTCTTCTGTAGCTCCACCCCCTAACCATGATAAAAAACCGGGGCCACTTGCCCTCACTCTCAAGACACTCAAGCCAGTTCTAGACCATTTTGGGTACTGTACCGTTCTGCCCAGAAAGTTTCATGATCTAATACAATTTTTTCTACCTCTTAATGTGTGCATGGTGTCATCATCTGGACATCATCTGTTCACTGGGTGTCTTAGACTGCTTGGGCTGCTGTAACAAATTGCCATAGACTGGGTGATCTAAACAAACACACAAACCAACAAAAGCAGTTATTTCTCATAGTTCTGGAGGCTGGGAAGTCTAAGATAATGTCCTGGCAGATTCAGTGTCTGGTGAAGGCACTCTTTCTGGTTTGCAGAAGGCCATTTTCTTATTGTATCCTCATACGGTGGAAAGCAGAAAGGGAGAAGTATGCTTTTTTCTTATGAAGGCACTAATCCTATCCTGAGGGTCCCATCTCCCAATACCTTACATTGGGTATTAGGGTTTCAGCATATGAAATGGTAGGCATGCAGGTGGATAGAAACATGCAATCTACAACAGAGAGGGCCCAGACCATCCATATTGCATAGCTATAAGAAATAGCTTTCAGAAGCTTTTCTTTTCTTATTCTTCCTTTCATTACCGGTTCCAAAGACAATTCTATGTTTTCTGAGCACTCTGTAGTATAAATTGTTTGGCTCTCACATTTCCCCAGTACTAGCCAGAGATTAGTTTTCTTGGGTCTACCAAATCAGTTCATATTTACCCACATTTCTCTAGCTCCCCAAATTTTACTATATTCACCCCCCTCCTGGTTTTCTGATTTGTATCTTTCTCTTTTTAAGAAAATCCTTTTCTAAATTTTTATTGACTTGAGGTAAGAAACAAAATTAAAAAACATGTGTTGAAGTGGCTATCTTAACCCGGAAGTCCTGGGTGGCTCATTTATTCACACCTTGTCAACAATGGTTGTTACCTTTTTATTTATTACTGAATTCCCTAAATATATTCTGCATTTAGTTCTAATCATTCTGGCAACTCAGATTATCCACATTATTGAAATCTGATCTGGTTCACTCTTCATATGACAGTTTACAGTACAATTTCATGATTTATGGCAGATTCTTAAATTCAGTCATTCAGTTTACTCTAAGTTTGCTTCTTCCTATTTTTAGTAGCACTCCATTGTAATGCAAATGGAGGCTTCTACCAATATTCTAGAAACAAGTTGAAATGAAAATGAATTAACTATACCTGTCTCCGTTGCATTTGTGTGAGGGCAATGGAAAGACAATCAACTCATGGGTGTCTGTTTAAAATAAAAGCCACTCTTCTTCCCTTCTAAGTTATGAAAATTTGAGCCATCTTTTGAACAAATTTAGCAATGATTTAAAATTCTTGGTTTTACATGCCAGGCTTAAATTAAAATTTCAAAATGCCGTTGTTAATTTTAAAATAATGATTTGATCAAATAGTAACCCTATTTTTTCAAAATTGATTTATAGGTTGGTAAGATTTCTTTTAATTTAAAAAAATAATTCAAGAGTTAATTTCACAGTAAAAAGCATTTGGATGAAAATTAGTCCCTTCTTTCCATAAAGAGCAGAGTCTTAGTCTCCCTTCTAAGAGGCAGGGGGTCAGATTAAATTTATTATGTAGGTTTTGAAAAGTGATCTGTGTGAATGCAAGCATGTATATAAGTATGTAAGCTTTTTTTTTATTACTAACAAGAGCATACTATTTCTGCTGTTCTGAACTTTATTTAACCATATATTTCTGATGATTATACTATATCAGCACATTTAGATCTCCCTTATACTTTTATTATTTTTTGTGGAAATCAAATAAATACAGGGAAAGGCACAAAATACATATAGTTAAATGAATCAGCACAAAACAAAAGCCCATCAGGTTAGCCAAGCAATAGAACATTCCTAACCCTTCATGTCCCCTCCAAATCACCCCCATCTCTCTTTCCCTCAAAGGAGGGAAAATCTCTTCTGAACTTTTATGATCATCCTTTCCCTCCTTTTCTTTAGTTGTACTACTTAAGTGTGTATCCTTAAACCTTATAGTTTAGTTTTGCCCATTTAGAATTCTTTGCCTCTGTTAGAATTTCAGACAAGTGGAGTTGTACAGTATGAATTGTTCTTGTCTGACTTACCCAGTACTTTCTATTTGTCCCATCTATTTGTCCCAACTATTTTATGTTCTATTTTATATATTTTCCTCCAAATGTCCTTCTCTCTGGCCTTTACTTCAAATTTATTGATCTATTTTTTTTTGTTTGTTTACTATCCTGGAGGTTACACATTCTTTTGCAGTTCTCCTGGTTAACCACGGATTATGATACACATTGTTGGTTCTTAAAGCCTCATATTAATTGTATTTTACTTTACTTGAATCTTCATGGACAATTCAAGGACCTTAGACTCCTTTTAGTTACTTCAATTCCTTTAGCCACCTCCATACGTTCAAGTCATTATTATTATATTCTTTAATTCTGTCTGTACTTTTTAAATTGTTTTATTGTTTATTATTTTTGAGAGAGAGAGACAGAGACACAGAGAGACAGAGAGCAAGCAGGGAAGGGGCAGAGAGAGAGGGAGACACAGAATCAGAAACAGGCTCCAGGATCTGAGCCCTCAGGCCAGAGACTGACGTGGGGCTCGAACTCACAGACTGCGAGATCATGACCTGAGCTGTAGTTGGCCGCCCAACCGACTGAGCCACCCAGGTACCCCTAATTCTGTCTGTATTTTAAACGTTATCATCATAAGTTCACCTACTTAAGTCTGCCCCATATTCCCCTTTTCATTGCTTGTCATTCCTTCCTGAATCTTAGCTTCTACCTGGTATCATTTTCCTTCTGCCTGCAAAAACTGCCTTTAGTATTTTAGTGCCGATCTACTGGTTGCAAATTCTATTTGTGTATCTTAAAATTAATTCACTTTATTTTTTATTCTTCATTCTTGAAATATATTTTTGCTAGACTAGTAATTCTAGGTTGGAAGTTATTTTCTTTTAGCACTTTGAAGATATTAATCTCTTTGGACTTCTAGTAACTCTGTTTAAAAGTTAGCTGTCTATGGGGCGCCTGGGTGGCTCAGTCGGTTAAGCGGCCGACTTCAGCTCAGGTCACGATCTCGCGGTCCGTGAATTTGAGCCCCGCGTCTGGCTCTGGGCTGATGGCTCGGAGCCTGGAGCCTGCTTCGGATTCTGTGTCTCCCTCTCTCTCTGCCCCTCCCCCATTCGTGCTCTGTCTCTCTCTGTCTCAAAAATAAATAAACGTTAAATAAATAAATAAATAAATAAATAAATAAATAAATAAATAAAAGTTAGCTGTCTGCTTAATTGTTATTTTGAAGACAATATGCTTTTGTTGTTGCTGCTTTTACTTCTGACTACTTTAAGATTTTCTTTGGTTTTTAACCTTTCACTTTGAGGTACATGGTTGTTTTCTGCTTAGGGTTTGTTGGGTTTCTTGAATCTGTAAATTAATGTCTTTCAGTTTTGGAAAACTTGCATCCATTATTCAAATAATTCTTCTTACCCATTCTCTTTTTTCCCCCTAAAGTTCCTCTTATATTGCTTCTTCTCACTGTTTCCTCTGTTTCTTACCATTCTTTGTAATGTTTCCGCTCTTTTGTTTCTCTTGACTTCATTCTAGGTAGATCTTTCTGACCAATCAATATTCCAGGATCCTAATGCTTTGACTACCTAAACAGCTGTTAAATCAATCTATTGAGTTGTTGCTAACTTTAGTTGTTATTTCCCAGTTCTTGTAGTTTGTTTGTTCCTTTATCATGGTTTTCAGTTTTCTGCCAAAATTCTCCTATCTTGTCTCGTTGAACAAAATAAGTGTGGTTATTTTAAAGTCTATATCTGAAAACTCCAACATCTGAAGTGCTTGTGAGTTTTATTTTCAGTTATTTCTGTTTGATTGTTACTTTGTCTCTGAGTGCCTGGTTATTTTTTATTGCGTGCCAGACTTTGTATTTGCAAAAATGTTGCAGAAATAATTTTCAGCTTAGGATATCTTCTTGCAAAGAGGATTGATTGTTTTATTCTTTTAGTCATATGGGGTACTAATACTCTGGAATCACTTTAATTTCACCCACACAGTATAAGACTACTAATGCTACACAAAATGTGATAGTGATGCTTCTTTTGAATGATACTAAAGTACCTTCTATGCTAAGTGGGGAGATATACAATCAGATTTCAACGAGATCTGTGCTGGCTATTTAATACTTTGTACCAGGTAGTATGTTAAATGCTTTCCAAATATCATTAAGGTAATTCTTACAACAATGATTCTGAGATGGGTATTACTATTATCCCTATGCTACAGATGTAAAATTAATACAGAAGAGTTGAATAATTTGGCCAATGGTAAGGGTTTTAAATGCAAAAGCCAGCTTTTCAATTTGGTTTCAGAGTCTCTGATCATTGTTTTTTTTTTTTTTAATGGTTATTTATTTTTGAGAGAAACAGAGTGTGAGCAGGGGAGGAGCAGAGAGAGAGAGGGAGACACAGAATCTGAAGCAGGCTCCAGGCTCTGAGCTGTCAGCACAGAGCCCAATGTGGGGCTCAAACCCACAAACTGTGAGATTGGACCTGAACTGAAGTCGGTCACTCAACCAACTGAGCCACCCAGGCACCCCTCAGAGTCTCTGATCTTAACTTATGTGACAGAGTTGAGAATATTCTCTAAGGGGGCAAAATGCAGATTATTGTTTATGCCAGTTCCTCTTAGCTCCCTTAGCTCAGTCCCTGAATGCTTAGTGCATTAAACCAAAGGACAAACACTATTAATAGGATTATGTAACTGAAATTTTTTCCAGGAGCAATTTCTGTGAATGGTCACCAGCTTAACTTAAATTGTCTTGGTGAGAAAGAATGATGTTGAGGTGAATTTAGACTTTAAGTACTGTATTATTCTGGGAAATGGCAAAATTTGGAATTATGTGGGCAAAGGCAATTAGGAGAGGCACTTATGACTTTGTCTAATGATTATAAAGTTTAAAATGCATTATCTGTCATTTTGGCAGTTGTGTTGGGTGTTTAGGAGAGAATCACAATAAGATTATCACATGGGTTAGGAGACTCCCTGAGAAAGATCCCAGTTTGTATAAACTCACTGCTGTCATTCAAAATTGGGAGGAAGCAGAATTGTGGGTTAAGTGTGGGGTCTCTACAGACTCTCTTGTGCTGAGAGCAGCGAGTGTGGAAAAACGGCATCTCTTAGAACTCAGAATTTTTGCTTGATTTGTGTGTGGGATTTGTTTATTGTGTTTCTTTTCACAATGACTGCTAGGGCTGTTTCAGCATGAATAGTCAGCTTGGTACCCAGAGAGTTTGACTAGCTAAGTTAGGAAGCAAAATGCTATACACTACAGAGGAAATTTACCCTGGCATAAATGTAGATCATTTAGTCAAATTGCTATATTCTCAGCATGCTAAGGCTTCCCTGGGGAAGAAAAAAAATGTCATAGGAACTTTCTTGTAAACACAAGTAAATAGAACTTATTTTCCAGCAAATCTAAAAAGCATGACCTAGCATGTGATTCAGGACCAGCCAACATGACCTTGGAGGGAAAGATATCATAAAAAAAGTAATAATAAGAGTGAGGCATGAAACCAATACTACAGAGGCTTTTATGAGTCAGAACTCCTGGTTGCAAGTGACAGAAACCAGATTCAAATCAACTTAATCACAGCCATCAAGAGAGGGGAAAGAGAGACAAATTACTGAATTTGGCTGATTTGCATATACTGATTGCATATCATTATAAATTTATACTTGTTGGAGATGGAGGGAGGGTCAAAATGTTTTCAGCAGACCTAAATGTACTTTGGAAGGCTCTGAATTTAAAGGCCAAAAAAAAAAAAAAAAAAAAAGAAAAGGGAATGTGTTGGCTCATGATACTGGAAACATCAGGCATGGCACTAAATCACACTAGGCTGGATCAGAGGCTGAAAAACACCCCTTTTGTCCTTGCATCAGCCAACCTGCCTTTGATCTCTGTTCCTCTCTTTGTGGGCTCCTTAACTCCTACAGAACATGCTTATCCACGTTGTTAGAGAAGGGAGACACCGGCATCTTTCACTCTAGATTTGTCAGGCCTAGGACAGGTGTTATATGAGTTAGCTACTGCTCCATGACAAATCATCCCCCACATCAGCAGTCCTTTATCATCTCAGAGTTTTTGAGGGTCAGAAATCTGGGAGAAGCTTAGCTGGGGGGCTCTGGTTCAAGGTCTCTCATGGCATTGTGGTTAAGGTGTTGACCAAGGCTGCAGTCATCTGAAGGGACTAGAGAAACTGCCTCCAAGCTCATTGACATGGTTGTAGGTAGGAAGCTTCAGTTGCTTGTCATGTGGACCTCTCCACAAGGCTGCTCACACAGCATGGCAGCTGGCTTCCCCCAGAGTGAGTGATCCAAGTGAGAGAAACCACACAGAAGCCACTATACCTTTTAAAACCCAATCTCAGAAGTAATGCGTTGTTTCTGCTTGTTCTATTGGTTATACAGATCAACCCTAGTAGAGTGTGTGAGAGGACCAGACAAGAGTTTGAATACCAGGAATGGAGTGATGGCTGAGGGCCATCAGAGAGGCTCGCTTCCACAGATGCTGCAATAGACAGGACTGTAAGATGGCCCCAGATTCTTGCTTCTTTCTATACACCTGTTGTGTAATTTCCTCCCCTAGAGAGTGGGCCATGCCTCTGAATATGATTGGGTAGTCAAGGCCTTGATTCAATTCCATTATATAACAAAGGTGAAGGTATTGTGCAGATGTCCTTAAGGTCCCATACCAGTTGATTCTGAGTTAACTATAAAGGGGATTATTGTAGGTTAATCTGACCTAAGCAGTGAGTATTTTGACAGAGGGTCAGAGACTTGAAGTAGTGGAGATAGTCTCCTATTGGCTTGAAGAAGCAAACTGCCATATCATGGAGAGGGCTATGTGCCAGGGAATGGAGGGTGGCCTCTACTTGCTGTAGGCCTCAGTGCTATAGCTATAAGAAACGAGATTCTGCCAATGGTTAGTGAGCTTGGAAGAGGACTCCAGGCCTTAGATGAGACAGCGGCTCTGGCTGATACCTTGATCACAGCCTGGTGAAACCATGAGCACAAGATACATTTAAGCTGTGCCTGGATGGGTGTTGTTTTAAGCTGTTAACTGTGTTAGTAATTTGCTATGCAGCATCGAAAATGAATACAAATGCCCACCTTTGAAAGGTAAAGGATATGCAGGTGTTCTGTCAGTCTCTCTCCATATTGTGAACTTGGAAGACTCCCCAAGGCAAGAAAGGTGCCAAGAAAGGAGGGGGATGGCAAGGACTGTAAGCAAACTGAACTTAGCTCTTGGAGTTTATTATAATCTTCCAAACTTGGAGATCTTCACCATTTCAAGGATGTGAATCATTGAGCAACAGTGCTCCCCACTAATGTCTTAGACATTGTTCTTAATGTGGTCGGTATACCACTCATAAGGGAACTTTCTGGAGTGTTTGTTAAAATATAAACTCCTGGGCCTTGCTCTAGATGACATGACTCAATTTCTATGGGGTATAGCTTAGAGATATGTATTATTTTTACTAATAATTACACAGTTTTTTATTTTGAAAATTAGAAAAAAATGTGAAGTACAGTGAATGCTTATATGCCTTTCACCAAGAATCCTCAATTGTTATTTTATCCAATTTTATTTCTCATATACATATTTATGTATAATTTTGTTGGTGAACCATTTGAAAGATACAAACATCATGACATTTTACCCCTAAGCACTTTAGTACAGATCTCCTACAAATGAAGTTATATAATCATTTACTCTTATCACATTGACGAAATGAAACATTGATGTATTATCTAATACAGCCAATATCTTCCAGTAATTCTCAAAATGCCCTTTAGATGATTACTTCTTAAGGTTTGATCCATAAACCTGTAGCTTAGGCATCACTGTATTTTGACAAGAATGCAGTGATTCATATGCACATCAGTTTGAGAAGCCCCGTAGCAATTTTTTGATGGAATGCCTAATCAAGGATCACATTACCTTTTGGTTACCAATGTTGTCTTTACTCTCCCCAGTCTTTAAACTAGAATAGTCCATGTTTTTTCTATTTTCAATTCTCTTTTTCTGCTACCTTCCACCTTCTCTCCCTTCCCTCCATCTACCCTGAATTTAGAAACTCTTCTATGATTTTGAAAGTAGCCATGGATAAACTGTGTAAAGGTTTAATGACTGCTACAAATAAGATGTAGAAAAGAAAGCGAGGTGGCAAGTGATATCACTAGGATTTGACTGAAGTTTCATGAAAGATGTACTTCTGTGGATCTTGAAATCACAGATGCTGACTGCAAGGAAAATCACTTGTGGGGATAAGCATGGTGCATTTGGGAAACTAAGTAAGTCTATCAAGTCACTAAGTCAGGAAACAAAGAACATCCTTTGAAAGGTAAGTTGTAGCTTGATTCATAAACAATCAGAAATCTTCAGTAAAAAAATAATTTCCAGACTCACAGAAAAACGTGAGTAGGCTACTTAACTGTGGAAATGAAAATTATCTCTGTTTGGTGTAACTAGTGAGTTTTAGTTTTTAAGTGTACTTCCTACCAGTCTTTATAAAAAGGGATCATTGTAAAAGCCTGACTAGCATTATAAATTTCATACAAGAACTTCCCATAACATTAAATATCAATCCAGCCCTCAAAGTCACCTCAAATAATGTACATTTCCATATCCTATTTTATTTCCCCAT
The DNA here is from genome assembly GCF_046562875.1 of Panthera onca. Taxonomy (NCBI): domain Eukaryota; kingdom Metazoa; phylum Chordata; class Mammalia; order Carnivora; family Felidae; genus Panthera; species Panthera onca. Next base: position 55,205,443 of record NC_138347.1, read on the forward strand.
ATTATTTTAATCTTCCCCCTATTATTGGACATTTAAGCTGCTTCCAGTTCTTCACTGTAGCAAAAAACCTTGTTCATACATCTATTATATTTCTGATTATTTTCTTGTAGTAGTCCTAACAGGGTTGCTGGGGCAGAACTTAAAATAGACTCAAACTGGGGTGTGTGCCCAGCTCATATCAATTCCCTCCGAGGCTCTGGCTGTGCTATCATTCTGTCTCTGTCCCTAAATCATCTGATCCAGGAATAGAGGACCTAGATTGAAGCTGACCACCACCACCTCCCTAAAAAAGTGAAGATTTGGAATCCTGACAAACAGAGGCAGAAAAGATAGGACCATCTCAGGTAGGGACTTGGTGCAATGCCCTCAGGTGTCTGCAGCTGGGCTTTGACATTGCACTATTCCTATTCCTTCCAGAAGCTGGTTTGTGCAACCCTTGCTTGAGTCATAAGCAATCTTAGACTTCTTTCCCCAAATCTATGTTTTGCTTGTTATTCTGAGTTCCTCTCTGTTGCTACCAAAAAAACAAAAAACAAAACAAAACAAAACATTCCAACTGATACTGATGGTTGATTGCATAGAGTTACATGTAATATACAATGATACCTAGAGAACCATAGTATTTGGAATCAGTCATTCAACCTTACCAGCTTGAGAGGCAGTGAGACACCCTGCTGTGTTCTGGGACAGAAATGTAAAAGCTCATAATAAGTGGTTGCCAAATATCTCATCAACCTCTTACCCTCATGCAACTGGACCTCTCCTTAGAGTGAATCTCCAGGTGTTTGGATAACTGTTTCTGAAATAAATAGAACAGAGGCTGATGAGGCACCCTGGTGCCACAAATTATGTAGCTGGTTCTGGTCCAAGGTCACAGTCATTAAGTGGAGGTGATATGATTCAAACCTAGGCAATCTCACTCCATAGCCTTGGTTCTTAACCACTTCTTTACACTCCCTTGCCAAATTCAGCTAAGTCTCCTTTATATGAAAGAAACTAATGCCAAATGTCTCCCAACTATAGAGATCCAGAGTTAGCAAATAAAAACACAAGATTTCCAGTTAAATCTGAATTCCAGATAACCAACGAATGATTTGCTTTAGTATAAGTATGTCCCAAATAATGCATAGGACATGTTTATAATAAAAAAAAGTATTAGCTTATCTGAATTCAGATTTAGCTAGACATCTTGTATTTTTTCTGGCAACCTGTACACGGTCCGATATCATATCTTTTTTCATTATTGCTCTCTCAGTAACAAAAATGAATTTAAATTCAGCACATACATGCCACAAAGGGTACAGTGCAGAAAACATTTCAGAGGAATTATCAGAAGTTCAGATCTGCTGAAATCATTACTACATCAATACTCCCCAGGCAGTCTCTATTCAATGAGCTAGCCTAGGCGGCCAGCTTTCATTTCAAGTTTGATGGCTTGGTTAAGTGCGAACCATTGCTGAATGCTGTCCTGCACTAAGTGACATTGAATTTCAGCCCTTCTATCATTCGGAGGCTTTCTTGCTTTCAAAGTCTGCAAGAACTAGGAACATTAGTTTGGATATATGTATGTGTCTGGCCCACCTACCTCCCATTCTGTTCTGTTACTGGGGCTCAGAAGCATCTTCTTTCCCATGAGAAAGATTACTGAGCCAGGTTGCAGAATTCTTTAAAAACACACATTGCTATCTGTTTTTGTAGGCCAGAGGAGACTGCAGAAGAGAGAGATACAGTGAAAATGGGATCCCTAAACTCAGCATAGTTAAGAGGAGTCATGCTGAAAGCAACTGATTGCAGACTCCAAGCGGGTGTGGTCAGAAATCCAAAGGCGGTGCAGTATTCAAGGCTCAGGAGAAAGTCAGACAAGCAGACATCTTTGGCTCAAATTAAACATGGAGTCTTCAGGAATTAAATTGATGAGCCAGCCTTTTTTGTTTGTTTGTTTGTTTACTTTTTTTGACATAAAAAACAAATTCCATTCTTTAATTGCCATCAGTGTTGCAATGGCTAAAGGCTAAACCAAGGAACTAGATGAGAACAAGGTGTGGATATTCACATATACATCTTTCAAGCCCTTGAAAATATCCCAGGATATGGTATTACTTTTGATCAACTATTTGGAAGGCATGGGGGAGACAAAATACTGCCATTTGGTTTTCCTACTCTTAAGTAGACTTTACAGAAGAGGTCAGGGAGCTAGTTAATTTGGGGATTCCAAAAGTTGCCAAGGATAGACATTCCTGTTATGTACTCAGAAAAAAAAAAAATGTGTCAATTATAGTCCCACAGAGACTAGTGTGAGTAAACTTAGCTGACCTACACATAGAGTCTTTCCAGGAAAATAGTATCAACTTCAATTATTCACAACAGAGGGAATTTACTACAGGCAGCCAGTTAAAAGAGGAATTGGAAAATCAAGAAGATGATAGTGAGAAACTGGGGCACCTGGGTGGCTCAGTTGGTTAAGCATCCAACTCTTGATTTTGGCTCTGGTCATGATCTCACGGTTCATAGGATTGAGCCCCATTTCGGCCTTGTGCTGAGAGTACAGAGCCTGCTTAAGATTCTCTCTCTCCCCCTCTCTCTCTCTGCCCCTCCCCCACTCACATGTTTTCTCTCTCTCAAAATAAATAAATAAACTTAAAGAAGATAGTGAAAAACTCATGGTACAGTAGGAAGTTGCTTCTGTGATGGGAGGAGTCGATACTATGGGGTCCCAGGGATGAGGCTGCCTCATGGAAGCTGGAATCCTGGCAACTTTGCCTGTCAGGAGCTTGAGCCACAGAAAAGATGGAACTGGTGCCAGAAAAGTTGCCTAATGTATTATTTAATCAGGTGCTGATCTCCTTGTAACTTCTGTCCATATATTGTCTCCTCATTGGAAGAAATTTATGCAGTGACTGAGGCAGATCTGGATACTGAATGTGTATATAGCAAACCCTAACAGAATTGCAATAAAAGCTCCTAGACTTTGAGAAAGGTTTTGCTTTCTTTAGCAAAGGATATTCGTTTCAGAAATTGTGTCTAGGTAGATCAGATAGCATAGAGTTTATGAAGAACATACTTGAGTTTTAGAGTCTATGATCAGGGATCCAGTATCTACACCAAGTTGTGCCTTCCAGTGTTCTATTAAGCAAATACATTACATGAGAAAACTGCTTGTATACCATCAGAAGCCCATCAAGCAAGCAGTGAGAAGGAGGCTGAGCTGAACTGACTCCATCAATGCCTAGTCACGTGACTGAGAGCCTCTTGTGCAGTGAAGGCTTTCTGGTGAGCATTCACATGGAACATGAAAAAGGCAGCCATAAGAGTAGAGATGGAGGCTCTGTATAGACTCCACCACAAAGTCTTTCCCTCATCAAAGCAAACCAGGCTATGCCACAGCTGAGTGCTCACTTTGTTAGCCTTAGAGATCGGCCCACATCTCTGATGTGGCATCACACTTAACAAAGAGAAGTTGGCTCCTTGCTGAATTATATGTAATTGCTTCTGCTATAGAAGGGAATTCTATTTCCCTCTTCCACTCCCTCCTGGGCATGCCTTTGCCAGAACTACCAACTGCAGTCTTACTGAATGCTTCATACGCAATCATTATCCCACCCAAATTGGCTGTGAGGGGAGTTCCTTAATCAAAAGCAAAGAAAGAAAGGGGTTCCTGGGTAGCTCAGTCGGTTGAGCATCCGACTTCAGCCAAGGTCATGATCTTGCGGTTCACGAGTTCGAATGAGTTCGAGCCCTGCGACTGGCTCTGTGCTGACAGCTCAGATCCTGGAACCTGCTTCAGATTCTGTGTCTCCTAATCTCTCTGTCCTTCCCCAGCTCAGGCTCTGTCTCTCTATCTCTCAAAAATAAATAAAAACATTTTTAAAAAATTATAAAAAACAAAACAAAACAAAGCCATGGACTAATTCAAATGTAATTCATTATTTTATTTTTTTTCTATCAATGAAGCTGCAATCCTTCTAATATGGTAGAATGGTCTCTAAAAACTTAACACTGCAATCTTCCAGGACATCTTCTACCTGATGATATAGCTACTTCACAGAAGATTGTTTAGGCTCCAAACCAATGTTCTAAATAAGGAACTATTGGGGTGCCTGGGTGGTTCTGTTGGTTAAGCTTCTGACTCTTGGTTTTAGCTCAGGTCATGATCTCATAGTTTGTGAATTTGAGCCCTGCATCGGGCTCTCCGCTGTCAGCACAGAGCCCGCTTTGGATCCTCTGTTCCCCACTCTCTCTGCTCCTACCCCACTTGTGCTCTCTCTGCCTCTCTCAAAATAAATAATTAAATTTAAAAAAATAAATAAGGAATTATCTCCCCATAGTTAGAATATGTGATCTAGGAACCATGGACTGAGGAGAGAGTGAGGTGTCTAATAATTATAACAAAGCTACTCTCAATTTTTACTCACTGTGGCTTTTAGTGTCCTTCATCTTTGTACTTGAGGGCTCGATGCAGTGGTACTTCTGAATTAGAAACTAAGACTGGTCATTGGGTTCTTCATGCCAGGAGAAAATGGCAGAAAAGTGGGATACTATATAGCTAGGGTGACTAACCATGCCTAGTAAGAATACTATGATTACTGCTGTGCAGTTAGGGATCCACTAAGTTCCTATCATATTCCTCCTTTCTTTTATGTTCTTGGTGGAAAAGGTTAGTGGGAGACCATTGTCCCTATGTAGGTAAGACCACTAAGAATGGAAGCCATTCAAGAATCAAGGTTCAGGCTACCCATCAGGGACATAGCTAAGAGACTAGCAGAAGGCAAGGAGATCACAGAATGGGCATAAATACCAGCTCTGGCTTCAGGAGAAGTGGCAGATAGAAAGAATATGGCCTGTTTCCTTGATTGTTGTGACATGACTTAGAAAAAAGCATCTTCTATCCATATTGTGTGTAAAGTGTGTTGTTGATGGTTAAGTATTCCTTTTGGACTATAGACTGAAGCAGAATTTGAGGGGGGATAAATATTATCCAAAGTAGAACTCCTCAAAGTGGGGAACTGCAGGCTGGTGCCAGTGTTTGAACTGTTTATTATTGGTTCATGATGCAAGAAGTATAGAAATAGAGTTTTTAAAATTACTCTGTTACATTGCTCTCAAGGTTTCTGTGCCTACTGTATATAATAATAAAAAAAGCAAGTGCTTCATTTTATGTTTAATTTCATTTATCTAGCAATTCATCTTTATTGCATTTTCCCAGTGAATTTGTCCATGACAGATTAGAAACAAAAATTTACTGTTCCTTTACTATAGATGGTTTGAGAAATGCTGATCTTGTTGAGCAGTGTCCTTGTGAAATCTATTATTACTCCTGGATGCAGCAGCTTGTGTAACTTGGACTGCTTCCCACAGAGAAGGAGGTAAGTAAGCTTGCCATTATTCAGAGAGTATTTGGGTGTTGGTACGTGAAGGCAGCTTTGGTTGTATGGAGATGTGTATGTGTGTTGGGCAGCCAAAGGTACATGTGTAGAAATATACCAATGAGCTGACTGTACATCTTATTTTCTGTTGCTCTCTCTCCCTACCATAGCTGGCTTTTCCAAGAGTAGAAGTATGTAACCAATTCTTGGTCTCCGCAGTTCGGAAAGTAGAACTATCATATAGTTAGGTGGAAGTTGATTGGAACTGAGTCACTGTGTAACAGAACCCAAGAACCCAAGAACCGAACCCAGGCTTCCTGCTGTCAACTTTCCCAGCATTGTCTGGGCCTTTGGTGTTTTGAAGCTTGGAGATTCGTCCTTCAGTTCTGGAGTTCCCCAATGTCCTTCTATTACATTTCCTTCTTGCTTAAGTCTTAAATCTATTGCTTGTCACTACAGAAGGCCTTGCAGTTTTAAAGGCATTTGATAAATATTGCCAAATTGCTTTCCAGAAAGTTAAGTTGTAGATCAGTGTGTACCATCGCCAATGATATGTCTCTAAGCATCTTTTCCAGGACTGAATATTAAATGTGTGTGTGTGTGTGTGTGTGTGTGTGTGTGTGTGTGTGTGTGTTGTGTAGCTATTCGTCTCTCTATCTAATCTTTGTCATTCTGCTAGGTTAGAAATGAAAACTTATTTAACATTTTTTTCATATCTTTGAATATTATTGAAGGTAAATTTTGGGGAGATTAGGTGTCAGACACTTTTATATGCAAGTTATAGAAACCAGATTCAGATTAACTCAGGCAAAAAAAGAGATTTGGTTAGTACACATGAAATGGAAAGATACTGGGGTAGTCTATAGACTTGAATTAAAAAGTGTGAGAACCAAGGCCATGAGGACATGCTTATTGGCTAGCACTTCTCTCTGCTCTGGTGTACTCACCTGCTTGTTATTATACTCTCACCCTCAGCCTCTCTATGCACCCGCCACCCCCACCCTCCCAGTCCACACCCCATCCCCCCACATTGACTGATTTCTTTCTGTCAAATGGTTCTTTTCATGTGGCAGGAGTTTATTGCTGTCAGTAGTTCCACATTCTCCCAGTATGGAAGCATTAGTGGAAAAAGATCTTCTCATTTAAATTTCAGAAGTGCTTTGACCTTTCTTGGATCCCTTGTCCCCTCTTTGAATGGGTCACCAGGATTTGCCATGCCTGGATTATTAGCCTATCCTTAGTTGGAATGGTAGAGTAGGACATTGTGGCCAACACAGATTAGCAGCGCCGCTCCCCTCCAGAACAAAATGAAGTGGTGAAGAAGCATTCCTCTGAAGGCAGGGTATAGCTGGGCAGACAGAAATGTTCCCTACACATTTAGCAGAAGTTCTTGATTTTGAGGAGATTGATCACATGTTGATATGTAATGTTTAATAAAGACTAAGACAGCAATGGTATATAATTTATCATCCAACATGGGACACTATGAAAGAAGCTACTACTAATCATTAACAGAATGCACAGTTGATCCTATTTGGAGAGCTGAGCAAGTGGAAGCAGAGAGGGCACTTGGAATTACTACACTAACTTCTTTCCTAAACTAAACATGGTTTTACAATCACTGTTGACCACTTGCTAAGAGAAAACAACTTCCTGCAATCATGGCCAAAACTGAAATGGTCAAGATTCAAAAAGGCTAAAGCTACACTGGAGGGAACCATTTGCTCCTTGATAGCTCATTCTCTGGGGAATAACCTAGGCGTCGTGAATCACTGATGTCACTTGTAAAGTTTCATAGTAGAGTAGTGGTTAATGGAAGGCCTCAAAGTCATGAGCCTGATGTAGTTTAAAGTCCTGGCTTTTCCATTCACTAACTGATGTTGAACAAGTTATTTAACCTCTCTAAACCTCAGTGTCTTCATCTTAAGATGGAAATTACAATACCTCATATGATTGTGTTTAGATTTACAATGTGTATAACATTACTATATGCTTACTAGCACTGTGATGTTAGCTGCTAATATTACCAAAAGAAGTAACAAATGCAGAAGAGAGAAAACTATAGTTTATTTTGTCTTAGCAGATAGGACCTCCTAGTAAACTTTGGTCATAAGGGTTCTTTTATCCATCTTTATTTATTTACATAGTCTTCTCTTCTGACTTGCCAATTCTCCTCACCCAAGATCCCCACAAATGTAGACAACATCCTATTTTATGGCAAGAGAGGAGTAGCTGAATGTCCCCATGTGGTTTAAGAATGTCTTTGGGTTTGTCACTTGTGTCACGGGGGTTTTTCAAAAATGATTTCAGTATTGGTAAGGGGAATCTGGTTCGCAGGATTTTTATTTTTTATTTTTTTTAAGTTTTTAAAAATATTTTATTTTATATTTGTGTGTGAGAGAGAGACAGAGAGAAAGCACAAGCAGGGGAGGGGCAGAGAAATGGAGACAGACTATGAAGCAGGTTCCAGGCTCGCTGTCAGCACAGAGCCTGATGCCAGGCTCAAACTCATGAGCAGTGAGCTCATGACCTGAACTGATGTTGCACACTTAACCAACTGAGCTACCCATGTACCTCACAGGACTTTTAAAGTCAGTATGCAGTGAGAAGGAATAGCAGTAGATATGGTCCCAGATACAGATCATGAGGTAAATGTGTTGGGAATTAGGGTCACAAGTAGCGGTAACAAGAGGGTCAAGGAATGCTGTTCAGTTTGTAGGCATGGGGAAAGATAGAAGCAGAGCTGGGCTGGGTCAGGAGAAGGGTTAAGGTCTAGAGAAAGATAAGAGGGGACAGAATTGAGACAGGAAGGAATTACCAGAAGATAGGTTGATAGAGGGGAGAGCAGATGAGAGAATGCATATTTCTCAAAGAAGGTAGCGGCTTCTCATCCTTACTCTCCGAAGATCAGCTAATGCAAGGAGAAACAGTCTACATTGCACAGTAAATTGTGCTGGGCCTGGATCTCACTGCCTTAGATGAGATCATGAACAAAGATGCCTCCTATCAGCACTGGTTAGTGTCTGTCTGTCTCCTGCCCCCTCCCCTCCCTCTCACACTTTCCCTTTCTCCCTCCTGGAATGTTTCAGTGTTTTTATTGAGCCTAGAAAACCCCCAGGAGAACCTCTAGCTATAGAAACAAGTAGAACTGAGCAGAGGCTGCCTTGCCAGGTGCATCTGGGCAGCTTGATCTGTGAGTGGCCCATTATACCCCTGTGTATGAATGAGCCACTCATTTACTCTGCTCTTTAAAGGTCTACAGACCAACTTAAAACTTTTATATTGTCTCTTCTCTAGTCTTAACTTTATAAATTCAACATTAAGCTTATGATGTTGAAGTATACATCATTGCATTATGACTTGTCAAATTCATTCATTCTACCAATATGCAAATCCTAGTTATATACTATGACATTACTTTACTACTTGATAGCCGTATTTTCAAAGGCCTTTTGAAAACAAGTGTTTACTCTTTTCTTTTCTTTGAAAGAAATAAGGACAAACTGGGACCCTGGAGAGTAAAAGCTAGCCAAACCCTTTTCTAGGTGTATAATAGAAAACCCCCATAGTAGGGGGTAGAAAAGTAGTAGAAAAGCTACTACTTCAGCTGAGCATCAGTATTTTCCATTTAATGTTGACACTAAAAAGAAAGGACTTTTAAGGTTAATGTGGTTCTGCGGTTAGAAACTTCTTCCTACAGAAAACTTAAAGCACACTAAACTTCCTACAAACGTCTAGTAGCTCATCACTGATGCTTGCTTTAGCTTCAAGATTAAAAGTGGTTTTGCCACCATTAGCAAGCAAATGAATCTCTAACTCGACCCTGTTAAAATAGGGCACCACTTCTGTCAATATTTTGTTATAGTAGGAAGAGAGACTATTTTTTTTCATTGATTTATTTATGTAGACAAAAATGGCACCTACTTCCTGTGTTAGTAGCTCTTCATCAGGGGAAAGAAGATATTTTTATTTTGTGTCACCTTGGGACATTTGGAAACACGTGAAGGCCCAAGTCACAGCAGTTTAAATATATTACTTAATTAGCAGGAAGTCTAAAGGTACAGGATCCAGAACAGGCTGGACTCAACTGTGTCATTACAAACTCTATTTTTTTTTTTTCTGTCTTTCTGTCATCTCTGTGATCCTTGTTATGTTGACTTTTTAATCTTCTCATTTGTTTCTTCATGTCTGGGAGGTGGCTTTTGCAGATGCAGCATGAAAACAGTGCTCAGAAAGTAGAAGGAAGGGGTTGCCCTGAAATTCTGTCCTTGTAACTATCCCTCTTACACAGACACAAAAGTTGCCACAGAAGTCCTCCCAATAGACTCCTGTTTATGGTCCATTGTCCAAAACAGTGTGGAAAAAAAATTTTTTTTCTGCAGTTTGATTTCAGTAGTTCCTTTTAGAGACAGAGAAGTACAAGGGGCTTGGCCACACTTTCCTATTTCCATTAGGCTCAGAGTTAGAAGGAGGGAAAGGCAGATGTACAGGCATTATAATTGGGTTTCCAGACTCAAGAGGTGTGGAAACATGGTTAGTTGCTGGGCTCTCCATTTCCAGGAAAGTTGGGAAGTTCTGATTGGGTTCCAGCTCTTTGCAGTGGTCACTACCCCAGCTTCTCCTTCCCCAAATGTGGAGGACTCCCCCTCCTGCACTGAGCCAGTGTGGCCATCTCATTTACCCTTTCTGGACCTTCTGTGTTCTGTTAGCTAGAGGTGGTCACGTCTTGCCCAGGGCTGGCCAGAGAAGGAGTTCTGCTAGCAAAGAAAAAGGGAAATGGTGCCAGTGTCTGTCACGGTGTCCCTTTCACATTTTCTCTATTTCACACTATTTAGTTTGCTTTTAAATGGTTTCCTGCCACATTTACTTCATTGATGCTTACAGGCTGGCTCCTTTTATTTATCTGCTACAATTCCACTGGTGGGATCTTTCTGAAAGACAAATCTGACTTCATCATTAGGTTTCTATTTCCTTACTGTGGCTTACAAGAGTGGTTATGATCTGGCCTTTGCACACACCTTTCCAGCATTTTTCCTTCCACACGGCCTGCTTTGTTATTGTGTTCTCTTGTGGCTGTATCTTTGTTCTATTGTCTGCCTAGAAAATATCTTCCCTCCTCACTTCCCTCTACTCCTTCTCACAGGACAGCTTCTTCTTGCCCTTCAAAACTTAATGCTTTGGGAAGCTTTCCTTAACACCCTGCCCTCACTAAGCTCAAGAACTTTCTTCTGTCCTTCTGTAGCACCTCAGAGAGTTCTTATTGCTGCCTGTATCTCTGTATTATGATTTATTTGTTTATATAATCCATCTATCTTTGGTACCAGATTGAGCTTTGTGACATTAGGGACTGTCTGACTCATCCCTGAATAGCCTGTGACCCATAGGAGATGCTCAAATTGTAGGTTTTCAATGGCAGAAAAGACAGTTAAGCTTGGTGGACAACAGAGTGGGGGGAACAGTACAAAGGATGATCTAATCCTGTTTCCTAGGAGGTCAGGATAAATTTGAGGTATCTCATTTTCTCTTGTTTCTCAGAGCTTTAACATTGTCAGACACTAGGAATGGATTGGGAGTAGAACATAGGGACGGAGCAACGGAGTTTTACGAACAAGGGTTTATTTGGTGGAATGAACTCTGAACTATATAGAAAACTCACCGATAAAAAGCCAATTTCACAACCACTGTACTTTGCGAATGACCCACTAAACTGTGTATGTAGACCTAGGCCCTGGTCCTCCCTGTCTTGTGCACCAGCTAGTTGAGTTAGCTACATCTTTAAATTCTAAGGACTGATAGCTGGTAATTCAGGTGCACATAGGCAGTCCTTTATAAAGCATCACTTGATAAAAGCCCTAAGCAATCTACACAGCTAGGAATAAATCTTGTAAGGATTGTTTTGCCTAATCGTTTTTACACCAAATCCTTGATTCTAATATTCCGTTACAGGTCACTCAACCCCAGTACCTTGATATGTAGGGACAAGAAAGTTTCTTTACTTCTGGATTTGAAAGGAAAACATGGGGATTGAGTCAAAATGGCTAATCTCATACTGAGAATGATGAATATTGAATATGTCACTTACCATACAATAGACATTTAAGTATAGCAACCGTGACCACTGTAGGATGGAATTATGATACCAGAATTGGGTGATAAACCTAAACCAACCTTAGGAAGGAGGGATCCTTTGACCCCACCCCCACCCCACCCCCCAACCCTCCTAGGTACTACTGCTGCCTCTGTGTTACAGATTCTTTGTCTCACATTGTCTGTGGGGATTGGACACCAGAGTCATGTCATTACTTTCCTTAAAATCCTTACATCTGACACAATCAGGCCCCGTAGTTGGTCTAGTTAAAAAAACAAACAAATAAAACCAAAAAAAAAAAAAAGTTCAGTATCCAAATGATATATTTTTAATGTTTTAAAAATTGAAATAACAGGTGTCCATCTACTTTCTAGTTTTGTTTTGTTTTGAGTGGAGGGGGTCAAGGCCTTGTTCTGCGTGTGGAGCACTGTGTGATTTTCTGTGTTACCTTTCTTCCACAAACTTAGTAGGGCACCATCTAGTATTTCCAATTATCATTTCTTGAAAATGGCCAAAGAACTTTGTACTCAGATTGTTACAGAAGAGTTCAGCTCCTTCTGGATCTTTACAGTTTGACTATTGTGTCTCCAGCACCTAATCTGATAGCAGAATTTTCTTCTCTCCTATTTTGTGACTTGCTTTTATTTAGCCTTTTCGCAGAGGGTTCATCTTCTTCAGTTTAGCTCTTGGAGAAACCCTGGGTTTGTCTTGTCCTTGCATTTAATCAATTAACATTTAAATTATTTAGTGATGATAATGCACTGAACTGGCAGGAGGAGAAGTGTACAGAAACAGCAGACTGGCTTCTCTGGGGCATTTGGCATGCCACGGCCATCTATCTGTGTGTTTTATAGAGGGAGAGCTGACTGTTTTCAAGCAGTCCTTGGCCTTACATCTGCACATGTTCAAAACTCACTTCACTTAATGCAGTCTCATTCAACTGTTTACTACCTTTGTGTGCTCAACAAAATGCCCGCCAGTCTGTCTTTTCAACCCTGGCATTTTCTTTTGTCTATTGCGTGGCTTTGCAGCATTCTTGCTTTAAAAGAAAAAGAAAACAAAAACAACAACAACAAAAAACAACACTCTGTCCAGCTATATTCTTTCTTATATAGAGCACTATTGAGGAGGATTATATAATCAACCCTTTTGGCAGGAGGAAGCATTTTGTGATAGGAGTCTGAAGTGGAGAATGGCCCTTGGAGGCATAGTACTGCCCCTCCCATTCACGTTCTTTGTCTCAGGCTCTGCTTCCAGGGGACCAACCCCGCCAGAGATGGGGATTTGTGGAGTGTTTCCAGGAGGAAAGTGTGAAGAAGTGTGGGAGCAGGATGGGGCAGGAAAAGGAGCTGAGCAGGGATGTGGCTTCAGGTGAAGGCTCAGCCTCATTTGCTGGGAGGCTCTGGACCACAGAATGTTTCTTGCCTTGAAGCCACCACTGGGGCAGGGAGTAGGGAAAGAATGTAACTCCCAGAACCACAGATTTCATCACCTGAGGGCAATCCTCTGAAGAAGGTGGCAGTAGCTGAGCAATGTGTGCATGAAACCTGAACTAGAAGTGATCATAGGGGATCTGGGCAGGAGATTAATGGTCTGCTAATATACAAAATATCCGATATTAAATGTGTGGCATTTCTAAAATAGTGACTTAAAAAAATTTTTTTAAGGTTTATTTTTGAGAGAGGGAGACACAGAGAGCGTGAGTGAGGGAGGAGCAGAGGGAGACACAGAATCTGAAGCGGACTCCAGGCTCCGAGCTGTCAGCACAGAGTTGGACGCAGGGCTCTAACTCACAAACAGTGAGATCATGACCTGAGCCGAAGTCAGATGCCCAACAGACTGAGCCACCCAGGTGCCCCCAAATAGCAACTTTTATTGGACCCGAGTTATGAACCTTCCTAGGTTTTCTTGGCTTTACCTATTTTCTGGGCTCTCCACTCGTTGCACAAAGAGAGCCTCCACTCTAACATCACTGCCCCATTTCTAAATGTCAGCAGCTGTATCTACCTTCCCGGGGGAAGGCTAACTTCTGTATGCCCACCACTGTACCCACCACAGTGGGAGTTTCAACAACCACAGTCCAGACGTGAGTCTCCAGGGGAAACTCACAGAAGCTGCGGTTTCCCCTGCCCTGTGTTCCCAGACTCAGTGAGGTATGACGTCTGGCTTCCTTAGTGGCTGTCCTGAGGGACCAGGTGCACAACCAGAAGGAACATGGGAGTGAAAACCTCATGGGAAAACCCATAAGTGAGTTCCTTTTCTTCTTCTTCTCTGATGGATTGTTCTGAGGTGCTGTGATTCTGTAGAGGATGCCTGGAGATTGTCCCTTGTGACTGAGCAAGTGGCTCTGTTTTCTGTTCTCAAGCTGTGGTCAGCAAGACAAGACAAGCAAGACAACTGTCACCCCCTATCTACCTTCCCTTCTTTCTAGTTTCACCTCCCTTTTCCTTCAGTCTTCCTGGCCTGCCACTGCCCCTCCACACCTCCCCCCAAATGTACTAGTGTGCACCTTAACCCAGTTACAGAGACCTACTCCTCCATCCACAAAAACAACAAAACAGAAACCTAAACAGAGCTTGAAACCAAGCACCCCTAGAGATTCAGTTTCAACCCAATGTATCCTCAAGGGGTGGATTTTCATTGTAAAACATCAGGGGAGGTTTTTTTGAGTAAAGAGTGGGTAATACTAAAATTGTTCTTTTGTTCTTGATTCCATCTTAACAAAGTCAATCCTATTAAAATCTAAGTGGATGCTAAGGAGAAATCCCTAGGATGCTACAAAGAGTTTCTTTTTGTTATGACTTTCATAAATTGGCTCAGAGCCAAGAGCACTTTGAAGAGGCATTGAATTTAAAACCAATGCTGAGGAGTCTGTAGCACCCTGGAAGCGGCTTTTCCTGAAGGAATTCGTGAAGGGAACTGGCACAATGCAAGGGATGTAAAACATTCCTGTTTTTCAAAAAAAAAAAAAAAGAGCATTGGCTTGCCATGTGGCTCAGGTCCTATTTAGGCCAGCAGTTATGAGGCCAGGACTGGTCTTGAGTGTTACTGATGTGCAGGCTAGAGAGTCTTGAGTGTTACTGATGTGCAGGCTAGAGAGTCTGGCCTGAACACAAGTGAAGTTTGTCATTGTTGTCACAGTGCTGATGGCTGCAGTCAGTGTGGTCTGTAGCTGTCAAGATGGGTACAGGGGTAGTCGCTCCATTCTCTTTGTTTTATGCTTGTAGAATGGCTTCAATTTTCTCTTCTGTCTGATTAGTCTTAGCATCTGGATTTCTTTTTGCCATGTTCCATTACAGAGGCTGCCTCTTTTTGCCATTCTCCCCCACATCTGGAATCCAGCCAAAACGTACCAGAACAAGATGCTTCTAACATTTGAGCCCTTTTGTAAGGATGCTGATTGCAACTTGGGTGACTTCAGTTTAATCCAAGGTGGAAGATTTCTGCTGCTTTTGGGGAAGGAAATAAATGTCTAAAAATAAAACTTGGGCATAAAAATAGGGCCAGATACTCATTAACTCCCTCACTTAGCTGAATGCTGAAATTATTTCAACAGAGCTAAATCAAGCATTTGTGTAGAAGGGGTTGAGTATGTTTTCTTTTTTTATTCATAGTACTTTATCTTAATGATAAATGGGTTACTGTCATTGTCATTTTATGCAAAAAGCATGAATTTAATAATTTTCAAGAGCCTAATTCTCAGCTCATGCTGACCCTTGAAGTGGAGGATTAGTGTTCACAGGGTTTTGAGAATGTATGTTGTGGGCTCTTATGGAAGAGGCTGGAGGGGCAGGCAGGGCTAGGAGCCAGAGTACATAAGGCTTGGTGGGCTAGGGTTAAAAATTTGGATCCAAGTATGGCGGGAAGCCACTGGAGAGATTTAATTAGGAGGATATCATAGAATGATTTATATTTTAAAAATATGACTCTTGGCTGCTGCATTGACAGTGGATTGTAAGGAGTAACCAGGCAGATATTTTAGATATCCAGGTAAGAGAGGATAGTGACTTTGGAAGAGCTAGTAATAGCAGAGTTGGGTAAGTGCACAGATAATGGAGATTTATCAAATCCAATAGCAAAAAAAAACAACAACAACAAAAACCAAAAACCAAAAAACAAACAAAAAAACAAGACTGGCAGCACTTTTGGGTAATTTTGTTGTCTTGTTCGGGCTGAGGCAGGGAGCAATGGTAAAGGGAATGAGGCAAAAGTCAAGGGCTCATGTTGATTCTGTGCTGCCTATAAGTCATCTGTCAAATGGGCAGCTGAATATATGACCTTGATTCAGTAGATGAGTTTGAAAATCCTTCACATACAGATGACATTCAGAGCCATGGAATAGAAGAACTCACCTAGGGAGAGAGTGTAGAGAAAGTATAAGACTTGAGAACTTTCCATATTTTCACATAAATTGGGAAAGCAGAGGAGGAGGAGCAGTGAGGAAGGAAGAACCAGGAAAAAGAGTTGGGCTGGAAACAAGCAAAGAATCTTCCAGGAGGGAGGTAACTGCCAATTATGTTGAATGCTGCTCTAAGATTGGATAAGATGAGGACAAATTATATCCACTGTTTTTGGCAACATGGAAGCCTTTGGAGACACTGGTAGGGGCAGTTTATGGCATGTCACACAGACAGAGGCCAGAGTGGATTGAGGAGAGACAGTAAAGGGGAAATGAGGGTGGCTCTTTAAACAATTATTTCAAGAAGTTAATAAGAGCTAAGAAATAGGTAGGTAGCTAATCAAGAGCCAGAGGAGAATACAATGGTCTTTTTTAATGTTCTTACGATAGAGCTTATTGGGGTATTTATACTCATGGTATTGATCTAATGAAGAGAGAGAACCTAATGATACAGTAAAGGAGGGGATATAATTGTAGGGACAAATTTCTTGAATGTAAAAAAATATGAGATACAGAGCAAAAGTGAAGGCTTTGGCTTTGTATAAGAGGAGAAGGGGGGACAGAAAGAGAAGACACAGCTCTTAATGGGTTGGTTGAATTGATGTAGGGGGTGAGGGAGTATCCATAATAAATTATAATTCACGAAGCCAGAGCATCAGCTGAAAGAGACATGGGAAAAAGGGATGTTGGAAATTTCCAGAAAAGGTAGCAAATATTGGAGTCATTATAAAGAATGAGAAAGTGAATCCAAAGAGAGTGGACATAGAATGTCCCAAAGTTACATTAAGCAGGGTGGATTTGAGTTAATTATTACTTGGAAAGCAATAATTCTTAATTCTTTTTTTTTTTTTTTTTTTTTTCAACTTTTTTTTAATTTATTTTTGGGACAGAGAGAGACAGAGCATGAACCGGGGAGGGGCAGAGAGAGAGGGAGACACAGAATCGGAAACAGGCTCCAGGCTCCGAGCCATCAGCCCAGAGCCTGACGCGGGGCTCGAACTCACGGACCGCGAGATCGTGACCTGGCTGAAGTCGGACGCTTAACCGACTGCGCCACCCAGGCGCCCCAATTCTTTTTTTTTAAGTAGCCTATAAAGGTAAAAAATATTATTACATATTTACATATGCTCATGCAGAAAATGAGTTTAGTGATTACTTGTAATCTTAGTATTCAGAAATAATCATTGTGCTACATCTTTTCATACATTATACATGCAAATACATCTACAGGAAAAATATACAAAGGCCTTCTTTTCTTTTTTTTTTTTTTTTTTTTAATGTTTATTCATTTTGAGAGAGACAGACAGACAGCAGGAGAGGAGCAGAGAGAGAGAGATAATACCAAGCAGGCTCTGCACTGTCAGCACAGAGCCCCACCTGGGGCTTCATGCAGGGCTTGAACTCATGAACTGTGAGATCATGAGCTGGGGAAATCAAGAATCAGACGCTTAACTGACTGACCCACCCAGTTCCCCTAAAGGTCTTATTTTCATAACTAATTCTATTTTACAAGTTTTTGCTTTGCCAAACATCTTATCTATTGCTCTAAGCTATTGGAGTGATAACTTTGTCATATAGTAAATATATTGTTTATTTGTATCTTAATATGTTCTTGTTGCTTTTCCAATTTTTATTTAGATCTATCTATATAAAAATTGTATAGTCCTGTTAAAAAAAGGCCCACATCTTAGTCTGTATATATGATTATTTTATTCTAGAATTTAAAATGCAAAGATGAAACTATAAATTATTCTATCAGGTTTTATTTTGATGTGATGAAGGAGTCAAATTATTTTTTAATTTATTTTGAGAGAGAGACTGAGAGAACACACACAAGCAGGGGAGGGGCAGAGAGGAGAGACAGAATCCCAAGCAGGCTCTGTGCCATCAGCACACAGCCCCATGCAGGGCTCAAACCCACAAATCTGTAAGATCATGACCTGAGCTGAGATCAAGAGTTGGACACCCAACCGACTGTACCACCCAGGTACCCCTGAATTGTATTTTTTAGAATAGTTTTAATTATTCTTTTTTTAAAACAAAGTTTACTTATTTTTGAGAGAGAGAGAGGGAGAGAGGAAGCAGGGGAGGGGCAGAGAGAGGGAGACAGAATCTGAAGCAGGCTCCAGGCTTTGAGCTTTCAGCACAGAGTCCAAAGCGGGGTGAGTCCAACTCACCAGCGGTGATCATGACCTGGGCTGAAGTCGGACACCTAACTGAGTGAGACACCCAGGTTCCCCTAGAATAGTTTTAATTATTCTTAAAGCTCATACCCTACAACAAATTTATGACACAGCTTGTTTAATAGTATGACTCCCAAATGATTTCTTTAAAATTTTCCTTTAGAGGTTTTTTAAAACTAATTATATGCTATTCTTTAAACAAGCTATTTTTTAAAGAGTAAAAATGATCTATAATCCTATCACCAGAGAAAATCAGTAATATTTTACTTACTTGAATTATATTGTATGTAAACACTTTGCCATCTATATTTTCTTGTGTTTTGTACTTTTTGAAACATTCATTGTAAACCATGATTTTAATGACTGCCTTATGATCTATACT
Organism: Panthera onca; assembly: GCF_046562875.1. NCBI lineage: Eukaryota > Metazoa > Chordata > Mammalia > Carnivora > Felidae > Panthera > Panthera onca. Next base: position 55,223,858 of record NC_138347.1, read on the forward strand.
ATTATTATAAGAATGTTTCTAGATTTTGTTTTGTTTTCGTGTGTTATTATATTTTATTTTATTATTATTTTTTCTTTTTTTAATGTTTATTTTTGAAAGAGAGAGAGGGAGGCACAGAATCTGAAGCAGGCTCCAGGCTTTGAGCTGTTAGCACAGAGCCTGATTGCATGGTTCGAACTCATGAGTGGTGAGATCATGACCTGAGCCAAAGTCAGACCCTTAACCGACTGAGCCACACAGGCACCCCTGTTTTTGTATGTGATTATAAACAATACCATAGTTAACATCATTGGCATTAATGCTTAACTGAATTTGTTTTTAGCATTTTTACTGTAAAAGCAATGCATATCCATGTAGAAAGCTTTAAACATAACAAAAACTGTTATCCAGAGAACCACTGTTGACCATATACCAAATCTTTATTCACTCAACGGCCATTTCTCAGTGCCTACTATATGGTAGGCACTGCTTTAGATGTGATATCTGCTCTGCAGAGTTAACATCCTAGTGTGTATTTAGTGACAAGTCTGTCTCCTATGTGCAGAAATGGGTGTGCTTTTAAAAAGGGATTATGCTACTTACAAGTTACATTGTAATCTGATTTTTCTCCTACAAAATTAGGAACTTCTTTCCACACCATTGAACCAACTATTACAATATCATCTTTAATGGCTGCAGAAGACTGATTTGTATGGATGTACCGTAGTTTATTTAACTGATCTCCGATAGTCAGACGCCTTCTTTTCCTATTCCTGCTGGCATTTGAAATCCCTAACATGCATATTTTGCTTGTCTTTGATAGTGTAATTAGTATGACCTCCACGAGACATGAAGGCACAGGCAGTGCTCTCTGTCATCCTCATCCTTGTACCACCTCTAAGTGGATTTCACGGTGAATTCCTTTATAATGTAACCAAGTGTTAGTTATTTGTACAACTAGATAGGAACGTGAGCACACAATGCAAGGTGATGGTTTCCTCTGTTGCCATAGCGTTGTGAACCTTTCTAAAAGATCACTTAAAGAGAAATAGGAAACAGACTGGAGATCCTGGATGAAGATTAAAAATGATATTTTCTCCTGTCTACTCTAAGGCTTTTTCTGTTATCTGCTACCAGATATAAAATCACTAGAAAGGCAAGTTTGATTGACTGATGATTGATTTTTTTTTTCAAGGGTAAGCTTGGTACTTAGCACTTAACAGCAGGCATTATCCACTTTTCTTGGTCCTGTCATGGGCATTTTTAAATTATCCAGTGAAATATTAGAGGTGTTTAGTAGAACAATTTGGGAGGTTGACATAAACCACTCCTTTTCTTTCCCATCTTTCCATGTCTTTCTCTCAGCATAATACCACCACATCCCTCTAGCTCTTTGTACAGAAATAAACTAAATCTGAGGGAGAGAAGTGGGACATAGCAGAGTAGAAGGAGCCCCAGGGAAGGCAGAGGAAAAAGACTGTGACAACGCCACATGAGCACTCAATTCTCCTGTCTTGGGTAGTCTTGGCCAAGGTCCAAAGGAGTTTACTCCATTGTCTTTACAGCCCTAATTTCCTAAAATCCATAGATAGGGTACACGATCTACCTACAATGTTTTGTGAATTAGTCAAAGAAGCTGGATGCTACCTTCAACGATTATGAAATGGCTAAATATATTTTCTTTACGAAAACCTTGCTTGTTTTTCTGAATCCATCTGCTTTTCAAAGTCAACTTCTGAAATTAATAGTAAAAAACTATATGTATAAATATATAGCTCAGGATGATTGGACTTCCACATTTATATCTAGGACGCTATTCCTTAGGTACATTTCATTTGACACATATGACATCCTGAGAGGTGCCCTAAAGCCAAAATAAATGAGTCCCTTCATTTCCCCTTTTGGACCCCTCCTGCCCATGTGCTCCCTTGCTTGAGATTAAGGTCTGCATATTCCTAACAGATTTCCAAATCCAGCATTGTCTTCTACACACTCCAAATATTTCCTAATGAAACCAAGTTAAGTTTGTTCTATTTGTCTAGGGCCTGCTGACTCTAGCTAGCTGAATAAATGGTTTTGTTGTTATTGTAGTAGGTATTAGAAGTAAATGGGTTCATGAAATAAAAGTCAACAGGACTCTTGCATATATAATATACAATTGCAGAAACTCTAACACTAGCTTTGTGACTCGTTTCTAGTAATCAGACTAGCAAGGTTTTTGATGGTATTGTCTTAATTGGCAGGCTGCTGACCTAGGATAATTCTTCTAGGTGGTTCTGATATAGCCCTTGATAAGCACCCATCGCTAATTCTCCTCATAACTGCTCTTGATTTTTAGTTATATTGCTTTTGTCTTCCTCAAACCTTGATAATATTGAGGAGAAGCAAATTGCCATTGGAGGACTTGGTGAAGATGTAATTCTCCCTCGCTTATTTAAGAGTGCGCCTGAAGTAGTAGTTCATTGGAAGAATCAAGAGAGCTATGTGCACTCATACTACAAAGACCATGACTGGAAAGGCAAGATCACAGATACACAAACAGGACATCCCTCTTTCATAGTGAAATGGAAATGCCTCCTTATCATTTAGAAGATTATGCCTTCCGGATAAAGGAATTTACATATGCTATGTGGGAACAGCATCTAGAAACATAAACAAAGTGGTACTAAAGGTGGGAGGTAAGTATGCATGGAAGGTTTTATAAAACATAGCAATAATGTCATTCCATGTTTTTCTAAAATATCTCTTTCTTAATTGAATATGCTATGGACTACCTTGCAAGCCAATACAAATCTACCTCATGTTTTAAATGCATGGTATCTCATAGTATAGACATGCTATAACTGATACATCCATTCCTCTACTGGTAGATATTCCAGTGTTTTACATGACAGGTGTTGTGATGAGTGTTCTTGTATTTAATAGTGGGAAATGATTTGAAAGAAAAAGTATCAGAAAATTTTAATATATTACTTTGACCCGTTAGTCTTATTAGCATTTAATAGTATCAATCTTAATTTCTGCCCATATGCTATCTTTTAAAATGTTGAATTACTGGCTTAATTTTTGTTTTTTAAGTTTAATATTGTATGCTTTCCTCCTGTCTATATTAACTATATTTATTTATTGGGGGGAGGGGCATTTTCTAGCAGGTTGTTTTATCCAGCGCTTGTTTCTTTTCCCTCTGTCTCATTTAGCTGCTTCAGATCTTGACTCAGAAATCCAAGAATCATGTGTTAACAAAGAATCAAACAGGCTCTGGGTTATTACCTGAAGAGGGCATAGTGCTGCATGAGCTCTAGTTTATATTGGTTGCTCACTGAGGTCATTAGATTTCTATCTAGAATTCTTGCTAGAGAACGAAGATTGCTAGTTGCTAAGTATCTGCACATGCTTTTTTCTTTCACTTGTAGATAACCAGACTGTATCTTAAGTTTCTACAGAGTTTTTGTTTTGTTTTTCCTTTCGTAACTGCCAAGTTTTTCTCATAAAGCTTAGCTTTTCATTTTACGGGTATTAAAATAATAAGTGTTCTGCACAGATGACTTAAAAAGAAACTAATGCCAGTCCCTCACATGCCCTTCTTTCTCCCTCCTAGCTTTCATCACACCTGTGATAAAGTATGAAAAGAGGAACAGAGATAGCTTCTTAATATGCAGTGTATGAAGTGTTTATCTTTATCCACTTATCACATGGAAAATGGACAATACACCCACCTCTGAAAGCAATATGGAAGAAACTGAGTCTTTGGGTTTTTATATAAATAGTATGATAAATATTACAGGATCAAATTTATCTTATGAATGTGCTACTGAAAACTCATTGCCGAAACAAACATGGACTGGGGATTGACAATGAAAGGTAGGCTCCATGGGGCTTTCTGTGTGCATGTGCTATGTCAGAGGTTGGGAGGGAATTAGGATTGATTTACAGGGAAAGAAGAGAGCACAAAAGAAAGAAAATGTATCTGCACCAGTTAGAGGACCAAAACAACAGTCCTAGGTCTGATATATACTGGCTTTGTTATCTTAAGCAACCATTTTTAGCTCTAAGCACTAGCTCCACATTGGTAAAACAGAAGTAATTCTACCTGTTAGGTGTTTGTGTTGAAGGAAAACATTTTTAAAATGGAAAGTAGCAAATATACTCATGAATATTATATTTCTCTATGATTTGTCCTCTAAATAGGATTTCCTACCTGCATTGCACCTCAAAAGATGAGAGGATACTTGCCTATTAAGTTACAATCTGTGATGGTTGCCATTCTTTCCACTAAACAAAAATTAATTAGTATTGCCTCTGTTTATTCTCTTTACATAGTATTATCCTATTAAGCTTTATCAACAGCACTATCATAGCGTGAACAGTTCTTGATACTCTTTCCTCTTATTTGAAAAAATCTAAATTTTGACCAATCTCTAAATCTACTATAATCTACTCTAATAACCTACTATTTAAGAGAAAGAGAAATTAATTTGATATTTCTTATCCAATTCTAAGGAAAAATGTTTTATATTTTAGAAGCAAAGCAAAATTTCTTTAGTAAATCTCCATTATATGGAGAAGGTAGAGGTTAGCTGCTCTCCTTTTTGGGCTTCTTTCCTGAGTCGCGTATTCTCAAAGTGCTTGCCAAGAAGACCCTGAATTATGAGTGATTCACCAACTTTACATAATTTCAGCATTGAAGGCAGGGACACCCAGTATTCACTTTTCCAGGCAGTAATGGGAATATGGAAAAGTGTTGAAAATGTTGATGTTAAATTGTAAATACTTTCTATGGAAAATTGTATTTTCTCACATTTATTCAGAATTGAGTATGCAGAAGCATCTACAGTTTCTTAAGCTCAGTGCTATTTCCTCTTGTTGAGGATTTTTTATCTGCCAAGTTTGTTGCTCTCAGACTGTGAACTTAAGAATGGGGGCTTCTGTGTGGCTCAGTCGGTTAAGCATCTAACTTCGGCTCAGGTCATGATCTCACGGTTCGTGGGTTTGAGCCCCGCATCAGGTTCTGTACTGAATGCTTGCTCAGAGCCTGGAGCCTGCTTCAGATTCTGTGTCCCCTCTCTCTGCCCCTCCCTGCTAGCACTCTGTCTTATTCTCTCAAAAAGAAATGAATGTAATTTAAAAAAATTAAAAAAAAAAAGAATGTGGACTCTTACTCATTTCTGAATCCACAGCATCTAGTAAAAACATGTAAAAATTAAACTAGGAAGACAGCATAGCAAAGGGAGCAATTAATTGTTTACTATGATTGGATATAAATGGCGTTGTTAGAGAATATATGCTTAAGGAGTTTGCATAGGGCAGAAGTTTAAAAGAAAATTAGGAATTTCCAGAGGACATAGGCATTCCAGGTTAAAAACCACAAAAGCACAAAGGAGTAAATATTGCCTGAATTTGTAGAAGTATAAGTGGTTGAGGGTAAAGCTAAAGTAGCAAGAGATAAGCCTGGAGAGGGAGGCAAAATCAGATGAAAGGCCTTGGTCTTGCTAAGTAGCTTGACCAGGGTCCTGGAGGAAGGAAGTGTGGAGCCAAAGAAGGATTTGAGGCATCAAAGAGACCCAGATTTGCATTTTAGATGGCTCACTTTGGCATCAGTCTCTTGCAGGTGGAGTGTGAAGTCTAGAGCCTAGGGAGAGAATTCATGGTAATCCACAGAGGTCAGCTACCAAACTGCAGAATAGGAAGGACAAGATGCAGCTAGATTGGAGGGGCAAACCGAGCACACCTAGCATAGTCTCTGCTCTAACAGAGCTCAGCCCAGTGGGGGCTTACCTCCACATAGCTGGAAATATACTATTAATGTGCAGGAAAAGGGACTTTGTGCAGAAAGAGCAATTAAGAAGTGGTTGAGACCACACAAGTAACAGAGACTACTAGGGAGTAGATAGTGACAAGAGGGGAGTTCTGGGGAATACCAGCATTTTAGGTGTCAACAGAACATTGAGTTTGAAAGGCTGGTGGCAACATTCTTGAGTGCTCACTATAGGGCTATAGGAGTTGGAAACAAGGAGAGAAACCTTGCTAGCTGGCCCAGGTTTAGGTCTCCTCAAAAGTCTAAACTTAACCTTGGGAAGTGTTAAACTGTGGTAGCACAGCTTTTCTTCCAAGAAATGCATTTCCAAAGATCTTTCTCAAAGCATTTCTAAGTGTAACTTAGAAAATTCATTTGAAAATTGTATTTTCATTGATGTTTCCTTTTCTATCCTGTTATTAGATGACCTTCATAAAATGCAGGGTGAAAATGTTGCACTCTCATGTAAACTTGTGAACAGTATTTTTTTTTTTTTTTTTTACTGAACCAAGATTTCTTTTTTTTTATTTAAAAAAAAATTTTTTTTAACGTTTATTTTTGAGACTTGGAGAGACAGAGTATGAACGGGGGAGGGTCAGAGAGAGAGAGGGAGACACAGAATCTGAAACAGGCTCCAGGTTCTGAGCTGTCAGCACAGAGCCCGATGCGGGGCTTGAACTCACGAACCGCGAGATCATGACCTAAGCCAAAGTCGGACGCTTAACCGACTGAGCCACCCAGGTGCCCCTGAACCAAGATTTCATAGTCACTTGGTCCAAAGTGGAAAAGGAGACCTCCTCCATCCTGGCTCACTTTCTGAGCTCCTCACAAGATAACAACTATCAGTGAACCCTGATTTTCATGGAACAAAGACCTATCAGTGAACCCTGACTTTCATGGAACAAAGACCTAAAAAAACAAAGTGACTTCTCTTTGACTTTGAAGGATCTTAGTCTTTCAGACAGTGGGGAATACTTAGGCAATATTTCTTCAAGCAAATATAGCTTACTCACCATCCAAATGCTGCATGTTGTAGGTAAGTTACAAGTAGGGTTGGGTAACAGATTTTGGCTATAGTAATAGAGATTGTGAATATCAAACAGGGAAATTAGGTTGGCATTTAAAGAATAATTTTGATAAGTATTCTTGAAAATGTTATCTATAGGGATACTTCTGGCCAAGATACTTCTTTAAAACTCACAAAGTCCTGCATTGAAAAAAGAATTTTTTTCTCCCAGAAGATTCCTCTTCATGGTTTCAGGGCTTCAGAAATGTAGAGGGAATTTACATGATTTGGTGAGTCTGTGGTCTTAACATCCTCAATTTCTGCTTACTACTGTGCTTAACCTGTGCTTTAGGGCCTGGAATTTGGGGAGTTGAGCCTTCAGGCACAGTAAGAAGTTAGAACTGGGGCTCTGGTAGATGCAGGGGAAGCATGATCTGTGAACCTGGTGGAAACAGTCACCAAGGGACGTTGGAAGCAATAAGTGATGCCCGATTCAGCTCATTTTTTTTACCTCTACTGATAGTTAACTGCCAAAAATATTTATGGAGAGTAGACTAGAGATATTTTAGAGTCATGGCATATGCACTCATGAAGTTGACTTTCTAGGTGGATTGGTTGATCCCCTTACCCTTAAGCTATCAACGTGATGTCGTAGGAAACCATGGCAGCTCTGTATTATGTATTAAAGATACTTGAGTCTTGAGTCAGTTGAATATTTGTTTTAAAAACATTTATATCATTCTAGTTGTGAAAATTAGGAGGAATAACAGACTTGGAGATAAGAACACAGAGTTGTCCTTAGGTCAAGTAGTCTTCAAACAGAAGCTTCTAGACACTGAGGGACAATACTCCCTTTGTGCAGAGCTGTCATTTTGAGAACGCTGAAATGTGGAGTGCATTTGAAGCTCCTATTTTTCTCCAAAATAAGAATGTTAGTTTTATGTAAAATACAGTTAAGCTTTCATTCTGTTTTTAAAATGTTGCCTCATTTTGGAGTGTGGGGGAAAAAACAGGAAGATATGGTCTGAAGACCACGTATGACCCATCTTTCTAATCAGAGATCTAATCTTTAGTTTACACAAAGCAAAGCATCAGGACCATTCCATCTCTGACAAAAGAAGCTTTTCAAAACCTCTCATTCCCACCCAGGAAGAGGTGTGTAATGGGAGCTACCCCCACAGGGCAAACACCACTCGTGTCCTCAACATCACTCTTTCAAGGCAACTTGGTTTTCTGTTCTCAATTGCAATTTTCTACTTGTTATCTTGCCCAGGAGATGCTGCAACATTTGAAAAGGAAGCCCAGATTTGGGGGCAGAGGGGTGATGGATCTACTCCATAAAAGTTGCATGGAATTGAATGGAATTTAATAATTCTTGCTAAATTTTGTGGAATCACTATGTGATAGGCAAATTTCTTTACAGATGGGAGAAGCGAGGGTCATGAGTAAAGTAAGGCAATTCTATACCTTGCAAGATTTTCTTCAGGAGGAAAAGTGTGCATACGGAACACTTTTGAAAGTCAACATTTCTACTTAATTGCTCACCCTCTATATGGGTATAGAATTTCAGAATGACACAAATATATAGAGAGATTAATGTCTTAGTGATTGCAGGACATTACTTTATTAATAAAGAGTATGTTCATAAAAATAGGCATCTGTTATATAGAGCTATTCATTTTAAAGAATAGCTATAAACATTTTTTTCCACCTTGAATTGGCCTATGTGCTCTAATGCTTGCCCCCACTCTGTGGCAGAACATAGATCACAAGATTAGCAGGTAACTTAAGGTCTCCAAGTTTCTGCCTTCTGGGTCCTACTTCTTTTAATACTAATTACAATTATAGTTCCAACAACGAAGCTGAAAAAACTCTGGCTACTCCAATGATTCTGAGGGGCATCAAGCACTCTCTTGGTCACCTCTCACTCAAGACCATGGCTCCCACACCACTCTGCTCATCACCTCTGTACTTACCCCTGTTCCTCTATGCCCCTGTCTTCTCCAAGCCAAGGGTGAACTCTGCCCTCCCTTCATCCTCCAAGGAGAATGCTGGGCTGAGATTAGTCTGTAGTCATAATTATCCCTTTGTTAATTCTCTTCACAATATAAAAAATAGAAACTCACAGTGCATAATAGACTCACTGCCTTTTAAGTTTGCGGACTTTTTCTCCTCTGACACCCACTCCCTACTAAGCCCCAAATTGTTTAATATTCCTGCTTATGCAGGTTTCCCACAGTAAAGCCATTGAGACTGTGAGGTATTTATGCTCATGAATGCAGAAATAACTAGTTTTTAAAATAGTAAATGTTTCCTTTGGTAATTTTTCTTCCAGTTTATAGACTTTTTGTTTTATTTAGAACAGAGTCAAAAAGGAATTACCTGGATAATTATCCTGTCTCTGGTGCCTTTGGTTTTGCATGTTCCTTAGTAAGTCAATAAGTTGCATTCATTTCAGTGGAGATAGGTGTCTCATGGGGAATTTGGGCTTTGTTCCCTGGGTGTTCGAGTAGAGGTGTACCAAGCAGCTAACCCCACACAGCTGCTGGGCTTGTAAACAGATTTGAACCTTCTGGATATTCATTTGCAAAATTTATCAGCAACCTTTCTAAATGCTCCCACATTTCCATCTAACTATCCTACTTTTAACAAGTTTATCCTGAGTTAAATGGTCAACAATATAACAAGCTATATACACGCACATGCATTGTAGCACACTGAAAAAATTTAAATCTGGCACTAATACACAAAATGATCAAATTTATCTTGCATTGAAAAATATCTGGAATGAAATAAACCCAGACTTTAAAATGGATGCCTTTGGAGAGAGTTTGCCCCCTCTGTCTGGACTTGCTTTAGTCCTTGTACTGTTTTCTTTTTCTTTGAGCTTTGTCTATGGTGCTACTTCTTTGTTCTTTATAGGCCATTTTATTTTAATCCTTGTTAAATGTGTAAAAAAAAAACTTTTTCTAGATTTTCTGGGACAAACCTGTGTTACTTACAGTACTTTTATTACTTATGGTAATTTAAAATTATACATTAAGATGCCATGGTCACAGGACTTCTTAGAAGACTTTGCTTTTATTGACAGAATTAGATCCAGGAAAAATTTAGATGTAGTTATTTCCACATTTTATAGACCAGGAAACTGGAATCCAAGTAGTTAGGGACATGAAACAGTTTCATGTATACCACTTACAATGACACAGCTAACTAGTGGCAGAGGTAGGTCTAGGCTCCAAGTAGCTCTCTTACTCCATAACCTTTCTGAGAAGACCGAGTGTCCTGGGAGGCTGAGATATAGCTCATGTCCCTTCCTCTGGTTGATAATTGCCTTTTGCCCCTGATGAAGTTAGGGGATTTGGTCATAGCAGACACCATTATTGAAGGTAAGGTTTTTAAGGGTGATACTGAGCAAGAATTTCACCAAATCTACACCTTTGATTGTACTAATCCGCAGACTAGTCCTGCTTATCATTTGTTCCTCCTGTCCCTCAGCTGGCCGGAAGTAAACAAAATCGGAAATTCTGGGCAAGTCTGGTTTGTCACCCAGAAGCAACCTCTGACCTGATACAATGACGGTTGTGACTAAATTAGGGTTCAAATTATAGAACAGAGGGACACTACATACTGTTCAAGAATGACATTTTAGTTTCTATTTTGGAAATGTGCAAAAGTCAAGTCCCAACAGAAAACACCTGGCATACCCAAAACTGTACAAAGGGGAACACAAAAGATAGTGCATTTCCCCAGAACTGGGAGCAGCTGATTTGATAGCAAATATAAGCTTGAAGGGACAAGGAGAGGGTGCAGTTCCCAAAACCCAGAAGCAGAGAGTCATGTAAAATCTGATGCCTTGTAGGGAGAATGACTTTTAGTTGAAGGACACAGACCAAGAAGACCTTACAAGGAAAGAGCTGGAAGAATAAATACGTGCGTTTGCCCTTTCCTCTCTCTGGTCTCCACCTCAGCTGGAGGCCAGAGGGAAGACTTTAGAAGGAACCTACTCAGGTAAGCATCCCAAGGCAGAGACAGGAAGCTGGGTTCTGATTCTGGAGGAGCAGTCAGGAGATAAGAGCAAAAACAATGTCAGGGTATTGGCTACTTAAAAAAATAATGTTCTACAGTTCTGTAGTTAGGTAGGCTGAAAATATATTTCAAGCTGTTGCACTAATGGCCCCTAAACCTTGGTTGTAGTTTCATAGGACCATGGTTCATGTTTTTCTTCTTTAAATTCCCTTTTCTAGTACTGTTTTAAAATGTCCTTAGTCTAGGATAAGTATAAATTATCCCAGATTTTAGCGAGACACAAAAGGAAGGCCTTACAATGTTATTGTATCCCTTTTCCTTTGCCATCGCTCTGGGTTTAACCATCATCTCTTTGGCTGTTATTTTCCATTGTTAACAGTTAGTAGGAGTCAGGCCAACAATCCTAAAAAGCCAGGAATTCCTGGCTTGGTTGAACAGTCTTTATCCCTGCTTTGGAGCACCTGAATCGTCCATAAGAATTTATTGCTATTTGTAGATGAAGAAGTATTTCTACACTGAATGCATTTTTAATGCTGTTTGTTGGAAGAAAGATATGAAAGGGGGAGTGACTAAGGTGAATCTAATAACGTAATTGTACTGAGGTAGGAATAAGAAAGAAGCTGAGCATTTGCAAAGAGATTTTTTTTTAATTTCTCTTTTTTCCTGTAGAAAGGTATTCTGTCCCTACTGATGAGAGAGCCAACACTGCTAATGACACAGAAGAAAACAAGGTAAAATCTTTCCTTTATCAAACCTTATAGTATAAGAATGCTACTGTGAAAAAGTGATTGGTTGACGTATCATCAGAGGGGAAAAAAGGGTGAGAGGGATCATAGGATAACTCAACAGGAAAAAAAATACAATTAGGACTTTTTCCAATGTCTATAATTAAACAGGTGCTACTTAAATAAGTGGCTGCTCTTCTCACTTCCTACTGTTATTTATAGAGATCTCCAATGGCACTATGCATATGATGATGCACCAATGTATTTATTCTTCCAATGGAAGTATGGGACTGAATAGAAGCCGAAAGAAATACAAAGCAGAGAAAAGCAGATTACAGTTTCTTCCCAGATTCAGGTGGCTGGGAATCCATACTTTTCCAGCCACTTCTAGGCTCCTTGGGGACTGAATTTACTTACAAATTATCGTTTGATTGCAAATTCAGTTGTTTAAAGTGGAGTTTAAATTTTTTGCTGCTGCACACCTTTTAGGAGTCCATTAATCATAATATAAATGAGAGCAAAGAGTGAGGTAAACTCGCTTTTCTACTGGTTAAAAACTCAGGAACTAATCTAGGAGGGAGATTGAAATTGAGACTTCATAACTACTTACAACTGTCTCATGGATCCCTGATTACAGATGCAAACAATAGCTCTACAGCTCCCCTCTCCCAACAATCAAGACAAAACAGTACCATCATTCAATGCTCAAGATAAAAATGGTTATTTTGACATGAACAATGGCCACATAAAGTCCCATTTTTCTTGGTTCTAGGCCCTTTCAAAACACCCAGACAGTATAGGAAATGAAGCAGAACTGTGGTAACACATGACGAGCATCCTTAATATCCAGTGACTTCACTTACTCTTTCTTTACTGCAATTCCAGCTATGGCTCATCATGGCCCAGTAATTCTACCATTGGAAAGACTTGCAACCATTGTCTTTGACAAGATTACATTTACTCTTCAAGTCCTAACCATCACTCACTGACTCCCTACCTGCATCAAGATTATGAATGCCTGGATGCCAAGGATTCCAGTTCAAACTTAGAACTTTCTCATTCATTGACATCCCTGCTGCAATCAGCCACAGTGAGACTCCCATCAAGATCTTGGAAGAAATTGTCACTAAGTGTTGATTCAAAATCTGATCAACTAATGATCTGATCAACATAGAAGCAGAAATTACCTTAGTGAAAAGGTGAAACACCAGGGCAATTGATATGCTAAGGTATTGTACTCCAGTTTTCTATGAATAGTTAATATCAGTTTAACCAACTAAATTTAGTATGATGAGTCTTAGGGACTCCAAAGTCTAAAAATGTCAGTATCTCCAAGATTGCCTAGAGCAAAGGGCCCTATCAACTCAAGAATTGACATCTCTGAGGCTGGGTTATACCTTCCAACACCAGGTTTGCATAGCTGAGTGACATTAGCTATGAAGATAATTTGATTCACTCTTCTGGCTCAGTTGTCATATTGTTAATCAGCCTTATAATAAATTTATATTTCCACATAAATTTTTACACAAAGACAATGGATAGCGCAGTTGACTTGATCGCTTCCTTTTAATTTTAATCAGTTTATAAGAAAGAAAAAAATCTAATCAGGATTTTTGTTACTTAATCAAGTTTTGACCCTATAGTTTATAGGAGAAAATCAACCTTGAATTGTATGTTAATGCTACCTGGTCCAATTTTCTCTAAGTGTTTGCTCCCATGTTATGACAGGTATTCATCATAAACTATAAAGTATTGACATCATTATAAACAAAAACTTTGTCAGTAGAAAATGCTCAGAACTACTATCATCTCCTTACAGTGATGAGGAGGGACAGGTTGAAAGACTAAAGTCAACAAATTCAGGATGGCAGACAACAATGAACTTGGGTCCTTCAATGCTGGTGAGCCTCTAAATTAATCTTGGAGCCACCTGTATGAGTCAGGGTTGGGTCAGAGAGGCACACTGCTGAGAATGCTAGAATAAAGATTTATTATATAGAATCAACCTTACACAAGTCTGGGCATTTGTAAAGAAGTCCATGTCAGGCTGTCCCCTCCGCATCTGGGGATGTACCTTAGGTAGCTGTAGGTCAGCTGTGCTAGTGGTCAGCAAGGAGAGCTGGTTGTGGAGTGACGATGAACTGAAATCCATAAGAAGAAACTGGAATTCATGCCTCTCAGGGCCTCCAAAGGCAATGACAGGGGTGACCTGCAAGAGAAGCTGGTGCCCAGTACCATGGAGCCACACACACACACGTAGCTAGGACTCTGAAGCTGAAGGAGGGAGTTTCAGTGCCAGCTCACTCTTTTGGCCTAGGGTAGCATTTGCCAGCTATCACAGTGCCTGGGGCCATACCATGAGCTTAACAGCATAAAATGAACAGCTGCATCTCTACCGCTCCCTCTCAAATGTAGTGAAAATTTCTCTTGTGACCAACTCCAATCCAGAACAAACAGAGAAAGGAAATCCAGGAAATGTACCTCTCGCTTAGCTACATTGGCACAATACAAAGCCAGCATTCCCCCTAACACTAAACTGATCATCTTATATGAGAAGCTGTTTCAGTGTTGAAAAATCCACCCAGGTATAGATTAGGAGGATTCTTATCTACAAGTTCTAAGTACCTGTGACTATATGTAAATTACAGTGCTAAGAGAAAAGTTGATCAACTCCCACCATTAGTGGCTAAAAATATACTTATTGTTGGAGGAGTCCAGCAAAACTCATTAACTTCAGTAATAACAATTTACTAACATACCCCAGGCCTCATCGTCCATGTCTTCCATAAATATTATGCATTAAAAGGCAATAGGTATTTTTTTAACTTGAGAATTTAAAAGACTCTTATCTTTTATGTAAAATGTTTACTTGTATTTGAGGACCAAAAAAATCCCCATTAACCTGGGAAGCAAGGATACTCTATTACATTTTCTAATCACCTTGTTTAAACTGCTTTTCACACCACATAAACATGCTTTTTTTAATGCTTGTTTCAAATGCAACTTAAGTTTTCAGCAATCAAATGGTACCATCCTTGGACTTGTCCAACTTCTGTTTTTCATAAGCAAGGACTGCTTATTCTTCATGAGCCTGAAAAACAATATGAGTGTGTTCTGTGAATTCCTGTGACTTTCATCAGTGGCACACACACCCAGAATCAAGCCCAGTCCCTTCCAGAGTAAGCAGACCTCATCCAACTCCTCATTAGCTTCAAAGGGATACGGGGAATTGAGGCAATTATGTGCATTACACAAAGCAGACACAGGTAATTCATCTGAAGGACGTGCTTGGGTACTCTCAATTTTCTGCCTGCCAAGCCTTGCCAGTGAAGGCAGCGCCCTCTACAAAAGAAAAGGAAAGGCTGTGGCCATATTACCACTGGCTCCATAGCTGGGACACACAATTCTACCAGAAAACGTTTTCACTTGGTTTATGACAGTTGAGAGATTTTCAGGCTTTCCTTCTATAAATGGGAAACAATTAGTCATTGCACTGCCAAGGATGGTTTTCCTATTCATCTTGGGCCTCTCAGAAGCAATTTCTGCTTCACTCATTTTATTCTTTGTTGGAAACAACTGTGACAAAGTCGAATACATTACATCTGTTTTGCAGCCCTTTTGACCTCCTACAGCTGAGTGCAAATGTAGCCTGTGTGAGGCATTTCCCCAAACAAAACTATTATGTGCAGTTGAGGGGCAGGCATATTGGTTTATATGCACCCAAAACCAATGCCACTACCCTCTCAAATTGTGGCCAGAGTTCAAACCATTCAAGTGGACCTTTGCACATAGGCCTTATCCCTAAGACAACTATTCAAGCATCAATAAGAAATTTCTGGAGTGTGCCAATGACCCATGCTTCGCATATTTAGATCTAAACCTATTCAGTACAACCAACTTTTAGATTCTCCTTCAAAAGAGATTATTTTGACCTCCTTCCAGGTAGTATTTATTATGGGCAACCCTATTTATTTATCTTGCAGAGTTATTAGTAATTCATTTATAAGAAGACCAGGCAGGTACCAAATTTTTAAAAATGAAATGGTGGCTCTCTGTGCTAGAGACTGTACTAAGTGTTTTATAGGCATTCCATAAAGGACAGCTAATGTCTTATCTAATGTTCTTTAGTTCATTTCTCCTAAAGCTAGACCTTATTTAAACACCCTGTGTTCCTGGAAAATCTAATAAGAAAGCTGAGCTTCCTTTGGTCTCAATGTTAGTATAACACCAAAATTCATATATTGAAATCTCAATCCCCATAGTGACGGTGTTAGGAGGTGGGGCTTTAAGTATGAGGGTGGAGTTCTCATGAATGGAATCAGTGCCTTATAAAAAAAAAATCCCCAGAGAGCTCCCCCCTCTCACCCCCACTCTTTCACTATGTGAGGACACATTGAGAAAAGGGCTATGAGGAAGTGGCCCTCACCCAGATATTGAATCTGCCAGCACCATGATCCTGGACTTCCCAGCCTAAAGAACTGTGAGAAATGTTTGTTGTTTATAAGCCACCCAGGCTCTGGCATTCTGTTATAGTAACCTGAACACACCTGGACAAGCCCACTGTTCAATGGTCTTTGTCATGCTGCCACTTTGCTGGTAAAGTTAGGGTAGTGCCCGTACCATGGGATCAGAATAGTAGTGTCATAACCCACAGATATGGAAATATCCTTTCTCCCTGCTTTAGGACAGAACCAGGAGTAAAGCTAGAAAAGACAAGTGCATTTATTCTCCACTGCCTCAACTTTAAACCTCACCCCCCAGGTCTCCATACTGATTCAGTATAAAGTCATGTACTTGTCTACCTAGAAAGACTTCTCTTGGAGTTTCAAGCAGATCCATCTTTCAAACTTTTTAAATTATCTTTGTTCTCTGGACTTCTGACTGTTCTATAAAAGTGAATCTAGGACCTGGAATTAAGAGTCTACAAGTTCACCTGGAATTAAGAATTTGAGAAGTATAAATACAATGTGCATTCCACCCAAATGCTTAGCACTTCATATTACCTGGACAAGGAGAATTTAGTAAATAGGGAAGACTTTAAAGGGAAGGGGATGGGAAACAAAGAGATTTCTTGTTCTACTCGTTGTATGACATGAACCCTAAACACACACACTTTAAGAATTAGAGTTGAATATCTGACATACCTTTTTTGTAAACTCTTTTGCTTTCAACTTGAGTTTATTGACTTGGGATTCTGCTATCTCTGCCCTTTCCTTAGCTTCGTTCAACTCGTGTTGCTGCTTCTTATACTTGGAAAAATATTGATTGGCTTGTGCTTCCTATAAAAATAAAAAAAATGAAAAAAATATCCCTGTGCTTACATAGTCATTTTCTCTGCTTTGACATGAGAAAGTTGAAAAATGTGTGAAAGGAATATAAACTTCTGAGTGTTGAATGGAATATATTTTGGTATGATATGATATATAAGGATTCAGACTTTCTAGAAGGCATGATATCCATTTTTATAAGCATTGTTTTCTGGAAATTTAGAACCTGCTCAGCACGTTCCACTAATTGGATGTAGTATGGTTTTCATGGGCATCTTATGTGTTAGAAAAACCACAATTGTTTTGCAAACAGCTAAACATCCTAGTTTACCTCTGAGTGAAGGGGGCTTATCTTTAAAATTATATGTCAACAAGTAATTATTACATATAGCAGTTTTAGGCAAAATTATTGAAATAATTCAAAACCCCTGAAGAGATATTATTAGATATATATTATTAGATATAAGCCAATATATACATTACTTATGAATTACATTCTATGTAGCTATGAGTTGGCAACCAGCATTGGCAAGTACATTTCAAATGATGACAGTTTTGGCCAGAGTTATGTCGAGGCTGTGAAACCACTCACCCAAGGATTTTTAGGGTGAGGAAGGCCCCAGGGTGACTATCTGGCCAAAAATTTGCCATCCCAAACGACATCATGTTTTTACTTGACTCATTTTTTGCAATGCACATATCTGAGCGTAACCACAAGGTTGATGGTGAAAGCTCTGGCTCCCCGAAGGAAAAAGTAACAATTTTTTGAGCATGGGTGATAATTCTAGTCTGAGAAAAACTAGAAAATGAACAGACTTTAAGCTGAGCTGGTCCTCTCTGACAAAGTGCTTACCTATCTCCATAAATCAAAAACAATGGCTGGGAAATCCATGAGGCTGTAATGGCTGCCAGGTACTTACTGCTGCCTCCATTTGCTGCTTGTAACTTTGTACTTTTAGCTGAAGTTTATCCATCAGAGTCTGCATCCTACTCAGATTTTTCTTGTCATCCTCTGCCTGAAATGCATAGATAGGTATATGAAAGTGATTTGAATGATCCAGCAGTCTGCATTGGGAGCAGCCTCATGTGAGAAAATAAAAGGAAATTTATTATTTTAATTTTGGAGAGGGAGAGGGAGACAGAGAATCTGAAGCAGACTGCACTGTCAGCACAGAGCCTGACATGGGACTCAAACCCACAGACTATGAGATCATGACCTGAGCCCAAGTCAGACACTCAACTGACTGAGCTACCCATGTGTCTTGGTTAGGAACTTTACTGAATAACTTGAGTTGTGATTTGAGAAATGGGTCTTACTTTACTTATTGTATGTTCTCAGAAATTAGCAATGACAGTCACTTCTTCTAACAGTCCTCCCATCCTAACCAAGCTACACCAGCCTGTGGTTTCTCAGTAGGAATGAAGTACCATTATAACAGAAGCTGTGTGTACAAAACTAGAAACCAATCCTCTCCTGCCACTAATCAAACCAACTCTTCCCCCTTGAACTTTCTAATTGACTCTTCGTTTTGGATAATGGAATTATAGAAAGGTAAGTCTTCTGGAATTGTGGTGCGGGCATCAGCAGAGAGTGAGGAAAATTCTATGAACTGTGGGGACCTTGGTGTGTACATTCTCACTGCTTCCATTGCAATCCAGGCTTGGGATTGACAAAAGAAATCTAGTAGGATAGTGTTTCTTAGCTGTGCTCTACAGAGCCCTGGGTGTTCTGAGGAAATAGGAGGGGAGAGATACACAGGTAGGAAAGTCTCTGCATATCCCCCACTTTCTCATGCCCTTTTAAGTAGAGTATCTCCACTTTGGAGCTGTTGAACTTTCCAAAATAAGACCATCTCAGTTGGCTTGTGGTTGAAATACTGTTTTTTTTTTTTAAAGTTTTTTTTTATTGTGAGAGAGACAGAAACAGTGTAAATGGGGGAGGCCAGAGAAAGAGGGAGGGAGAGAATCCCTAGCTGCCAGCACAGAGCCCAATGTGGGGCTTGAACTCATGAAACTAGGGGATCATAACCTGAGCCAAAATAAAGAGTCAGAAACTTAACCAACTGAGCCACCCAGGTTCCCCAAGATACTGATTTAATCAAGGTCTGCCTCCTGCTACTCAAATGATTTTCCTGTTTTCATATTACTTGTTTCATCAAATGTCAACTCCTTTGGTGACTTTCATAGTCTTTCTACTGCCCTTCCACTGCTTTCCACAAACTTCCTCCACTCCAATTAAACTCATCTATTACCTCATAGTTCTCTTATTCCCTTCTCTGTAAGTTTAGTCAATATCTCCGCTTGGACACTGTACCAAGGAAAGAGATAGAAATGTCAAGTCTTTCCACAAAAGAGGACTATTTGCTTATCTTAGTACCTGCAGCCTAAGGAAGGCTTCTAACTTAACACACATAAAGGGGCTGACTGCAATGCTCTCCAGAGACATGAAAGGCTGGTAGGCATCATATTCACACTTGCCCTCTGCCTCACTCCAGGTTGCTCTCAGAAAGGAGGCTTGTGCATGTTTAGTGCCCTGGTTTGTGGATGCTCCCCAGAAAATACCCCATGAAGGCATGACTCTGGTGGCCAGTGGTACTTATGTTCATGGGTCCCATAGGGCTGCAACAAATAGTGCTTAGCCAGCTGACCCCTCCCCTGCCATGTCACAATACAGAAGCAGAATACTGAAATGCCATCTTTCTGTCAGACTAATTCATATATCTTAGTAGCTGTCACTAAGAAGCTGGCTTCTAATTTAACATACATCAAGGAGCTGACTGCAATACTCAGAGACTGGGCAGGCTATCTTCCCCACTCCAGTTTGCCAGTACTTCCAAGAAAGGAGTTTGTACACAGGTCTGGTGTCCTGGATTTTGTAGCTGCTGCCCAGAGGACACATCCCTTGATAGCCGGGCTCTGGTGACCAGCAGGGCTTGTGTTCGCAGGTCCAATGGTATGGCACAAAGAAACAGTTGTTAAATGGCTATCACCCCAAGGCTCAGCAGAAATAAAACAGAAATGGCCATCTCCCAGTCTTCGCCTAGAAGAGGTATATATGCATATTTTAAAAGCTCCTACCTGCGGATCCAGATTCCAATCAGCCTACATCTAGGTACTGAGATCTGCCCCTTTTGGATACCAATAGGCTAGGACACCCTAAACTATTGGGAGCCACTACGAACAAAGAAGAGGGCTTGGATAATGACAAAGGTTTTAGAAACAACCAAGAGCTAGAGCATTGTTGAACAATAAGGATCATGTCCTACATGAGACCACTCATTCAAGACTGGGAGAGGTAGCTGTTTTACCTAATGCATAGAAATCAATGCAGAAAATCAAAGAAAATGAAGAAACAGAGGAATGGGCTTCAAACAGAAGAGCAAAATAAAATCTCAGAAAAAGAGGTAAGTGATTTACCTGATAAAGAGTTCAAAACAATGGTCATAAAGATGCTCACCAAGCTCAGGAGAACAATGCATGAATGAAGTCAAAATTTCAACAAAGAGAAAATATAAGAAAGTACCAAACAGAATCACAGTAATGAAAAATAAGTGGACGGGGGTGCCTGGGTGGCTCAGTCGGTTAGGCGTCCAACTTCAGCTCAGGTCATGATCTCATGGTTCGTGGGTTTGAGCCCTGCATTGGACTCTGTGCTGACAGCTCAAAGCCTGGAGCCTGCTTCAGATTCTGTGTCTCCCTCTCTCTCTGCCCCTCCCCGGCTCACACTCTGTCTCTCTCTCTCAAAAATAAAATAAACATTAAAAAAATTAGAAAAAAAAAAAGAAAAAGAAGTGGACTGAAAAGTACAACAGAGAGTTCAACATCAAACTAGATGAAGCAGAAGAAAGGATAGTGAACTTGAAGACAGGGCAGGGGAATTCATCTCATCAGAGCAGCAAAAAGATAAAGAATGAAAGAGTGATGGCTTAAGAGACTTATAGAAGAACATCAAGCAGACCAACATTTGCACTCTAAGGGTCCTAGAAGGAGAATAAAGAGAGAAAGGGGCAAAAATTTGAAAAAATAATGGCTGAAAACTTCCCTAACCTGAGGAAAGAAAGAGACATCCAGATCCAGGAAGTTCAGAGACTTCAAATGAAATAAACCCAAAGAGACCCACACCAAAACACATAATACTAAATTGTCAAAGACAAGGAGAGAATCTTAAAAGTAGCAAGAGAAAAACAACTTGTTAACCCCATAGGACTCTATAAGCAGATTTTTCAGCAAAAACTTTCCAGGCCAGAGGGAAAGGTACAATACATTCAAAGTATTGAAAGAAGAAAAAAAAATAAAAACCTGCCAATTAAGAATACTCTACCTGGCAAAGATGTCCTTCAAAACTGAAAAAGAGATAAACAGTGTTCCAGGCAAGCAAAAGCTAAAGGTGTTCAGACCATTAGACTGGCCTTATAAGAAACATTAAAGAAACTTCTATAAACTGAAATGAAAGGGCCCTAATTAGTAACAGGAAAATGAATATACATATATATATGTTGTATATATATTTATATATATACATAAATATATATACATGTACATGTATATGTCTATATGTATATATATGTATATTTTCAGAATAATATAATGTTTGGTGGTGGGTAAATCACTTATGTATCTAGTATGAAGGTTAAAAGACAAAAATAGTAAAAAATAACTTCCAATATCTGTTAATGAATACACAGGATAAAAATATGTAAATTGTGACATCAACAAACATAAAATGTTGCCAGGGAGGACAGTAAAAATATAGAGCTTTAGAGTGCATCCCAATTGAAGTTTAAAATAGACTATCATAAATACAGTTTGTTTCATGTAAGCTTCATGGTAACCACAAAGCAGAAACCTATAGTAGATACACAAAAGATAAACAGAAAAGAATCTAACCATACTACAGAAAATCACCAAATCAACAAGGAGCAAGAGAAGAAGAAAGTAACAAAGGAATTACCAAACAGCGAGAAAACCAACAAAATGGCAATTACGTGCATACCTATCAATAATTACTTTAAATATAAGTGGACCAAATTTTCCAATCAAAAGACAGAGTGGTTGAATGGATACAGAAAGGAAACTCATCTAGCTTCTTCCTACAAGACACTTCAGACCTAAAGACACACAGACTAAAAGTTTTAAAGAATGCAACAAGATATTACATGCAAACATTAACCAAATGAAGGTGGGGTACCTATACTTATATCAGACAAAATAGATGTTAAGACAAAGATCTCAATAAGAGGCAAAGGTCATTATATAATGATAAAGGGGTCAATATAACAAGAGGATATAGCAGTTGTGAATATCTATACACCAATATAGGAATATCTACATATATAAAGCAAATGTTAACAGACCTAAAGGGAGAAATAAACAGCAATACAATAAAAGTAGGGAACTTTAATACCCAATTTTTATTAATAGATAGATCAGACTGACAGAAAATCATTCAGGAAACATAATCCTTAAATAAAACATTAGACCAGATGGACTTAACAGACTGTATACATTCTGACCAAAAGGAACAGAATACACATTATTCTCAAGCATGCATATAATATTCCTCAGGATAGATCATATGTTAGGCCACAACACAAGTTTTAATAAATTTAAAAGGATTGAAATCACATCAAGTATCTTTTCTGACCACAACTGTATGAAACTAGAAATTATAAGAAAAAAAAACCTGGAAAATCCTCAAATGTAGGAATATTAAACAATATCACTAAACAACCAATGAGTCAAAGAAGAAATCAAAAGAGAAATAAAAAAAATACCTTGAGACAAATGAAAATGGAAATACAACATACCAAAACTTTTGAGATGCAGCAAAGGCAGTTCTGAGAAGGAAATTAATAGTAATAAATTTCTACATTAAGAAATGAATAAAGATCTCAAATAAACAATCAGACTTTAGACCTTAAGAAACTAGAAGAAAGAACAAATACCAAAGTTAGCAGAAGGAAGGAAATAACAAAGATCAGAATGAAGATAAATGAAAATAGACTAAAAAGACAATAGAAAAACACCAATGAAACTAAGAGCTATTTTTTTTTTAAAGATAAACAAAATTGATAAACGTTTAGCTGGACTCACCGAGAAAAAAAAGAGAAAAGATGCATACAAAAATAGAATGAAAGAGGGGACATTACAACTGATACCACAGAAATACAAAGGATCATAGAAACCACTAAAAACAATTATATGCCAAAAAATTGATAACCTAGAAGAAATGAGTAAATAAATTCAGTAAAGTTGCCAGATTCAATGTTAATATACATAAATCTGTTGTTTTTCTAGACACTAATAATGAAGTATCAGAAAAAGAAATTAAGAAAACAATTCTAGTTACAAGTGCACCAAAAGAATAAAATAACTAAGAATAAACTCAACCAAGGAGGTAAAAGACCTGTGTACTCTGAGCTATAAAATGTTGATGAAAGTAAATGAAAATAACACAAACAAATGGAAGGATATTCCATGCTCATGGATTGGAAGAATGAATATTGTTAAAATATCCATACTATAGGGGTGCCTGGGTGGCTCAGTTGGTTAAGAGTCCAACTTCAGCTCACATCATGATCTCATGGTTTGTGGTTTCGAGCCCTGCATTGGGCTCTGTCCTGACAGCTCAGAGACTGGAGCCTGCTTCAGATTCTGTCTCCCTCTCTCTCTGCCCCTCCCTGGCTTGTACTCTGTTTCTCTTTTCCTCTCCCCCTCTCCCTCTCTCTGTCTCTGTCTCTCATAAATAAACATCAAAAAAATTTTTAAATATCCATACTGCCCAAAGTAATCTACAGATTTATTCAATAATACTCATTATTAAAACACCAATAGTATTTTTCACAGATCTAGAACAAATAATTCTAAAATTTGTAGAACCACAAAAGACACCAATTAGTCAAATCAATCTTGAGAAAGAATAAAGCTGGAGGTATAATAGTCTCAGATTTCAAGATGTACTACAAAGCTATAATAATCAAAATAGCATGGTACTGGCATGAAAATAAACACACAGATCAAAAGAATAG
The DNA here is from genome assembly GCF_046562875.1 of Panthera onca. Classification (NCBI taxonomy): domain Eukaryota; kingdom Metazoa; phylum Chordata; class Mammalia; order Carnivora; family Felidae; genus Panthera; species Panthera onca. The sequence continues at coordinate 55,247,686 of NC_138347.1, forward strand.
ACTAGGGAGCCCAATAATAAGCTTACATTTATATGGTCAGTTAGTCTATGACAAAAGCAACAAGAACATACAAGGAAGAAAGACAGTCTCTTCAGTAAATAGTGCTGGGAAATCTGGGCCACTACATGCAAAAGAATGAAACTGGGCCACTTTCTTCTTAAAGCATACAAATAAATATACTCCAAATGTATTAAAGACTTAACTGTGAGACCTAAAACAATAAAACTCCTAGAAGAAAACATAGGAAATAGTCTCTTGAATGTTGCCTTAGCAACATATTTATGGATGTGTCTCCTTAGGCAAGGGAAACAAAAGCAAAAAGAAACTATTAGGATTATGCCAAACTAAAAGGCATTTGCACAGCAAAGGAAACCATCAACAAAACAAAAAGACAACCTACTGAGTAGGAGAATATATTTGCAAGTGATATACCTGGTTAAAGGGTTAATATCCAAAATATATAAAGAACTTACATAACTCAATACCCAAAAAATCCAAATAATCTGATGTACAATGGGCAGAGCACCTGAATGCAATAATAATACAAATAATACAAATACTAATTTGCAAAGATATAGGCACCTCTATGTTTACCGCAGCATTATTTACAGAGCAAGATGTAGAAATAGCCTAAGTGTCCATCCATAGATGAATGGATAAAGAAGATATAGTATATGTATATAATGGAATATTACTCAGCCATAAAAAAGATGCAGTCTTACCATTTGCAGCAACATGAATGGACCTAGAGGGTATAATGCTAAGTGAAATAAGAGAAAGACAAACACCATATGGTTTCACTTATAGGTGGAATCTAAAAAACAAAATGAACAAACTAACAAAAATAGCAAAAACAGAATCTTAAGTACAGAGAACTGTGGTTCTGAGTGTGTGTGTGTGTGTATGTGTGTGTGTGAAATGAACAAAAAGGGGTAAGGGGAATGGGAGGTACAGGCTTCCAGTTTTGCAATGAATAAGTCATGGGATGAAGACATATACAGATTATAGGTAATATAGTTAGTGGTATTGCAATGGCATGATATGGTGGCAGATGGTAGCTACACTTGTGGAGAACATAGCATTACATCTATAGTTGTCAAATCACTATGTTGTACACGTGAAATGAATATAACATCGTATGTCACTTATATTGCAACAAAAATATTTTAAATAAACAAAATTGATAAACTTTTGGCTAGACTCACCAAGAAAAGAGAGAGAAGACTCAAACAAATAAAATTAGAAATGAAAGAGGAGACATTATAAGTGATACCACAGAAATACAAAGAATCATGAGACTATTATAAACAATTATATGCCCCAAATTTGGATAACCTAAAAGAAATAGATAAATTCTTAGAACATACAACCTACCAAGACTGAATCATGAGTAAAAGGAAATTTGAGGATATCAAAAATACAAGAAACAACAGATGTTGTCAAGGATGTGGGAAAAAGGAAACCTCTTGCACTGTTGGTGGGAATGCAAATTGGTGCAGCCATTGTGGAAAATAGTATGGAAGTTGCTAAAAAAATTGAAAATAGAAATATCTTACATTCCAAGAATTGAACTACTTGGTATTTACCCCAAAATACAAGAACACTAATTCGGAGGGATACATGCACCCCTATGTTTACTGCAGCATTATTTACAATAGCCAAACTATGGGAGCAGCTCAAGTGTCCTCTGATAGATGAATGGATAAATAAAATGTGGTGTGTAAAGAAAAAGAAAGGGAGAGAGATAAAAACAAGAAACAGACTCTTAACTATAGAGAACAGTGGTTGCCGGAGGGAGGTGGTTGGAGGGATGGAACTAGGGGATAGGGATTAAAGAGTATAATTATTATGATAAAAAATAAAAATGATAAAAATAAATCAAGTACACCATAAAAAAAATCGTAACAGACAAATTACTAGTGAGGAGATAGGATTAGTAATCAAAAATCTCCCAACAAATAAAAGTCCAAGACCAGGTGGCTTCACTGGTAAATTCTATCAAATGTTTAATGAATAATTAATACCAATCCTTCCCAAATTCTTTTTAAAAAATTGAAGAAGAGGGAACACTTCCAAACTTCTTTTATGAGGAAAGCATTACCTTGATATCAAAACTGAGAGAGAGAGAGAGAGAGAGAGAGAGAAGGAAGAAAGGAAGCAAGCAAGGAAACTGAAAACTACAGGTCAATATCCCTGATGCACATAAATACAAAAATCTTCAACAAAATATTAGCAAACTGAATTCAGCAATACATCAATAAATCCAATAATCAAATTGGATTTATTCCAAGGATGCAAGGATAGTTTGATACCTGCAAATCAATGTGATATACCGCATTAACAAAATGAAAGATGGAAATCATATGAACTTCTGAATACATGAAGAAAAATCATTTGACAAAACTCAACACCCATTCATGATAAAACCTCTCAATAATGTGAATATAGAGGGTTGTATCTCAACATAATAAAGACCATATATGAAAAACACACAGCTAACATCATACTCAATGGAGAAAAGTGGAGAGATTTTCCTCTGAGATTAGGAATGAAACAAAGATGCCTACTGTCACCACTTTTATTCAACATATTACTGGAAGTCCCAGCAGCACAATTAGGCAAGAAAAAGAAATAAAAGTCATCCAAATCAGAAAGGAAGTAAATGGTCTTGATTTGGAGATAATAGTATATGTAACAAAACAAAACAAAAAAACCCTAAAGACTCAATCAAAAACTGTCATAAATAATAAACCGATTCAGTAAAATTGCAGATGTAAAAGCAACATACAAAAATCGGTTGTGTCTCTGTACACTAATAACAAACTATTCTAAAGAGAATTTGAGAAAACAATCCCATTTACAAATGCATCAAAAAGGATAAAATAGTTAGTAATAAATTTAACCAAAGAAGTGAAAGATCTGTGCTCTGAAAACTGTAAGACATTGATGAAATAAATTTTAGGAGACACAAATAAAATGGAAAGTTATTTTATGCTCAGGGGTTGGAAGAATTAATATTGTTAAAATATCCATATTACCCATAGCAATTTATAGATTCAGCACAGTCCTTATCATAATTTCAATTGTATTTTTCACAGAACAATTTGAAAATTTGTATGGAATCACAAAAGACCTCTAATAGCCAAAAGAACCTTGAGAAGGAAGAAGAACCCTCAAGTCATCATGCTTCCTGATTTCAAACTATAAAACTATAGTAGTCAAAGTATTGACATAAAAACAGACACATAGATCAATGAAACAAAATATAATGTGCAGAAATAAACTCATACACATATGGTCAATTAATTTATGACAAAGGAGCTAAGAATATACAAGGGTAGCCTCCTCAATAAATGGTGCTGGGAAAATTGGACACCCACACGCAAAAGAATGAAACTAGACCACTTTCTTATACTATACACAAAATTAGCTCAAAATGGCTTAAAGCCTTAAATGTAAGATGTGAAACCATGAAACCATAAAACTCCTAGAAGAAAACAGAGGGTAAGCTCCTTGAAATTGGTCTTGGCCATGAAGTTTGGATTTGACATAAAAAAACAATGGCAACAGATATAAAAATAAATAAGTGGGACTGCAGCAAACTAAAAAACCTCTATACAGCAAAGGAAACCTTCAGAAAAATGAAAAGGCAACCTATGGAATAGGAGGAAATATTTTTAAATCACATACCTGAGAAGGGATTAATATCTCAAATACATAAAGAACTCATACAACTGAATAACAAAACAGAACAGGAAACAAAAAATATGCTTTAAAAATGGGCAGAGGAACAGAACATGCAAAGATGCTCAACATCATTAATTATCAGGGAAATGCAAATCAAAGCAACTATGGGATATCACTTCACACTGTCAGAATCACTATAATCAAAAACTCAAGAAACAAAGGTTGACAAACATGTGGAGAAAAAGGAACCCTCGTGCACTGTTGGTGGGAATGCAAACTAGTACAGACACTGTGGAAAACAGTAGAGAGGTTCTTGAACAAATTAAAGAATAGAGGACTGAATCCAATAATGCCACTACTGGGTATTTATCCAAAGAATATGAAAACACTAATTTGCAAAGATAAATGCAGCTCTATGTTTATTGCAGCATTATTTTTAATAGAAAAAATATGGAAGCAATCCAAGTGTCCAAATAAAGTGTGGATAAAGATGTATATATACATGACAGAATATTACTCAGCCATAAAAAGAATGAAATCTTGCCATTTGCAACAACGTGGATGGATCTAAAGGATATAATGCTAAGTGAAATAAGTCAGAGAGAGACAAATACCATATGATTTCATTCATATGTAGAATTTCAGAAACAGAACAAACAATAAAGAGACAAATAAAAAAACAGACTCTTAACTATAGAGAACAAACTGGTAGTGACCAGATGGGAGATGGGTAGGGGGAATGGGTGAAATAGGTGAAGGGGATTATTAAGAGTATGCTTATCTCAATGAGCAGTGAGTAATGTATAGAATTGCTGAATCACTATACTGCACACCTGAGACTAATATAACACTATATATTAATTACACTGGAATTTTATTTTTAATTTTTTTTATATTTTATTTAAATCCGAGCTAGTTAACATATAGTGTAGTAATGGTTTCAGGAGTAGAATTTAGTGATTCATCACTTACATATAACACTCAGTGCTCATCCCAACAAGTGCCCTCCTTAATGCCCATCATCCATTTAGTTCCCCCCCAGCATCCTCCAGCAACCCTCAGTTTGTTCTCTGTATTTAAGAGTCTCTTATGGTTTGTGTCCCTCTCAGTTTTTTAGCTTTTCTTTTCCTTCCCCTATGTTCATGTGTTTTGTTTCAAATGAACAGAGGATCTGAAGAGATCTTTTTTCCAAGAAGATATACAAATGGCCAATAGGTACATGGAAAGGTGCTCAACATCACTTACCATCAGGGAAATGCAAATCAAAATCATAATGATATATCAAAAAGACAAGAAATAACAAGTGTTGATGAGAATGTGGAGAAAAGGGAACCCTTGTGCACTACTGTTGGGGATACAAATTGGTGCAGCCATGGTGGAAAACAGTATGGAGCTTCCTCAAAAAATTGAAAACAGAACTACCATATGATTCAGTAATTCCACTTCTGGTTACTGATCTGAAGGAAACAAAATCACTATCTTGAAATACCCCATGTTCATGCCAGCATTATTTACAATAGCCAAGACGTGGAAATAACCCTAGTGTTCATCAACAAATGAATGACTAAAGAAAATGTGCTATATGTACAATGGAATATTATTATTCAGCCATAAAAAGAAGGAGGTCCTGCCATTTGCAATCCTTAAGGGCATTATACTAGTGAAAGAAGTCAGAAAAAAACAAATAATGTATGATCTCACCCATATGTAAAATCTAAAAAACCAAACTCACATAAACAAAAAAAAAAGAATTGGTGGTTGCCAAAGGCAAGGCTCTATGGGGGTGGGGAAAATGGGTCAAGGTGGTCAAGAAGTACAAAATTCCAGTCATAGGATGAGTAAGTCCTCGGAATGCAATGTTGAACATGGTGACTGCAGTTAACAATATGATGCTGTATATTTGTAAGTTGGTAAGAGAGCAAGTCTTAAAGAGTTCTTAGCACAAGGAAAAAAATTGTAGTTATGTGTGGTGATGGATGTTAACCAAATTTGTGATAATCATTTCACAATGTAAAAAACATCAAATTGTTACATTGTACACACAACACTAATGCAATGTTATATATCAAGTTTATCTCAATATAAGTAAATATATAAATACATAAGTAAATAAATAAAGCTTTAACCAAGCCATTTCTATGGCCTAGAATACTCCCCCACCCCACCTAAAAGTACAATCTGCCAGTAGATAATTACTCATTTTAAGTTTACTAAGGCAGGGACCAAGATATAAGAAAATGAGATAGGTCTACCTCTTCAATAAAATCTACTGTTTTCATCTGCCTGTCCCTTTCCCTCCCAGGTTTAAGAAATTTGAAGATTCATAGAATTATGCATGTGTAGAAGTTCTAAAACTAACAGAAGTTTAATTGCTTAAAACCAATTTACTGAGGCAAGTCAATTTTCTGTGTGGTAAAGGAAGCCACAAGGAAGAAAACTGAAGCCTGGAAGTGGTTGCTGATGTTAATGAGCTCCTCCCACTTGAGAAGACAGAGCCTTTGTTAGGCTCAGGCTCACATCTCAGCCCCGAGGCATTACATCACTGTGGTAGCCATGGTTGCGAGGGGCTAAGATTTCCCTTCAAGAAAAGAACTTGCCGTTCAGCAGTGAGGAGGGCACTTACCTGAAAACCTCCAACTGCAGTGCCTTCGGGATCTGCTGTAGCATTTACACTGAGATCACCGCTCCCCAGGCAGCCCCCGGTCAATAACGGCCCAGTGATTACCAGGGTCCAGCCATTTCTGCCCAACATGGGGCTCCTTTCCAGGCAACCTTTGTGCTGGAGACTGCTCAGAGGAGATGGGCTGCAATGTGAAGCTCATAGCCCATCCTCCTTCCTTCACCTTTTCCTTTCATGGATATCAGATTCACATTGTGGTCTAAAGGCTTTCTCTGCCCTGATCCTGCTTGCTCTCCCCTTTGTCTTTCCCAGGTGTTATGTCAGATAAATCTCTTATGCTTCTCAGACTCCATCCTGGCATCTGGTTCCTGGAGAAGCTACCCCAAACTTATCTCTAAAAATGAAGATTTTGTTCCCTTATCTCTAAAAATGAAGATACTGTATCTGTAATTATATTTGTAAGGATTAAATAACATCTATACATAGATCCTTGAATATAGAAAGCAGTGGAAGATAAAATGGAGCAGGTGGATGGGAGGGGGCAGAAAGACTGTACCTGTTATAACGGTTGTCAGTCCCTAGTCCTACGTCCTGCTTTATAGCACATTATTCTAGGTACTGAAGAGAGAAAATAGGATGAGTTTCCAAATGCTAGAGGGACATACAGGGGAAGATAAATGCTCAATGGGGACTGGCTATAGAACTATTGTGGCTGGGGTCACACTTGATTCCCTTTCCAATGTAGTAGGATCTTCCCAGAGGATGTTTCCCAGGAAATGAAAACCATATTTATGCCCCTTTCAAAATGACATTTTCAATTGGCACCAATGACGTACTATCACAAAACACCCTGCCTCATAGTCCTGGTGGTTATTTTGATGTTAAAGGAGAACAGATTGGATTGGGCCAGCATCTATCTTGAATATTTCAAAAACAGGTACTGATATCAAGAAATGTGGAGCGCTCTCTAATGTCTCTTTAAAGTCACAGGGCCTAGCTTCATATCTTGTGTTAAATAGGTGCCCAGTAGGTGTTATCTGATTTAACAGCAGAAAAGCATTGCATAATTGAACAGATATACTCTGAGCATTGTGCAGACGCCTGGAAGAAATTAAGAACTGTACTTCCGTACTAGTACAAGGGGAAACAATAAGGCTAGCTCTGTGAAGAAACAAAGATAAAACACAATAGAACAAGAATACAGTCTTTGGGGCAATGAAAACCAAAAAAGTATAGCCTTTGGTGTTTTGTTCTATAATGGACTTGTCTTCAGAGGGGGAAAAATGTCAGTATAATCCACAGGAAACTAAAAAGAAGAAAAACCCAGACATCATTAACAAGCAGCATGTGACTCCCTCAGCGTAGGTGGCTTCCTCACCCCCCTCAAAAGAAGGGTAGAATACCACACCTTTCATGCTCCCAAGGTGTTTACTTCCTTAGCCACACATCCCAGGGGCCCACTCCCCAATGGTATTGTTATAACTAATATACTCTAAAGAAGTGTCAGACTAACTCTTAGAAAAGTCTCAGAAAAGAACCACTTCTTCAGTAAAGAAGAGCTGTGCAAGGAGCTCATTTCATCTTAATTAGCCCAAGATGATGCTTCTGAAGTGCACCGCGTTCTTGTCAACACTATCCTTCTCGCTGCAAGGAGGGAAGACATTGGCATCTCTAACAACAACTCAGCCTCAGGAACCAGAACCAGGACTGGCAGATCTTGCATTCGTACTGCCAACGTTGCTGTGAAAGCGGGTGCCCGGGAGGAATTTGCCTTTTCGCTGGCATAAGCTGTACGGTGCAGCAGGAGAGGGCCAGGGAGTGACCTCTGGCATCCGTGTTCAACAACTGGCACGTGGGCACCTAGTCTGTGCCAGGAAGATGCTGGGCCGCAGAACAGCACACAGCACAGTGCCTCTGCACTCGCGGATTCAACGGTCCCCTCCGTTTGAAGAAAAGGGAAGAAAGGTTAGAAAATGAAAATGAAGGTGAAGGATTATATTGTTGCTTTAGAAATGCGTTAACTCCTGGTAAGAAGTCTTTCCATCTCTTTTCACTTATTTGCTTGAGACCAACGTTCGCTCGCGGAAAAAGAATCTGCCAGCTCCACACGGCCGTATTTAGCAGCTACCACCTGGCACAGGCACCGAACAGAGTCCTCAGTGGCCTGGAGTGCCTGTGCCACCAGAAAATAGGAGCGAGCATGTCCCCTGCTTCGATGTAGCCAGTGTCCCATGTAACACGCTGGCTGAGGAGCCACCCCGACTCTCTGTCAGCCACTTCATTTACACATTGTTCTCACTCAGCCTCTCACAGGAAGGCATCTTTCTGAGAGCACCCCAGACGTTATGTGTGAAAAAATAAGCACGCTATAAATAGCTTTTCCCTTCTAATTGCAACTTGCGCTCACATTTTGCTTCCTGAGAGCTCTGAAAAGGGACCGACCCAAAGCACTAAGAGCACAGGAGCCCTGGGCCTGTCAGTCCATGTCTACCACTGAATGTGAGCACAAAGGTGGGGGAAAGAACAGCAGGAGACCTAGGAGGCCACCCCAGGCTTGAAGGAGCGCGTTGCGCCAGCACACAAACAGGCAGTGGTTTCCCGGAGTACCTGATAGGTCAGCTCTTTGAGGCAGCGCTCCAGCCTGCGGGCTCCCCTCTGGGCCTCCGCGCTGCGACGGATTTCGTCCTCGAGTTCACCTTCCAGTTGTCTCACCTGCAACAAAACCCTGACCTCAGACTGCAGGCTGGCAGCCAGCAAGACAGGATGCCAGTGAATTTGCCAACTGGCGCGATCATTTGAAATAGAGCAAAGTCATCAAGAGGGGGGGCCACTCTCTTTCTGGCAGTGGTTAAACAGGGTAGCCTCTCAGGGAACACTGCCTCGCCAAAAGTGAGTTGGTGGGATTATGTGGGTCTATAAAAGGACTGTTTAAACCCTCATCCATGCAGAAGTGGTAAGTTTCCTGTGAGATTACAAAATTGCACACACCCCTGTGTATGATCATAGGTAAGTATACAGAGAATAAGCTATACGGGGGAAAATTTAGGGATTAGGACAATGTACTACCTGATCTTAAGTTTCTTCCTCCATGTTCAGCCCTGACTCCCTGAAATCTGACCTTGAGTCTATGTGGCAGATATGTCCCACCCTGCCCGACAGCCCTGTTTTGTGGGAGGGCAGTAGTACGGATGGACAAGCTGCCTGTAGCCTCACAGAGTCATACAGGCAAAGTTAGCATAACGTTCATTTGACAAACATTTTATGCCAACCACACACCGGACCCCAAGGCTAGGGAGACAGCAGTGAAAAGAACAAACAAAAATTTCTCCCGTATGTAAGCATATGTTTTAACGAGGGGAAACCCACAAAGTAAGATAGAGAATATGTTTGATGGTGAGATGTGATTTGGAGAAATAAAACAATTAGCAATAATCGTGCCTTAGATAAACCTCATTGGTGACAATACTGCCATTGTGCAAAGCTGGAGAAATAAAGCAGAAAGGGGTGTAGAGAGTTGATGGAGGAAGGGTGTTCCTTCTCTTCCTTTAGATGTCCATGCCTCTGTGGCTGCCTTTTTAAAATATATTTTTTAATGTTTTTTCAATTATTTTTTGAAGGAGAGAGAGATAGAGCATGAGCAGGGGAGGCGCAGAGAGAGGGGGTGGGGCACAGAATCTGAGCAGGCTCCAGGTTCTGAGCTGTCAGCACAGAGCCCAATGCAGGGCTCAAACTCACAAACGGTGAGATCATGACCTGAGCTGAAGTCGGAGGCTTAACCTACTGAGCCACCAGGAGCCCCTGCCTTCTTCTTGACACAGATACCACCTTCTCAATGTGGCCTTTTTGACTACTCTTTTAAAATAGCAAAGTCCAATGCCCCAGGGCATGAATGTGCTTGGAATGTCTGACCCCATCTCTTACTCCCCCCCCTCCCCTCCCCACTCCAGACACACTGCCCTTGTTTTTCCTCAGAGAGGGCAAGTCAGCAGGTGTGCAAGTTCCTTGTGGACAAAGCCCGTTAAAAAATCTTCTAAACCCCTATTGTCTAGGAACTTAATACATAGTTCTATCAGTTGGGACATGAGACTATGAGGCGACCTTTTAAGGTTTTCTCATGTGTTCATGTATGTGTTTATGTCGATTAAAAAACCTCAGGGAAAATCGCTTTAATATATCAAATCCTAGACATCATATAATTTCACCAGTAAATATTCCGTTATGTAATCCTAACAGATTAGTATTATGATTATGGTTTTAAGAAAATTAATCATAATTCCTTAGTATCAGCTGATATTTGGAAGCTTATTGCTACTGAGTTAGCATGGGTTCTAGGCTTTATGGTGGACAAACAGCAATTGGAAGCAAAATTAAAATCTTAAATTCAAATTGGAAACACCATTATCATTCATGTATTTTTTTTTTAATTAGGGAAAAAAGACATATTCTAAGTTCTTTAATTTTATGCCTATATGTTTTTTTTCTCCTACTAAAAATCTTGGTTCTTATACAATCAAGATTAAATAATTATTGGTTAAAGAACTATATTAACCTTACTGATAGTGTTAATGATAAGATACTATTATTTGAGGCGTGCCTGGGTGGCTCAGTGGGTCAGCATCCCGCTACGGCTCAGGTCATGATCTCAATGTGTTCAAGCCCCACATTGGGCTTTGTGCTGACAGTGTGGAGCCTGCTTTGGATTCTCTGTCTCCCTCTCTTTCTGCTCCTCCCTCTTTCCCAAAAATAAATAAACATTAAAAACATTTTGTTAAAGATATAGTTATTTGGAACTACAAGTGCAGTTTGCTTTGATTTTTTTTTTCTTTTGTCCTTAGATATATTCCATGAGGGATGTACAAAGCACTATGTTTAAAAGTCACTAGGAATAATTCTTCTGTGTATGTTTTATGCCCCTCAACTTGATATACAGTTAGCTTCAGTTGTTTCCATTTGTCTTAACATTTTACAGATTGATTTGTTTTATTCTGCTCTTTGATTTAAACGTGTTTTCTTTTACGTTATGAAGCATGTAAATGTTTTATATGATTTTGCAATGAAAACAACTAAACAAGGTTCATTCACAAGGTCTAAGTTTCATCTCTGTGTTCTCCTCCTATGGCAGCTATTTTTATTAGTTTTTGTTTTATTCTGTCACCACTTCTTTTTGAAAATGCAAGCAAATGTGTATGTGCCCCTGTCTTCTATATTAACCCCCTCTTGCACAAAAGGGTGTAGACTCTACCTTTTCTCTGTGCCTTTTATCATCATCATACTGCTAGATGAGATCTCCAGAACATATTACAGAGCGCTCCCTCATTCCTTTTTAATCAGCATGATTATAAGGAGGCACCATAGATGTGCATTAGAATTCTATTGTATGGATATACCATAAATGTACAAAAGCAATTTTAAGAGGCCCTTCTGAACCATGAAGTCCCAGTCAAATATTCTTCCTATCCTTCTAGCATTTGTCATCCAACCTGTACGTAGTCATTGAAATTGATCCAATAATTTAAAAAATCCTATTTTCAAGATAGATCTTCCTATTTATTGTCAAGCTCCCTGAAGGCAGGTGCTACATCATTTCTGTCAGCCCCTCCTATATCTTCACTAAGCATTTCTTGATCCTTGATTTACTTGTCCCCCTTCCCCCTTTCCCTGGATGTTAAAAAATGGGCATTCTCTGCAGAGGAAATAACAGGAACAGAGGCACAGAAGCAAGACTGCGAGGGTGTATCCGGAAATAGCAGGTAACCCTGGCTGTGGGGAGCCTAGAGTTGGTGTGGCTGAATGGGAAGAGATGCATTCTCACTTAACAGGAAGAGGGAGGCAGAGTTTATCCAGCCCAAGGAAAGTCTCAGTTGATGGCCCAAGGTCAAGCGAGAATGAATGAATATATTGAGATCTGACACTATTAGTGATCTAGAAGTACTAACAAGAGAAGTGACGAGAGAGCTACAAAACATTTGGAATGCTATCCCAGGACTATAAGGCCTTGAATCAGAAGTTGTCATGACCTCATGATTATCCAGACAAATGCCTACCCTAGATTCTAGCTTCTGGATTTGCTTTCTACTCCCCATCAGGGCAGTCTGGTCAGCTTCATTCAGTCTTTTTTGTAAGTCTTTAATTGTCTGCTCCATATTCTTTCTCATCTTCTGCAAGTGGGCATTGGTGTCTTGCTCTTTCTTCAGTTCTTCTGTTATGTTTGCTGCCTAAAACAGAAAGAAAGGGACTGTGATAAGCTGGCAGCCAGTTGACCTTCACATTTCTGCCCACAATCTTCGGGTCCTTATCTGACTAGTTATCATGCCTTCCTCTGTGTCTCAATCTCCTCCCACTGCTCTGTCCCTAACCTGGGCCACCCTCAAGTTTGTTAATGATATGGCAATCCAGGTGACATCAGCTACCAGGGAGACTGGGGCGAGGGGTAACAGAAACAGACCAGAGATGAATGGTGCACAACACCTGTATTGAAAGAAAGGTGACCAACTAAAGCAACAGCTTTGAACTGAATAAAGCCCAGGACGCGTCCGATAACATCACACACCAGGAAAAGTATGGAAGGAGGCCCATGAAGATCTTTCACATCTCTCTTTTATAATTCTGTGATTCACAACAGCAAACAAGTTTAGGCTCCAGGAATTTGGCAGCTACAGATGCTCTCGGTGCCAATAATCTGGCACAAGGAAGGTTAATTCTTGTTTGTGAAGGCTGCTCTTGGCTTTGGCTATGTGTACAAGGGCTTGATGTCTCGATGAAATTATTAAGAACCGGTTCGTGAATCTCTCAGAGCATTTAATGTAGGAACACTGTCCTCCCAGCCAAAGATTCTCTGTCTATCAGGTTACCAACCATCTGTATAATTTAAGTGTGAGACGTCTGTGCAGATGGTGAGGGCAAAGAATGAATTATGGAGGCAACTCTGGGTTCTGCTATGTGGGGCTGGGACTCAGAGATGAACTATGTGAGAATTAGAAGGTGGGGGAAGAAGTAGTGAGTTCATTTTTCAACGTCGTCAAAAATCTTATAAAGGCACAGTAAAGCAGATAGTCTCCATAATGTGTGACTGCATACATTTCCCAAGCTGGAGTAGACACTCTTTTTATTCCTTTTTCTCTATGTGGATTTTCATAAATGTGAAACATTATTTTTCTCCTGGCAATCAAACATGTTCAAGCTTTCACACACCTCTTTTCCATCAGAGAGCAGAAGTGCCTGCCTCGATACGAAACAGCTGAGTGACAGGCATGCTTCTCTATTCTTAGAGAGGGCTGGATTCTACAGTGACCTGGTACCCAGGATTTAGTGCAAAGGTTTTGTTTCGTTCCTCAACTGCCAAATAACTCAGGCAAATAGAGACACAAGCTCTTCCCCTCCTCTGAATTTTAAAATGACTAACATAAAATCTAATCGAGTATCTTGTCGTCCCAGTTCTGATATCCCCTTCATCATGAGGATCAGCTTCCATTCACATAGCAAAGGCAGGCTGCTGCACACAGTTGGGCATTTGCTGGACCACACGCACAGAGTCACAAGACAGGGATGGGGTGAGTGGAGGCTGCAATTAAGTCCCTGCTCTGCTCAGCAAGACTGGGACCTGCCAGGCCTTCCATCTCCCTCTGCTAATATTTGTGTTGAGTGTTGCCTTCTGGTCACTGTGCCCTTTGAGAGAAGTGCTACAGCTGTCCGCAGGGGGTGCCTGGCAGTGGGTCTTCTCCCGTTCCCATAAACTTTCAGTCAAGGCTGGCTGCCAATGCCGAGCTTAGTGCCATTTAGGAAAAGCACTCTCATCAACAATGTTAACCTTGCAAACAAAGAAACCCTGAAACCAGCCCTGAAACCCTTCTTTACCAACCTGATGGTGCTACTCAAGCAATAGTATGGGTTGGGGAAAATAAGTGACATAAGCTTTCTTTCCAGATCATCATGATAAAGCCATCACAGGCTCTAAGAAAATAGCGATTTGTAAGGACTCACAGAAGAATTGTTTTAGACTCTAGATATATTGATTCACAAGTGGAAAGTGGCTTAACTTAAAAAAAAATCTCTTTCTTTCATGAGGTTTTGCTCATAGCAGTTCAACTGCTCCTTTTTATTGTCTGAGCTGTTTGGAAAGGAGGAGCTAATTGGCCTAATTTTTCAAAATGGAAACAGAGAGAGGCAGAGGGGTCAGTTACTCTCCTCCTGGCTATATGGAGAATCAATAGAATTCTTTTTGGCTGCAGATCTGCCTCTGCCCCTTGGCTACTGCCCTGTCAACTCTGCAAGATAGGAACGAGCAGTCAGTCAATGAACCCACCTCAGTGGCTGCCTTCTTGGCCTTCTCTTCTGCATTTTGACACCTCTGCACTGCCTCTTCAGCTTCTTTCTGCATCCTGGTAACATCAACTTCCAGCTTCTTCTTCTGGTTGAGGAGGCTCGTGTTCTAAAGCAAAGCAGCACTCTCATTAGGCAAGTTGAGACCAGCGATGCAAAAGCAAGCTGGCAGGTCGAGGACATGCAACAGGAATGGGCTCTGGCCGGGGGTGAATTCTGTTCTAAGCAGCCATAGTCAGTGAAGCAATATTTCCAACCCCAGGAAGCCACACTAGAAAACTCTCCTTTGCCATCAAAGGCATATTTGAATGGAAGGGATTTCATCCGTTAGACATTCAATATTAAAGACCTAGCAGTTTGTCTGAATAAGAAAATAGAAATGGATCCAGGTAATCTACAAGCCCCAAACATGTGTTTGGTTTTCAACTTGCTGAGGAATATGATTTTCTGCCGTTTGTTCTTTGATGTTGTAGAAGCAAGTGTTCCAGAGCACAAGTCGGGGTCAGTTGCAGATATGTGGGGAGCAGGAAGTTGGGGAATAAAAATCAGTTTCCAGCATGTTGCTCCAGGAAAAATAAAAACAAAAACAAAAATCCAATTTCCTCTTTATCTACCTCCCTTTCTATCTGACTTTGCAATGAGGAGGAGGGAAGTGTAGCTCAAATAAGCCTCAACCCCCAGGCCTTAGGAAGCCCCCCACCCCATGGGAGGATTATTGCTGTTCTGTGGCTGGTACTGTCCTAATTCTTTCTTTCCTGGGTTGTGACACTAGAGGCTGAGACTCCTTTTGCTGCTATTTGGTCCACGTTTGAAGCACAGCTTTTCTGAGGGTGTGAAACCTTAGCACAGAGAATGTATATAAAAAGCACAGGCTTCCTATTTTTGATTTCTCTTCATTGTCCTTTCACTTTTCTCTAGCTAGTACCTTTCTCAGTGGCAGGATTGTACCTTAGAAATAGAAAGAAAGATATTCCAGCCTCACAGGTTCTGTCCTGCTTCTTCAATGGCATGAAGCATCTTCATCAAGGCTTCCATGCTCTGTCCTCACAGACAGCTAGGTTCTGTGCTCCCACCCCTGCCCCAGGATTCTCCCTGGTAGTGGTCGTGGTGGTGGGGATAAGTGTACCTTACTGGAATGTTTTCTGGATCCTCACTGCACTAACTCCATAGGAACTCTTTCTTTGTAAAGGAAAGTACAAATATAAATGCCAACTTGTTTGTACCTAGAATCATTTAAAATCTGCTAAGGAGATAATGGCCAAAATCTTTTTAAGCTGACTCTTTATTTGGTTCTTTTTGGGAGGAAGGGGGTTAGGTGGTATTGTGCAAAAGAGCAATCCAGATTGTCACAGTTCAGGTTTGAAAAAGAACACATGTAATCAGCCAAGGATAAGTTTGGCCTTGTATGTTTATTCTAGGCTTAGAGGTCTGGGAATGCAGAAGGAACTAAGAAGGTTCCATAAAAGATTCATTATTCTATCAAAAGATTGACAGCAGTCTATTAATTGCAAGGCGTCTCCACATGATTAAGGTTGGGGAGAGGTTCTTGTGAGCAATGTAGTATCACCTAGATATGCTGGTCACAGGGTAGCTTCTGGACCACCAGCATCATCTGAGTATTTGTTTGATTCTTGGGTCCCACTGCAGAGATTCTGATTCAGTAGGTCTGAAATGAGATCTGAGAATTTGCACTTTTGTGTTAATTTCTGTTACACACCTAAATTTTTCAGAAATTACACTCTAGAGATCAGGTCTCCATGGCCTAATTTTCTTTTCATTTTTTTTTTTTTTTTTTTTTCAAATTCATCTCCTCTTCTCTATGTCTGTTTTTGCTCTGGTTGATGTCCTCATCTCTCTCTCTAGGCTAGTGGTTTTTCATCATATTGGGACCCACTGGTGCATTATCAGTTATAATATGCATGGCAAATGATTTATTACCAATAGCTATTAAGTACTACAGATAGATGATTACTTTTTAAAAATTCAATATCCTACTTTATAAGAATCCTGCTCATTGTATTTACATAAGCTTTCTTGAGAGAGAAAGAAAATGTTGAAGCGAGTTAGCTTGCCGGGAATTATGCAAAACATACAGCCTATTTGTTCCATATCACATGATATCTAAATAGGGTTGTGTCATGCACAATGTTTTGACGGACACAAAAGTCAAACTGTAAGCAAAAACTAATTGCAATGCTTCCCAGCTGGTACATCACTGGCTGATCCTTCCTTTTTTTAGCATTTCTCGGTGGGGGCACAATTGGCATTCTGGGAAGGGCAATTCTTTGTGAAGTGGGATTATCCTGTACCTAACACAGATATTAGTATCTCTGAACCCTGCCCACTAAATGCCAGAGGCACTTTCCAGTCACTGTGGCAACCACAATGACGTTTCTAAATACTCCACGGTACGGCAGTTCTGTCTATAGTTGTTTTAATCCACCATTCACAGCAATCACCAGAGTAAACTTCCTAAAATGAAAATCTGATCATTTCACTCTCAGCTACTCAAAATTCTTCAGTGGATCCCCATCCGCTGCAAGAAGGAATTCAAACTGCATTAGCTTCAGACTCAAGGTTCCTGGGGACCTGGCTCTCCCTGCCTCTTAGCATCATTTCTCTGATCTCTCCTACCCCTACCCCACTATGCTCTGTGAGTACTGCAATTTCCCTCAGCAGCCCACATCTCTTCCTCCCCCATGCTTTGTCCTCGGCTTTTCTCTCTACCTGACAGGTTGCTTATGTGTCCTTTATGACTCTGATTGAGCACACTGTGTATCTAGCTATGCCTAGGACTGTCAGGGAAGGCTTTCTGTAGGGATGTGCTTGCTCTGACACTATACTCCAGCAGCGCATTGAGTTCCTTACTTGGCTCTTCACTTTTTTAGGACAATGGAGACATTCTGCACGTACACCTCATACAACTGCTCAGGTTATGGCGGGTGCCCTATAAATGTTGAACGATCCATTTAGTATACACGTTTATCCTAGATGCTGTGGTTTCCCCTGATTCTATGAGAATGGCAAACGATCTAAGAATCCTTGCTTCATGTCACTTATATAACCTTCCATGGGGAGCCAGAGTCCTGACAGCTCATATCTGTCAGCAGTCACTTACAATTGTTAGAAATCTCCTGGCTCTGAGGCAGGAGATTTTTTTTTTTAATCCTTGGAGAACATGTGACTTGGAGGGAACAGAAGAAACAGGCAAATGGTTCTGGTACACTAGGGAATGTTCAGCTCTCCCCAGCTTACTGGCTGTCAATGTCCTGAGAGTCCATTCTTTTGGACTTAGTGTTATGGATAATATTGTGTCCCCTCCAAAGGAGATAGGCTGAAGTCTCTAAATGTGATCTTATTTGGAAATAGGGTCTTTACAGAGGTAATCAAGTTGAAACAAGGTCATTAGGAGGTGTCCAAATCCAATATGACTGATGTCCTTATAAGAAAGGGAAATTGAGACACAAATACTAACAGAGAAAAGATGATGCTAAGACATATAGAGAGATTTCCACGTGAAGGCAGAGGATTGAAGTGATCATCTATAAGCAAACGAACACCAAAGATTGCCAAAAATCACCAAAAGCTAGAAAAACGCAAGGAAGGATTGACCTATGAGAGTCAGAGGGAGCATGGCCCAGCCAACAACTTGGTTTCCATCTAGTGTTGAATACTGTAAGAGAATAAATTTCTGATGTTTTAAGCCACCCAGTTTGTGGTCCCGAGTGATAGCAACCCTAGGAACTTAATACATTTGGGAATGAATGAAGAGTGTGCCCACTGCTGCCAAAGGCTCTCTTTATGCCTCATATGCCACATCCATTGCCTGACATGGCAACTATTATGGTCCAAAGCTGAACAATGTGTGGAAACCATTGCCTTCATCCAGCTAATACAGCTCATAGGGAGAGTTTATGGGCCTCACCTGGATGTGGAAAAGATTGATTTTCTCTGTGGCCTGCAGGAGCTCTTCCTCCGCCAACTTGCGCCCACATTCCGTCTGTTCATACAAGGACCTCAGCTCCTCTAGCTCAGACTGGACAAGAGAGTTGTGCCTCTCAGCCACAGCCACCTGCTCCTTCAGCTCACTGTTCAGGCGTATGCTGTCATCTAGCTGCACCCGAAGGTCCTGTGAGAGAAAACACAGGCCTGGGGCACAGATTGCTGAGTTCAATGGGATATGCACCTGCATGCATGCTCTAAGCAAAGCTCGCCAATTTAAGTGTGTTCCTGCTTTCTTGAAGGATTAGATTTGTTGTCCTTACTTTTATTTCTCAGCACAATCTGTCTCTTGGTTTGCTTATTCCCTGCCCTTATATTGCAATTTGTACCTGGATTTGAATCTGAAGCTGGCCCAGGGATTTGGTTGTCTCTGACACCTGTCGGTTGGCACAGCTAAGCTGGAGTTCCATCTCACTGAGGTTCCCTTCCACATTCTTCTTCAGCCGTGTCGCTTCAATTCTGCTCCTAGTTTCAGAATCCAGACTAGACTGCAGGGAGTCAATAGCGCATTGCTGATTCCTCCTAATTTTAGAATAACATTTAAGAGAAAAAAAAAAATCATGCACCCAAATTAAGAAAGGTTACCTGCTGTGCACATAATAGTTTAGGAAACATAAAAAATTAAAATTCAAGATAAATTCTGGGTAATTAACAAAATGAGTCTAAGGGGTTGTCATTTTAAAAAACATAGAGGTTGAAGGGTTAGGTTAGTGAGCATCATAATAGATTAAGATTCCCAGGCCAGCTTTTCTCAAGAATCAAGGAAAGTATCAGAGAGAATCCTTGTGAGGCCCTTATGTCCAGTGGGACAGCCTTAGCCTTACCTAAGACCCCTTAAGGGAAGGCATAGAGCAAACATCTAGATTTCCTGCAGTGGCTAAGGATGAAGGAAGGATGCTCTTCCAGACAGCTATAATATTTAAACTACTTTCAGTGGTAAAACATATCTGAACAAGGCAAGAAAGAGCCACCCAGGCTTAAATCCCAAGGACAAGCAATATTGCTCTAATGGCCTATTGTTGCTTAGCCCTTCTAGAATAGCATGGTTATCTTTCTGTAGGAGTTGGAGTACAGTCAAGGGTAGGCTGAGAAGACCAACTGCTGTGTGAGGATTGAGTTGCTTCAATATTCCTCATGACAACAAAAACCCTACACTGAAACTATATTTGCCAAGTGATAGAAGCTTAGACAATAGATGTGTGTTGAGGGAAACAATGAAAAAATCTAGGGAACCCATGGCAATCATTTCCTAGCCTTCCTGCAGTCAGTTTGGAATTATGTGACTGAATGCTGACCACTGGATCATGGGCAGAAACATTTGTAGGCCTTGCCCATACAACATTTTTACTTGTATAATCCAGTACTCCCCTCTTCCTCATCTATGGCAAACTTGGTGGCCACTTTTGGAAGACTGTGGCACCACAAGATGGAAGGAAACTGGGATCTTGAATGGCTTTGAAGAATAGTGACTCACTCTATAGCCTAACCTACACTGGACTCAGACACAAAACAAAGATGAACTTTGATAGTTTTTAAAAAAATGTTTTTTAATGTTTTTTAATTTATTTTTGAAGGAGAGAGAGAGACAGAGCATGAGTGGGGGGAAGAGCAGAGAGAGAGGGAGACACAGAATTCGAAGCAGGCTCCAGGCTCTATGCTGTCAGCACAGAGCCTGATGTGGGGCTCGAACTCACAAACCATGAGATGATGACCTGAGCCGAAGTCAGATGCTCAACCGACTGAGCCACCCAGGTGCCCCGAACTTTGATAGTTTTGAGTCAAGGTTTGGTGTTTGTGAGCCAGGATGGTTTAACTGCTATAACTAACACCCCCCACCCCAGGATTAAGCTCACCCTGTGAAATAGGACTCAGTGCTGAACAGGCAAAACAGACATGGGAAGAGCCTTCCTGTTTTTCATCATAGAGCCCTTTACCAGAAATAGCAAAAATGTACTCATCTTGGATCATAATTATGTTCTGCATTGAAATAGCATTGAATATGTGTCCTGAACTCTGAGGCCAATCAGGAAGGCATATAGCCCACATGGGATAGTTGTGTGGCTCAGGTTTCTAATTGGGTAACAGGTGGAGGGGCTGCTTTTCATGACCAGTTGTCTCCCCATTGGTAGGTGAAAATCTCACAAGTACTTATGGAAATGTATGGGAGAATGTAAAGCCCAGAGTTAGCACCTCTTCTGTGCTAACCTTATGTCCCTGGCCCCCACAAATTGAGATAAGCCTCTCATGACTAACCTTGGTTGTGGGCTTTTGTTCAGCTTCCAGGTCATAATCCTACAGGAATACCAGTACATAAAGTTAATCCAGACTGTTATAGCTGAATATGTACTTCCCCATTTATATATTGAAGCCCTAAACCCAAGTACCTCAGAATGTGACTATCTTTAGAGACACGGCCTCTACAAGAGGTGATTAAGGTAAAATGAGGCTATTGGGTGAGGCCTAATTTAATCTGATTAAGAGAAAATTTGGACACACACAAACACATCAGGGATTCACATGCACAAAAGAAAGATCATGTGAGGACATGACAGGAGGGCGGACATCTGCAAGCCAAGGAGAAGCCTCAGGAGAAACCAAACTTGCCAACACCTTATTTTGGACTTCCAACGTCCATATTAGTGAAAAAATAAATTTATGTTGTTTAAGCCACCCAGTCTGCATTTCATTATGGCAGCCCAAGCAGACTTATACAGTGACTCATACTATCAACATCACTAAAAGCTTTAAGACACTTTTTTGTTTTATATTGGGGAAACTCACTTTTGCCACAGCTGACTCTCCTTATACAGGAACACTAAAGCATCCCTAGCTTGGTATCAAAATCCTTTATACAGACATACATTCTACTTAAGCAGACAATGTTTCAAACTGTACTTTTACACAGTTGTTTATGAATCTTCATGAGTGCCTGCAGACAGTAGAAAGTGCTATGGTTTGAGAGGCTTGGATATGATACAGGCTTAAAGAATGGCCTCTAGACAATCAACACATTTCATGCATAGTCAATAAATCTTTAAAATGAAAACTCTTCCAAGTACATTTAAAAAAAAAATGAAGCACTCAGGACCAGGACCATATAGTAAGAAGTTCTTTCATTCCCCCTGCCCCCATCCTGACATGAAATGCAGTTTGAAAAAGAAAACCAGATACAAAAAAAAAAAAAAAAAAAGAAAGAAAGAAAGAAAGAGAGAAGTCAGTAAAAAAACTTACAACTTAAGGGAAACCATTGACAAAACAAAAAGGCAACCTACTGAATGGGAAAAGATATTTGCAAATAATATATCCAGTAAGTGATTAATATCCAAAATATATAAAGAACATATACAACTCAACACAAAAAATAATAGTAATGCTAATAATATGATTAAAAATGGGCAGAGGACCTGAATAGACTTCTTGCCAAAAAAGACACAGATGGACAACAAACACATGAAAAGATGCTCAATATCACTCATCATCAGGGAGATGCAAATCAAAACCACAATGAGATGTCACCTCACACCTGTCAGAATGGCTAAAATCAAAAACAAAAAATAATGAGCATTGGTGAGAATGTGGAGAAAAAGGAACCCTCAGGCACTGTTGGTGGGAATGCAAATTTGTGCAGTCCCTATGAGAAACAGTATGGGTGTTCCTTAAAAAATCAAAAATAGAATTACCATATGATCTAGTAATTATACTACTGGATATTTACTCAACAAAAACAAAAACACGAATTCAAAAAGATACGTGCACCCCTATATTTACTGTAGCATTATGTACAATAGCCACATCATGGAAGCAACCTCAGTGTCCATCGATAGATGAATAAAGAAGATGTGATATAGACTTCCAGAGAAGATGGCAGAATAGGAGGACCCTAAGCCCATCTCATCCCCTGGATACAATTAGATAATACCTATATCAGTGTAAATAAACCAGAAAATATCACAAAGACTGGCAGAGCCAACTCTCCACAGCTAAAATTAGAGAAGAGACAACAATGAAGGCAGTAAGAAGGGTGGAGACAGAGACATGGTCAAGAGCTAAATGGACCAATGGGATCGTCCATAGGAGTGAGACACATAGAGTTGAGGGAAACAGCTCTTCACACCAAGCACCCCAGGCACTAGGAACCCATACAGGGAAGGCAAACCCTATAACCTCTGCCTATGAAAATAAGAAGGGCCTGGCCTCACAAGTTCCTACAATCAGGCTTAATACCTGGAACTTTAAAAGTCAACGGATGGCCTCTGAGAGAGCAATAGGAAACTGAACCCCATCCTTAAAGACATAGCATGACAAACAGTCCCTCAGAGATACAGCATAGAGGTAGCATTTTGAAAAATTCCTAGGATATATGGGAAGATTTATTTACTAATCTTCATAAGGCCACTACTTTCAAGAGTAGGAGATGTAACTGACTTTCTTAACACATAGAAACAAATACAGAGAGTTAGACAAAATGAGGAAAAAGAAAAATGTGTCCCAAATGAAAGAGCAGGATAAAAATCACAGCAAAAGAGCTAAATGAAACCAAGATAACAAATGCCTGAAAGAGAATTTAAAGCAATGGTCATAAAGATACTCACTGGACTTGAGAAAAGAATGTAGGAGCTCAGTGAGGCCCTCAACAAAAATATAGAAAACATACAAAAGAACCAGAGATGAAGAACTCATAACTGAAATTTAAAATACACTAGATGAAAGCATAGAGGAAGCAGAAGAACATATCATCAACCTGGAAGACAGAGTAATGCAAAGCAATCAAGCTGAACAGGAGAGAAAAAAATAATAAAAACTGAAATTAGACTTAGGGAACCCAATGATACCATCAAACACAATAAGATTTGCATTGTAGGGACTCCAGAAGGAGAAGAGAGATAAAATGGGACATAAAGATTATTTGAATAAATGATAGCAGAAAATTTCCTAAATCTGGGGAAGGAAACAGAAATCCAGATCCAGGAGGCAATGGGAGTCCCCAGAAGAATCAACCCAAGGAGGTCCACACCAAAACTCATTGTAATTTAAATGGTAAAAAGAAATTATAAACCATTTTAAAAGCAGAAAGAGAAAAGAAAACAGTTATATACAAGGGAAACCGCATAAGGCTATCAGCTACTTTTTTAGCAGAAACTTTGTAGGCCAGAAGGGAGTGGCATAGTACATTCAGTGTGCTGAAAGAAAAAACCTGTAACCAAGAATAGTCCATCCAGCAAAGATATCATTCATAAGAGAAGGAAACTTAAAAAGTTCCCAAACAAAAGTTACAGGAATTCAGGACAACTAAACCAGCCCTACAATAAATGTTAGAGACTTTTTAAAAAATTTTATTTATTTGAGAAAGAGAGCCCAAGCAGGGAAGGGGCAGAGAGAGAGAGAGAGAGAAACAGAATCCCAAGCAGGGGGAGCCTGACACAGGGCTCAAACTCACGAACAGTGAGATCATGATCTGAGCCAAGATCAAGAGTCAGAACCTCAACCAAATGAGCCATCCAGTTGCCCCAGAAATATCAGAGACTTTATGAGTAGAAAGACTTTAAGTAGGAAGAGTAAGAAAAGTAGGAAGCAGAAAAGCAGTAAAATTAAGTATATTTATAAAAATCAGTTAAAGGACTCACAAAATAAAAGGATGTAAATTATGACACCATATACCTAAAATATGGAGGGTAGAAGAGTAAAGAATGGGTTCAAACTTATGGGACTGCTAAATGGATGCTATATATAAATCACAAATCAAAAACAAGTAATAGATAAGCAAAGAGAGAGAAAGAGAGAAAGAGAGAGAGAGAGAGAGAGAGAAAGGAATCCAGGTATATCACTAAAGAAAGCCCGCAAGCCATGAGAGAAAAGAGCAAGAGAAGAAATGAACAGAAGAACTACAAAAACACCATAAAACAAGTAACAAAATGGCAATAAGTATACACCTATCAATAATTACTTTGAATATAAATGGTCTAAATGCTCCAAACAAAAGACATAGGGTGACCAAATGGATAAAAAAGCAAGACCCACCTATTTGCTGCCTGCTGGAGACTCATTTCAGACTGAAAGACTGAAAGATAACATCCCTATGTTTATTGAGGCATTATTTACAATAGCCCAGTTATGGAAGCAGCCCAAGTGTTCATCAATAGAGAAATGGATAAAGAAGATGTAGTATATACATATGTATATACGTGACACATTTTATGTATTTATATATGAATATTACTCAGCCATAAAAAAGAGTGGAATTTTGGATGGATCTAGCAGGTATACTGCTAAATGAAATAAGTCAGAGAAAGATAAATACCACATGATTTCATTCAGATGTGGAATTTAAGAAACAAAACACACCAGCAAAGAAAAAAAGAGACAAACCCAAAACCAGACACTTAACCATAGAAGACAAACTGATAGTTACCAGACAGGAGGTGGGTAGGGGAACAGGTGAACTAGGTGAAGGGAATTAAGAGTACACTTATCATAGTCAGCCCTGAGTTGTGTATAGAATTATTGAATCACTATACTGTACACCTGAGATGAAGATAACACTGTATGTTACACTTTTTTTCAAATTTAGAATTAAAAAAAAAACAACATTAAAACTTGTAAAAGTTATAATGACTTTAATTGGAAAGTCAATTCATTAGGTCACTTTTTTTCTCCTGCGATATTGTTTACCTGTATCAGAGATATGTGAGATTTTCCTTAATTCTAATACATATAATTTCGATTTAAAATGATTAGCAAGGTATTTTCCTAACCAAATACCATGCCTGAGTGTGAAATCCTATTTCTTGAAGACATGCTAAAATATTTTCCTTAGAAATGAGAAGAGACTTAAACACATTCTTCTGGCAGAGACTCAGACAATAACTGAAATTAAGTTTGATGGTGCTTATAAATTAAGACCATGTGTGAAATTTGACATCACTGAGTTTTGAGGAACAGGCCAAATGGAAGGAAAACATGATGGAACATTAAAAATAATGTGTAGACCCCTAAGGCTATAGAGGCCAGGGTTGGGCAAACTAGAAGTTATAGGCCAAATCCAGCCATGACCACTTGATTTCCTATTGTGTACAACTGCTTTCAAGCTACATTGCAAAGTTGAGTAGAGATAGAGACCCTATGGCCTACCTGCAAAGCCAAAAATATTTGCCATTGATGCTGCTCCAATGCTACCCCAAAATACGGCACCTTGGCATATTAAATATCTTAAACTCAAGGAATTTGAGAAAACAATGGAAGCAGGAAGATCAATCTAAATTCTGCCCTTTTTCCCTGAATGCAGGAGATAAACCTCCCTCGTGAAAGATACCCTCCCCTGTACAGAAGGAAGGGAGACATCCTTGTTACCAAAGAGTAAATTTAGGGCCAAGAAGGCTGTCTAAACAAACCTTGTTAATTCTTCAGCATTTAAGCTACCACAAGCCCAAATCCCTGTGCCTTATCAATTCTTCACAAGTTTATTGTTTGTCTAAAAGGTATAAAACTTCCTGCTCTGGTTGTGTCCCCCCAGTCTTCATTCTTTTGTGAAAGCTCCCATGGAGATTAAAAATTCAATAAAACATGTAGACTTTTCTGCTTTTAAACTGTCTTAAGTCAGTTTAATTCTTAGGATCAGTCACAGACCTAAAGAGGGTAAGGAGAATTTTTTTCTTCCCTACACTATCTCATCCTCTACAGAAAATTTGTTTAACCCTTCCAGAGGCGATCAAACCAAAGCAAGCTTTGGACTGCAGGACTTTCAGTCCCTCCTTCCCAAGACCGTCAGCAGCACCTCTCTGGCTGTGCCTGAGAGAACACAGGCTGGGTCCATCCTGGCCCTCGGCCAGTGACAAGACACTCCCATACTTCAGCATTTCCCTGAACACCCTGAGTTGGAGGAGGTGGCCTCTGTGAACACCTGTGGACATCTGTGGCCTCTGAAAATTCAGGACCCACCTGACCGACTTGTTTTCAACCCAGTTCTGAGTCTTGTGGCCAAACTGGACGCAGGTGACAGGTAGGGCCACCAGTTGGCCTTCATGCTAACTGCCATTATGCCTCCTTTTCTGTATCCAGGATGGAGAGGGCCAAAGCCAGCCACCACACCTCCTCCTCTCCTTCCATTAGTGACTGCATTATCACCTCCCTACCTCTACCTATGTCAATTAGAACACTGTAGGAAAAAAAAAAAACGTTTTTGAAAGAAAGAAAGCCCCATCAATCCATAAAAGTTTAGGAAGCCCCGACAAGAATAGCAGGCCCAGTGTCTGGCCAACATGAAGTGCTCAAATATGTATTGAACAAGCAAAACATGACACATATCCCAGCTGCTCATACTTTCACCACCAACAGGCCTGGGGCTCACTGAGGATACATACGTCCTCCCAGGATGATGGCTGGAGCTCAGGGGAGGAGGAGTTGAATGAATCACCCCTCTGCAGAACCCTCAGGGCTCTTATCTTTGCCTCTGAGTCTCTTTGGCTTCTCTGGTCCCTTCCTCGCACGCTTCCTTCAGTCTCTGTGGCCTTTCCCAAGGTTTATGTGGACGCAGGACCTAGAAACTCATCTTGCCTTCAGGCCATATTTTCCTCAAGTTCTAGAATTTACCTGGCTTATCTTGATTGCTCAGAATCCTCTGCTCTCCTAGTGCTTCTCCCAGCCATTCTGTGCAGACTCCTCAGGGCCCCTTCCTCTCCCAGCCCCTGAGGCCAGACCAAATAATCAGATTAAACAGAGGCTTCTGATACATTCTGCACTGGCACAGAAACGTTCTGCAAGGGCACTTGTGATATTTTGTAAGATATGCTCATCTCTCCTTTCCAGATGTACCTATTATAGCTATTATGGATCATTAACTAAAACTCCTGACTAGCTCGCCCCACCCTCTAGCCCGCCTCTTCTTTTTTCAGCCCCTCCACAGCCCCAGCCTAGAGTTCAGCTCTTTCTTCTCCCAGCCCTGGCTGTTTGGATCTCCAGCTTCCTTTGCACTAAGATTATTATAATTGGTGAACTGCTCTAAGACATTCAGATGTACCTGACGAGAGGCAGACTCTCTGAGGATTCATTTTTCCCTAAGCCAGGTCTATTAATAGATGCAGGGTTGACATTACCTAAAATGAGCTTTTTTCTTTTAACTGCACAAAGAAACGTTCATTTTTGTTCCTCATGGAAGGAAGTAGGGCAAATATCAAGGCCTGATGTTTTGCCCTTCATCAAAAAAAATTCTTTTAGACACTGAGTCAGGGCCTCTTAAGTAGACCGAAATTCATCCTCACAGTCAGTCCTAGAGAGGCAAGTGTCCATGAGAGAGCGAGCAAGGATAACTCAAAGCACACAGAGGGCCAAATTTGGCTTGATGTTCTCATTAAAAAAAAATGACCCCCATGGGAGTTTTGTCTGAATTGGGGCTATGGGAAAGAAGCCAGTTCAACTGACTATATTAACATTTTTTAAAAATTGTTTTAACAAACATGTTGAAAGCAAGTTGCCCATGGAAACTCAGACTCCAGTGATTTTCCTTGCTGACATATGGCACTGACTTAATGGAACAGATCAGATAAATGATATAATCACAGTGAATTCCATGTGTTTATAATTGTGCCTTTGATCTATACAGTGTGAAGTGCTTTGCCAACATCAGCTCACTGATCCTCCTCACCACCTTCTGTGACATGTATGGGGCTGCTTTTATCCCCTCACTTCACTGAGACGCTAAGAAGTGGAATGTCTAAAGTCATCAGCTTGTTATGATGAGGCTAAGAAAAGATCCTGCAACCCATGAGTCCTGTCTAATTCAGTTTCCTGACCATTAAGACTCAGCCTCTTCAACAGGGATTCAATAAGCAGCTTAGGTCCTGGCTCCCGCCCCTCTCCAAACAAATGGCTACAGGTGCAGGCAGGGGGTGTGTGAAAATTTCACTCTGATCTGGCATTAATTTCAATGTACGGCATCACATTTAGTTCCTTTCTTCCACTCTTCAGCATTATCAGTCAGCTTCTTGAATGCCCAGGAGACTTGTTATGGGGAGACCGGGTAGTGCCCACAGCCCTTGTACATATAATTATGCTTTTTTTGTGTTCTCTTCAGTCTCTATGAGAACAGAAGCTGCTCAATCATAAGAAAATCCTAAAAACAGACAGTAATTGCGTAGAGGTGTTCCTTTAGATTAATAGTGGTGAGCTTACTAGAAAGATCTGGCATAGGGTTAGACTGGCTAAGTTTCTTTGGTAATGTTCCAGCAGAGGCCATAAAGGCAGCCAAACACAGCACGTTCTGTTCAGTCAAGAATTCTGGAATATGCAAATATGGCTCATCAAAATAATCTCAGATACCTAAAATTTTCTATTTCTTCATCTTTCTCTGAAAGCTTTCTTTCAAGTTCTGCTTTAGCTTCCAAGAGTTCAAGCTGGAAGCGAAGAATCTTGCTTTCGTTACGTTCCAGAGCTCCCTGAAACACATAAATTAAAAGTACTAAGTTAAGTCTACTTTATGGATACAGAATTTTTTTTCCTCAAAATGTGTGTCACTATTGCAGCTCTCTTTGGAGTTGCTGGGAGGCCTCTAAGTTCAAATCAGTTCCCTGAAGATTGGAACAGGATGAGAGACAAGTGACTGCTTTTGTTTGTCACGTCACTTACAGCTTTGACATTCTTAGGGCTCTTGGCTGTAGTTCAAGAACTAGAATTCTAAAGCATTTTTTTTTTTTTTAAATAGAAAGATTCAATCTTGTCTGTGACTATATTTAAACTTTTTAATTCATTACTCTGGACTTTTCTTAATATAGTTGATCCTCAGGATGAATCAATAAAAGGATCAAAGCTAGAACAAGGAAAGTGATAACTCCTACCTGCAATCTTTTATTCAATTCTGGACATCACGGAGGAACAGAGAAAAAGGTGAAAGTAGCCAGAGAACAGGAAACAGGATAGTGTCCAAATAGTGTCAAAGGAAGAACAATAAAGGAATTTAGGATGTGCCTGACACAAAACACTCAGTGTGAGCCGTCACCACCATGATTATTAATACTACTTCAAATGGATTGCTTTGACAGCTGGGGAAATCTCCTGCCCCTTTGAGTATTTAAATATAGGCAAGGCAATTACCGCCAGGGATGTTATAAAGGTGATTCAAGTTTAAAAGTGGAGCTTTGATCAAATCGTTAAAGTCTATTCCAAAGATACAATTTACATTGCAATAGAAACAAACAAAATATTTGGAGGATACTGAGGAAGATGTTTATCAGGGACACAGGTGTGACAACAATCTATTGGTCAGTTAACAATTGGCAGGTAGTCCTGAGGGCCAGAGTAATTTTTATGGCCTCTTCTGAGGCATGCTTACCACATGCAACCAAAAGGAGAAAATAAAACTGAGTAGCAATTTCAAGATAAAAAGAAGAAAGATGTTAGGAATTTTAATATGCCTTAAGGCCTTGCTGCTGTTCCCTCAACACTACCTTCAATATCAGAGACAATAAATCAAAAACCAATGCTTGGATAGCAATTTCCTGCAAGGAAATGCTGCCCTTCCTTCAGGGGAAACTGTCACCTCTCAACCTCTAGAATCCACAGAGAAAGTGAATCTTTGGAGAAGGTGACTTGGGATAATTTGAGTTTTGTGGGCTTCAGAAATAATCTGATAAAGATTCTCATAAAGGCTCACCCAGGAAAACAAATAACCCAATTTTACAAATACACGTCCAAGTTGATGAAGTATTTATGGGTGCTGCCGAAGATGCAAACTTGAGAAAATGCAAATAGAATATAATGCCATCTAGTGGCAGTAAGTGGTAGGAGCGCCACGGCCTTCTCACCTAGGACGTGCTAGTCAATTCAATACACAGGAAAGTCTATATGTTATACGAGACTAAAACTGTCCCTGCCCAATCATACCTCTCACAGACCTGTCATAGTGCTTGAAAGTTTGGCTATAAAAATTACTTCTTTAGGTTAAAGTGGTGGCTTTAGGAAATCCCTGCCTAGGATGGCCAGTAGACCAAAGGGAGCAAGTAAATGAAACATTTCACCAACTTTTTCACCAACCAGCCTTGTTAGGTGACATGACACCACAGTAGCAAATAAAAGGTTCTGTATGAAATGGAGAAGACCTGAGGGAAACAGTTATTCACAAAATGGCAACAGCCGCGTCAAAAGCCATCCACTTGACAACTCTGTATGTGGGGTATATATATGGACATGTCTTCTGTCTGCCTGGTTTCTTACAGAAATGTAGTGATAAGATAAATTTAACAGAGATTTCTTGGCAGGGAGCAGTCCTTTGGGGTCTAATTTCCCATTATCATACCTTCCAAAAGGCTCTGTTTAAAACTGACTGCTTTGCCTTTTAAAATCATTTTCTCAGTTGGAGGGTGAGTGGTGGGGGCTGTGTTTTAAGTACTGGGTGCTTAGTCTAAAGGAGGGTCAAGAAGATGAAATTCAGCTATGAGAAAAAAGGCTTTGCAGGGCGTGTTAACTGTTTAGTGACCACGACAGATGACTCTTTTTATAGGTCACTCTCTTTGGCATAAAGTCTTCTCAGTGGTCCTTTCACTCACTGGCACACCCCGAGGGATAAAGGCAGAGGCTGCTCTTGAACTTATAATCCAGAACACTCAAAACACTCCTGTCACACAATCTGTACAAAGATGAGCTTTCCGGGCAAATGTTTGAGAACATTACTTTGAATCCCATTTTTAAAACTAAAGTTTTTTAGGGGGGAAAAAAAGGGTTTTAGCTCTTTTTTTTTTTTAATTTTTTTTTTTTTAACGTTTATTTATTTTTGAGACAGAGAGAGACAGAGCATGAACGGGGGAGGGGCAGAGAGAGAGGGAGACACGGAATCAGAAGCAGGCTCCAGGCTCCGAGCCATCAGCCCAGAGCCCGATGTGGGGCTCGAACCCATGGACCGCGAGATGGTGACCTGGGCTGAAGTCAGACGTCTAACCGACTGAGCCACCCAGGCGCCCCTAGCTGACTCTTTTTAAAGAGAGGAGGAGGTGTGAGGATATTTATTCATTGTTGAATGAATAAATAGATTCAACAGATATTTGTTGAACCTCTAGTACACACCAAGCCAATGTTCCAGGCCAGTGCTTCTCAAATATTAGTGTAAATATGAACACTACAGGATCTTGTTAAAATGCAGACTCTGATTCAACAGATCTGGGGAGAAGGCTGGGAGTCTGAATTTCTAACAAGCTCCAGGGCAATACAGCTCCAAGCAGCTGATCCTTGGGCCACATTTTGAACAGTAAAGGTCTAGGCACTGAGGATACATTGATGAATGAGAGAGACATGGTTGCTCTTTTCGTTGCAATTGGTAGATTTGCACCCACTGCTGCTTATCCTGCCCTCTGAGCCTCTATGCCTTCATTTGTGAAATGCGGACACTAGTTTGCTAGGGTGATTGCATAAAATAAGGCCTATCTAGCACTGGGCATAGTCCCTAGCAGGTAGTAGTTAACACTCGAAGAAGAAGTGTCATTTTGTTGTTGATGCTGCTATTATTACTAGAAAGCAGGTCTCCTGTTTTGTCACATTGACACAAACCGCCTTTGCTCCCTGGAGGTAATACCTCTGCTTCTTCCAGTGCCACCTGGACTTCAGTCTTCTCTTGTTCAATCCGTTTCTTGACCTTCTCCATTTCACTTAAGTTTTTCTTTCCTTCCCTCACCTGATTTGTCAGGTTAGAAATCTCTTCTGGAGAGCAAAGAAAGGCAAAGTTAGTGAATGAAACCTGTCTCAGACCCATAATATCAGGTACAGCAGACCGTTTCCCTGGGACCGTAGTCATGCCATCCTTGGAAGCTTGATGGCAAGGCCACTACTGGCACAGATGGGACCCTTGTTTGAATCAGAAAAAGTCACTCTTTATTTAGTACATTCTTTTGCCACCTGCCAGAAAGTTGCCCACTACAACTAGAGACGATGGTGCTTCTCAGAGTATTGCACCATGAACAACCTGTGTAACTTCACATGGTGGTCCTTTTGTCAAAGCCATGTCAGATTCTGCCTGGTGGTGCTCTAAGACACAGACCTGAATCTTTACACACCCAGTGTAAGTGCTCAGCGCTAGACACCAGTGGCTGCCATTTTGTCCGCTGCCACTCAATACCAGGATGGGAACTTGAAGCATAAGCTGGGTCATTGCCTGCCAGGAGCCAACATAGGAGCCCGGATAGACCCAAGAATCCAAGGGAGGTCAAGCACTTGAAGGTTTGTGTCTAGTCTCTCGTGAACACAAGTCTTTTGACAGAATAAGGAGGCATCCAGGAGTGACAAAACCTCTCCCACTCAATATTGTTATTGTCACTTCTGCATCTTCATAAAGGAAGCCTTTAGTAACTAAGAGGTGTGGAGTAGGGCCAAGTAGCTCTGGGAATGACCCACAGTCCAGAGATGGTAAGAGGAGCTCAAGAGCATGCCTGCTGCTCTGGTTTTGAGATCCCTGGCTGTGATGTGATGTGATGTGATGTGACAAGAGTTTTGAAAAGTCACAAAACCAAGGGGCACCTGGACCTCAGCTTAGGTCATGATCTCACAGTTCGTGGGTTTGAGCCCCATTTCAGGCTCTGTGCTGACAGCTCAGAGCCTGGAGCCTGCTTCAGATTCTGTGTCTCCCTCTCTCTCTCTGCCCCTTCCCTGCTCTTGCTCTCTCTCTCTCTCTCTCAAAAAATAAATAAACATCGCAATTTTTTAAAGTTACAAAACCAAACCCTTTAGATGGCAATTCTTACATAATAAATCCTTCTCTTATAAGCCCTCTCCAGAAGAGAGGTTCCCAAAAGAAAACTCAAGGGCAGTGGCTCTCCACTCTGATCATACCTCAGAATCACTTGGAGAGCTTTTGCAAAAGACTTCTGCCCAAGCCCCACCCCAGACCAAGTGTGGTCCCCAGACCAGCAGCACTTGCCTCACTGGCAATTTGTTAGAAATACAAATTCTCAGACCCCACCCTAGACCCAGTGAATCAGAAACTCTGTGGGGAGGGCCCAGCCAACCATTCTAACAAGTCCTCCAGGTGGTTTGGATGCTGCTAAAGATTCCTAACCACTGTTCCAGCACCTCCCACATGTCCAGTCAGTGACCTCATCATGGACTATGTGGGCCAACAGGGAGGCGGGATTCATTTATGTCTCCAATAGTAATGAACTTGCTCCCAGGGCATCTCAGGGTTTTAATGTACATCACTGATGGTGCTGGTGTAAGTTGGCCGCCTCTTTGAAGGACTGCTTGGCAGTATCTCAAAATTGAGAAGTTCATTCCTTTAACCCAGCAGTTTTGTTTCTAGGAATCCACCCCTACTGAATTATTATTACATGTCCACAAATATATGTGCAGCATGTACAGTATAGTATTACTTATAATTGTGAAACATCATATCTAAGCTGAATAAGGTCTCGTTAAAAAAACGTTAACCATCCTTCTTATAACTACCTAGCTATCAACAATCACGCGGCAGGTCTCCTTGTACAGACATGCAAAGAGAATAACAAGGCATGTGGAAGGTGGCACAGCTGGTCGTTAAGTGTGTATATGCTGCAGTCAAGCTGGCTGGGCTCCAATCTCAGATCTGCTTTTGATCAACTGTGAATTTGGACAATTTTTTAATCTTACACGATTTAACATAATCTGCATTTTACAGACAAAGAAACTAACACATAGGACTGTTTTGAGAATTAAATAACGAATGGTTACATACACCACAGAGCCCCGCACATAGCGTAGCCTATGGAAATATTTGTTAAATTAGAAAATATACTGACAAATGTAAAAAAAGAAAAAAAAGAAACAGTGTCAAATACTGTATAATTTGAATAATACGCACATGAATATATGCATGGAAAATCTTGGTAAGACTATGGGTGATAAAGAAATTCTTAAAGGTGGCTTTCTTGACAGAGGGAACCTAGGGCTAAGGTCAGAAAGTAGTCCTTTTTCAGGGCACCTGAGTGGCTCAGTCAGTTAAGTCTCTGACTTAGGCTCAGGTCATGATCCCGCAGTTTGTGGGTTCGAGCCCCACATCGGGCCCTGTGCTGACAGCTCAGAGCCTGGAGCCTGCTTTGGATTCTGTGTCTTCCTCACTCTCTGCCCCTCCCCCACTCACACTCTGTCCCTGTCTCCCAAAAACAAATAAACATTTTTAAAAAATAAAAGAAAGTGGTCTTATTTTTAGAATTTAATAAAACTAACAACTGTAATTTTAAAAAGGTTTCCAAAAAGAGTATTAAAAGTAGAAAAGTGAAGGGGTGCCTGGGTAGCTCAGTTGGTTGAGCAACCGACTTTGGCTCAGGTCATGATCTTACAGTTTGTGAGTTCGAGCCCCGCGTCGGGCTCTGTGCTGACAGCTCAGAGCCTGGAGCCTGCTTCGGATTCTGTGTCCCCCTCTCTCTCTGCCCCTCTCCCACTCATGCTGTGTCTCTCTCTGTCTCAGAAATAAATAAACATTAAAAAATTAAAAAAAAAAAAATAGAAAAGTGAAAACCTGAGTGGGACCACGACAATGCCGAGGCTTCTGACCATGAAGGACAGCCCTGCCCTGGAAGCCAGGGCACCCCCACACGACGTTGTCCTGCTCTGGCTCCAAGCCCAGCTCAGAGTACCTTGGAGATTCTTGTTCACCCTCTGAAGCGTCTCCTGGCTCACAGTGCTCTCCTCGCAGGCGTGCCTGAGCTTAAGGAGCTCCATGCTAAGGGCACGGGCCTCCTCCTGAGAGGCCTCCAGCACGGCCTGTGACTCCTCCTGCTTCTGCCTCCAGTCATCAAAGCACTTGTCAAAGTGCTGCTGCTTCCGGTCCAGTACCGCTGCTGAGGAACGGGCCTTCCCAAGGTCCCACAGGGTGTCCCCGAGCTCGAGCTGCAGTCTGTGCCTGGCCCTCTCCAGGGAGGCATTTCTGGCATTTGCTACCCCCACGGCTTCAGCCGCCTCCTGCAATCTAATTGCCAGCTTCTTCCTGCAAAGGGGAGACCCAAACAAATGGCAGGTGAGCTTCAGCCCTCAGAGAGCTCACTCGGTTTGTCCTGTATTAAAACAGTGCTTCAGTACAAAATAGGGTGGCCCTTGAGGTTGGCTTAATGGTACCAAGCAAAAGCAGCTCATGCCGGAAAATGACTTCCTTGTGCCTATAGAGCCCAGATGTTGGCTGGCCACGATCCTCTGGCTCCTGTGTACATGTGTGCTTTATTTTCCCCTACCCTTTGTCACTCTGGTCTTGGAACTCAGGATCTCTGAATCCTGGAAGTATTTGCTTACCCTAAACCTCCTATAAGCAATACAGACTTTACTGATGACTTAAGAAATGGGAGAAAGAAGAAGATCGTACTGAACACCCCACGAACAGTAAGGAGTTGTTGAAAGTTTGTAGGCACATTGGGACACCTGGGTGACTCAGTCGGTTAAGCATCCGACTCTTGACTTCAGCTCAGGTCATGAGCTCACAGTTTGTGAGTTCGAGCCCGGAGTCGGGCTCTGCACTGCTGATACGGAGTTTGCTTGGGATTTTTTTTTTTCTCTCTCTCTCTCTCTGCCCCTCCCCTGCTCTCTCTCTCTCTCTTTTTCAAATAAATAAATAAACATTAAAAAAAGAGTTCTTAGGTGCATCTAATCTTTAAAGATCTCCTTGCTACATTGCTCCCAAGGAACATTCTTTGGTTCTCTCCTGCTCATTCTCTCTCCCTCTTATCACATGGCTCCTAAACAGGCCAAAGTTCTGTCTTTTCTCTGAATTTCTTCTCCACCCCAGATTATCTGCTCAAATTTATATACTCAAATCCATGCCATTGTTATGCTCACTTAACAGGTCCCACTGCTCTCAGGAGGGACTCTCGCCCCCACTGTTGTCCCTCCAGCATCCCCTGAGACGGAGTGGCTTATTAAAGTGCTTCCTCCACCACCCCCACAATGCAGTGCTCTGAGACTTTCTAATGGATGAAATGTGTTTTCTTGCTCACATCTCCCACAGGGACACTGGCAGCCCCATTCTTACCCATTCATTACACTTCTTAGATGAAAGGTACTGTGCATACCAAAGCTCTTTCTGATCTACTATTATTAAACAGAAAAAGACCCTCCGGAATGAACATGTGCCACACAACTAGCCCATCAGAGCAATGTGATCATACAGCCCCTTTTGGGTGGAAGCCTTCAAAAACCAATCTGTGTTCAGCATCCTTGCTTCATTTTTCCTAAATATTAAGAGGAGATTCTGATGGATCGCATGGTGATCATAGTTAACAATTCTGTCTTATATACTTGAAAGTTGCTGTGAGAGTAGAGCTTTAATGGTCTCACCATAACGACAATGAATGGTAATTACATAGGGCAGGGGATGTGTTAACTAACCACATTGTGATAAAGACTTTGCAATATGTACATATATGAAATCATCACATTGTATTCCTTAAACATATTCAATAGTATACAAGAGTTTGGGGCCCAGATGAAACTAGAGTTCGTACCAGCATGTCAATATCAATATAGATACGTGAATGTCAATTACATCTCAATAAAGCTGGAGAAAAAAGGAGATTCTGATGCTTTAACCCATCTAAAACAAGGATCTTATAATAACTACTTTAGAAATACCCAACTGGTACCAGAAAATAGGGATTTTACTTTGGGTGACCAACTATACTAAGGGGTTTCACCGCGATGTGGGGCTATCAGTGCTAAAATCAGGCAAGCCCACAAGCCCATGGGGCAAAATAGACAAGTTGGTCACCCTCATTTCACTGATAACATTGTCCACATTTCATACCAACTACCCTTTGTTCTTCAACTTGCAACCATAAGTTCTTACTTAGTACTTAGCACTAGAATCTGCAAGCAGAGGTAGAAGATTAAGAAACCAAATCCCTGTCCTTAGGGAATGTGGGATTTGGAAGTAGTCAACTGGGTCTCAGATGAGCTTGATTCAGCTAGACACAGTCATGCTGTGAAGACAAGACTGGAAATCAAAGCAGGTGGACCCTGAACTTGCCAATTAAAAAAAAGGGGGGGGGGGAATCCCAGAGGGTTTTTTTTTGTACCTCTGCCTCCCTGGGGTGATTTAGAAAGAAAACATAATATAGACAACGTTTTATTTATTTGATATTCAACTAAGTTTAAAGCAGAAGAGGGATTCGGATATTACCACATTGTCCGTTATTTCTTTTTAGTTGTCATGTGCTGCAGTACAACAATTTGTTAGCTCAACAAAATCACACGGTTATATGTGGTCTATATACTTTCCCTCTTTTCTGCCCCTCCCAAGAAAACCTTCAAACACTGTGACTGCTAGGCACTTGCACCAGAAATTTTCCATCACCGAAGAAAAAAAAATCTTACTTTAGAAGCAAATGCCATATTTCAGGTATGAGGAGCCATTTCAGTTCAAAGCCCCACTTTTCTGTGGTCCAGAGTTTTTCAAACATGTACGGCAGATATTTTTAGTACCTGTCATCCCAAAGCCCTTTTTAAGTTACTGTGGCTTCAGAGACAGATTACTTGATACCCCTTTAGGGACAGGACACGGCGACTGTTAAGCAAGTGCCCAGCCACGTCTCTCAAATATTTAGGTAAAGAACTGAAAAACAATATTTTTGGTTGAAACTAAAGAGAACTGTAATGATCTGCTCTGAATTTTTGCTAAGCTACCAAGCCAGAGACACATTCTTTTGAGTAAACCTTTAATGACTATAAAGCTGGGGTTGGTTTGACACTTTCTCTCAAATCTACACGGTCCTTTGACCTCTGAGCAAAATGTTTCAGTTCTACACCCTGGTACCAAGTCTTGATTCATCTAGGCCCCAAGCTCCCGTAGTTTCTGAGAAGGACTTCTAACACCTTTATGTAGTGTTGGCTATAAAACCGACATTCTAACCTTAGAGGTGGTCTGAGGGTGATTTCTCTTCAAAGAAACGTTTGTCCCTTAAGGCATGACGACAGATCCTGATATGTTTCCAGCCATCCCTGTCCATCTTCACAGACCACTTTGTAGTCTACAGGTTGTAGACCAGAGACATAATGACTTGAATGTATGGAGACGTGTATACACACGGACTCGATTATTTTGATGTTCCAAATGAAGTCTAGGATTTCAAGTGCTAGCCCATTTTCAAACCATAGCTCAAAGTCACATCTTCTATGAAGACTTGCCTTGGGCCCTAGAAAGGGCCTCCTTTCTTTCACCAGGATCTCTTTATAGTCTTTCCTACTTTGTATTATAATTTTTAGTTTGTAGCCTCACTGGAGCACGTGTTCCTTGCCAGCAGTGGCTCTTTCAGCTCCGGTCTCCGGCTTATTCACACACTTGGTAAGGAGTTGTTAAGTGCATACATGAGGTCTTTAAGACACAGTCACTACCCCCATCCCCCGCTGTGTAACTGCCTCCAGGTTCAGGTGCACCTGGCTCTACTCACTTGGCTTCCTCCAAGTCTTCAGTTCTCTGAGTAGTGTCATCTGCATACTTCATCCTCCACTGCACCATTTCGGCATTGCCTTTGGATAGAGCCCGGAGCAGCTCAGCCTTGGCCTCTTGTTCTTCCTCGTATTGCTCTTGGAGAAGGTCACGGTCATGCTTGGCTGACTGCAGGGCCTGGGCCAGAGCACTCTGTGACTTAAAGGACACAACACACGTTAAAAAAAAAAAGAAAAGAAAGAAAAGAAAAGGCATCACTACCATTAACAACGAAACGCTTGGAGGTGACATCATTTTTTTTTTTTTTTTTAGATAAGGTTAATAACAACCTGTCACAAATGCAAGCTGAACCTGAACCTAGTAAGATAATACCAGGGAAAGAATTGGGGACAAGAAAGGATAGAGTATCTAATTGCTGCCAGTATAACAGGGAAGAGAGTTCTATTTAGGGAAATGCCTGCCTGACTATGTGGGCTTCAGCAATAGGCAGCCCTGGAGTTCAGGAAATAGTGGGGGAGGCAAAGGTAGTAAGAATATTCCCTACCATCTAGGCAATAAGATTTATATTTAGCCCTATATAAGGTTCAGATGTTATTTGGACTAAAAAGGATCACTGAGATTTGGTCCAGCTTTATGTTCACTAATGAAAAAACAAAATCTTTTATTTCACATGTAAATCTCTGAATACTATCTCATCATTTTAAAACAGCACTATCCAATGGAACTTTTTTTAAAAAATCTTAAATAGAAAGAGAGAGAGTGAGTGGAGGAGAGGGGCAGACGGAGAGAGGGAGAGAATCTCATGCAGGCTCCATGGAGCTCCACGT
This sequence comes from Panthera onca, assembly GCF_046562875.1. NCBI lineage: Eukaryota > Metazoa > Chordata > Mammalia > Carnivora > Felidae > Panthera > Panthera onca. The sequence goes on from NC_138347.1 coordinate 55,287,515, forward strand.
GGGGCTCAATCCCACAACCCTGGGATCATGACCTGAGCCAACATCAAGGGTCAGACATTCAACTGACGGAGTCACCCAGGTGCCCCTCCAATAGAACTTTCTGTAGTGATGAAAACACTTTATATGTGTACCATCCAATATGGTAACCATAGCCACATGTGGCTATTAAGCACTCAAAATGCGCTTAGTACAATGTGTGGTCAAAACTGAATTTTAATTTTAATTAATGTAAATTTTAATTTAGATAGCCACCAGTAGTGCTGTAGTGGCTACCATACTTTTTGGACAGCAGAACTCAGTTTAGTGAAAATTTCTGCCATTTATATAGTGGTCTAGTTAACCTAGAGGCATCATTCCCAAGAGATAATCTAGTCGAGTGGAAAGAACCTAGTCTAATGGAGTCCCTGCCAGTCCTCATGGGTCCTCTGCACATTAGAAAGAAAGCATCTTCTCAGGTGGAAGCAGCTCTGAGAGCAAAGGCTTAGTTAAAGGCAGCCTCAGCCAGAGGGAAGGGAAGGAGGAGCAACAATACACATCGACCCTGAGAAGGACAGAGGTTTTGAAATCCAATAAAATTGGCTTTAAATTGCCTACCTCTTATATATTTATTGAGCACCTGTTCAAGATATTAGTGTTTACAGAAGTGAGTGAGATGCAGACAAAGTCTTTCCCCTATGGAACCATAAAGGAGTGAGTGGATACACAAAACAAACATATAAACAAGTTAATTTTTAAAAAAAATGCTGACAGCAGAAAGAAACTAAAACAGAGTGACACAATGTAGAATGTTTGGCTTATTCTCATCATTGCCCAAAGCCCTTGAGGATGGACCTGTACACAGTAGAAACAGCAGCTAAGAAAGTCCTACGGCAGGAATAATGGTGGTTTGTTTAAGAGGCAGAGAGGCAGCCTGGGCGGCTGGAGGGGAGGAAATGAGAGAAGCAGATGTATGACGCGAGGTCACAGGAGGAAGCTGGAACCAATGCAAAGGGGCCTCATAGGCCAGCTGGAAGCCACTGGGAAGTCAGCCAGAGATCTTCCAAAATATAAATTAAATCATCTCACTACCTGCGTCAATTCCTTTACTGTCTACTACTAGCTGTATGACCTTGGGCATGTTATTTTTCTTCTCAGAACCTTGGTTTTTTCATATAAAAAGATATAAGTCTACCGGTTTCATAGGACTTACATGAAGATTGAAATAACACGAGTGAAGTATCTAGCAGAATGTCTGATGTACAAACCATGGTGGTCATTTAAAAATGTACATATAATATTAGGGCGTCTGGGTGGCTCAGTAGGTTAAGCAACCAACTCTTGATTTGGGGTCAGGTTATGATCTCATGGTTCGTGAGTTCGAACCCTGTGTTGGGCTCTGCACTGATGACATGGAGCCTGCTTGGGATTCTCTCTCTCCCTCTCTGCCCCTCCCCCACTCACTCACCTGAGCGTGTGTGCTCCCTCTCTCTCTCTCTCTCTCTCTCTCTCAAAATAAACAAACATATAAAAAATAAAAATGTGTATATAATATATAAAACAAGGAGAGTGGAGGGAATAAAATAAAATATTTAAGAATAGAAGTCTATAGTCTCAATGACCTTCACCTCAGAGTAGATGCCTTTGTAGTGAGATTACTAATAAGCGAGGCACTTTGGGGTGTTAGCAACAAGGTGCCTTGAATATGAATGAAGAATTAACTTGAAATAACCAGAGCTCAAAGAATTTCTCTCTCATAGGCTTTCACCTTAAAGAGCCACTTTCACTGGGGTCACCTGCTAGCAACATTATATATCCTCTTAGGAAGAAATGACCACTATGTATAATTTATTGACAACTTAAAAGTAATATTGAAGTAAGTCAGCCTCATTTATTTCATTCTGGTCCTTTATTTAATTTAACCTCTTGGTGCAATTCAGAATCGAAGATCCATAAAGAGCCTTGCTGACTTACTGTTCAAGTAATAATGCAAAATGGAAATACACAGTTTGCTTGCTCTAAATCTGACAAACTAGACAAGTAATTTGAATCACTGAGGAAGATCCTTCAGTGATCAAGGCCCTTCCCAGCACATACAAGGTCCACCATGTTCTTTTTCCCACAACTTCTGAGGCACTTTCCTCTCTTCTTTTGTATGGGAAGATATTGAAACTGCCCCATCAAGCGCTAGTATTTTTTTACACATACAGTCAAGCTACTGGTGAGAAATAATAGATGCATTACTTTGGACTCCTCTTCCAGTTGCCCTTTTAGTTCTTCTATCTGTCGAGTGAGGCTGCTCTTCTCCCTGGAAAGTTGGTTTATCAGAGCCTCCTTTTCTTCCAGCCTCCTTAGGAGCTCTCCTATAGAAAGATTTCACAAAGTAAGTTAATCATGGCCTTCCTCTTCATCCACTATCTCCTCACTTAACTCGTTCACTTGAAGGGCAACCACAATGACTCCTACAACATATTTATAATACTTAAAAAGGTCTGAGAGTTCGGTTATCAGCAGCACCATAGCAATGTTCCATTCCAGGACTCACAAAAGAGCCCTGATAAAGAACTGATTTTTAGCAGTGAGTCTGAGTCAATAACAGGTAATATTAGCTACCATATGTTGAGAATCTTCTATGCAGTAGGTACTACTATCTAGTTAAATTCTCATAACTCCTTGATTATTTCGGTACTTTATTACCCACATTACAGAAGGGAAACCAGGGAGACTTACTTGAATATGATGGAGACACAGACATGCACAGACAGTAGTTGGTGAAGGTAGATTCAAATTAAGCTTTTAACCCCGAAGAACACATTCTTTTAGGCTATGCTCCCTTGTTCATTTCATGTGGCACTACCAATTTCTGGCTATATAATTTCTAGATAATTACAACTTCTTTGCCTCACTTCTAAAATGAGGACAATAAAAAATTGTTAATGGAAATTAAATGAGTATGAATGTGTTTTGTAGACTAATTGCTAAATAAATATTAGAAATAGTCATTAAATAGTAGAGGCTATGACCACGGTGGGGGGTGGGGGGTGGGATTCCATTATACTGTAGTCTACCCTCTCTGATAGACAGACTGATGATAAGACAGAAATGCCTTGGTGATTAGCAACAGTACCAGATGCTGAGCCAATCATGGGCAGAGGCAGTTGCTCCCATAGTGTCATTAGTATAACACTAAAAGCCCCAAATATTTATGACCCCCATATCTCTTGCTATAAACAAGTTCTAAACTTCTCAGCATCCTAAGGAAGCATCTATTTGGGCTAAAGTAGCAGTTCTCAACCTTTTTGGTCTCAGGAACACTCTGTATGCTTAGAATTTATTAGGTGCCCCAAAGAGATTTTGTTTACATGGATTTTATTTTTAAATCTTTTTTTAAACGTTTTTATTTATTTTTGAGACAGAGAGAGACAGAGCATGAACGGGGGAGGGTCACAGAGAGAGGGAGACACAGAATCTGAAACAGGCTCCAGGCTCTGAGCTGTCAGCACAGAGCCCGACGCGGGGCTCGAACTCACGGACTGTGAGATCATGACCTGAGCCGAAGTCGGACACTCAACCGACCAAGCCACCCAGGCGCCCCACATGGATTTTATTTTTAATAGTTGGTGTATTTGAAAAAGAAAAAAACTTAAATATGTATTAATTCATTTTCAAATAATAATAAAAATCTTAGTGATGTGTTAATATGTTAACATAAACAACAATTTTTTAAAGAAAAAAAATTTTTTTCTGTGGTTTTCCAAAACCACAGAAAAGTTAGTGATAAAAATGACATTATTTTACATTTTTAAAAATATCTGCCTTAATAAAAACTAGATTTTCATATTTGTCTCTGAAGTCAATCTATTGTAATACACGGGTTTTATTGAAGTATAGGAAGAAAATCCAGCCTGGAAAAGGGAGATGGAGAAGGGAGATGTATTTTACAGTCTTCAGTCTTTTCATTTTTAAAAAAATTTTTCATTGTCTTTTCAGATAATTGTGACTATTATTTGATACAACACCAAAACTCAACAAATAGAAATTTCTCAAGGATTAGTTGCAATGTGTTACTCTGTTACATTAAACTTTATGAGTCCATTTTAAACTTTGAATGGATCTTTCACCCACACATGATTGTATAACATCATGCAGTGGTGATTTGAAAAATATGTGTTCACTGAATTATGCAGATCTTCAAAATGTTGACACATATTCCCTTATACAATATTTAAAACAGCATGTTTGTTAACATCACTAGTGATCTCATCAGAAAAGTCTTTGAGAATTGAGAGCATCAAGCTCATGATGGCACATACAGGCTTTCAGAATCTGATTTTTGCCTACAACTCCAATTTTATTATTGGCAACAAATAATATCAGTTGTTTTCTTTGAAGTGACAGGCTCACTTTGTTCATTTTTGAGAAAATATCTGCCAAATATTTAAGTCAGAACATAGTTTGTCCTTTCAAAGAAATAAGATACTCCCTGGAAACACCTGCTAGCTCGACACAGAACTTAATCACACATCATACTGCAGAGGGGTAAGGCGGTGATGGGTGAACAAGGTGAAGGGAATTCAGAGCACACATTGTGAGGAGCACTGAGAAATGTATAGAATTATTCAATCACTGTATTATACAGCTGAAACTAACATAACACTATGTTAACTGTACTGGAATTAAAATTTTTAAAACTTCTTTAAAAAAAACAAAATGGAAGTGCTTTAAGCATACTTCTTTTGTTATCAGAGAGAATATTAAAAAGATATATACTTGGGGTCAGGATGTAATAAGATTGATTTTTATTGCTTTATTAAGGACATTCTTACCTAAAACTGACTCCCCCCCAAAACAACTGTATGTATCACTGAATATAATGATTAATAGTACAGTGCGGTACCACTGTCTTGATGAGTGTCTTGATGAAGCTCAAGTAGTTTTAATTGTCACTGCTTTTGCAGCATCAATATAAATGTCAAAAGAACTAAAAAAAAAAGCAATCATTTTAACCTCATAAGCCCCCTTCAAGGGTCTTGATGATTGCTGGTGTTCTGTGGACCAAACTGAAAATCTCTGGGTGACAACATCATATTGAAAAGGAGCCTGAAGAAATGCCAATCCACTAGGGGGTTGAGACTAATATATCACGTATCTTATAGAACACGTACCCACTTCACATGGCTTAATTGATCACATTTACCACTGACTGGCTTTAAAAGCGGAGTTTGATATGTTGACAGGGCAGGGCATGAGACTAGTGGGTAATGGCAAAAAAGCAACAAAAAATCTAGAGCATAGACCCAGTGAGGGGAAAGGAGGTTTGGATAGGTATGTACTTAAAATTTAATTCACACAAAGCCAAAAGGTGAAAATAAGAATTAAAGGAAGGAAAAAAAAGGTCCTTCATCCTGAGCCGAATTATCGCTTCACACCCACTTTCACTCCACTCACTTACCTAGTAATTTCCTCATCAAAAAAGTGAGTAGAAAATTAATGCCAATAACCTAGGGGGAGGTAGGCAGTGCCTATCACAACAATTTTATACAGCACATCATTTAGGGCCAGACATATAAGTATTCTCCAGTCTTGTCACTGGACTGTAGAGTCCACAGACTATGTCCTAAATAGCAGAGAGCAACGTGGGGATTTTATAACAAGGCTAAGTGTCATATACCCTGCTCCCACTATAAGAATCCTAGTCAGTGTCCCTGCTAGAGCCAAAAACACTATCTTCTGGGCTTCTAGGTTTATAGTTTTGCCAGCCCATTATAATTTAGCTTTAATTCTAGATTTACTATCTAGAAACAGGTGTCCACTAGCAGAAGGATGTGATACAGTCCAAATGGTCTTTATTCTTTTTGTTAAGTATGTGCCTCTGGGCAAGAATATTGTTTGTTTTCATTGACCTAGGAATTTGAACTCTGGAAATATATTCCTAAAAATAATTCTAATTACAGAGAAACAGCTAGTCACATGCTGTTCACAGCAGAGAAACAAGTCAAGTTCCGAGGCAAGGTTAAGTAAACTATAGTCCCTCTACTTGATGGGTTAGAAGTAGCCATTATAAATGACTAAGTATGAAAGATACAAAAAAAAAACCTTGTGAAAATTGAAAAAAAGAAAAAAAAAACAAAAAAAATTGCCACAATGTAAAAGATTGGGGGGAAAAAAACATGAAACACAAAAAACTATCAATAGTAGCTGAAAGTACAGAGCAAACCTTGGTACATTTTTCTACTTTTTATTTATCAGGTGTTTGTGCAGCACCAATAAGTGGCAGGCATTATTCTAGATGACTGACATATATCAGTGAATAAAACAAAGCTTACATGAAGCTTACATTCTCACAGATGGAGACAGACAAATAAGCACATTTATCATGTCAAGTATGTCGTTTGTTTGAAGGTATTAAATACTCTAAAAAAAGAAGCAGAGAGTGGTTGAGAGCACTCAAATGTTGCCTTCTCAACAAGGCCTATCCTGACGTCCCCAGATATCTGTTTGATTAACCTTCATCTTCGAGTCTCTGGAGAATTAACAGAGTATTCTGGGCAGAGGAAGAGGCTAGAGCAAGACCCTAGGACGCGAGTGTGCCTGGTGTGTTAAAAACTCAGCCAAGGCAGAATGAGAGAAAGGGAAAGTAGTAGAAGAGGTCAGAGAGATAATGAGGGGTCCAATTATGTGGCCTTTGTAGGCTATTGCATAGACTATAACTTTTACTAAGTATAAAAAAAAGTATGGGTTTATTATTGAAAATTAGAAAAAATGTCTGTTTCAATGAGGTTGACACTATAAAAAGTCATGCCTTACAGGCTGTGTGGACAGCCCCTGTCATCTTTTGATCTTGACAGTTGCTTCCTCCAACTGCGTAGTGCTTTTCTTCTTCCTGAAGGAGAGCTGGGTGGAGCCTCCCAAAGCAGCATGGGGCGGGGGTGGGGGGGTGGGGGGGGTGGGGGACCTTTACCAGACAAGAGCATGTCCGTGGACAAGGTTAACCCAGAGACTGCATTCCTCCCCTAGAATCTTTAAATACTGACTCAGTTTCAGTAACTGATTCATCATCTCAGGAGTCCCTCCACCAGGCTGCTGGCACCGAGGCTGGCTCACAAATGAAGCAGCACATTTACTTACCATTCTCACTCCGTAGCTTTGTCTTCTGTGCTTTTAGGTCATTTGCCAACTGACTCACTTCATCTAGTTTCACATTTGCTTCATTCAAGCGCTCTTCATACAGACTACAGAGCTTCTCAGAGTTAGCCTAGGGTTGAGAATGAAGAGTTGAACATAGCTCATGGAGTTCCTGCTGAATTAGCTGCATAAGAAAGGGAAAGGATGGTTCCTGGGACCCTTGTGCTCTCTTCTGCTCTGAAGACCACAGCTAACATTTGGAAAACTGTATCTTCTAATTTCATCACACACAGTAAACTTAAGGTCTGGTACTTTAAGGAGCCCAAACTTCTTAGGCTGTAGGTGTCATGGAGAAACCCAATTCCCTGGGTATTGGGACCCTCTCTAGAATTCTTTGCTCTTTTGGAGAAGGAAACATACCAAACACTGATGAAGTACACAGCCACTTTCTGACATTATGTTATATATTTAACTATCTTTCTCTCCCACTAGAATAGGCTTCATGAGAATAGAGATTCTGTTGGATCACAGATAGCCCCCCCCCCAAGTGCCTAGAATAGTACGTAGTACATACAAGAAGTTCAATAAACAACTGGGAACATGCAAAGGAGAGGGAGGGAACAGGGGAAGCAGGAAAGAAATCCAAAGCGCTGACTAAGCAGTAGAGGAGAAAGTAGGTAGATCTGAGCTGCAATGGCTTAATGGAAGTTTGAACTGTCAAAGCAACCGCACCCTCTGGATCACTAAGGCTGAAGGCTCAAGGTAACCCTGTTGGGTTAACACTCAGTTCTAAACTCCAGCTTCTCAGAATGGGTATCTTATGCTTGGAGAAAGGGATATGCCATTTGGCCGTTGTACCTCCACCTGTTTAAATAACCAACCTAACCATCAGATTTTTGCCACACTCTGAAAGGAAATGATAGGACTTTGAGACTCAAGATTCTAAAATAGGACCAAGAACTGTCAGATGTATAATGGTTGTGTCACTTTACCTAGCTGTAATTTGCATCCTTGCTATTAATATGGTCAGAAAGGACATTGGTGGCTCTAGAGATCCATAGTTCCATAGGTAGCTGTTTTTGTGTTTTGCTCTTTACATGTATTAAGTCTCATTCAATACAACAGTCCCATGGGATCTTTGTTTTTACAATGAGTTTTATGGAAAAGGAAGAATTAAGACAACAAAGAAGGGATCACACCAATGGCATTCCAAGAAAATGGTGATACATGTGAAATCTGGTGGCAAGCCTAATATTCTGAATATTAACATAATTTGTATGATGTAGCAATGGCCAAAGATGAGGAACATTTTTAAGATGTCAGGTTTAGTCCTCTGGGAAACTCCTGAATCTACAAAAACCTTGGAGACCTCCAGCTAGAGCCAACTCTGTGTGAAGATTGCTCTCTTCAAGCTTACACTAGTGACTATTCTAAACCCCCAGTGAAAAACTACTAGATTACATCTTCTTATATTCCCAAGGCAGTGTATGGTGCTGGACACAAAATAGGTACTTAACATATGTCTAAGACAATCAAATTACTGCCTTAGTGAGAGACTGGCCAACATGCCCACTGAAGTTTACTTAGAGGTCACATTCAAGCTTTCCTTATAATCCCCAACCCCCAAATTTATTTTTTAGCTTGGTGAAGATATTATCCACTGATTAGGAAACCAGTGAAGAGCCAAATCAGGTGCATGCCCATTTGGAGGCTTATAAGGAATGTCATGTAGTTCAAGCTCAAAGATGTTCCATAGCACACCCAGGCTTGCTGGTGAGTATGCAGCCAAACTTGGCAGAGATTCAATGACCAGCTTCTCATACAATGCCATCAGCATCATGTAGGATAGAGCACTGATGTTTAGTGTCAGGCACATTCAGTTATCCATACTCTCCACTTACTACTTTAAAAAGGCTGTAGTATTGATAAATGTAACAGTCTTTAGATGGCCGGAAATGTCTACTTATATTTCATATGTTGAATAGGTTTGCTCTCACTCCTAAAAGCAATTTTACAAAGTTGGCACACTGATTTTTTTCAACAAAATATCCCTTAAAAGTTCAGATTGACTCTTTTCTATAAACGAGAAGACAGAATCAGAAAGGCTAAACATCTGGTCCAAATTCACAGAGCTAGTGAGTATTAGAATTAAGATTTGAACTGATAACTGCCTGTACAGAGGCAAAAAAAAAAAAAAAAAAAAAAAAAAAAAAGCCAAAACTAGACTCCTAAGTATCTGTTATATGAAGTAGTAATAACAAAGGGAATGTTACATTGACATCCAGTTGGCTCATATTGTCATGAGTCCTGAGTGCCAGAGGAAACAGGATAAAAATATGGTAACTATGTAAACCATCTTTATTTTATGTTGTCTCCAATAATAAATGACCCATTAACTGGGCCAGGAAGAAGACATCCAGGTGTGAGAAATAGCACTTCTGTTTATGGCCCTGAATATTCTATGCTATGCATCTGTTTGCTGAGGGTGAAAGAACACAGAGCTCTATAAGACAACTTAGTCAATGGTGTGTGGAAATGGCTAGCAAAGGAGCCAGAGATTCCCCGGTTTTTAAGAGGCTCCTGTGTAGTAAAGCCCAGCTGGGCTGTGCATATCTGCAGAGCATGCAGCCACCTGGGCAGACAGAAAAGGCATGCGCTCTGAGGCATAGCTTCAAATGGTAGGTATTGATGGGCCATGTTAACCATTGGCATAGCGTTTTCTACTTACAATGTATTTTTATAAGCAGGATCTGCAAAAGACAATGAAATTATTTATCTAAAGGTAGTCTTTACAGGGTATATCATTCAAATGGTTGTACCTTCAAAAGAATGCATAAATATAGGCATTAATTTTGATACTAGGAAAGAAAAGGTTAATGGAATAATGTACATTCATCTTACAGCTGATTCTTAAAATGCTGCCTAAAAATGCTGTCTCCCAGAAATGCAGGAACCAATGGGAATTCAAAATAATCAAGATAATTGTGAGATTGACTATAACTTCTAAATTTCCCTGGGCTTCTCTGTCAGCATAATATGCTTTTTGAAAATGCTTCAGTTTCCACTGTACCACTGAGTATTGGCATTCCTGGCATTATAATTCAGAAAAAGATGAAATAAACAGTTCAAGAAAAATTTCAGTATAATATATATGCCTATGAGAATGAACATAATCAATTTATCCCACCAGGAAATATTTAAGGTAGCAGCACAATGTGGCCACACACCAACATAAACAGAATTTGGAGTCAAGGCCCATCTCTGCCATAATTGTATGACCTTGGATAGTCACTGAATCTATGTGCCACAGAATTCCCAAAAGGCATATATAAAAGTTAATGCTAGTACTTGAGTATACAGGTTATGCATATCATGTAGTAAACATGAGTAAAATAAGACCTAGTTTCTGCCCTAGAGATGCTTTCTATTTAAGCAAAGTTAAAAGACTATATAATGCAGCAATACAAGAGGGATCCCAAAAGTGCTATAGTAATTCTGAAACAGATAAAGTTTTAATATGGGAAGTTGAACTTGAGCATTCCAGGGAGAGGGCTTAGTTTGGAAAAGGCACATTGGTGGGAAAAGATATTTGGTGAAAGGCAAGCATGTTAGCTTGGCTGAAATGGAAGGTCCATGAAGCAGTAATGGAATCTAAAATTGGCAGGGCAGATTGGGTCAGATCACAGGCCATAGGGTACCTTGAAAAGCAGCAATTTGGAGTTCACTGTTAAGCAGGGACATGACTCTATAAAGCCATGTCTAGAAATATTCATATGGATACTATATGGGATAGATTAAGAAAAGAAAAACTAGAAGCAAAAAAATAACAATAATTTAGGAAACCACATTAATAGTCAGTTAAAAGGTAATGAAAGTCCTACCTGTGTGTGGGTATGGAATGGAAAACTGTAAGACAGTGAAGAATTGACCTGCTGCAAGAATTGATTGGAAAGCAAAAAACAAGGGAGGAAACACATAATCAATTACAGGCTTTAAGCCTGGGTGATGGGAAGAAACAGGATGTCAGTGACAGAAATGTCCAGAAGAAACACTAGATTCAGAAGAAGGTGATAAGCTTGGTTTTAGACATGCTAATCTGAGTAAAGGAAGACATTACTGATCTTTGAAAAAACAATTTAAGAGAATACTTTTAAGTAATGTAGGGGAAAGAAAAGACACTGAGGGAGTTATAGGAGTGAGAAGGTAGTGAGTGCTAGTGGGTGGTGGGTACTAGTTTCCAAAGATGACTCCCCAGTGAGCCATACCCTCTGGTATTCATACCTTTGTGTAGACCCCTACCTGTGACTTATAACTGAATCACTCCACTGCATTGTAAGTCTGCCTCACAAGAATTGTTGCAGCTTCTGCCTTGGTCTCTTGTAATACTTGCTTTTGTTCCCTAAATTGCCTTGTAAGAAGTCCAAGTCCTCTGTGGCTGCCATGCTGTGAGGAAACCCAAACTAGGCACATGGTGAGAGAGATTTCCATCTAGCCTCCAGCTGTTCTGGTTGTCCCAGCTCAGGAGCCAGACATGGGAATGAATAAACCTTCAGATGACTCCAGTCTCAACTGCCACCTGAGCTAAGCCAGTCAACCCCAGAACCAAGGGAGATGATAATAAATTGCTATTTCAAGCTACAAGGTTTAGGGATGATTTGTTATACAGCAATAGATAAATAGAACAATACTCTTTGGTCAAGGAGACAGATTAAGGCAGATATAGATAGACCTTGCTTTCCTTCTCCTAGTGTCTGAGGAAAAGTCTTTTTTATTTTGGTTTGTTTTGCAATGGGTGAGTAATGGTTATGTGGAAAAATATTTTATTCTTTGGGACAAGAAGGAAAGAAATGGATGAGTGTAAGAAAAATATAAGGTGAAGAGAGAAGTTATACTGAATGGTCTTGATTTTATCAGTTAGGTCTTACCATTTATTGAAAAGGATTTAGAAAGTCAGGGTTTGAATCTGAGGGAGGATTTTGTTTAAAATAAAACAGAAGGTGAATTAGAAGAATAAAGAACTTCTGAGCAGCAATGAAATTCTAGAGGAAATTGGAAAGTATGAAATTCATACCTAATTAGTATGGATTTATGGTGAACCTATCAACAGTTTTATGACTATGACTTCCTACTAAGATATGCAGAAACAGAAGAATTCCTGAGGATAAACAAGAGGCAGAGAAAATTATAAAGAGTAAGGACTTCTAGAGTCTCATTTGGGCTGAGGAAAGCAAATGAAGCCTACAGGGCATGAAGAACGCATGCTTTCATTGCTGAAAGATGAGTCCATATAAAAGGCAGAATACAGATGAGATAGAGGAGAGAGGACTTAAATCCTTACTAGATTTATATTCTAAGATAATTGGCAGGAAGAGTGGAGAGAAAGAGAAGGAAAAGCAGGATGTTTGTGTTTCTTTCTACCCAATGTGGTTTTTTTTTTTTTTTTTTTTTTTTTTTTATTTATTTTTGGGACAGAGAGAGACAGAGCATGAACGGGGGAGGGGCAGAGAGAGAGGGAGACACAGAATCGGAAACAGGCTCCAGGCTCCGAGCCATCAGCCCAGAGCCTGACGCGGGGCTTGAACTCACGGACCGCGAGATCGTGACCTGGCTGAAGTCGGACGCTTAACCGACTGCGCCACCCAGGCGCCCCCCAATGTGGTTTTTTAAAGGGAATTAAGGCTAAATATTTTAGGAGTCACTCAGTATCTCTGAAGAAATGCTGCATTTTTCTGGCCATGGTCCATGAAAGTTGAGCTTTATTGTTGGTTTGTCTCTTTCCCAGATAACTTCCCAAATTCTGCTCACAAGGAGAATATGACACTGGCTATAGTCATACCTTGGAGATGTTGTGGAGTCAGTTCCAGACAAGTGCAATAAAGGTAGTATCACAATAAAGTGAGTCAGTGAAGTTTTTGGTTTCCCAGTGCACACAAAAGTTATATTTACCCTATACTGTAGTCTATTAACTGCACATTAGCATTATGTCTTTAAAAGAGCAATGTGTATGCCATAATTTAAAATACTTTATTGTTAAAAAATGCTAACCATCATCCGAGCTTTCAATGAGTCATAATCTTTTTGTTGGCGGAGGGTCTTGGCCTCAACGTTGATGGCTGCTGACTGACCAGGCTGCTAGTTGCTGAAGGCTAGGTTGGCTGTGGCAATTTCTGAGAATAAGACAACAATGGTTTTGACACATCATTTGACTCTTCCTTTCATAAATGATTTCTGTGTAGCATGTGATGCTGCTCGATAGCATTTTACCCACAGAACCTCCTTCAGAATTGGAGTCAATCCTCTCAAACCCTGCTGCTGCTTGATCAACTAAGTTTACATCATATTCTACATCCTTTGTTGTCATTTCAATAACCTTCACAGCATCTTCACCAGGAGTAGTTTCCATCTCAAGAAACCACTTTCTTTGCTCATCCATAGGAAGCAACTCCTCATCTGTTAAAGTTGTATCATGAGATTGCAGCAATTCAGGTGCATCTTCAGGCTCCACTTCTAATTCCAGTTCTCTTGCTTTTTCTACCACATCTTCAGTTACTTCCTCCAGTGGAACCTTGAACCTTTCAAAGTTATCCGGAAGGATTGGAACCAACTTCTTCAAAACTCCTGCTAATGTTTGGCCTCTTCCTGTGAATCATGAATGTTTTGAATCTAGAATGGCGAATGCTTTGCAGAAGGTTTTCAATATACTTTGCCCAGACCCACCAGAAGAATCACTATCTGTGGCAGCTATAGACCTAGAAAATGTATTTCTTAAATCATGAGATTTGAAAGTCAAAATGACTCTTTGATCCATGGGCTGTAGGATGAATGTTGTGTTAGCAGGCATGAAGACAACATGAATCTTCTTGTATATCTTCATCAGAGTTTTTCAGTGACCAGGTGCATTGTCAACGAGTAGTACTACTTTGAAAGGAATCTTCTTTTCTGAGCAGATCTCAACAGTGGACTTTAAATATGTGTCGTCATCCAGACTTTGTTGTTCCATTTCTAAAGCACAGGCAAAGTACATTTAGCATGATTCTTAAGGGCCCTAGGGTTTTCACAATGGTAAGTGGGCACTGGCTTCAATTTTAGCTCCTAACAGGAGTTAGCCTGTCCTTTGAAGCCAGGCATTGCCTTCTCCTCCCTAGTTATGAAAGTCCTAGATGGAATCTTCTTCCAACAGAAGATTGTCTACATTGAAAATCTGTATTTAGTGTAGCCACCTTCATGAAGTATCTTAGCTAGATCTGCTAGTAAATTTGCTGCAGTTTCTACACCAGCACTTGCTGTTTCACCTTGCACTTTTATTTTATAGGGACTGCTTCTTTCCTTAAACATCATGAACCAATCTCTGCTAGTTTCAGACATGTCCTGCAGCTTCCTCACCTCTCTCAGCCTTCACAGAATTAAAGAGAGCTAGGCTTTTGCTCTGGATTAGGCTTTGGCTTAAGGCAATGCTGTAGTTGGCTTGATCTCTTATCCAGACCATTCAAACTTTCTCCATTATCAGCAATAAGGCTGTTTCACTTGCTTATAATTCATGTGCTCACTGAAGTAGCACTTTTAATTTCCTTCAAGAATCTTTCCTGTGCATTCACAACTTGGCTAGCCATTTAGCACAAGAGGCCTAGCTAGCTCTCAGCCAGTCTTGGCTTCCAACATGCCTTCCTCACTAAGCTTAATCATTTCTAGCTTTTGATTTAAAGTGAGAGATGTACAACTCTTCCCATCACTTGAACACTTAGAAGGCATTGTAGGGTTATTAATTGGCCTAATTTCAATATTGTTGTGTTTCAGGGAATAGAGAGGCCTAAGGAGAGGGGGAGAGAGATAGGAGAATAGCCAGTTGGTGGAACAGTCAGAACACACACACTTATCAAGTAAATCTGCTGTCTTATATGGGCATGGTTCTTGGCACTCCCAAATAATTATAATAGTCATATCACAGATGACTGATCACGGATCACCATAATAAATATGATAATAATGAAAAAGTTTTAAATGTTGTGAGAATTACTAAACCGTGCCACAGAGGCATGGAGTAAACATATGCTGTTGAATCAATGGCACCGATAGACTTCCTCAGGGTTGCCACAAACCTTCAATTGTAAAAACCACAACATCTGGGAAGCACAATAAAGCAAAGCTCGGTAAAATGAGGGAGGCCTCTATTTGTTCTGCTTAACCTAAACTAAGCCCCCTCTCAACTACCAGAAGATAGGATGGCCATTACCTGTGATCTGATACTAGTCATTTGATATGAGAGCTTATACTATATGGATTAGTGGTCTAGGTGAAGAAAGAATACATGGTGAAACTTCCTTCTCATGCTGGCTGGTTAAAGAGATGCCAGAGAACATGAAGGAGAAAAAAGTCTCTCCCCTTAGCAAAGTTCTTTGCGTCCACCATTCATCAAGACAGACCCAAGAGTATCTGAGCCACCCCCGAGGTGTGCTCCCAACGCAAAGCCATTCTTCAAGAGAGACACACGACTCACATAGCTAGTGGCTTCACTTTCTAGCCTACTTACTTATGTCATCATCAGAAAGACCCACAAGAAACATGGCCTGGAACTCCAATTAAACCAGAAGCTACTGTCAGGCTACAGTCAGGTAATAGCCATGTGACCTTAACAACGCGCACTGAGCTTAAGCCTGATCTAGTCAATGTAAAGAAATACAGCCTCCATTAGCAAATATCTCAAGTCACCAATCCAGTTTATTTTTCTTTTCCTTTGCCTCCCCTACCTACTTCCATGTCCTGAAGTCCATAAGGTAGACGAGGATGCTTACCTTAGCTCTGGTCATCTGCTCAACATTGGTCAGGAGGTCACCCACTTCTAGCTGTAAGTCACTCTTGTCTTTTTCCAATTTCTGCTTGACCTGTTGTAGATTTTCTAGCCGGCCCTGGAGCTCAGACAAGCTGTCTGCATGTCTCTTCTTCAAAGAGGCAGAAGTTGCCTCAAAGTGCAGTGTGGCCTTTTCCATGTCTTGGCGAAGCTTCTGGAATTTTGTTTCCTGTTTCTTCATTATGTCTAGCTGAGCCAAACGGGTGCCTCCTGCCTCCTCCAGCCTTTCATTCAAGTCTTCCAGTTCTTGTGTGAGGTCAGCTCTCTCCCTCTCCATCTTGGCTCGAGTGGTCCTTTCAGTTTCCAGTTCCCTTTTCAAATCCTGTATCTGATTCTGCAGCAATAAATAATTTTGGCTTTTACTAAGCACTTGTAGCATATTTTATATTCAAGAGCTTTACTGTATTTTTTAAAACTGTATCAAAACTAAGAAAAGTCATGTAATACCTTTGGTTTTAATACATAGAAATTAAATGATTTTCCCCAAATCACTACAAAGACCAGAGTTCAAATGTGCCCTTCCTCCAGATCTCCCAGCCCTTGTTGATGAGCAACTTCATTAAATTCTATATGTGGAGGAGAAACTACAGTAAAGAGGACTTTCCAAAAGAAGAGGAAACACCTTTCATAGAACAAGAAAAAAAAAATTTCAAGAGCTTAATAAAAACTAACATGATGAATTTTATACACAATACCTCACGCATCTGGGATTCATTTACCAATCTCAATTATTGGGATCTTGGGCAAATATCTGATGAATCAAAAAAATATCTGAGTTCAAGCAACTTACTCATAAAAAACAGCATCAATTTAATTTCACACACAGTTCTGCCAAACTTGGTTACTTGGTTTCTTGGTCTGCAGGTGATTTCAAGCACCAGAAAGAGGCTCAAAATTATTTTGAGTAA
This sequence comes from Panthera onca, assembly GCF_046562875.1. Classification (NCBI taxonomy): domain Eukaryota; kingdom Metazoa; phylum Chordata; class Mammalia; order Carnivora; family Felidae; genus Panthera; species Panthera onca. The sequence continues at coordinate 55,304,369 of NC_138347.1, forward strand.
TGGTTACATTACTGAGATAAATATTTAGCTCCAAAGGAAAAACATCTATCATACAGATGTATATGCATACAGCATATGTGAGGAGTTACATATATGTGTGTATGTGTATATATCCATTCATACTTATATTATTTTATAACATGGTCAAATAGTGTAAAACAGCCACATGGTCTAAAACTTATAAATAGCATCCCATTACCAAATAATGTTTTGAGACTACGAGTAGGTAAAAAACAGATTTTCAGCACAGAAATAGAATTGTTTTCTAATCACAAAGACTAATCATCATAAAAAATTAAATTGCTAACACTGAATGCTTACCACAGATCAAGCACTATGCTTACCACTTAAAAGTACTGTTGCATTTAATAATATTAGCTCAAAGGCTGTCAGGAAGATTAATAACTGAAAAAAATACGTATCTAGGATTTTAGCACAATGTTTGGTTCACCACAAATATTCGACAAATTACGTGTTTTTATTATGGTAAGAAAATCTAAGCTTAAGAGGTAATTTTTCCAAGTCACTTATCTGTGGAATGTGGCAGTTTTCCTTCTTAACCACTGCTCTTTTCTGCTTCTGTCCATGGTTGCCTCAGGGTATGGGTACCTTGGCAAAGCATTTGTCATTAAAGTACCAATTATTACCCATGAATCTACATATAGCTACATGAGAAATGATTACCTGAAGCTCTTTAACCATGTTCTGAAGCTGAGCCACCAGGCCTTTCTCCTTCTCCACCTTTGAACTCATCTGATTCATTTCTAGTTCTTTCCTGTAAGGGAAAAATGCATCAAATAGAATTTCTTAGGTGATAACATTTGACTTAAATATTTTAAAAATTATAGTAATAACACATGAAATTATTCTCTTATAAAAATTCAACTACTACATCTATATCTGAAGTCTCCTTGGCTCTCACACCCAATCTTTGTTCCTTCCCAAGAGGTAACCACCATTATCAATTTGGTATGAATCCTTCCAGACATTTTTTCTAAGTATTGACATGCATTTGTGTTTACATATAGGTAGAAATAGTTTCATTTTCTCTACTGTGAAAGGTATAATATGTAATATTAACTATAAATATAATTAAATATATAAATAATTAAATAAAATAATATAAATAATTAATAATATAGTATATTATTATATACAATTAATATAATATTATAACATATTATAATATATAATTAATAATATAAATAAATATATAATTAAATATAAATGTAAATATAAATAATTTGTATTTATAGTTCCATAACTTATTTTTAACCCAATAACACATTTGAGTTTTTTTTCATGTTGGCCCATACATTACTTCATTTTAAAAATTAACTGTGACATACTATTCCATAATTTAGACATCCTGTAGTTGATTTATCCACTTCCCCATTAATAAGCCCTTAGGTTTTCCCCAATATTTTCCTTCTGTAAATGACACTGTTCATAACCATGCCCCCTTGTGCACATGTGAGTGTTTCCTTAGAGTGGATACAGAGTAGGGAATTCCCTGGGTCAGGTATAAGTGTGTGCTTAAAAATACATAACCCTGCCCTTTGCCCTTCAGTAGCAGTGTGAGATTATTTCTCTATATTTACGCCTAATATTAGCATACTTCTAAATTATTCCTAATCTGACAGAAATTGGAAAATTAGAATGCCTTAGTCTTTAATGTCCTTGCTTAACAGTGAGGCGGCATCTTGTCATTTAAAAATGGCCAATAAACCAAACGAACTACCTGGTGGCATCCTTTGATCATTTGTCTACTAGATTGTTCATATAATTAATGAATTATAAATTTTCTTTTAGTATTCTTATTTTCTGGTATCTCCTGAAAATATTTCTCACACCTTGTATAACTTGTTCCAATTTTACTTATGTTGGCTTTTGCCACATAAATGTTTAGAAATGTCGTATCGTTAAGTATCAAGATATTCTTTTTCTGTCTTTGGCTTTTGTCACTTATTCAAGAAAATTTAACCTGCCAGTTTTCTTTTTTTTTTTATTTTTTTTAACGTTTATTTACTATTGAAAGACAGAGAGAGTCAGAGAGTGAGCAGGGGAGGGGCAGAGGGAGAGGGAGACACAGAATCTGAAGCAGGCTCCAGGCTCTGAACTGTCAGCACAGAGCCCGACGCGGGGCTCGAACTCACAAACCGTGAGATCATGACCTGAGCTGAAGTCGGACACTTAACTGACTGAGCCACCCAGGTGCCCCTAACCTGCCAATTTTCTAAGATTTATTACCTAAATTTACTTGCAAAGATTTGTATTGTTTTTATCGTGGTAAGAACATTTAACATGAGATGTACCCTCTTAATAAATATGTAAGTGCACAATACAGTAATGTTAACTATAGGGACAATGTTGTATAGCAGATTTTTAGAACTCAGTCATCTTTCATAACTGAAACTTTATACCCATTGAATAACAACTCCCTATTTTCCACTCCCTCCAGCCCTAAGCAACTACCATTCTACTCTGTTTTTGTAAGTTTGACTATTTTAGATGCCTCACATAAATGGATTCATGAAGTACTTGTTCTTCTATGACCGCTTTATTTCACTCAGTATCGTATCCCCAAGATTCATCTATGGTGTCACATATGGCAGGATTACCTTGTTTTTAAAGGCTGAATAAGAGGGGTGCCTGGGTGGCTCTATCAGGTGAGCTTCCAGGTCTTTATTTTGTCTCAGGCCATGATATCAGAGTTCTGAGATTGAGCCCACACTGGGCTCCATGCTGACAGTGCTGAGTCTGCTTGGGATTCTCTCTCCCCCTCTCTCTCTGCCCCTCCTTCATGTACTCTCTCTCTCTCTCAAAAATAATATAAATAAAATAAAATAAAATAAAATAAAAGGCTGAATAAAATTTCATTGTGTGTAAACACCATATTTTCTTTATCCATTTATCCATCAATGGACGTTTGGGTTGTTTCCATATCTTAGCTACTGTGAATAAAGCTGAATCTTCTAACCGTTTTATAGCCTTGTCTTTTCCTTTAATTCCATAGTGCAACTGGATTTTGTGTGTATGAGTAGTGTGTTAACTTTCATCTCAGAAAATGAATAGCTAATAATCTCAGCACCGTTTATTAAGTACTCTAGTCATCACTAATTTGAAATGCCACCTTTATCACATATTATGTTTCTATATATACATAGGTCCATTTAGAGAAAAAGTTTGACAGTTAATGTTATATCTTTCCAAAAACATGGATTTCTAAAATGCCAGAGCTCTTTGACCTGTGGCCTACAAGGACATGGAACATCATTTTCACTTTGCTGAGCTAAAACATGATCTTAAAATGGAATGCTAAGAGACTTCTATCATCATTTCAATGTTCCATACATTTATAGGATTACTTCTTTTCCAAACACCTATCAAGTTCAGTAACTCATCAGAATATGAACAAAACCTGAACATGAGCATATATCATGGCAACTCATGTAGACAAACAGAAAAACCAGAAGCTCAGTGATGCTCACTTGACTGTGTTCTTTCCTGTGGCTCCAGTGATGGACCTGCTCCCAGCTTTACCCTGGCCTTACCTCACTCTTGGGCTTCACTGTTTCTCCCTCCATTTTATCTTTTTGCAATAACTTGAAAATCCCTAATGGTGAGAAGAAAGTCTAGCTAAGCAGGGGATGACAAGAGACAAGATGAGAAAGTCCATTTCACTAAGAAGCCACCTTGCCTTGAGTTCATGTGAGCTGAAAGTTTTGCTAATTTTGATTGTTATGTTTTGCTTTCGATTTTAAGGTTTAATATTTAGATCGTAAATTACTTGATAGAAAAGCTATGTACATATTAATGAAGTTATATCTGGCAAACTTTTTTCAAAGAGATCAAAGGCTATATTGAACTCCATATTAAAGGGTTTAGGGTTTTTTTGTTTCGTTTAGTTTTTTTTTTTTTTTTTTGTTTTACTTTTTATGCCATTGGTCTCATCGTGAGTAAAAGAAGGGAGCCATTTTTATTTTTGGACTTGTAGTCTCAAATTTCATTAATTCACAAGTCATAGGCTTTACACCTTTCTTTCCAATCTGCTAGTCAGATGCTTCCTCAGTCATATTCTTCTAGATTATGCATTTACTCTCTTTTTGCAACCATATAATAAAGTCCAGCAAAAAAAAAAAAATTCATTTCCTAGGCTTGTTATCTTCCCAGTCAGGTGTTGAGACATCTGGCCCTGGAGTCATGAGGATAAGTGCCATGAGAAAGCTATTCCTTCCAATATAAGGTCTCCCCGAATCTCGCGTCCACAGCGAGGTGACTTACTTCCTCAGCTTTTCTGTCAGCTGCAGCTGGCCGCTCTCCAGGTGCTCCACACTCATGAGGTTCAGCTTCAGATCGCCCTCCAGTTTGCTCTTTTCCCTTTCACAGTTCATTCTCGCTTTCCTCTCCTGCTCAAGGGCACCCTCAAGCTGACAAAAGGAGTAATTATTTAGCCAAATAAATACGTAAAGTTTATACTTCACTAGATGTGTTCACTAACACTTACCTTCTGGAAAAAAAGAAAAATACATGCACAGATTATGTAAATGACGCCCAGTTATGCAGATATTTAAAAATATATATTGCATGCATCGCTAGGACAACAAAAAAATCTAGAAATTACAGTGATGAAAGAAAACTTTAGAGATTAAAGAATATGAGGCTCGGTCTTAAGGAAGGAACCAATAATAAATAACCAGTGAGGCCTTGTTTGATTGTTTCCCACTGATGGGAAGCCCACTTCTTCACACAGCAGCTCATTTCATGGGTGGGTAAGTCCATTTACTCAGGAGCGCTTCTTCATAAGAAGCCAAAAATGTTCTCAGTAAATTCTTCTCATGAGTCTAAACTCTGCTCCCTGGAGCAGCACCAAGCAAATATGTCTCCACACGATCATCTATGAATGTTAGGCAGCTCTCCTGAGTCTCCCAACTCAGTATCACAGACCCTTTCGAACACATCTCACAGGACATGATTCCTATACCTTCTTTACCACCTCGGTACCCTCTTCTAGTCCATAACATTATGTCATATTCTCGTTTCCCACCAAGGTGGTCAGAACATTCCAGTTTTGTCTGGATTAGTGTTGTCAACAATACCAAGGTTGGTTTAGCAGGAGGCTAGATAACAGTTACACTATGTCTATTTGATCATTGATATGATTACTTTTCAGCAGTAGAAGCTATTTCCTGTAACCAGCAAAATATACGAAATTCAAATGGGAGGAGGTGGGAGAATTTCTGGAAGGAGTATGTAAAAACCTGAAAGTAGATAAACTCCAGGAGAAAACAAGTAATTGTGTGCATGTGTATGAGCGAGAGAGCGCACGCACACACAATAAATCCTTATACTGAGGCTTTGTGAGACACACCAGCAGTGGAAATGGGAAGAGAATTGAAACAACGAACAGGTAATAGAGGAAACTGATAGAAAGGCATGAGGAAAAAGAAGCAAATAATGCAAATAAAACCAGACCACCCTTGTCATCAATTTTATAAAGGCTAAGCTTTTGGGACAAATAAGAGAGTGAATGCATATGCTATGTCAGTGGGGCAGGGGGCAGGGGGTAGGAGGAATGGTGAGGCAACCATTAAGAGTGGTTTGAAACATCTTCATCTCACAGGGTGTTTGGAGGCAGAACACGGACACCATCTTTAGAATCTCACAAGTATTTTACCAAAGTGTAGTAGAACACAGCTTGTGATTTACATATCTTTCAATTATAAATAAACCTCAGCACACCACTGGAGACACAACAGGGCCTTGAAACTAATCTTTCAACCCCATGTCAAACAGAGAACCAGCATATCGTTGGGCAAAACACCAGTTTCCGTGGGAGCTATGAGGAAAACTCAGTCACTTACAGGGATAATCTTTTATAATTCATCTCAGTGCTCTCCCACTGCCCAGGGTTGTATGAAGGTTGCATTTAAAAACTGACAGATTTCATGCTGGGGCTTCTCTTCTCCTGTAGTGGTTCAGTGTACCTTAAGAAAAACTAAACCTCTGTTTCCAAATATTAAGGAAACAAGCCATGCCACAAAGTTTTTCCAAAACTGTCAAGTAAGTTGAGTAAAAATCAGAGGTTTGTATGCATGTGGGGAGCAAACTAGCTAGATAGTACACTACCTACCTCATCTACTTGCTGTTCTACCTTCACTTTGGCTTTGCTCAGGCTGCTGAGTTTTTCCTCCTCTGTGCGTAGGTCATCCAGGGTCTGCTGATGGGTCTCCTGCATGACCTTGGCCGCTCTGTTAAGTTTGCCGATATCCTCACTTAGAGACTCGACTTCCTCAGTCAGGTTCTTGACCTATGGGAAGACAACAATGATAGCAGCATTAGAGTTTCCACTGGGAAGGTGGACATAATGCTAACGGCCATCTTCTCTCTTTTCTAGTATAGTCTCAGGAGGTATCCAATGTCATAAAGAACCAAATTCCCAATATACTGTTAAAAACTCTAAATTCACTTTTTCTTACACACACACACACACACACACACACACACACACACACACCGTTAGGGAATGAGGTATTCAGGTTAATCAGATATTATCAGGATAGCTCATTTGATGCCATTTTTAGAGTGTCATATTATTATATAACAAGAACACCACTAAAGGTAGTTTTGTGAGTATTCATGGGGCACGTAGGAATCTTGTGGTGTCTCACATCCCGACAGTGGCAATGAAAGAAGCATTCCAGCTGTTGAAATACATAAAAATGGAAGCTGGCTGTATCAGGCCCACGTGCTTTTTATGAAAGGGAACCAATGGCAAAGAGTTGCTATTTAATCATCTGCCAAAATTACAGTGTCATTTTAGAGACCAGTTGTTTATCAGAGGTTTGGTACAGAGTCCTCAGCTAGTTTCAATCCATACACAGATGCACAAGTTAAAACCCTCAACTGAAGCGGACAGCACGTCAAAGTCTTTAACTGGAATTAAAGTGTCATCTTCAAGGTCAAAGTTTAAATTAATGGCAGAGCTAGGGGTTCAGACATACCCCCGAGTCACCTTTCAGTAAACGGTATCATGTTAGCTCTCTTCCCCAAAAAGGATACTTAGAGGCCCAATGAAACCCTCTGCTCTTTCTATTAGATTTCAGATGTAATAAGATTGAAACAAGTGAAAATGTATCATTTGGAAAATTAAGTGGGGCTCCATAAGTGTGAATTGGAAGTTTGAATGGGGACAGTACAGTTCATCAGATACTTCATTTTATGCCAGTCTGACTCCCACTGCTGCAAAGTTGGAGGCCATCGTGTTAATTAATTTGAGCCGAGCAAGTCTGGTGCCGGAACCCGACAGGGAGTAGGATTGGGGCATCCAGGCCTCCCTACCATTATAGAAAAAGTACCTTGTGCTCTGTAGCACACTTCTCCTTCTGTGACTTCGCCAATAGTGTTTCCAGGTCATCGATTTCTTTCTTCAACTCGGAACATTCATCTTCGAGCTTCCGCCCCCTGGCAGTCAGCTCGGAATTTATCTCCTCTTCTTCCTCCACCCGCACCGACAGCACCTTGACTCTGGCCTCCAGCTGGATCTTGGATTTAATCAGCGACTCGCACTGCTCTTCAACATTTGCCAGGGTCTCTTGCTCCTGCCATGATGAGGAGAAAATTGTTGCCAACAGCTGGAAATAATTTATCAGCTAGGCGAAAATGCTGCTTAACGCATGGCAAAGAGATAATTGCCTGCCCTGTGACCAGCACTTTCACCCGCCTTTCCTCAGCAGGTGAAATAATATTCCCAGTTCCCTGATCCTATTGTTGAGAAGTGGAGGAGTTGCTGGTGCTTGGAGGTGCTTTTGATCTTTTGGGCCATTCAGTAGATTATATTACCTCTTCTAAAGCACTTAATAGAATCCTGGTGGCCTAAAGGAGATAACATGCCTCCAAAAATCAGTGGTGTACTGCTTAAATCACAGCTTCTGGAAGCATCCACATGGGCATAGAGTTTGAGGTTGATACCTGCTCAGAATACAGTCTTTTAAGAAAGCAGTGTTCCCTCAGACACTAGAAGATTTATATTATTATAAGTGCCCTGATGCACTTGTTTAATACATATAGGTATCCTCTAACAAGTAGTTGTGTATTTTTTATTTATAGGCTGAATTTAGAATTCATAAATTTTATTTCCAAGTCACTAACTAGATTTCACAATTGCTTCCAGTGAAAATCTTTTCCTCAATGTTCTACCAGAGTAAATTCTAAAAGTCATACATAGCAAGTGTAAAATAGTCTTTCCTTTTGTTCTTTCAAATGTGTTGTCTCCAATTCTCATGGAGTGACCCATTCTTCCTGTGTTATGGGTCAAGCAAAAAAAAAAAAAAAAATGAAGGGGTCAATTGTCTTTTTGCTACAAAACTTGTTTTATAACTTTTAACCTCTCTAATTTGTCTCTGTTTGAGGCAAAATAAAACCTTTTCTTTGGGAGCAAGTTCTTAATTACCATTGTGTCATTGCAACATAACTTCACATACATCTCTGTCTTCCATCTCTAGACCTCATTCATCCTTTACAATACACCACTTTGGACAACTTATTAACCATCCATTTGCCTTGCATAAGTTGTTTCATTAACTCAGATCAAGAAAAAAAGACAAAATTCTAGACCATTGGTTTCTGGCTAACTTTTGGTGAGAGAATGGCCATCTGCCCAACAAATGGTGCCCAAAGAGGCACTGATGGGGAAGGCATAGAATGGTAAATCTCCAACATCACTGAGGAGCAAAGAGAAGGGACAAATTAAAAACAAAACAAAAATGTTAAAGCAGGAAGAGTCCATGCAGATCAGAGAAGCTTCCAATGTTTGGGAAATAATGGGAACATTTGATTTTAGTTCATACCAGGTCGACAAGCAGAAAGCTATTCACTCTATTCCATTCGGTATGTGTACTGGATCTGTCATCATCACTGAATGAAGAAGACAGTCCAATCGACCATCATTGATCCCTTCATTAAACATGACGGCAGGATTTGGGGGCCGACTGAGCAATGGTATGTCAGGCTAACAGTAGGAACATCCTCTCCCTGATGGCAGTTCTTCTCTCACATATTCAGGATGTTGATTGGAATGGGTTTACTCACTTCTGCTGGTATTTTGAGTAAGTAAATGATTTTATAAGAATCTTTCTTTCTTTGATCCCTACTGTGTTCAGCTGTGTCCCTTAAAAGTGAATAATAAAATATTTCATAGCTCTGTCAACTCTTAAAATCTCAGTTACAATTTGAACTCATCTTAGCCTTCCTGGGTTTTCCCAGGAACTGGCTTGAATGTGTTTCCCATGTTCCCCACACTGATCCTTTATCATGTATCTGAGGCTTTTACCTACCACCCCCTGCATGAGTGGGGTCCATTTCTATCTTCCGTACCAGCCTAGGTAGCACTGGCCATGCTCTCTGTTCATAGGAAGAATGATGAAGACTGGAAGGCCAGATCTCATCCAAAGCTGCCTCTCCCCTGAGCCACACAAAACATGATCTTACAAACTGTAATTTTCACAGTATGAATTTAAAGTAGGTTTGGAGTGGGGCCCAGGAATTTGTATTTCAAACAAGCATCCCAGGTGAGGCTGAAATGCACTAAGTTTCTGGAACTACTGCTATGTTAAAAATGTATCAAAAATATAGGTCTGGGTGAAATTCTTATGTAAAATATGGCCTATTGGAACACTGATGAGTAGCATAGCCCCAAAATAAAAGAATAACTTGGGTCTGTCTAAAATTACTAAATTTTCCCTACTTTCCACTTAAGTTAAAAAAGCAGGAAAAAAAGTTTTGTAATTGTATTGTACGAATTGTATTATAAATTGTATATAATTGTAGTGGAACCTGGTATCTTTTAACTTAGCACTGTGCTAAGTGGGGTGGAAAATATAATAAAGGTGGATAAAATCTCATCCCTGCCTTTGGGATGTTTGAGGATAACAGCAGTCCCAGTGGCCAGAGAAGAGGAATGTGAAAGGCAGCGAGTAAGGGCACACTGGCATCAGATTGGAGATGTAGGCTCAAAGGAGTCTGGAGTCTACAACACACATCTTGCAGGATCTGAAGCTTATTCATCAGAAAAGCAATATATTGTTTGTTTAAGACAGAGCTACGGTTCTCAATCCTAACTGGATATCAGAATCACCCATATAGATTATTTGGACTCATGCAGGGCCTGCTTAATCAAAATACCTGAGAGTGGGGTCTAGGCATCTTTCTTTTTATTTTTTTAATGCTCCACCAATAAGTTTGATGCAAAGCCAATGTCGAGAGCTGATGTTTTTAAGAATTGGACTGATGAGTAAAGTTGATTTAGACTGGGGAAGGGGAAGTAGAGAGACCAAAATCAGGAAAACCGATTAGAAACATACTGCAATAATCCTGAAGATCTCAGTAAAGCTTTTCTTGGGATCTACTAAATCCTGTCTTTTGATTTGCTAATGGAGCAAATTTGATTTGTATGGAGCTACATACAAAACTTAAATTAAGACCCAGAGCTTCCTGGCTCCCGTGATAGATTATGGTGCTTTAATGTAGTTAAAACCCATCTAATAGTTTGTCCCCTTTTCAAAGACATCCTGCCAATGAAATCATTTCACTATGAAACAGGGTGTCTCTTTAAGTATTTCCATTGTGTTTGGTGAAATGCTATAGTATTTGAAAAGCACATGCTTCATTTTTCTCAAGTGAACACTGCCTGCAAAACAAGAGACTCTAATTAAAAACTTGATTTGAAGAACAAATGGTGGGGCCACTCACAGCTTGCAGCTGAAGAAGCAGATCATTCTTTTCCCTGATGAAGCAGACTTGTTCTGCTTTCAATTCTTCCCTCTCAGATTCTGATTTCTCCAAGGCTTTTTGCAGTTGCACATGCTCTTCCTTCAGAGCAGCTATCTCCTTTCCCATTCCAGCAGATTTAACAAGAGGCTTGATCTTGAAGAAGAGCCTCATCCAGGGCCAGTTCTTCACAGCCATGAACACTCTTATGTTCCACTGGATCAAAAGAAGTGCGTCCCTAAATCAAAAGAGAAAGAATAAAAGCAAGTCAACCCAGGCTATATGAGAGTTATTTTCCCAATTAAGATCCTTAAGAAGCATATCTTTTTAGGAGTCATTAAAAATTCTCATTAGTCTTCAAAGCACTTCTACATCTGGGCTCTTATTTGATTCTGGCAAAAGCCTTATGAGGACTTCTGGGGCTAGCAATGTTGTGGGCTAGGTGTCCCCCAAATACTCCCATTACATCCTTTCAATGAGCACTGAGCCTAAAGGAGGAAAGAAAGAAAGAGGGATCAAAAAAACCTTAACAAAAAGTGAATGTGTGTATACCTTGGCCATCTTCATGGAATGAGGGATCTAGTTTTGATATTGTAGGGATTTATATTTTTATACCCATATGGATAAAGAGACAGGCTGAGACTTTCAACGAATGTCACCCTTAATGAAAAGAAAAATTTAAAAATTCACCACTGGCACAAAGTGATGTCAAAGAGAAATACATCTGATTTGCTATGGGCTCAGGATGAAGAAAAAATTCTACCCTGGGAATTTTTTTTAAGTTTATTTTCATTTATTTTGAAAGAGAGAGAGAGAGCAGGGGAAGGGGAAGAGAGAGAGGGAGACAATACCAAGCAGTCTCCATGCTGTCAGCGTGGAGGCCAATGGAGGGCTTGAACTTATGGAACAGTGAGATCATGACATGAGTCAAAACCAAGAGTTGAACACTTAACCAACAAACCACCCAGGCACTCTGAAATGTACTTTTTTTAAAAAAGAAACTCATCTAAACTGACTCAAGAAGATAGAAAATCTCAATGACCTATGTTGTTAAATAAATGGAATCAAAATTATAAAAATATATCAAAAAAAAAAACCCATAACCAGATCTACATGGCTTTATAGGCAATTTTACCAACCATTCAGGGAATAGACAATCAAAATAAATTGTTTCATGTTTTACAAAGAGGAAACATTCTCTACTTGTTTTACACAGTTAAGGTAATCTTGATCCAAAGTCAGATAACACAGAAGGAGAAAATAAAATTACAGACCAAACTTATTCATGAACATTGTTGCAAAAATCTTTATGATTATACTACAACCAAACCCATCAATATATGAAAAAGGTATTTCAAAAATAAAGTCCTTTTAACATTTAAAAAATCTATTAATATAATTTAATACACTTATAGGTTAATGGACAAAAAAACCATGGGATTATTTCATTAGATACAGAAAAATTTAACCATTTTACTGTTGAAATCACTTAATGAAATAGGATGGAATGAATGTCCTCCACACAATATAACATACCTACAAAAAGAAAAAATCTACAGTAAACATCATCTTAAAAAGGAAATGATAGCTTTCCCCAAAGCAAGAAATATGACAAAGACTGGTAAAAGTTTTGAAGTCCAAAATACTGCAAGTTAGTAGCAATACAGAGCAATGAGACTTTCATACACTTCTGGTGAAGAGTAAATTGGAAAGCATTTTGACAATATCTCATGAAGATGGAGTTGTGTGTAAGCTAAAGTCTAATAATTCATACCCTAGAGAAAGCTATTCAAAGTGTGAACTTCACCAGCTGCTATCAACAAACTCTCACTGCATGAACCAGCATTTTGAGTAATACTGCATTCAAGAAACTCTTGCATACATGCAGGAGCAGATATTTATAAAAACGACACTACAGAGCAGTTCCTAATAGCAAAAATTATAAATGAGTTAAATTTACTTGGGCTAGAAAATGGATAAATAAATCATGATATATTTGTACAATGGAATACTATAGAGCATTTAAACTCCATAGTCTAGCACTAGATTTATAAACATTAATAAATTTCAGGGGTGCCTGGGTAACTCGCTCAGTTAGTTAAGTATCTGAATCTTGGTTTCTACTCAGGTCAGATCTCATGGTCCTGAGATTGAGCCCTGAGTTAGGCTCTGTTGAGCATGGAGCCTGCTTGATTCTCTCTCTCTCTCTCCCTCTTTCTTGGCCCATCCCTGCTCATGCTTGTGCACACTCTCATAAATAAATAAATAAATAAATAAATAAATAAATAAATAAAATAAGTTTCAAAAATAGTTCCGAATATAAAGAACAAATTTAAGGATAATATATGGAATATTATTTATGTGAAGACTGAAAACATGCAAAATCATAATTTTTTAAGGATATCTATATATCCCCATAGGATTTGGATCAAGGCAGAAATCCACAAGGGGTTTCAACTGTATCTGTTAATTTATTTTTTTTAATGTTTTGAGCAACTATAGAAAAATAGGTTAAAGATATGAAAACATACCTTTATATATTTTATATATTAAACATTAATGAAACATGGAATGATAAAACAAATTCAGGATCTGGGAAACTAGGTATAGGACCTCGATCAAGGGAGAAATACACAAGGGGTTTTAATTTTGTAAATATTTTAATTGTGAGCAATTATAGATGAAATGTTAGGAATTGAAATACTTTGATGATAAACTCCATGAGTATGCATTAGAATATTTTCTGTATTTTTTGTGTATTTGAAACATTTTATAATAATTTTTTAAAAGCCATCCAATGATTTAGAAGGAATTAATAGTAAAGACCTCATTTTATAGATGAAGGAAGTAAACTATATAGTAATTAAGAGTTTTACCCATGTTCACAAAACTACTCCTAGAAGCCATGTCTTCTAATCCCCAAACTCCCATACCGTACCAAGCACTGAGTCACAAAAGACTCTGAGGAGAGGTCTCTCTAATATCTTTGGTATCACCATGTAATGATATTTTTCTTCTTAGGAAAAACAGAAGGAATTAATACACTGAGAATTAAACAAGTTATGCCAAGACCTGTGGACCTGTCTTCAGAAGGTAAACTACACCATGGAAAAAATAAATGCAATTGCAGAATCTGTTTTTCAGAATCCCTTTGTTTGGAGATTTTACAAGCTTGCTTTCCATGGTTCTATTAGACAAAACCTATACCTTAGTGTCCAAATGTGATAAATGTCCCTAGTGAGCCTGCTTGAAATGAAGTAACAGAGTTAGGATTACATATCACCAACAGCCATAGTTTCTGACCCAGGGGAGGTTGGAAAGGGGTCAAGACACCTCCCCACTCTGCAGCAAACTTCCTGAGAGTTGACTGTGGCAGGCATGCAAACTTTTCCAAGTCTGCTTCTATTACGAAATGTGAGTCACACCATCCTCAGAGATCCAGACTTCCTTGACTATAAAGAATCCCTCCAAAGGGAAGGCTGGAAACAATACAAGAAATACCTGAATTATGTTTATACTTGGTTGGATAAGGCAATAAAAGCCCGGGGCACCTGGGTGGCGCAGTCGGTTAAGCGTCCGACTTCAGCCGGGTCACGATCTCACGGTCTGTGAGTTCGAGCCCCGCGTCGGGCTCTGGGCTGATGGCTCGGAGCCTGGAGCCTGTTTCCGATTCTGTGTCTCCCTCTCTCTCTGTCCCTCCCCCGTTCATGCTCTGTCTCTCTCTGTCCCAAAAATAAAAAAAAATAAAAAAAAAATAAAAAATAAAAAAAAAAATAAAAAAAAAAAAATAAAAGCCCTTTGTGCTCTGTTTGGTGTTCCATGATTTAAAATTTTTAAGTGATGTCCCCACATAAGCAGAGGTTGCAGTTCTTTACCTTGACCTATTATAAGACAATGAGATAAGGTCACATTGATTTAGGTACACCACTACTCTAGCAGTGGGGGTGAAGGGTAGTGATATCATACCTCTCTTCCAGAATCCTCTGGTACTTGATTCGCATCAGTTTGCCCCGTACTTTGGCTTGGAACATTGTGAAGACTTTAGAAAGTCTCTCATCTCTCATTGCTTCCAGTTGTTCCAGAAAACCAGCTTTTAAAAACACCTAAAATAAATAAGTCAGATATTACTTCCACTCACAATGGGTATTTATTAAATGTCTAATGAATGACTGTATAAACTAATATACTCATTGATTAGTTGTATTTCTTGTCAAGTTTTACTCAGTGGGTAAAATGCACATTCTAGAAAGTTTGATTTTATAAATTCAAAGTTTGCAAAAAATATTTTATTTAATCTTGTGGTTATTTTGGTTCCTTAAGAATATGGACTATTCTTGGGGTGCCTGGGTGGCTCAATCAGTTAAACATCTGACTCTCAGCTTTGGCTCAGGTCATGATCTCACAACTTCATGGGTTTAAGCCCCATCAGGCTCTGCACTGCAGAGCCTGCTTGGGATTCTCTCTCTCTCTCTCTCTCTCTCTCTCTCTCTCTCTGCCCCTTTCCAATTCACTGTTTCTCAAAAATAAATAAACAAACTTAAAGTAAAAAGAACATAGACTATTCTCCTTATCTGTTAATAATGTGTAGGTTGTCAAGGGAAACTGGTTTAAGTTTTAAGTTAGACTCAGCCAGGCAGTGTTCAGAAGTGCCAGGCAGGGGTCTGCAAACTTTTCTGTAAAAGGCCAGATAGAAAATATTTTGGACTTTATAGATCACATAGAATTTTCATAGATCTAAAGAATCTTCTTCATCTCCTCCTCCTCCTCTTGTTCCTTCCTTCCTCACCTCTTACTCTTCCCCCTTCTTTTTAAAAAACAACCATTTAAAAATGTCAAACCATTTTTAATTAATTTATTATTTTTATTTTTTAATTTACATCCAAGTTAGTTAGCATACAATGCAGTGCAACAATGACTTCAGGATAGATTCCTTATTGCCCCTTACCCATTTAGCCCATCCCCACCCCCGACAACCCCTTCAGCAACCTTCTGTTTGCTCTCTTTTAAGAGTCTTTTATGTTTTATCACCCTCCTTGTTTTTATATTGTTTTTGCTTCCCTTCCTTTCTGTTCATCTGTTTGTATCTTAAATTCTTCATATGAGTGAAGTCATATGACATGTGTCTTTCTCTGACTAATTTCACTTAGCATAATACCCTCCAGTTCCATCTACATAGTCGCAAATGGCAAGATTTCATTCTTTTTGATTACCAGGTAATATTCCATTGTATATATATACCACATCTTCTTTATCCATTCATCCATCGATGGACATTGGGCTCTTTCCATACTTTGGCTATTGTCAATAGCACTGCTATAAACATTGGGGTGCATGTGCCCCTTCAAAACAGCACACCTGTATCCCTTGGATAAATACCTAGTAGTGCAATTGCTGGGTCATAGGGTAGTTCTATTTTTAATTTTTGGAGGAACCTCCATACTGTTTTCCAGAGTGGCTGCACCAGTTTGCATTCCCATCAGCAGTGCAGAAGAGATCCTCTTTCTCCACATGCTTGCCAGCATCGGTTGTTGCCTGAGTTGTTAATGTTAGCCATTCTGACAGGTGTCAGGTGGTATCTCATTGTGGTTTTGGTTTGCATTTCCCTGATGATGAGTGATGTTGAGCATTTTTTCATGGGTCAGTTGGCCATCTGGATGTCTTCTTTGGAGAAGTGTCTATTCATGTCTTTTGCCTATTTCTTCATTGGATTATTTGTTTTTTTGGGTGTTGAGTTTGATAAGTTCTTTATAGATTTTGTTTGCTAACCCTTTATCTGATATGTCATTTGCAAATATGTTCTCCCATTCTGTTGGTTGCCTTTTAGTTTTGCTGATTGTTTTATTCGCTGTGCAGAAGCTTTTTATTTTGATGAGATCCCAACAGTTCATTTTTGCTTTTGTTTCCTTTGCCTCCAGAGATGTGTTGAGTAAGAAGTTGCTGTGGCCGAGATCAAAGAGGTTTTTGCCTGCTTTCTCCTCGAGGATTTTGATGGATTCCTGTCTTACATTTAGGTCTTTCATCCTTTTTGAGTTTATTTTTGTGTATGGTGTAAGAAAATGATGCAGGTTCATTTTTCTGCATGTTGTTGTCCAGTTTTCCCAGCACCATTTGCTGAAGAGACTGTCTTTATTCCATTGGATATTTGTTCCTGCTTTGTCAAAGATTAGCTGGCCGTACGTTTGTGGGTCCATTTCTGGGTTATCTGTTCTGTTCCATTGATCTGAGTGTCTGTTTTTGTGTCAGTACCATACTGTCTTGATGATTACAGCTTTGTAATACAGCTTGAAGTCTGTAATTGTGATGCCTCCAGCTTTGGTTTTCTTTTTCAAGATTACTTTGGCTATTCAGGGTCTTTTCTGGTTCCATACAAATTTTAGGGTTGTTTGTTCTAGCTCTGTGAAGAATGCTGGTGTTATTTTGATAGGGATTGCTCAAACCATTTTAACATATAAAAAATAGTCCATGTAGATGGACCTTACACCAAAGTTTTTGATCTCTGCTCCAGAGAATTCACTTTGTCTTTGATATTAATGAGTCCACATACACTTTTTCAAGAATTATTAGTAATGGCCAAGATGAGGTGAGTGAGGTGTCAGGCACAATTTTAAGGAAGCTCTCACTTTTAAGGTTGTATAAGTCAGTACTTACATAACCTTAATAGTGAGTGCTTCTCAAATTTTGTGCTTTAGGAGGCTCTTTTTACTCATGCTAGTCCTAGTCTAGATGAGTAGTATACAGCAAAAATAATTAAGCACACAAGGAAGCAAGAGACCAGTAGTGGAAATCAGCAGAAACAACGAACACCAGAAACAGACTCTCAAGAACTCAAAAGACGGGAGTCGACTAACATTTTATAATCATGTCCTAATGGAGTTCTTTTTCTGTGAGCTCTTTACCCTAGACCTTCCAATTCTCCTTCTAACAATTTGGTCCTTCTATGGATGTCATTAGGAATAACTTGATGTTGACCATCAACTAAAACCAAATCTATTAGAAGTTTCCCATAATATGTGGGTTATTCCAAAATCATCTAACATGAGACAGAATTTAGTAAACTACATTTAAGGGACTTAATTTTGGATTAATTTTTTTAGATAGTGGGGTTGATCTTAACATTATTTTATTTTATTTTTTTAGAGAGAGAGAGAGAAAGTGAGTTGTGGAGGGGTAGAGAGAGAGAGAGGGAGAGGGAGAGGGAGATTCTTAAGCAGGCTCCACACTCAGCACAGAGCCTAGCGTGGGGCTCCATCTCACAATCCTAAGACCAAGACCTGAGCCAAAATCAAGAGTCAAATGCTTAGCTGACTGATCCACCCAGGGACTTAAACATTTTTAATTACTCATATAGTCTCCTAGAATTAATTCCCTAAAAGAGTACTTGTGAATAAACCAATTCACACACATACAAGCAGTTCATTCCAATAAGCTGATTTACCTTCTTCTAGCTCTGATGTCGATGCACATTTTCTAGCACAGCAAGGTTAATTCAATATTTATATCTTGGCCCAAACTTACTTAAATGAATAATTATAAAAATGCAAATATACTCAAAACTGAGGTTTAAGAAACATTGAGTTTTCTCCCAAACAGCGTTGAAGTTTCCACTTTCAACCAAGCTCTATTTGTGTTATTTGCGGTCACAAGAACTGTAGAATGCCTTATCATTGCACTTTCATGGGTATTTTATTTTAAGATACACACTCTTTCCTCCCACTCTTCTCCAAATGCATTCTTCCTAGTTTTCTGTTACCTTAGTGATTCCAAAGCGATACTGGATATGGTCTATCTCCAATGAGGCAAGTAATTCTTCAGTGGCTTTTCTGCTGCTCACAAACCTACTCTTTGGAAAGGCCCTGGGGTTCAGGATGCAGTACCTAATTTAAAATAGATAAAGAATAAGTCCTGGGATCAGAGAGGTCATATG
Organism: Panthera onca; assembly: GCF_046562875.1. NCBI lineage: Eukaryota > Metazoa > Chordata > Mammalia > Carnivora > Felidae > Panthera > Panthera onca. The sequence continues at coordinate 55,323,060 of NC_138347.1, forward strand.
ATTCAAACGAAGAATAATTTGGACAAGTGAGGTAAAGAAGGTACAGACTTGTACCTCTCCTATCAATATGTTCAACTTTTGGAAAACTCCTGGAAAAAATAATGAGGATACAAGCAATAAAACCTTACTTTGGCATAATAGTGTGTATTTTTATAGTACTTTAGAGACAACATCATTTGATTCTCTGCTCAGTTACAGACGGAAGGAGAGATTGAGAGTCAAAGGGAGAGAAAGAGCCAGGCTTAAGTATCTCTATTGTACAGGTAAGAAAACTGAAAAGCAGAGACATTAAATGTCTCTTCCAAGATTTCTTCACCCTAATGGTGAGCTGGCAGAGAACTAGAAATATGCCTCTTAATTCTGAGACAGGTACTCTTTCTACTCTACCATACTTGGCTCAAATTTGTTTGATGACCTATAATTTACACTTTCGGAATTCAGGAAATAGAAAGCAAAAATGCCTCTCCTGCGGCCTGCCACACACCCTGCTGGCTTCCTTTCTTTCACAGGCTTGCTAGTAAAGCAACAGCCTACTTGGAAGGCAGCTACGATTAAGTACATACAACATTTCAGAAATTCAATTCAGCCTCCATGTCTTTCTTCTGTATATATTTCTTCTATATGTAGGTCTATTATCCGTTAATAGAGATTTAAGGATATTACAGCTACATGGATGTTGGATTTAAGGGGAAGTAATAATGGAACTGTGTTGTCATATATCTCACCACCACCAAAACACATCGATCTGTAGTCTGGAGGACATCAACCAAACAAACAATGCATGCCTAAACACTCAGAAAGAGAGGAAAGCAGAATGCCTTAGGTTCCTTGGGTCCTAGGATGTATATCTTTACCTTTGTTTAAAATCAGCATACAACAGTTGGTTCGGAAAACCTTCACAGCATATCCTGATCCCTTCTAAGACACCATTACAACGCAGCTGCTGCAGAACCAAGTAAGGGTCCAATACACCTGAAGAAGAAGGGCCGCGCTTAGTCTGTTCCAAAAAAGATTATTACTCAAGATTTTGTCCTAATTGCTGCATCTTGAGATTTTAAAAATGTTTGAATTTTGTGCTCTTTACATAATAGGTAGTAGGCATTCACTCACTCCCCAGCCTGAGGACACTCACAGTACCCATCCTTTCATGCAAGAGTCTCCAAATAGGATTTACTCCAAATAGGATTTACTCAAAATTCCTTTAACACAGAATGAACCTTTTAACTCACAGTTTGTCAAGTTTTATAAGCAAATACACCTAGAAGGCAAAAAAGAATACATTTTTGCTAGAATTGTAAATAGCTGGCATTATATCCATTCTCTGGCCAGAACCAGCCAGAAAGGAGTATAAGAACACAAAAGGCAACTGCCACCTCCAAGTAGGAAGGAAAAGGGATTACAAGAAGGGGGAATACAAAGAAAGGAGAAGATGAGCACAGCCACAAAATTGTTTACTATTTATGAAAGACTTGAGCACATGCCAGCCTGCATTCTCTCCTCACTATCTTGAGAGCACCTAAGTTTTATTCTATAGCATAAGCATCTTCCTATCACTTCCACGTTTATCAGATGAAACCCTACTAGAGCTGCAGCAGCAATCTCTGAGAGAAGCCTTAGATAAACCTTCCAAGGAGCCTTCCAAGGAGTCTTCAGGAAGAAGCCAAGTAGTGTTCCTCTTAACACAAAGGGCTATGAAAGTATTGTAAGAAAAATGGAAATCAGATGATTCTCTGTTTATGTCCAAAGTCACAGAAATAAACTCTAAGCCATATATTCATCTTCCTGTACTCTAATTCCTTTCATAGATAGAAACAGATGATCTGTAAGAAGGGGAACAAGTGGACCTCTATGACCCCAAAAGGTCAATCATGCTATTCTCTTTAAGCACATATGAAAAACTGTCTTGATTAGATCACAAAGCTTTTCTTATGACTTTGTCTTATAACTTAAAAAAAAAAAAGAAGATAACTGCTAAAATCAGAGCTGACTCTATGGGAGACAACTCTAATAGGTAACAGAATTGCTCCAAAATAGAGGCAGCTAATTAGATTTCTTGCCAAATGGAAGCAGTGTCCCTAGATGCATTCAGAAACCCAGCTGATAAGAAACAATGAGACAAAAACATACAGAGTCAATGAACATGAAGTGTTTGTGTTGCAAAAACCCAAACTGCAGTATCATTGTTTAGTATCACACTTTCCCAAAATAGGTCACAGGCTGTCAAGATTAGGGTCTTAATTACAGGAGGTTAATAAAAATGCAAGATACTACAGAACCTCAGAAATTAGAATCAGCAGCATCTGGCTGGCTACATATTCCAAAGGTGATTAGTGCTCTGAAGACTTAAGTGTGTATCACACATATAACTTTGAGCTGACAGCCTCTGACCAAGTTATATAGGAGCCTGTAATTCCAAAAAGAAGTCTGAGAATCTTCAAACCCATTATGTGAGGAAAGCAATCCATGTAGTTAATAATGGTAAAAACTTTGTTTGGGCAATTAAATACACAAACAAATAATTTACCACCACCCACCTACTGCTGTCCTTTCATCAAAAAGCATCCACTACAATAACCAAGATACGGAAACAACCTAAGTGTTCAGAGATGGAAGAATGGATAAAGAAGGTGAGGGGTGTGTGTGTGTGTGTGTGTGTGTGTGTGTGTGTGTGTGTGTGCTTGCGCATACATACATATATACATGTATACACAATGGAATATTATTCAGCCATAAAAAAGGAGAAAGTCCTGCCATATGCAACAACATGGAAGGACACTGAAGGCATTATACTAAGTGAAATAAGTCAGGCAAAGAAATATAAATACTGTGTGATCTCACTTATATGTGAAATCTAAAAGCAAACAAACCCAAACTCATAGGAAAAGAGATTAGATTTGTGGTTGCCAGAAACAGGGGGTGGGTGAGGAAGGGGAAATTGGACGAAGGTGGTCCTAAGGCACTAACTTCCAGTCATAAGATAAATAAGTACTAGGGATATAACATACAACATGATGAATACAATTAACACTGCTATACGGTATATTTGAAAAGTTAAGCATCAAAAGAGTAAAGTTAACAGAATCAATTTTAAGAATTTTTATCACAAGGAAAAAAATATCTATATGAGGTGATGAATGTTAACTAAACTTGGTAAACATTTCACAATATATGTAAGCCAAATCATTGTGCTGTACACCTTAAATTTATACTGTAGTGCTATATGTCAATTATATCTCAATAAAACTGGGGTGGGGGAAGAAACATTAAAAAAAAAAAACTGCCCATGCCTCAGAAGACATAGCTAAAGAGATGGGTGCTGTAGGGAGAACGAAGATATTAGTATTGGCGAGGAAGACTGGAGGGAGTTCTTAACAATTAGAAATGGATTTAGGAACTGTCTTTATGGTCATTTTAGATAATTCAGATCAAATAATCTCCTTTATGCCTAAATATCTACCTTAATTCCTCCAGTGATTATCTAATTCCTTTTATTATACTTTGCCCTCATAGGCAATGGCATAGAAGCTCATCCAGGTTTTAGTGTGAAATTCAAGGAGGAATTTCAATGCTAATATCAAGCATTCTAATGTTACCCAGTTGGGTCGGATTCATGAAATCCTTCTGTATGTCCACTTGAATCTCAATTCAAAAGCAATCTTAAGGAAGTTCTGAAGACCTCGCTTTTAACTTACTTTCATTTTTCTATCAGAAATCTACTCTTATATAAAAGGGACCAGTAATTTTTTTAAAAAAGACATTCAACATAGCTTGAATCAAATGTATTCCCCAGTACGGATTACAAAGAAGTCTAGTTCTTACCTGGCCTTTTGTTCACATTGGGATTTATGCATCTCACAAAATGAGGCACTGTTGATTTCAGCTTAGTCATCAATTTATTTAGGTTTTCCTTAAATAGAGACCATAACAAACACAAAATCACTTTGCAAATCACTAAAAACACCAATCTACCTCACAATTGTCTCCAAGTCCATCAACTTAATCGTAAAGCCAAGATGCATATCAACAATAAAATAATGAATTCAACATTTTCCCTGCTTACCAAACCATACATTATTTCTTTCCTATGACAAGCCAATATTTATCTGACAGATACAGTTCTGTTGTGAATCAGATCTACCTGTTTTGAATTTGATAGCAATAATTTATGACTGGGCAATAAAATGACTTGAACACATAAACTGTTTTTCAAGTTTTCAGTATGCAAATTCTTCTTAGGTCAGATTCTCTGGAAGTAGAATCTGAGTTGGGGATTCTGGTTTGAAGGGTTTATTTGAGAACTAGGGTAGGATAGGGGAAGAAAAAAGCAATGATATGGATTCAAAGTCGAAAGTGATCCCTGAATGAGCTCTGAGCGTAAATGCACCAATTGTACCACACTCAGTCCCTACCTTGAGGCAAGAAAGGGGCCAGAGTCTACAGGGGTGAGTAAGGACATAGGTTAGCTTCTCATTTGACAGTGGCAATCCTGGCACCTGTAAGTTGTTATGAGCTGACATTCTTATCAGCTGGAAGATGGGTGCAGGGCTGATAAAGGGGACCTAGGTGGGGCACCAACAGTGTCCATGGAAAAACCATTTATATCAAGATAGACTTCAACTTTTCCAACTCGGCTAACTTCAAATGCTTTGCCCTCATTTGAAGATGTGAAATTTCAAATAAATAATAATATATGCGGGTTGTGAAGTAGTTAATATATGAATAGATGTAATTAAAAATTACTTTATGCAGAGATGCAACCATTTGGAATGAAACTCCTTTCTTGCGTTTCTTCTCCCCAAACTGTAGAGCTAAAAAAAGAAGAAGAAAGCATTTAAAAAGCTCTTTTCTTGTCACATTACCATACCCTGTTGATGAAAGTATAAATTCGTCAAGTTCTAGAAGCAATATGGCAACATCTATCAAAAGCTTTAGAAATATTTGTCTCAACACAAATGTCTATTTCTAGTGCTCTTCCTTAAGGAAATAGGCAACTGTGTGAAGAAACTTGCTGCAGCATTGTTTAGTTACAGCAAAAAAACAAAGCAGAAAATTAAATTATCAACAAATGTCTATCAATGGATTGACTGATTAAATTATGAGAGAGTGTGTGTGTGCGTATACAATGAAACACTGTGACCTTTTAAAATGATGATGTGGATCCATATTACTGGCATAGAAGGATTTCTAGGAGTTATTTTAAGAGAAAAAGTAGGTTACAGTTTGCGTGTTATGATCCTCGGTATCTATACATGGTTTTCAGTGTAGTTGTATTATTAGTGACTATATACATAAAAAATATTGGGAGGAGTGTAGGCCAAAATGTTAGCAATTGCTACCACTCTAGATGAAATTATAGATAACTTTTACATTTCTCTTTTTATTTTTCCATATAGTCTGTGTTTTTGGCAACACCATGCATCACTTTTATAATTTATAAAAAACCATCTATTTCCATTTTCTTGTAGCAAAAGAATCTATGCTAAGCCAAATTGTTTTACAAACATTTGTGTAGTGCTAACTCACAAAGATGTACAGCAACAACAAGCACAAAATCCCTAGGCAATCTGGAAAAAATGGGCCAGCTGCCAACATGAAAAACAAAATCTTCCCTGTGCCTGAGTAGTACCTGTGCTGGAGCAGATGTCCTAAAACCTAATCACTAATGTCCTACTGACATGTCCCAGGCCCTCCAAATGAATCACTTGACTTCTTTGTACACTAGTTTCTCCATCTATGAAAAGAGAATACTACTACCTTCCATTATTAATATATTTTTTTTTAATTATAACTTTGGTTTAAAGTACTTGGAGTCCCCAGAAGAAAGGATGGTTATTATGGGTAATTTAACGTTTGGATGAATAAGAAACATGCAGGCAAGTATTTTCAGGAGGTTCTTGAAAAATCACCCCAAAAAAGACATTCTAGATAGTTCTTCTTTTCTACTTCCAAAGGACACAGCACATGCTCTGAAGAGTTAGAAGATGATTTCCTCTCTGATTCTCTGCCTGAACCGCTGCCTGATCTCTTATGTTCAGAGAATGACCCATTTGGGAGCTGTAAGCTTAGGAGTCACTAACTGACTGCTCAGGGGCACTTTAGAAACCATTAGAATCAGGCAAATGTGCTGCCTGAAGATTATCAGGGTCCAAATACAATAGCTTTCATTTCTCAACCTCTTCTCAAGGCAGGCCAACAGGATTTCAGGCTCGCTCCTGAATTATGTCATCATGTGCTGATGAAGCCAGGAAGTGCCAAATTCTCTCTCCATTTCTTGACTGTGTCAATCAGGAGTCCCAAATCAGCCTGATGGGGCCAGGAATTAACTTGAAGCTGAGTGTGAGACAGCAGGGCAGTGAGAAGGTTAGGGAATGAGAGCACACATCCCTTAAAGAAGAGCTGATACACCTCACCCATTGCCACAAGGGTATCTGAATCTAGGCTGGCCAGTTTTTCTCTTTTCCCATGTTTTCCACTTTTTGAAGACAAAAGGAAACCCAACTGTGTACATGGCAACTTCTGATTTTTTTTTTTTAACCCATGTGGACCAAACAAACCATGTGAAGGCAAGGCTCTGCTCGGGGCCTTCCAATCTGTGACTTTTGCTATGAATCATGGAGAGTTTCCCTCTGTAGCTAGCATTAATCCAGTTGTGTGGCTGATGTTAGCAATGTGGGCTCAGTATCTTCAAATCCTTTGTATCATTGTGCAAAAGTCTGAATTAGGTCCTAAATACATGTAGCCTGTACATCTCTCTGTTTTGTTTCTGGAAGACAGTGAGAGTGGTATAGGCACCAGGCCAGGAAGCAGAAGTTCTGCTTCCTACCTTGGCTTTGAATTTACTAGTGTTAAGTTAACTAAACAAGGGGCCATTACACTGATGTGGCTCAGACTCTGTAGTGGCCTATATTAGCAAGACATAATCTAAGCTTGTACATGCCCTAAAATCAAACTGCTAAGGACAACCAATCACAGTCAACTAGGCTTTAAACTACAACCAGTCAATAACTTCCTTACTTTGCTTCTATGTTTTCTCCATAAAGTATCTCCCTGAGCTCCTGCTGGTGGAAAAGTCTTAAACACTGAGGGTTTGACACAACCCCATTTGAATTAATTTGTGTTCAAATAAATGCTCAAAAACTTTAACATGCTTTAGTTTATCTTTTAACAGTAGATTTGTGAAATTGGGGATTCTCCTTGACTCTTCTGTACTTGTTTCTATAAGGTAAGAAGACATTTTCCTCTATCTGTATCTGAAAGTGTCATGGCATGGACTGAGTAAGATAATATATATAAAAGTGCTTTGTAAATTACAAAGTACTAAACAAGATTAGTTATTTGTTGGCCAATAAATATTTATGGAGTGTCTGCTAAACAGGCATTTGCTACACGCTTGAGGCTACAATTAAATAAATCAGACCTAATCCCTGCCCTCATGAAGCTTATAATAATCCCAAATTACTATAATATAAAAGCACTGTGAAGGAGAAATCCAAGATATTTGGGGAATATAGATTAAAGAGGCTTGTTATTTCCCCCAAAATCATTTATCAAAATATGGTTTGCTGCTCCCTCTTTGCAGCTGGGTTGAGTAGAAGATAAAAGCAGAGTAGAGCAGCTTCCTTGAAATACATCCATCTTAAAGCACCATTTCCCTGAAGAACCACCAGCCTGAGGACAGAAAGGCTAATAAGAGGGGATGACTCAGACCACAGGGAGCAGACACAGATATCACAGGAAAGAAGCAAGGATTTTTATAAGTGCTGAGGCAGCCATGGGTTCCATTCTAAAGCTAAAAAATTAGGGAAGATTGTTCAACTCACCACTGTCAGTACTCATGTGATTTTCAAAAAGGTTTGCCAGCAGTCTATTTGATGACTTCTGAAATACAGCCACCACTGTTTCATTAAGAAGGTCTTTGTTCTTTTCAAGCCAGCCACTAATGTTATAAGGCACCTTTGGAAAGGCATGCAGTTCAGGTAACAAAAGAAGAGAGTGCATAAATTAACATAGCAACCTGTGCATTCCTTTAAAAAAAATCATAAATTGTATGGGTCCTTTAACTTTAAATTAGTTTGAGGTAACAGTACTGAATAATACTCCAGGAGTTCCATTGTGCAACCCGAAGAGATTCTTAGGCTTTACCATTTACATTGTAGAAAGAAAGGAAGAGAAGGGGAGGGAAGGGAGAGAGACAGCTAGAAAGGAGAGGGAGAAAGAATTAAATTTTATTTCCAGTAGAAACAATTCACATCAGCTCTCCTTCCTAGGCAAGAATAGATGAAAAAAATCCAATTGTCTCTGACACACACTGAACATTCAAAAAAATTAGCAATTATAATGATATTTTACTGTAAATATCATTATAATTAATATTCAAGGATTTGAAAGAAGACAATTACAAGCACATTTATGTACACTTGGCAGGTCACTTTCAGGCTGAAGTATTATTTTATCCTTCATCAATTATCTTTCTGTTCCATCCGGAATCACTGACCATAAGCAGAAAAGCAGAAAAAAAGGGGCAACACACACCAGTAGGGAAATGAGGAGAGGCAGCGAGAGTCATTGGAAACCTTTGTTGGCCATAGTTTGGAGGCCATTACTTTACAGTGAATATGTCTCTATGAGAGAATAAAAAAATTAAAAAACTTCAATAAAAAGATCAGTTGAAATCACTCATTCACACAATGTTAAGTTAAAAGGAAGGACAAATATGAAAAAACCCATGACTTTGATGATCTCCATGACTTTCTGAAGCTGTCTTACTTTGAGCTGGGATGACAGGGTCTATTTTGAGATTTCTAACCTTTGTGCACATGGAATACTATTATAGTATGGGGATTTCATTTCCTAAATGCTAAAAGGCTACACCAACTTTTTTTCTGGAACGGAGATTTTTTTGTTGCTGTTGTTCATCTCTTCATTTAATCTAAATTTTACTTATATATTATCTAGGGATTTTGACTGAATGCATTTGAGCCTGAGTCAGGAAAATTCAGGGCTGAGGGTCTAGAAGTAACTTACCACTCCTGCATAATGGACAAGTTCAAAGTGAGCTTCATATCTCTTATTATCAGGCTTGGGCTTCTGAAAATGAACCGACTTCCCAAAATGGTTGTCAAAAAGTTTGGTCTTGAAAGTCACATCTGTAGCCTGAGGAAACATACATTCCTCTTCAAGGATGGAAAAGATGCCCATTGGCTGTTGGAGATACATATGAACAGCAGATGTAGAAAACACCAGGAAACAGTATCTTCAAAGGGGGTGGGAACTCATGTAAATTCTTATTCCAGGAACCTAATCACTTGACAAAGGGAAAGAATATTCACTATACATAACTAGTCAATCATCCATTCAACAAATATTTATTAAATACCTACCAAGTGCTGGGTACCAGTAGGAGCTGGCAATGTAGCCATTAGCCACATACACAAAGTGCCTGTCCTCAGAGTGATTATATTCTAATGGAGTAGAAAGATACTAGTCAAGTAAACAAAGAATAAATAATTTAGTTTCCCATTAGTGTTCTGAAGAAATCATGCAAAGTAAAGAAATCAACAATGACTAGGGGACTGACTGGGAGCTATTTTAGTGGGATAGTCAAGTAAAACCCTCTGACCTAAATGAGAAAAGCAAATCCTAAGATCTGTGTATAAGTATTCTTGGCAGACAAATGATGAGTGCAAAGGCCCTGAGGCAGGAGCACACTTGGCAAGTTTGAGGTCCTGCCAGAGGCAAGAGTGGACAGAACTAAGGAAGTGAGATGAAGCATATGATATGAGATAAAGCCAGAGAGGTAAGCAGTATTGGATCCCAAGGGCTGTCCAGGCCATACTAAGACATTTGGATTTTAAGTGTAATGGGAGGTCTTTGTAGATTTTTAACAGAGAGTCATGTGATTTGATGTTTGCTTTAAAAAGATCATTTGTTTAGAACAGCATTGGCAAAGTAGAGCCTGTTGCTCAAATCCTGCTCATGGCCTGTATTGGAGACCCAGTGAGCTAATAAGAGTTCCTACATTTTTAAAGGGTTGCAAAAACAAAAACAACAAAAAAAGAGTATGTGGTAGAAAACCTGATGACCCCTGTCAGCAAACTTTTTCTTTAAAAGGCCAGGTATTAAGTATGTTAGACTTTGTGGGCCACGTGGTCCCCATTACACTTCTCCCGTCCACTCAGCAATTTTAGCCCTGAAAGCGGCAAGTGGCAACATGTAAATAAAATGGGTGTGACGATGTTTTATTAAAATTTATTTACAAAAACAGGCCACAGGCTAGATTTGGCCCACAAGGCCACAGTTTACTGACCCCTGTCCAGATTAGCGATAGTGTTAGAGGTGGTCAGAAGTCATTGAAATATGACATAGCTCAAAAGTAGAGCAAGGTCTGCTGCTGGTGGATAGAACGTGGGGTTTGATAGAAAGAGAAAGATGACCAGGTTTTTGGCTTGAGAAAATGGGCAATGGATGCTGCCATGAACCAAAATAAGGTACATACATATAGAGAAAAGCAGGTTGTGGAAGGAAAATCAAGGATTCTCATATTTGCATATCTATTAGTGTATTTGTATATTCGTTAGTCTACTCCACAAATATTTTTGCAGTGCCTTCTATGAATAAATCACTGTACCAGACGTTTTGGGTTATACGTGGGTTGTGGCTCCAGAGCATCTCACCAAGAAGACAAAATATATGCATGTGAGTACAAGAAAGCAGACAAAACAAAGGTATGCAGAAGATGTCATAAGAATGCTGAGACAGAGCATGACCCCTGGGCCCAACAGGCATAGATTGCATGATTTCCTACCGATACTTTGTACCTAAGAAGCATAGACTCTCAGGTTTGGGAAAGACATTAAAAGTCTGGTCTAACCCACCTAAAAGTTCCTTGAATTCCCTTCATAATTTCTTTCTAAACAGCTGGTTAGCTTACGCTTAAATGCTTTCATGGAGAGAGAACACACCAACTCCGAGACAAGGCTCTGGATGGGTGACATATTAAAAGGAAATTTGTTTGTAGTTTAGAATTTGTTCTAAATTGCTCTCCCTGAGCCATACACATACTTCTAGGTAGTGGATCATCAGATATTTAAAGATCGTATTTTTGATCCACCCGAGTCTACCGTTGTAATATACAGACTATGGTTTTCTACATCTTGTGTGTGTTTTCATAGACTTGAAACCTGCACTTTACAGGAAACGTAATTAACAATTTCACTACTAGTTCTTGTACTGAAGAGTTCTGGGACATCTTCGTTCCTCCCAAACATCTAGGTGGGGAATGATGCAGTGAGTAATTATGTGAAGTGTTCTAAGTGACAGCAAACTAGTCTAAACTGACACCCATTTTGCTCCTGGCACCACTGACCTTGTGGGTTCTTGGCAAAGTACTTAACATGGAGGAGGTGGAGGAGGAGGGGGAGGGAGAATCTGATAAACTAAATAGTCGCTTCACTGGTGTGAGCTCTTGGAGGCATGGATTCTATCTTGCACACAGATTTTCCTACCATGCATGTGGTCAACCCTCAGTGAAAACTGGACTGAATCATTTAGAAATTTAAGCATCTCCTGCAATGGTGTCTGTTAACAGCAGGGTTGTGGCAATGCCTCACAAGGAGGGACAGTCCCCATCTCAAACAGTCACCTTCTGTCCATGAGGACTGCCATTCTGCCGGGAATCTAATAAAGCCAACTTCCATTTTCGGATGAATGGAAGCTTTATGTTAAGCAAGTACATGTCATAGCTCAAAATATAACAGCCTAACCACTGAGGGGGAAAAACACTGTTTCGTCAGGGTCTTCTCCATTTTTCCAGTGCTCAGGAGGTGTAAAACTTCTAATAAATATGAGGCCCTGCGGTAAATTAATTTCCAAATAGGTCAGGGAAAAAAGTAATTATGTGCTGCCCTGTGGCATCACATGTCCTATATTGCACACTAAATGGTTTGAGTCAGTTGCCCTGACTCCGAACATTAGTGTTCTCACCTCTCCCTCTTCAAATATTGTCAATCCGGTCTTCCTTCCTTTTATGTCTGTCACTTACTTGCTATTTGCATTTCTGTTGTCCTGATTCAGGACCTTTTTACTTCTCACCTGTGCTGCTGTCCCCAACTGCCTTAACCTTAGCCTTTCTTCCGATTCCAGACATCAAACACAAACCCACAGAACAAAGCGTGAGCAGCTCTGACTGCTCTGTTCCCAGCGCAGAAGCCCTCTCTGGCTCCCCACTGCCAAAAAATAAGGTATAAATTACTTCAAGTCTCTTCACAAGCTGACCCTCCTTTTTTTTCTTCCAGCTACTTCCTTCTGTGTGTTCTGTGCTCTACTAGACTACTGAAAATTTCAGAATGTGGCCTTTGTTTAGTTACCTCTCTACCTTTGGTCTTGCTAGTCCCTTACCTGCTCACTGTCCTCCTCTCTTCACCTGCTAAAATCATAATCATTTCTTTTTTTTTATTAAAAAGATTTTTTTAATGTTTATTTATTTTTGAGAGAGGGAGAGAGACAGAGTATGAGCAGGGGAGGAGCAGAGAGAAAGGGAGACACAGAATCTGAAGCAGGCTCCAGGCTCTGAGCTGTCAGCACAAAGCCCAATGTGGGGCTCGAACCCGCGAACCGTGAGATCATGACCTGAGCCGAAGTCATGCTCAACAGACTGAGCCACCCAGGTGCCCCAAATCACAATCATTTCTTAAGATTCAGCTGAGATTTTATACCCTTTCCTACCTGGCCTTCCAAGATTCCCACAGGCAGAGGGGACTCCTGTGCTTCGGAGTTCTGTGGGCCTTTGTGCCTTTCCTGCATTTATACTGAGACATATTTTCACACTGATCAGACTTACAAATCTCCTGCTTGACTGCACACTTCCTAAGGGCAAGTGCTACTTATAACAAGTGCTTAAGTTTTCCACAGCACTTACTTCAAAGTCTTCTCTACAGTAGTGTGGTATTGGGCCTGAAATTAAGGACCAACATTATGTGTGCCCTGATATGTGTGCCTGGGAGGGCCTCAGATGACCTAATCGCAAGTTCCCCTCTCCATTTTGCTCTGTGAGTGAGGTCCGCTAGCCAAACTACTGTCCTAATCATGGGACTAGACACAGTGCCTACTTATCCTTGACTGGTGGGTTTCAGATCCCTGCCAGCCCTTGGAATTATTCAAACAAGCCAATCGCATCCTCCCTTGAGAAATGATAGTCACCGCACCCTATTATTACTATAAAGCCTGCCTCCCACAGTCCCTCTTATTCACTCTGTCAATAGTGCAACCACTGTGTAACCCTGCCTGGCATGCAGTGTCCTCCCTCTTCAGGCTGAGTGTATGTGACCAGTAAGCTATTGTCAAACTCACCTGTCCAGGGTCAGGTGTCCTATGTTCAGCCATCTCTATAACCCAGGGCAGGAATCCCTCCCTCACCAGCAAGGTAACAAGGAAGTGATCAAAACAAGTAGTTCTTAAATAAATGTACTTGTTTAATTAAAACAAAGAAGTAAAAGTTTTAGTCTTAGGAAGATGCCTTTCCAATGATGATACCCTAAGTTCCTTCAGTGACAGGATGATGCCTCTGGTTTGCATTTCTCACAACCCTTAGTATAGTAGGTTCCAAGGTGACTAAATGTAGGTCCCCAGCAAATTTCTGTTACATAATTGACTGACAGGTGAACACTAAAACATCCAGATTTGAGCTCTGGGATCTGGACTGTTTTGCTGTGGGCAGTAGCCAGGCAGAAAGAGTTGTAACAGAGAGCTTAGAATTACGTGTTTCAAGGAAATACTCATGGGTGTACAAGAGATAGCTAGATATTAATGTGATTCGTTCTATAATAATAAAATCAGACTTAGCATACCCAAAGAATCCCACTTGGGAGGCAACAACACATATTGCCAAGATGCAACCAGGATTTAAAATATTTTAGGAACTGTATCACTGTAATCACTGTAGAGAAACAACAAAAATTTATTCAGGCCCAGTGAAACAAATAAGATTAAAAAAAGAAAAAAAACAAGAAAAACAAAAACAAACATGACCAAGCTAGGTAATACAGCTTGGACTTACAAACAGGTACAATGATCAGTACTGCAGCTAATTTTCTCTCACAGCTGGTAATATTCTAAAACCTTATTCAAATCCCAATCCTATGAGGAACTTTTTGCAAAAGGGCTGAATTATTGGAAAATGGGTGTAGTCTCTCAAGGTGACTACAATCTAGGGGCAAGAAGATTTTAAATGTATACTTTTGGATGTATTTGTCTTAAAAATAATAGAAAGAATCTGTTTACCAATACCTATGCAAAACCATAAATAATATGTAGTCATATATATTAATACTTTAATATGTAAATTATTGATGTTTTAGTTCTAAACACACTAGAATATTTCAGGTAATGAAAGAAATGTGAGCTAATCCTATAACAGATTTGTTCACTGCATATATTTATTCACTGCACACACACACACACACACACAGAAGGAGGTCACTGTATGCTTGGTGACCAAGTTAACAATTAAAGATGGTGTTGAAATACATTCTTTTTAGTTTGACAAAGTTTTTGGCAAACACAAAAATTTGAAACTTTTAAGTCTGAAAATCCCCCTTCCTTTTATGCACACACAGATGCATGCTATAAGATATTTTGTACATATTGATTTATCTCAGTTCTCTTGAATTTTGAAAACTTCTCACGATTTATTCTATTTCAAGAAGTAAGTTTGGTACAACATTAATATTTACAACAAATTTTCTTCACGTAGCCTGAACCAGCTCAATGGGTCTTTTCAAAACAGAATAATTTCAAGAAAGATTTTCGTATTCCTCATTTGTCTGACCTGAATACCTTTGAAATCATTCATAGGAAGCCAAAGACTTATCTTTTCCTTCTATCATCTGGTCAGGGTTTTGTTTTTTTTTTTCTCATCTTATTGTATCAGTAGAAAATGCAACAGGAAATTACATCCATGTTGCTAGCGTGTTATTTAGAATAACTGGGACCGGAATAAATGAGACAATGAGCTTCATATCAACTAAAAAATCAGTAATGTTCACAGACCTAACCAGATCTGAATAATGTCTATGTCCCGCATTCCTGCCTGAAAGTGGTTATCTCGCCATAATCAGAGTAAGTAGATATTACAGGTGACAATTGCCAAAAGCTGAATCTGTCCCTCTGAGGAGGTCCCGTTCTTTAGTTTCATTTCTCATCAGAAGTGAAATCAGAAAACAGCTTTAATAGCACCAGCAAACATTTACTACATCATGGGTGGGCCATTATTATTATTATTATTATTATTATTATTATTATTTTGATCAGCTCAGAGTTCGGGTCATTATCATTGTTATTATTTTTTTAATCAACCTGTCCTCCCCTGATGAAGTTCACTGGTTATAAAATAAACAAAATCAATGTGACATCCATTCCTGTTAGGAATAATGGTTATTTTCAAGGAAGATGTAGTTTCATCTAAAGCCTAATAAATAAGGTTGATGGGACACTGGTCAATAAAACCTGAGGCCCACAAAGACAGTGAGAGGTCAGTCACCCTATCTCCTTCCTGACAGGGTCGTGAGAATCAGATGCCAACAGCTTAGCTAAAGAAAGTGTGCAGAACACTGAAAGCAGTAGGCCTTGGCCTTCCCAGACCTGGCTCCAGAACTCACTGCAATCCACGGTCATAGCAAGACATGCCGCCACGCATGCTGCCACGGACAAAGCCACCGAAAACTTTATACTTAATTCCCCAGGCAAACTCAGTTAATCTTTCCCAGAGCACATGGAAAGATTTCAGAGTATGGGAACATCACTGAATTCAGAAACCATACACTGCAGCTAATTTACTAATAAGCCATGAAGTATTGTCATAAATTACTTAAACTAACTGGTACTTGTCCAATTAAATGAACAAACTACATCCTGCAAGGTAGTGGCCTTGAGGATTTATGACAGTTGTTTGTTTGCATGCTAATTTGCCAAATTTCGTTAAGCTGCTTTGGGTTTACTCATTCACCTTATATTAATCAGCCAGGCCCTACAGTGCTCATATTTTCAGCTCTGTGTTTTTCCAGTCAAGAGCATGACCATTTTTAATCTCGACAAGTTTGCTCACGCATTAACAGTGGAGGCCATGCGTAAGCAGCAAATGCGTCCCGACAATCTGCGCGGGAGATGATGGAGGAGGGCAACTGACACGAGAGTTGAGTTAGGTTGCCACGGGTGCTGCACACAAAGCCCATTAAGAGAAACTGCGCAGAGCTCTCCTGCCCTTCTTCCCATCCTCTGACAGAGCCCGAGTCCTGATATGGATCGATACGGCAAACAGGGACCATTCTCCTTAAATGAAAATGAACGAGGAGAAAAGCATGCATTACCTTCTCAACGAGATCTATGCAGGCTTGTAAATCCAGACCGAAGTCGAAGGACACCCAGCCAATGCCTTCTTTCCTGTATTCCTCTTGCTCCAGAACAAACATGTGCTGATTAAAGAGCTGTTGTAATTTTTCATTGGTAAAATTAATGCAAAGTTGCTCCAGGCTGTTATACTTCGAAGATGTGATTAGGTGAGAAGAGATAAAAGAAAAATTGAACAAATGGTAACTATCCCAGGTGATGGCTATGTTAATTAACTTGACTTTATTTCACAATGCACACGTGTGCCACATCACCACGTTGTATGCCTTAAACATATGTTTTTTTAATTCTCTAATATACCTCAATAAAAAAATAAACTAAAATTGAGGTCCACTTGGAAAAATGTACAGAGAATATCATAACCGCAATCAGATGATGGCAAATAGACCCAGTAACAAATCCTCAATTAAATCCTTACCTCCTTGAAACACACCTGCAAACTAAACATTATGACAATAAGATGACACACAATGATATCGAAATTTAAAATCGTAAAAGGCTCTTTTATTTCTAGTTACCTTTAAGGCTGAATTTTTAATACTACTAATTATAACTATTGTTATTTATTAATATTAAAAATAGCTCTTCTCCAACCAGAGTGGCTCTCAAGTTTTCAGAGAATGAAACTCATCATGCTTTGACTCCATTTTCTGATGTTCAATTCACATTTTCTCACCTCCTCATAAATACGCATTGGCTTCATTTTAACCAGATATACTTACATCAAGGATTTCAAAACCAGTGATGTCAAGAATGCCAATGAAGAATTGCCTTGACAGCCTGGCATCCAGCACCCTGTTGATCCGTGCCACCAGCCACTTAAACATCCTTTCATATATTGACTTGGACAGGGCACCAACAGCATAGATCACCTGGAAAGTACATTGAAAGCACTCCACATCTGCCAGCAGTGTCCATTTTAATCCTGGGCATTTTCTATCATCTGCCACCTTCTAGCAAAATTGGGATCTATTTATTGACTTTCTGTGGTTCTAGCGTGCCGCTGAGATGATACAGGAGGAGAAATTTAATACAATGAGAAGAAAGGGAGAAGGAAGCAAGGGGGAGGAAACAGAGGCAAGCCAGCCTAGTGCCTCCTTACCAGGCATTCCTGTGAGAGAAATGTTTCTATTAGCAAAGGACCAACTCCCCAGGGGGTAGAGTGGTAATGCATTTGAAAGCCTTGCTATTTGAAGTGTGGTCCTAAGACCTGCAGCAGCATCAGCACCACCAGGAAGCATGTTAAAGATGCCAGCTCTCAGCAACTCTGCATCTGGTCTGAGACCTATGAATCTGAACTGGCACTCTAACACAATCCTCCACTGACCCCTGTGCACCATAAAGTTTGGAAAACACTGGTAGAGTAGGTTAGGAGTCTGGAATGCCTAGCCCTTACCTGCTGCTGCTGTTAAGAAATTTTGTAGCCTTTGGCAAGTGACCTACTCTCTCTGGACTACAGTATCTTCCCCTGAATAATGTTCTTGAAGGTTCTTTCTAGCCTCAGCTTCCACATTCTTTATTCTATCAGTTCCCAGGGTTGCTCTTGACTCCCTGTAGGGAGAATGGCGATTTAGCGCATCAATCTGACTCAGGTTCTCCTACTGGAAAACTCAGGCTGCATTTCCCCTCCCTGGAGGTGTGTGGCAAAGGCTCTAACGTAACCTACTGGGGAGAGCTCCAACCTCAGTGCCGACTGATGGTGTGTAAATGCAGATCCTACTTCCATGACGCAAAAGTGCTGCGATAGTAACAGGTTTCTGATAGACCCCAGGTAGGAGTGAATTTCAGCCGGACGGTCTCCAAGCCTGGAAGCAGAATGGGCTCCGAGCACTTAACATTTAAAATAGGCCTAGCCCATCCATCCTTCAGCTGCCCAGGAGAGAGCACGCAGCAGGAGCCTGTTGGTGTCTGGTGGTGATTTAGTTATGAGCCACCCACTCTCTGATCAGTTATCTTGAGTCATTTCCACAGTGATCCATAAGCCGGATGGCATCACTGTTTTTTATTATCGGCGTCAAGAGCACACCCGCACAGATAAAGCACCAAGAAGGGTTTTATCCTCTGGAGCACTGAGGAAATCACTCTCTGTCTACAGCAGTCGCATTGAAACTTTAAAAAGAACATGACGAACTTGCTCACCCCTTTTTAATTCCCTAAATGTTTGGAAATGGGAGTGGGAGAGAACTGGCCAGGGGTGGAGAGTAGTGAAGAAACAGGAAGAAAGCCTGAAGATGTAGTCAGGGGAGGAATTAGACGATATGGCGTCTGCTCAATGAAACCAATAAGCCAAGATACTGCTCAATAATTAATCATTTTCATCCTTTTCTATCCAATAAAGAGGAATTACACAGCAGGACCTACACTTCCACTTTTCAGGGACTACATGAACTCATTCCTTCGCTCTTTTTCAAATAACCTCGCAGAAGACTTTGATCACTGAGGTGCAGTATCACAGGATAGAACAAAAACTACCAAAAAGAAATGGAGTCAAATAGCCACATTTGTGGCCACTTTGATCCCTGCCTTTTTAAATATTAAAATATGATTTTTATTAATTTATTAATTTAACATTAACTTATTAATATTAAAATATGCATCTGCCAGAGTTGTTGGGAGAGACTCAATGAGACGGAGGATGTAAATGTATGTAACACAACATTTGGCATTTGCTATCCAATAAATGTTGGTTCCCACTCTCCTGTTTCCTTTCTACTCTTACTACTTCCTCATCTTCACTCCAGGATTTACGAGCTATATTACCTTGAAGAGTTAATTTTTGTAAGGCTCACCATCTTTGACTATAAAAAGGGAAATATAAATAAGATCAATTTTGCAGGCTTGCTGTTCAATTGAATGGGATATCCATACAAAGCACTCAGCACATAGTCAGTAGTTACTGATTATTGTGATTTTTAAATCATTATTAAACTCTTAAAAATTAAAACAATTGCGGTGCCTGTGTGGCTCACTCGGTTAAGTGTCCGACTTCAGCTCAGGTCATGACTTTGCAGTCTGTGAGTTCGAGCCCTGTGTGGGGCTCTGTGCTGACAGCTCAGAGCCTGGAGCCTGCTTTCGATTCTGTGTCTTTTCCTCTCTACCCACCCACCCCCACTCGTGCTCTATCTCTCTGTCTCTCTCTCAAAAATAAATGTTAAAAAAATTGTTTAATAAATTAAAATATAAAATTAAAACAACTTATTTCTAAGAGGTATAGTTAGAACTCTCATGGAATCATAAAATACTAGATCTGAAGGACCTTAGTTCTGAATAATCATGTGTGGTGGCTCTCAGTTTGGGATGGTACCTGCCCCTGAAGAAAGAACGCATTTGAAACCTGAGAGGGCAGTTTTCAGCTGCCATCATGACTGTGCTACTGGCATTCAGCACCTGGAAGCCGGAATGCAAAACCCCTACCATGTGTCTGAATGGGAAGGACCATCCCATTCAGATGCCAGTCACCCCTCCCCTGAGACACAGAGGGATTCAGCCTCTTTTCTGGGTGCTCAGAGAGGTGAAGATATTTGACCAAGGTCCCAGAGTTAGTCAGCATCAGAGCTGGAACCAAATTTTGTAAGTGTTAACACTGCAAGAATTTTTGCCATCGTTTGCAATTGTCATCAACAGAACATATACATCTCTATTCTTAGCAGTGGCAATTGTCTCTATAAAGTCAGTAAAATCCCTAAGAAAAGAAAAGCCTTACAGGGTGCTTTCCCTACTCTCTCTCCAGGAGCAAGAGAAAGAGAAACAGAGAGAGGACGGAAGATGAGGAGTGTTTTTTTTTTTTTTTTTTCTTTTAATGTTGGATAATAATACATTAGCTTGCTTCACTGGTTCTATTATAGTGAAGGCTGGTGGTAACTCAGTTCCTGAGAACACGGTATTAAAGAGCAGAAGGTTTGATTTCAGTGCTCCTCTGGGCTCATTAGTTTTATACAGAGCGAGTCCCTGTTCTATAATCATAGCACATCATGCATGCATGTTGTGGTAAATGTGTTAAAAAGCAAGAAACTGCCAAACACCCTTAACTTCACTATGACAAAGAGTTCAACTACTTGTCCTGCTGATCGTGGTTCAAGTTCAGCTCAATATTTAGTTTATCTTAATGTGTATAGAGCACCTACTGCTTGGAGAGCACTGTGCTAGAGGCCAAGGGTACTAAAATGAATTCATCGCAGTCCATGGCCTCAAGGAGCTCCAGTGATGAGGGAGAACAAAAATGGAGAGTAATTGTTTCAGTATAGTATTATGATAGAGGTAGAATTATTGATTTATAGAGTAAACTAAGCAAGGAAATTGCGGAAAGGTTTTAGATAACATAGTCACACCAGATGCTTTAATATACCAAAGATAGAGTTTATTGTCATCAGATTAACTGTCTTCTATCACAAATTTGTACATTTGTCTATCTCATTTTCAGATTCAAAATGTATGTAAAGTAAGACAGTCTAAATGTCACCTGGATATGATCTGTGTGTCCTTTGCAGTGTTACTTATGTTTCCTAAGCCTCAGATTCTCCAACCGGGAAAACCTAAGTATTCCTCTATTTACCTCCGAGTATTGTTGCCAGAAGAGAAGGAATCAATGCCTGCGAGTGCTTTATCCATACTATGTGTGATCATACCATTCTCTCTTTCCAGGAAGCTACCATACCTGTAGCGAAGGGGATAATTTGACTCATTTTCACCAAGGGACGATTAGTGAAAGTGTGATCACTGCCCCAAGCAGTTAAGGTGGGTGCACTCTCTCCACAAACCATCTTTCCCCCCTGCGTGGCAACTCTGGAGGCCAGGTGTTCCAGGTGGCCTAACTACAATGCGGAAGAAGGCCATCCAATCTGTACTGGACTTGGTGTCAGAAATAAATGTTTATTTTGCTGTCACTGAGATTTCAGTGCATATGTGTTACTGCAGCATCGTATCGCATATTGACTAACAGGCGTTATAGATGTAAATTTTTATTTTAAAATGCACTAGCATACTTAGATGGTCTCATTACCCGGCAGCCCTGGGAACACTTACTGCATTCTGACAAAGCCTCCGGATCAGCAGTCCTGAGAGTACTTGTTATTCTATCATTAAAAGATTCTCCTGGATGCACAACAAAACCTACATGACCTTCCATCTCTCATTTCTGCTCTCAACACCCCTCCTTCAAGTACTAACTTCAGCCTATATTTTAAAACCCTTTCTCAACTAATGTGTCTGTTACTCTAAAGAGTCAATATTCCAAATAGGTGAGGGGTGCCAGTTTACCAGTTTTGTTCATATTGGAAATTAATGGCTTTGAAAGCTTCTCGAGCTGGACAAGAAAGACGTTGATCACAAGTAAAGGGCTTGCCTACTTCTACCAAGAGACTTGTTACCTACAGGAAAACTGTCAAACAGTATATTAAGAATCTGGAAAGATTCTTAACACAAGACCATTTACTGTGGTATGCATCACAAGTGAAAACATCCCGAATACTCATCACAGTAGCTCTTACTTGCTTTTTTATAGAAGCTCTTGTTGCAGACAATATCAGAAGCTGAAAAATAACAAGTACAATATGTATACAATTATTACAAGATCATAGAGTCATAATGCTCTGGAAATGTCACCTTACCTGTTCTACAGTTTGATCTCTAGTAACATATTCATTACCAACTTTGATTCTAGGATGGATCAAGCCCTTCACCAACTCAGAGGAGTTAATGCCCATGAGGAAAGCAGCTTTGTCAGCATCTGGTCAGAAGAAAGGAAGGAAGGGTTGGATGGAAAGGGGGAGAGAAGAAGGTGGGAGGAAGGAAGGGGGGGGGAGAGGGAAGAGAAAACACTATTTCAATTCATTCAATTATAGCCAAACAAACTCCCCAGAGGACAAAAGGAAGGTATGTTCAGACCTGTATAGCAAGGTAGACTATAGTTTTGAAATAAAATGCTTGAATCTGAAACGTTTAGAAGACTTTACTTCTTGGAAGTGCAAATCAAACCACAATGAAATGCCACCTCACACCCACTAGCCTTGCTATAATCAAAAAGACAGATAATAACAAGAGTTGGTGAAGGTGTAGAGAGATTGGAACCCTCATACATTGTTGGTTGGAATGTAACATGGTAGAGCCACTATGGAAAACAGTTTGAGAGCTACTGAAAAATTCAAGAGAGTTAATCTAGGAACCAGAAATTCTACTGGTGGGTATATACCTAATAGAAGTGAAGACATATGTTCACACCAAAAATTGCACACAAATCTTTCTAGCAATATTATTCATAACGGTCAAAAGTGGAAAAAACCTAAATGTCCATCAACCAATGAATAAACAAAATTCTGTATATAAATACAATGGAAACTTTTTCTGCTATAAAAAAGGAATGAAGTATTGAAGTATGCTTCAATATGGCAAACTTGAAAACGTTATGCTAAGTGAAAGAAGCCAGAAACAAAAGGCCACGCATTGTGTGATTCCAATCATATGAACCATCCAGAACAGGCAAGTCCAAAGAACAGAAAGTAGCCCCTGTGGTTACTAGGGGGAGAAGGGAATAGGGAGTAAGTACCAATGGGTACAGGATTCTTTTCCTGTTTTTTTTCCTCACATTTTTATTTAAATTCCAGTTAGTTAACACACAGTGTAAGATTAGTTTCAGGTGTAGAATAGGGCTCTTTGAAGTAATTGAATGCTCTGGAATTAGATAGTGGTAATAATTACACAATCTTGTGAGTATGATAAAACTCACTGAGCTGTATACTTTAAATGAGTGAATTTTATGGTATGTGAATTACACCTCAGTTGTAAAAAGAAATCTATTTCTTTATCCTGGCCCTCTTCTAAAACAAAATACTTGACACACAGGAAAAATCTCATCTTTATTATTTGCCTATTTTGCCCATCTACATATGCATGTGTAGGTTCTTTCAATGAAACAGGGACTTGGGCATGTAATTCGATAGTTCAAGACATTTTATCAAAAACATTTCTTTTTGGGCCGCCTGGGTGGCTCAGTGGGTTAAGGATCCGACTTTGGCTCAGGTCATGATCTTATTGTTTATGTGTTTGAGCCCCATGTGCTGTGCTGACAGATCAGAGCCTGGAGGCTGCTTCAGATTCTGTGTCTCCATCTCTCTCTGTCCCTCCCCCCACTCGCGCTCTGTCTCTCTCTCTCTCTCAAAAATAAATAAACATTAAAAAAAATTAAAAACAAAACAAAACCTTTCTTTTCCTACCGTCTCTGTTTGCTCCATAGTGCCCTCTGCTGCCCAACAAATATACTTACAACCCACACAATTGGCATTATTCTAAATCAGTGCTTCCATTTTCTAAGGAAAGTGGGGAAGAAAGAATAAACATGTATCACATCATGTGTTAAAAAATGACAATACAAAAGAATGCCACAGGCAAAAAGTTATAAGCACACTCCAATTATAGATTTCTTTAGTTGTCAAGCCAAAGGAATATTTTGCTCATCTAACCCCTCTGCTATACCTTACATTTTTATATGAATTCTGAGATATGCTAGTATCTCTGATGTAGTCACTTTATGAAACAATGTCTTACAAGAGGTGAAAATGCAGTCTTTCATTACTTCACTAAGGAGTAAAAAAATTTCCTGAGCAATAACCACAAATAGGGAGTAAAGTAAAAACAAAGAACAATTAGAGAACTGTATGTCACTTGTATTAACTATATCCATTTCCTTTTGTGGGCTTTTGAAACTTTCACAAAGGATTAAAAAGCTTGAAATATTTATTTTCTTGTTAACTAAGATCAATATATATTATACATACATTTCTACAGGCTACACACCTACTCTATGTCAGAGATAATGGCCCAGGTACTCAGTTGCTATGAAACCTTTCAAAATGCAAAGCCTATTTGGGGAAATAAATGGGAAATCAAAAGTAGAGCAGACGTGCTCATCCTATGCTGAGATATCCCTGCTAAGAGTGCCATATTTGGAGACAAAAGCATGATTATTTCAAGTTGAGAATCCGATGGATCAGAATCATAGCCTTTTTGCACTGGAAGAAACTTTAAAGAGCACATGACCTAGAATTAAAAAATATTTTAAAAAAGAGAAATGTAATGTGCCTGATGAATCTGAGTGGAAATGAATTCTAACTGACAATGTGAAAAATGAACAGTTCCTACAATATCTGTTCAAAAAAAAAAAAAAGGAGTTCAGTTTTCTGAGCTTTGGAAGCATTCAGATGGACAATACAGGTAATAATAGTCTCAAACTCATACCTCCTTTTTCCAGTGTTAAGGACAGTCTTTTGAGTCTATTTTTATCCATGAACAAAGGAAACTCAAATTCTCTGTACAGTATCCCACCTTAAGCTCTAACAGAAATAGCATCCAACATTACAGAATTATTTGCCACCCACTCCACAGACAGTCAAGTGTCTACAGACAGAGAAGTGGTATACCTTGCATTTATCCTACAGGTGGATATTACACATTCTTCAGTTTTTCGTTGTTTTGTTTTGTTTAGACAGAAAACAGTACTTGTCATCTTGCTCTAAAAAATAAGTGACTTCATTTGCACTAAAAGTTTCACAACCAAGATGAAAATAGTTTAAATCTATGAATAAATATCCATCAGACAGTAAGGAAATGATATTATGAACAAAGCAAGGTCTGTAAACACATTTTCATCATGTAAACTGATATGTTCTGAAAAGAGGCTTTATGAAATTCCCACCATCATGCCCCAGGACCTTGTGAATAAACCCAGGGATTTTTAATTAGGCTGTCTGGTCTTACCTGGGAGAGGCAATGTTTAGCTAGAGCAGGTGTTCTCACACATTGGCATGAATCAAAATACCCCGGAGAGCTCATAAAGGTACAAAGGACTGAGCTTGCTGAAGGTGGTTGGGTCTGGACCTGTTTTTATCATGTTCCCCAGGTGCTTCTGACATACATGAAGATTTGAGAACACAGTCCATATTATAGTGGTCCTCAATCTTGGCTGCACAGTGGGGTCACCTGGTAAGTTGTAAAAAAGACAATGATGCCTGTACTTATACCCATGATTAGTATTCTTTGGTCTGGGTGAGGGCTGAGCTTCAGAAATTTCAAAGCTCGCCGGTGAGTCCAATGTGCAGCCAAATTGGAAAACTATTCTCTTAAGAATGGTAACCAGGTTTAGTAAGTACGTTTTGAAGTCAAGAAGGTAGAACAAAGTCTGGCTTTACCTGAAAACAAGTAAGGGGGTAGAGAAAAACAAAAGGCAATCTTTTCCAACTTTACAATTTCATCCCAGTTCAATCCCATATGTAAACAACCAGATATAAAGAAAGGAACAAAATCCAGTTTTGTCAATCCTGGCTGATGTAAAGAGGGGTTAGAAGAATGACATTTAAGTGTTAGCCTTTCAAGTAGGGTTCTAATATGATTTCTGAGCTGTTCACATTTCGCTATTATTATTGAATAAAGTTTACTAAGCACTTACTATGTGCAAGGCCTAAGTGCTAGATGCTGTAGCAAGAGAGATAAACAAGACAAAAAAATTGGGGCATCAAGGAGTTTATAATCCATGAAAGTAAATAAAACAGAAAAAAATAACAAGTCAGTAAAACAACTTCTTATCAAAGACAAAGAAATCGATTATTAGGAAAGTTTGAAAGAGGAAGGAATCCCTTAGGACTGTCTGACCAAGGAAGATTTCAAAAAGAAATAGTATTTGATCTGAGCCTTGAAAGATGAGAATGGTTTAATAGGCAAATACAGGAGGAGCACCTGGGTGGCTCAGTTGGTTAAGTGTCCAACTTTGGTTCAGGTCATGATCTCACCGTTCATGAGTTCAAGGCCTGCATTGGGCTCTGTGCTGACAGCCTGAAGCCTGCTTTGGATTTTGTGTTTCTCTCTCTGTCTTCCTCTCACTCACTTGTGCTCTGATTCTCTCTCAAAAATAAATAAACATTAAAAAAAAATTTTTAATAATAATAGGCAAATACAGGTGAACAAGAATACCTGAGACAGATCAGCATGACTTACAGGCACTGCAGCAGGCCAGAGCATGCCTGGTCAAACTGGACCACAAAGTCAGGGAGTGAGCAATAAACAGAAAAGCGGGTGATTTCTGGTCACAGAAGACATCTGATGCCACTCACTATAAGGTATTCATTAAATAATGGAGAAACAGTAAAGGGACTTTTAGTAAAGCAATGGCATAGAGTCAGGCTTCACAATGATTAATTTTGTGCAGGTGTGCAAGACAGACCAGAGCAGGAAGAGTAGAAAGAAAGTGAACCCACTGCAAGATGCCAACATGCAAAGTGCTGATGGTCTAAACTGGTAATAAGAAAGGGAAAAAAAGACTGAGAAACTTGACTAAGAGGTTCTGACCTGAGAAGTGGAGAGAAGAGCAGAGCATGAATACAAATAGAGAAGTCAATAGAAAGACATCTCGTCTCGCGGGAGGAGACGAGAATACAATGAGTTTTAGCCACACAGTTTAGGATACCAGGTGATTATGCCATAGGAAGTTAGGAATGTGGGGTTGGCACTCAAGAAAGACGTAAAGGCAAGAATGCCCCCTTCAGTTTAGGTGCCTTCTCTCTTTCCACCCTCTTGTCCATCTGTCCAGCTCCTTCAATCCTCCCTCTATGGTTAATTGGGGGGAAAAATCACCAACGCTTAATAGATTAAGAGCCCTAAGAAATCAGTGAGAAAGTTGATTGTTTCCAACAAAAATGTTCAGTTTTTTTTAATGTTTATTTTTTATGTTGAGAGAGAGAGCATGAGCTGGGGAGGGGAAGAGAGAAAGAGAGACAGAGAGAAAGACAGAGAGAGAGAGCATCCCAAGCAGGTTCCATGCTGTCAGGGCAGAGCCTGACATGGGGCTCCATGTCACAAATTGGGAGATCACAACCTGAGCTGAAATCAAGAGTTGTAGGGGCGCCTGGGTGGCTCAGTCGGTTGAGCGTCCGACTTCGGCTCAGGTCATGATCTCACAGTCTGTGAGTTCGAGCCCCGCGTTGGGCTCTGTGCTGACAGCTCAGAGCCTGGAGCCTGCTTCCGATTCTGTATCTCCCTCTCTCTTTGCCCCTCCCCCGCTCATGCTCTGTCTCCGTCTCTGTCAAAAAGAAAAATAAACATTAAAAAAAAAAAAAAAGAGGTGGATGCCCAACTGATGGAACCACCCACACACCCCCAAAATGTGCTCAATTTAAAAGTGGGCTAAGGATGGAAATAAAAATCTGAAAAAGAAATGATGCAAATGCGTCAGAACACACAAAAATTAACTTTATTAATATTTAAATAAAAAACAAAACTTGGCTATTTGGCAAGAGAAAGAACTGTTAATGTTAGTGAACACAGTGAGAAAGTTACTCTCAAAGCTGCTAATAGGAATATAAATGGCAAAACATAGGGCAGCTTGAGAGAAAAATTTACTTTTAGAAGTTTATTCTAAGAAAATTATATATATCTTTGAATTTGTAAGGGTGTTCACCAAAATTTTGTTCATGATGGTAAAAATCTGGAAATAAATTATTCAATAAGAAATATTTAAGCTAATTATCCATACATGGGACACTTTATAACCATCTAAAAAGTTATTGCAGAAAATATGGAAGATGTTCACATATAATTTAGTGAAAAACTCTAGAATGAAACAACATGAAAAGCATGAACATATATATTTTGTTTAAAAAAGTTCTCTGTGCATATTCAACTATAAAAACACAGGAAAGATGTGTCCTCTGGCATTAGCAGTGATTGTCCCTGAGTAAGTAGGATTTTTTAAACAAATAATCATGTGCCAGGCACTTTTTTAAAACCCAGAAACACAGCACTGAACACACCAAATTAAGTCCCTGTTGGTCAATAAAAAATAGCTGTGTGAATGACATGAAGAAAAATATTCAGGTTAAGGAGAAAGAGAGTGATCAGGAGGCAGCGGGAGTGGTCAGGGAAGTCACCATTGAAGAAGACACCTTAATAAAATGAGGGAGTAAGCCATGAGGATGCCTAGGAAAAAAGAGCTCCCGATGGAAGGAGAAGTCGTGAAAAAGTCCTGAAACAAGGAGCTCCTATGCTCTAAGAAGAGCCAACAGACCAGTAGGGCTGAATGAAGGGAATGACAGAAGGGGAAATGGTAGATGAAGTTTCTGTACCCTATTTCGGGGACATAGGTTGGTAGTGGGGGTGGTGATGATTCCACACCAAGCAATTCTGTGACACCAGCTGGGTGTCCTATGCTGGGTGCCCTACAATTCAACCCAATTCTACCTGAATGGGTAGCATCAGATTGCATGGGTTCAGTTCCATGAGACTATTCTCCCCCTCCTCCACTTCAGATGACAATGACAAATCCAGGTTGTCTCTTGGGCTACCGACTCAGGCTGTAGATCCGTGGTTCCAATGACCCTCTCCTCAGGTTCAATTAATTTGCTAGGGGTTCACAGAATTCAAGGAAATATATTACTTACTATATCAATAATTCATTATAAAAACAAATCACTCAGGAATAGCCAGATGGAATAGATGGCATAGGGCAAGGTATAGAAAAAGAGTGCAAAGCTTCCATGCCCTAAACACACACTGTCTTCCCAAATCTCCATATGTTCACCAACCCAGAAGCTCTCTAAACCTGTCCTTTTGGGTTTTTATGGAGGCTTCACTACACGGACATGACTAATTAAATCATTGGTCATTGTGATGGAACTAAATCTTTAGCCTCTCTCCTCTCCCCTGTTGGAGGTGGGACTGAAAGTTCCATCTCTCTAACCACCTGGTTAGTTCCAATGGTGACCAGCTCCCATCCTTAGTTACAGTCCAAAAGTCGACTCATTAACATAACAAAAGCACCTTTATTGCTCTCATCACTTAGAAAATTCCAAAAGTTTTAAGAACTCTGTGCCAGAAACTTGAGTTTAATAAAAAGTTAATAAAAAATGTAATTTTTTATTAAAAATCACAATATCAAAAAAAGTCACAGTATCACAGTAGGAGATGGGATTAGAGAGATTTAGAGGTATCACAGAGGATGAGGCTATGAAGGGAACTTGGGGCTTATTTTAAGTAACATGGGAGCTATTAGTGAGTCTAGAGCAAGGAGAGGGCATGAATGGACTTACACTATGAAAGAGTCACCATTGGCTGTTCTGTGCAGAACTATCAGTCATGAGACAAGAGTGAAGACAGGGAGACCAATAAAGAAGCTATTTCAATAATCTTGTAAGAAATGATGCCTCGGGCTAGATGCTAACAGTAGACATGGTCATGGTGTGTAAGTAGTTATGAGTTTTATACATATTTAAAGGTAGATACAGCAAGGCAGAGACAAAGGAGTTCACGATGATGCTAAGTGTTAGGGCAACTGAGAGAATCCAGTTGACATTTACTAAAAACTGAGAAATGAAGAGAAATGAAGAGCAGGGGTGGGGTGAGATGAAGAATTTAATTCTACACAGGTTGAATTTGAGATGACCACCTAAGAAATCAGAAAAGATTCAAGGATCAAGCCCAGCATCTCTATAGCATTTAGAAGTGGGAAAGATGAGGATAGTCCAGCAAAGACTCTGAGAAGGAACCACTGGGGAGATTGGAGGATATTATGTACATCATTTTCTTGTATGTATTTTATGATAAATAAGTATGCCTAGCTTTCATAATGAGAACAATTCTTCAAAAAACCTGTTTCAAAGAGTGTAAAAAGCAAAAACAAAACAAAACCAAAAAACAAAAACACAACAACAAAAAAAGCAACAAAATAAGATGTCATAAAAGCACATTTTAATATGTTAATATAAGATGTTTACACAAGCATCAGGTCACATTCCTTCACTTCATTCTCATCTGTGCTCAAGTGTTCTCTTTCCTGAGGCGATTTTCTGACTACAAGAACCTTCAAATCCCGATTATGCTTTATTCTTCTACTCTGCTTTATTGTTTTCATTATGACTTCATGTGTGTTTGTCTGCTTATGTATAATGGTCTATCTCCCACACTAGGTAGTCAGGACAGGGATGATCTCATGTGCACAGGTATATCCTGAGCACCAAAACAGCCCCTGGCACAGACTGGCCTCAAAAATTATTCATTAAACAATTAAAAAACAAACAACCCAATTCAAAAGTGGGCAAAGTACTTGAATTAATATTTTTCCGGAGAAGATATCCAAATGGCCAATAAACACATGACAAAATACTCAACATGCCTAATCATCAGGAAATGCAAATCAAAACCACAAGAAGATACTACTTTATACCCATTAGGATAGCTATTACAATTTTTTTTTTTTTTTTTAAGAATTGAAATCAGGGACTTGAATGGATATTTAAACACCAATGTTCGCAGTAGCATTAATCATAGTAGTGAAAGGTAGAAGCAACTTGAGTGTCTGTAAGTGGATAAATGGATAAACAAAATGTGAAATATATATACAACGGAATATTATTCATTTCTTAAAAAGGAATGAAATTCTGACATATACTATAACATGAATCTTGAAGACATTATACTAAGTGAAATAAGCCAGACATAGAAAGACAAATACTGTATGATTTCACTTACCTAAATACCTAGAGTAGGCAAATTCATAGAGACAGAAAATAGATTAATGGTTGACAGGGGTTCAGAAAATGGGGTAATAGGGAATTATTAATAGGTACAGAATTTCAGTTTCAGATGATGAAAAAAGTTCTGGAGATGAAGAGTGGTGATGGTTGTACAACAATGTGAATACGCTTAACGTCACTGAACTATATACTTAAAAACAGTTAAAATGGTAAATTTTATGTTATGGATATTTTAGCACAATTGAAAACAAAAAATTTTAAGAAATTACTTGTTGAAAGATTTGAATGAATGGGTTTTCTCTTTTTTGCTTTAGCAGCCAGGAATTTTAGTATTAAATGAAATAATTATAATAACTATGCTTCCTTCCCTTTTTTTTTTTAAAGCTTATTCATTTATTTTGAGAGAGAGAGAATGTGAATGAGTGGGAGAAGGGCAGAGAGAGAGAGAGGGAAAGAGAGGGAGAGAGAGAATCCCAAGCAGGCTCCATGCAGTCAGGTCAGAGCCCCACACAGGGCTCAGTCTCACTGATTGTGAGATCACGACCTGAACTGAAATCAAGAGCTGGACGTGTAACTGAGCCACCCAGATGCCCTGCTTCTTTCTTTTCATAAGGAGGATGCCTCAATTTTTTTTGGTAAGCAGGCAAGACTATAAAGTTTTTTTTTTTAATATTTATTTTTGAGAGTGGGGGGAGAGAGGCAGAGAGAGAAAATCCGAATCTGAAGCTGGCTCCAGGCTCCAAGCTATCAGCACAGAACCTGATGTGGGTCTCGAACTCATGAACCGCAAGATCATGACCTGAGCTGAAGTCAGACGGGACGCTTAACCAACTGAGCCACCCAGATGCCCCAAGAATATAGATGTTTTAATGTGAATATAAAACAAAGGGAAATGAAGCCATTGTACTCTCAACCCAATGGAAACTCTACTTTGGGAATTCTAAAGATCTTTGTTCACACCTCCATTATGTCATTTAATACATCTTCTGGTAATTTCCTCCTTTCTCTGTTTTTCTCAGCAGACTATGTGCTGACAGAAGGGCTTTCTCCTAGTTAATCCTATAGTACCCAAGTTTAGCAAATTTACTAGCATTGTCAATAATTAAGGAAAGCTTCTCATTCTGAAATATTGGAATTATACATCAGAATGATGGTTAAGAGAAGAATTTTGAGGAGAAACAATTGAGGGAGATTGCTGATCAGTTTCAATGTTTTCAAAATCTAAGAGGCAAGGTAACTGCAAGGAAAAGGGAGCAGGGCTGGGCTCAGGGATTTGAACAGAATATATGCCACGGCCTCAAAGCAATTCTTACTTTCTGTGCCATCTGCTTCCACTTGCTCTTCTCTGGGTTTCTGTTTAAATTTCATGTTTCCAAAGTGCAGGATGGCTCCAATGAGTTTGTAAGATCCATACTTCTCGTCAGGAAGGAAGCCCAAGATGTCCATGGCCCGCTGTAAAAAGAGAAACAGATGGCCATATCTTCATTTGCCTAATGGCTGCAGTAAGCACCTCACCCCTGCTGTGTGTCACACATCCCTACACTCCATAGGCTGTCAAAGGGAATGAAACAGATCGCCACAGCCCGAGGTGTGACAGCTCTGTTCAAAGCAATGCAAATCGGGCCTGTTGGCACTTGGTCACCCGCAGTCTGCTTATCCCTTTAAAAGAGAATTAGGAAGGCTTGTTTAATTTCCAGTAGTTTTAGAACTTTCCTTGGATGCCCTGCTCCTCTCTTCTCCCTTCTAGCCATTGATCATTAACTTGCTATATAAGGTAAATGGTTTTGTCTTCTATTGTAATGGCAGAAAGTAACACTATATCTGGTGGGTTGCTTATTTTGGAGGCTCCTATACATTTCCCCCAGACATACTTTATTCAAAGACTGGCAAAAGGAAGTGTTTCAGAAAAGAAAAAGCCATGTCACTGAAGACCTAAATCTTAAGAAGCCACTGCACGTGGTAAGATGTGTGTTCTCACACACTCCAATAGGGTAGAAATCGGTACAATCTTTCTAGTAGTTAATTTAGAATATGTATCAAGAGACTATAAAGAATTCATAATCCTTACCTAGTAAGTTCACTTTTGGGAATCTAGCATAAGGTGAATCTAATATACAGAAAAAACATTTGCCTATAAACATTTACCACAGCTAAACACAGTACAGGACAAATGTATGATCAAATATTAAATATTCATTTAAATGTTTATGAAGAGTTCGTAATAACACTGAAAATGTTTATAAGATTAATCAAAAAAGCAAACTCTGTATACCAAGTAGTATATACAGTGTGATTATGATCTTTTATTTAAAAAAAAAATCTTCCCAAACCAACTACATAGTAGCAACCCCAAATAGAAAAAAAAAAAAAAAAAGAACAAAGACTATAAAGATATACCAAATAAAAACAGTGGGTGTCACTGAGTTGAAACATCTACCCATGTTGCCACATGTTCCAAAGTTACCATACTGACCAATGTGCACTTTTACAGTTAGTAGACTTTGAACAGCCACAGATCTAACGGGGCTCCTTTCACCCTCCACCCCCAGAGGAAGGAAAGTCACTTCTCCTGGACCCTTCAGAAGGAAGATCTGAAATGCTTTCATTTCTCATTGTTATTACCAGACTTTGGTAACTAACAAGCCTTACATCTGTGGCCAGCAATTCTTCAGCATCATCCCAGCTGTCCATAGCAACTACTCCATGAGAGCAAAAGGGAAAGTCAGAGGGATTTCCAGACACCAGGAGCATGTCTGCAGTGGGAAAACCATCAGTTAAACAGTCAGAGAAATACACAAGGCTTTAGAAAATAATTGACCTATATTCACAGTTTATTCTTACAGCTGATAGCGCACTTGTAAACAAGCCAAAATAAAATCCATATTCTTCAGCCAAACCTCTGCAATCAAATTTTGCCCTCTATTAACTTGTCAGTCATGTGTTAATGCCTCCCAAGAGAAGACCAGGCAGACCAAATCCAAAAGCAGATTCAATTGCAGCAGCTTGAATTGGTGTGAAAACAAAAACAAAAACAAAACAAACAAACAACAAAAAACCCAGATAATGTGGGTTGGCAAAACTTTGAAAACAGAAATTTGGCCTAGATACATGGTTGAGGGCAGAGGCCAAAAAAATGTTTTGTAAAATTATAAGTGTAAGAGGCCTGAATTTCAAAGGCTGGGAAACAGGCAGACCCTGGGGTTAGCACCCAGGAAACATTAGCAATGTAATACTGTCATATCATGTCCTTCCTATTGGGAGACTGAGTCTGTCTTTCAAGGGATCCATAAATCAGCCTCTGTGTTCAGCACTGCACCTCTGATATGTCTAAGACTCCTGACATGATTCACTTAGGAAACATAATGCAGGCAGAAACCAAGGCAGGCTGTCAGCAGCACATCAGCGACTGACTTGGCCAAATCACATTCACTGCTTAATGCCTAACATTTGCTTCCAACGAAGTTTCTTTGAGCTGATCTGATTTTCGTATTTGTCACTCAGCAAAGTGAAGCTGCTACCCTGAACCCCAAATCTCAGAAACAAATTGCACTTTGCGAATGTTCATGGCAGCTTTATTTGGAAACAACCCAACTCTCCATCAAGAGTTAACAAACTGTTGGATATCCATACAACAGATTATTACTCAGCAAACAAAGGAATGAACTATGAACTATGTATGCTATGGCATGGAAGAATCTCCAAATAATTATGCTGAGTGAAAGCCAGACAGCAAAAGAGTATATACTGTGTGATTCCAAATTATAAAATTCAAGAAAATGTAATCTAATCTATGGTGACAGAAAGCATATTAGTACTTGCCAAGGGACTGGGTGGGAAGGGAGAAACAGAGGAGTGAGAACAGGTTGGGGGGGATTATAAAAGATCATGAGAAAACTTTTGAATGGATACATGAATTATCTGGATTACGGTGATGGTCGCAGGCATATATACATATGTCAACACTTACATTTATGTCGATAATGCTTCAAAGAAGCTATTTTATAAAAGTTAAAAAGTAAAAAGAAATTGAACCAGCCCAAAGGAAATCATGCCGAAGGCAAGTACTGTATTTATAGTATTTAATGTATATTTAATAGAAATATAATCCTTAAATTCTTACTTGAATGATTCAAAGATCCTTTAAATGTTAATACTTCCCAAGAATCTCTTTATATTCTTTCTCATGCCTCACTTTATATCAACAAATATTTGCTGAGTTCAAACTATGTGCCAGGCATTGTAAGTTTTAGAGATACATCAGTGAGAAGAAAAAAAAAAATCCTGCCCTCATGAAGTTTATATCCTAATAGGAGGAGACAAGAGACAGAAATGTTAAGAATAAGTAAAATGCATGAAAACATATGGGATGTAAGATGGTGATAAGTGCCATGGAGAAAAATAGCAGGGAAAGGGAATAAAAAGTATTGGCAATATGGGGGCACCTGGCTGGCTCAGTCAGGTGGAGCATGCAACTTTTGCTCTCCGGGTTGTAAGTCTAAGCCCCACATTGGGTGTAGAGAGTACTTAAAAATAAAATCTTAAAAACAAAAAAAGTATTGGTGATACAGAGTTACAATTTTCAAGAAAGTGATGAGGGAAGGCCTCTACAAGGTGACATTTCAGTAAAGACCTGCAAGAGTTGAGGGAGAGAACCGTGGAGATAAATGAGGGAGAATGTTCTAGATAGAGAAGAGCAAATGCAAAGGCCCTGAGGGGGAAGTTTGCCTGGCATTTTGAGTGGCTAAAGTGGGTCAGGAACGGGCAAATGAAGGAAGTGGGAAATAGTAGGTTTGAGGTCCGAGAGGCATCAAGAGGACAGATGATAGCTCCTTACAGGCCAGAGTGAGGATTTGGGCATTTATGCTCGGTATGAGACAGGAAGCTATTGAAGCTTTTTGAGCAGAGGAGTAACATCATCTGATTTATTATTATTATTATTATTATTATTATTATTATTATATTTACCATGGCTGTTGGGTTGAAGACAGAGGAAGCAAGGGTGGAAGCAGGAATACCAGGCAGGAGATGGTTAACTAATCCAGGAGAGAGGTGATGGTATTTGATCAGGGCAGTACCAACAAAGATGGTAAGAAGGCTTTTGAAAGTAGATGGAACAAGTGAGAATAAGGTGGGAGAAACAGATAATCAAAGGTAATTCCAAGGGTTTGTGGTGAGTCAAGCGGAAGGGTAGAGCTGCCTTCAATAGCCCTGGGAAACACTGTGGTAGCAGCAGGTGTGGGAGGGTGGTTCAGGAACAGGTCTCAGGCACGTTAAATTTGAGATGCCTATGCATGCCTATAGCATGGAAGATTCTCAAAATAATTACACAGAGTGAAAGAAGCCAGACAATAAAAGAGTAGATACCATGTAATTTCATCTTATAAATTTCCAGAAAATATTTTTTCACTTAAAGTGCTTTATACTTGTGTAAGCTAAACAGAAATGTACACACTGAAATCTCAAAAACCCTGAGGCATGCCCATTAACCTTGTTGTGGGTTCTTCTACAGGTCTTTCTTTTTTCCATAGGAATTTCCCTCAAACATCTAAAACCCATAGTTTTTACTATATACACAGCCTAAACCACAGCAATCTATGATTCTGTCATTTTACACTGTGAAAAATCCTCAAAAACTAGTGGTACAATAGAAAAAAAATCACAAGTAAATTTCATTATATGTCAGTCATATAAGGTGGTCCTTCTCCAAACCAAGTAGAGAAATAAGGGTCAATTAGCTAGGAGTCTAAAATACTGGAGATAAGTCTGAACTCCAAACTGTGGAAATCATCCAATAGAAACTATCTTTATAACTGTCGGCTTATTGTGCAGCCATTATGGAAAACAGAATGGAGGTTCCTCAAACCTTACACTAGTAGGTATTTATCCAAAGGATACAAAAATACTGATTTGAAGGGTCACATGCACTCCAGTGTTTATAGAAACACTATCAACAATAGCCAAATTATAGAAAGAGCCCAAATGTCCATCAACTGTTGATACACTAACACACACACACACACACACACACACACACACGCAATGAACTATTACTCAGCCATCAAAAAGAATGAAATCTTGCCATTTGCAATGGTGTGGATGGAACTAGTGTATTATGCTAAATGAAATAAATCAATCAGAAAGACAAATACCATATGATTTCTCTCACTTGTGGAATTTAA
The DNA here is from genome assembly GCF_046562875.1 of Panthera onca. NCBI lineage: Eukaryota > Metazoa > Chordata > Mammalia > Carnivora > Felidae > Panthera > Panthera onca. Next base: position 55,360,150 of record NC_138347.1, read on the forward strand.
GAAGCAAAACAGATGAATGTAGGGGAAGGGAAATAAAAATTAAAATAATAACAGAGAGGGAGGCAAACCATAAGAGACTCTTAACTATAGAGAACAAACTGAGCGTTGCTGGAGGGGAGAAGGGTGGGGGAATGGGTTAAATGAATGAGGGGCATTAAGAAGGGCACTTGTTGGGATGAGAACTAGGTTTCATATATAAGTGATGGATCACTGGGTCCTACCCCTGAACTCAATACTATACTGTATGTTAACTAACTTGAATTTAAATAAAATCTTGAAAGAAAAAAAAAAATGTCTACAGGAGGTCACCACAAGATAGATGCAAGGACTGAGCCCCAGGGCACTCTAAAGTCACAGGCCAGATGAAAAAGAGAGACCCACAAAGAAATACCCAGAGATTTAGGAGAGGAACAAGGGAGGGTGGTGTACTAGAAGCCAAGAGGAGAGATTTTCAAGGAGGAATGGGTAATCAGTGGTGTCAAATATTGTCATAACTCTAAAGGTCAAAAAATCTCTATACATTCTTTTTACAAGGCTCATTTGTAGTTTTAGTGATGACTCGAACCTATGTTTTCTGAGTTCCAGACCTAGAATTCCAACTTCCTACTAGACATTTCAGTGCAGGTGGCCATAAGTAGCTCAAACCCAACCCTATCAAAACCGAATCCAGGGTATTTACCATGCCTGCCCTGAAGCTATGCCTCTTCTGTGGTTCATTATGCTGGTGAATGCAAGGCTGTAGCCAGGCCTGACACCAAGGGGCCTTAAAATCTTGTCCTCTCACCTCCTTTACAGCCAAATACAGACATCATTTCCATGTCTTTCCAATCAAAGTATCTGCTTACTCTTCTTTCTCTAGAATAGGTGTATGATATGGGAGGAGGTAAGGATACAAAAACAACATGGTCCTCTCCCTGTAGGAGGCTACAGGAATCACACACCTAACCAGTGCTATCACACACCCACTTTTTAGTGTGGGGGATGTTTCAGTTGGATGTTTCAATTTACATAAAAAAACAAAAAAACAAAAAACAAAAAGAACCTACCTTCTAAAATTGTTTTGCCAAGAATTACCTTTTAGACCATTCTGAATTGTAACAATTCATATACTTTTCATTTTACACTCATACTGATTAAATTTTTTTAATGTTTATTTATTTTTGCGAGAGACAGAGACAGAATGTGAGTGGGTTAGGGGCAGAAGAGAGAGGGAGACACAGAACCCGAAGCAGGCTCCAGGCTCTGAGCTATCAGCACAGAGCCCGACGTGGGGCTCGAACTCAGGAACTGTGAGATCATGACCTGAGCTGAAGTCAGACGCTCAACCGACTGAGCCACCCAGGCGCCCCTACACTAATACTTATTAGGTTATTTTTGATCATTTTCATTTTGGTTGTGATGACCAAAGGTGCTATATTTGACATTATTTTCTCTATGTTGAATATAGGAAAATAGAAACCTGGAAAGCCCCATGACTTGCCCAGGACACAATTAATAGTATATTGAATTTAAAACACAGTCTCTAGTATTTTTTTAAATTTTATTTGAGAGAAAGAGAGAGCTGGGGGAGGGGCAGAGAGGGAGGAAGACAGAGAATCCTAAGCATGCTTCCTGCTCAGCACAGAGCCTGATGTGGGGCTCTATCCCACGACCCTGGGATTATGACCCGAGCTGAAATCAAGAGTCGGATGCTCAACCAACTGAGCCACCCAAGTGCCCCTAGTCTCTAGTATTTCTGTTAGACTAAGCCACCTACCTACTCGAACCTGTGTTTGTAACTATAATCATAATTCCTTTCCTCCTTTGCATAGACAGAAGGAGAGTCTTGCTTCCAGATACACTTCTGGAAGTTATAAAGGATACTTAATGGGCTTTTGCTTTATCTCACTAACCAGAAATATGGCTGATGCATTGGCCTAATCATCTGGAGCAGATATAGTCACAATGAAGTGGTGGCTCTAAAAAATGTACAAACTAAATGCCTGAGTGTTTGAGGAACTCCGAAAGGCCTTTAGCTCAAAACATCTTCCCCCCTGGGCCTTATCAAAATTTGTTTTCAAGGAGCAATTAATTTTAATTGGGGTGAGGCTTGAAGTTACCTTGGAATATCATGTTAACAGAGATTCCTTTATTTAATTAATTTCATTTCTACCAAGAGAAATGGCCAAGAGAGAATGGAAAAAAAGCAAACAGTGAATACATTTTTGTGAGGCACTTATTAGGGCCAGGAAGACTATCTAGGCCACTAAAGGCCCACACACAAGATTGTTGACCAGGCTGTGGGCATGTGGAGAATGGGGGAGATTTTCAGGAGGGCTGGAGAGAGCACAGACAGGGGGCACGAGAGGATGCTAAAAGTCAACTGCTTCACAACCACAAAATGTGCCGGTGTCATTTCTAGATGTCTCTCTTCAATAGCAGATTCAGAGAGCCCTTTAAGAGTGAGTATTTTATCATTCAAGGCTGTTTTCCATGTCATCTTGACATTAAATTTTACTTTTTGCATGGATGGCTGAATGCTCTCCAAGATTTAGCTGAGTTCACTATGAAAAGGAGCAAAACTAACCATTGGACAAAAAAAAAAAAAACAAAAACAAAAACAAAAAACACCTTAAAATCACAAAGTTCTGTAGCTAGTCCCTCTATGCCACATAAGTCATCATTACCAATTTCTCACACTGCCATGTACCTCTGAAGAGGTTGTACACTGCCCAGCTCCAGAAAGAATCATTCGCATAGTCTACAGCTTGAATAGCATTCTCTAGAGTTAGGCCAGGCACCACCACCACACGCACATCTTGTTCCTCCTAACAACCAGTGGGGAGAAAAGGGAGTAAAGATATGAGACTAGTTCAAGAGAGACATAATGGGTAAAAGGAGTACAACTTAATATGCTCCGGACTAGGAGGTCCAGATGCTGATACTTTCTTCCTCCAGATGCATTCAGGCCACTAGTAGATGGATCAGGCACACCTCTTGGCAACTTCCACACTGCCTTACTGCCACATACTAAAGTGAGCACTTAGAGCAGTAAGCAAAATGTTAGGGATTCCAAGAGACAAGGTCATGTTTCTGACCTTTCACCCTAGAGTTTCTACACTAGTTGAATAGCAAGAATGGGTACGATAAATGAATAGAAAAAAATAGTAAAGGAGAGAAGAAAAAATAGGAAGGTATATGCAGCACCAATCTATACAGTTGGTATTAAGAATTAAGGAATTTCAAGGGGCCGTGTCTAAAGGGACTAAGAAAGTGAGTTTTAGCCATGGCTTGAACAAGGGTGAGCCTAAACTGAAAGGGAGTAAAGGCATGTTCCAGACCATGTAGAGACTAATTGGGGCCTGACTTTGGGGTAACCCATCACCCCATTTCCTAGGCTTCTTCAGTGGGTGGCCAGCCTCTTGACTGATTTTCCATATCCAGTTCTTCTATAATAGTTCTATAATAGGAAATTTGGACATTATCCTTATGTTGCTAAGATGTGTTCTCCTGTATCAATTCTTGGGAGATCTTTCTGAAGATCTCCTTTGGCAAACATGAATAAAAAGAGTTCAAATTTTAAAATGTCCCAAAGAATGACCAGTGGTGAGAACAAGTGGACTGACAATACCCAATATGGACCACCAGATGTCAGCCTTTGTACACTAATCAATCTCTGCAGCCCCCAAAGACTCCACAAGATCAATGAATTCAAGATAAGCATGCTTTTTCCATAGCAGCCCAGAGCCCTCAGATGGTTCTATTAGTAAACAGCTCCCCAAGCCTTGCAGTCACTGCTGGTACTTACATTGGACCCTCTGTGTCACATACCCTGTACAGCATAGAAATTTGTGCCAAGAATGTTAGATTTGGCAGGGCTAATCAAAGGGAGATTAAAAAAAAATCTGTTCAAGGTTAGGTGGAGGGAAAGTGAGAAGAATAGTTGCTGCTTTCATATCACCTATTGTGCCTGTGGCAAATTTTCCAGTTTGCAGATATTTCCCCATTCAGTAAGAGCTCTTTGAAGTTGAAGGCCATGTGGTCAAAACACAGCCAAGTGTATGATTAGTATACTTAATCTAGGATAACAGGCTGGGAGGATTGTTCTCCATCAATTTGCTCGCCTGGATCTTCTATCTCATCCCACATCCATTCCTGTGGGAGCATCATTGTCCTCAGTGGTTTACCTCATATGCAAGACCTTTGCAATCCAATCAATTTGTCATTCTCCCCATCCAATGACTTCCCATAGCACCTAAAATTCACTATAAACTCTGCCAAAGCCTGTAAGACGCTGCTTGATCTGGCCCTGCCCATCTCCCCCTTCGTTACCTTCTCTCCACCACCTGCAAGGGACATTTTGCTATTTCAAGAGTAAACCAAATTCATTCCTGCCTCAGCGTCTTTGCATTTACTGTTCCCTCTTCCTGGAACTTTATTCCTGGACATCTAGCCTACTTGCTTGCTTATTCATACTATGGTCTGTGAAAATATTGCCTTCTCAGAGAGATCTTGCCTGACCATTCTATCTAAAATATAACCACATACCCCCACCAAGCCCAAATTCACTCTGTCCCCTCACCCTACGTTTTTTGTAGACCTACCACTCTCTAAAATTATATATTTCTTTGTTTACTTTCTTATTACTTGTCTTCCATACTAGAATGTAAGCTCACAAGGGCAGAGACCTGTCTTATTTCTTCTCCAACACCCATGCTTAAGTAACAGTGCCTGGTGCACACACAGCAGCCCTACAATAAGTATTTGTTGAATGAATACATGAAGTTCATTCTCTTACCACACAAGTTACTTCTTCATTTCTGTTCATGGCACTACCTTTATCCTTGTCAAATTATAAAACTTGGGAGGATTTTTGACTCCTCACTTTCCCTCATTCCTGCAGTCATTGCTAAGACCTGTCTACTCCTCTATGAATCCACTTCCTTTTCTCCCATTCCCACTGACACTGCCTTCAACAATACCTTGTCATCTCACAGCAGGGCTGCTATAGTCACTTCCGTCTAGGATCTCCACCTTCCATCCCTCTTGCCCACCACACCAGCTTCATTGTCCCTGCCTTCAACAAATCATGACCTCCTATTACCCTCCCCCTATAACACACATGTAGATGCATGCACATACACATGCCCTCCCAACTCCTTGAGTTCAGAAACCATCAGAATAAAATCTCCACTATTCCTATAACAGATCCTTTCCTTCAGTCAACCGGGTCTCTCTGCTGCATGATCTTGCCCTACCCTTTCCTGTCACTGTACCCACTGTTCCTCCCATAGGAAATATCCTCCACTCACTCTGGTTAAATCCCCTTCCCATCCTTTATATCCCAACCCAAAGCCTCCCTTCTTTATAAAACTCCCATTGTCCACTATGCACCATAGTGGTGACTCCCACTTCTGGCCTCCTGTCTATACCACTCATGTGGTTCTAATCTTCTAATCATTGAAGGCCTTAAATTATTTAATATTCTTACACACATCTCTCTCTCTCTCTCTCTCTCATGCACGTGTGTACACACACACACACACACGCACACATTCATTTATGCCTGCTGGGCATCCTACCCACTTCCAAACACTACTACATAGGGGGGGAAAGGGCTAACATTTACTCTCTAGCCATATAAAAGTATAGAACATTGGTTTTATGATTGGCTTAATAATTATTTACCTTATAGGATGAATAAACTGAGTTCTAAAGAGGCTAAGAGACTTATTAAGCAATCCTTTCCCAGGTCTGTAATCTGACTTCTGTCTTTTGTTTTAGTATGTCCCTAAGCTCCAGAATAATGCACTCACCATGAAGTTCTTTTTTTCCAGACAGAATTTGATAGAATATGTGGTAGTTTCTCTCTCCAGGCTGCTGGAAAATCACTCGGGATTTTTCGAACAAATCTGCAGGATGAGAAAAGGATAAAGATTCATACTTAGGTGTTCTTGCAAAACTTAGAAGAAAAGTAATCAAATAGTATAGTGGCTACTCACAAATATCGATGTCTGCAGATGACAGCTTGCCTCTGGCACAAAAGTGCATCCTGATGAATTTGCCCTAGGTGGACACAAAACACGGTCTCCTACTGAAACATTCCGAACAGTTGCAATGGTTTTATTACACACATTCCTCTCAAACTGACTACTTCCCCAAAGTTAAAAGAAAAATGCAACATGGGTCTGAGATGACACCACTTAATGCTAGGAGCAAGCCAGAATGACACCAGGATTGGCAGTGGTCCTGGATTCTAGTCTCAGATCTGCCGACTTCTAGCTGTGTATTTTTGTGGGTGTTCTTGAATCATCTCTGGGCCTCCGTGTTCTGATCTGAAAATGAGAAAACTATTCTCCAAACTATTCTCTATTGCTCCATGCAGCAAACTCTTTCATTTATTCAGCAAACATTTGTTGAGCACCTACTATGACCCAGGAAACCTGCTAGGCCATGGACATACCATGTTAGAAAAACAGGTGTGGTCCTTACTCTTCTAGATTCTAAGTGTAAGCAGCTAATGCAGTGGCATTAACACAGGAACATTTGGTGAGTCTTGAATCAAGAAGAAAAGTCAGTTGTGCAGGAGTTCAGTGAGTAAAAGGAGTCTGACAGGTAGACAGTCACCAGGCACCATATCAGTAAGCCATGTGGGCCAGAGGAAGGAGTAAGATTTAATTTTATGTGTGCTCAGAAGATACTGGGAGATTTTAAGCAGAAAAAATGATGTGATCACATTTATGTTTTAAAAATACTACTTTGGCATAAATAACAGTTGGGGCTCCTTCCTTTCTTCTCATGAAAAGCCATAGGACAGGATCCAATGGTACAGAAAGGCTGCCCAGAGGTGACAGATCCAATGTCAGAAGCCACAAGCAGCTAAGGAGACACTCAGTGGGGGATGCCTGGGTGGCTCAGTCAGTTAAGTATCCTACTTCGGCTCAGGTCATGATCTCACTGCTCATGGGTTGGAGTCTGTGTCGGGCTCTGTGGAGCCCAGAGCCTGGAGCCTGCTTCAGATTCTGTGTCTCCCTCTCTCTTTGCCCCTCTCCCGCTTGTGCTCTGTCTCTATCTCCCCCAAATAAATAAACATTAAAAATAATAATAAAAAAAATAAGATGAAGCATCAGTGGCAGCTAGATCTTGCAGGATGGGGATGATAGTGCTGGGCAGAAGGCCAGCTGGTGGAGGTCATCCATTTAAAGAGGGAGTCAGAGCAGGATAGCAGCTGGGCAAGGGAAGGAGAGTGGCTACAAGCACTGGGATTGAGCCACTAAGTTAACAAATGTAGGGCAATGGGAACCACACACACACACACACACACACACACACAAAAGTACACACATATATGTGCATTTATACACATACATTTATGTATACATACATATATACACAGTATTAATTGAAATCATTTAACCTGAGTTTCTTAATTTTTGGACCCCTTTTTCTCTTTCCTTTTTCCTTCTCCCTTCCTTTCCTTCTACCTTCTATTCATCCATCTTTGTAGATTTTGCTTCTCTATTTTTTCTTCTATCTTTCCAACTTTTTTCTCACTCTTGTTCCTTTTCTTTCTTTTTTTTCCCTTAAATGTTTATTTATTTTGACAGATAGAGAGAGCAAGCACCAGCATGGGGAGAGAGGGAGAGAGAGACAGAGAAGAGAGAGAGAGAATCCCAAGCCAGCTCCACACTATCAGTGCAGAGCCTGACTCAGGGCTTGATCTCACAACAGTGAGATCATGACCTGAGCCAAAATCAAGAGTCAGATGCTTAACCAAGTGAACCACCCAGGCACCCCTCTTGTTCTTTTTCAATTGCTTTCTTTCCTTCTCATTTATCTTTATTTCTACTTGTTGTTTTTTCCTTTCTTCCTTTTACTTTTTCCTGTCTTATGTTCTTTTATCTTCTTTTCCTTTCCCTCTGTTTCCCTCTGTTCCTTCCTTTTCCCCTCTTCTTTTCCAGCTTTTTTTTCACATTTCAGCAGAAAACGCTTTCACATTCTAATCAATCCCAAATCTAGCAGTTGTTTTATGGACCGATATTAGCACCTGCTATGCAGCCAGACATTACAAGCAGATGTAAGCACAGGCAGGGCAGTGCTAAGGCCCTGGATGGAAACTAGCCAAATCAGCATGAGGTGTTATGTAATTGTGCCCAAAGATTCAAACAGGAAGCCTTCTGCAAATTTCCTTGTAAATTATAGAGTGGCTCCCTGCCACTCATTTTTGGCATAAAATGGATTTGTGAAACTAGGGTTGGAAATCCAAATTCTTTCTCTATCCTGGGGCTGCAAGCTATCAAAAGCTATTTTAAAAAATGTTGTCTCCCAACAAAAAAATTCCCCGTGGAAAATATACAGAGGTAGGGGAGCCATAGCAAGAGTAGAAACAATAATTATACTAAGTGAATTAGGAAGTGCTTACTAAATCGATTTGTTATAAGGAGTATAGGAAATTATGAAAGAGAAAGTACTTTCAAATCTGTGAAATGTAATAAAATATAAAGCGTCATTGGAATTTGCTGGGTAAGCTTCCCTACTGGGAGTGGAAAGGAATTTGAAATTATTAAATATTTTCTTCCTAAAACTGACCAAATAGAAGCTCCTCAGGTTGCACATTTGTATGTAGTTTTAATTTCTTAATGATGAAACTGATCTCTTTCTTTTTCAAAGACTCTAACAATATTATAAACTTTAATCAAAGACCTCTTTGGTGTTCCAGAAATTTTTTTACACCTATGTGCTAAGACATGAATTTTATCATTTGTTTCAAAATTAAAGACTCTGATATGATGCTTAATCATGCTACTTACAAAACGAGAGGAGTTGTCATTTCTAAGGGTTTTGGCATTTCCAAATGCTTCCAAGATAGGATTCACTTCACGGATTTGATCTTCTAAAGTCCCCTGAGATGCAGGTATGAGAAATAAAACAGATAAAATTTTCAGCAAAATTCTGTAATGTGATAAACCCTCCATTCCTAGGCCAGACCCAATTCTTGTTTTGATAACCAGTAGCTAAAAGCCATTTCCAGATTTGGTTATACAATGTTACTTTGGGATGGGAACTCAGAAAAATAGATGTATGAGAAAATGTCTTAATATACAATGCTTCTGTGAATATATGTGGGAGCTCATTTATTTGAAATGCTTCTCTTTTGGTTGGCATTGGCCTAAGTGGGAAAAGAACGTAGAGATCTATATCCTATTTCCAAGCAAGTTTCATTCCTTATATTTTCCCCATTGTTAATCTCCATCTCTTCCCATCTAATTCTCACACCTGGGAATTTGTCCTAAGATAACAGAACAGAATCTTGGCATTATTAAATTGATTTTTACCTTGCTACTATTCCTAAGTAATCTAGCAGTCCATGCCAAGCAGTGACTTGTGACATAAAGAGATATAGATATTTAATTGGTTAGGAGAAGGGGAAGGACTATCTTAGCCTAGAAATAACAGCATGAACAAAAATCAAAACTCAGTACAGAAAGATTAAAGATTTTATAAAAACCAGAAACCTAGTTCTTATGGTCCTGTTAACAATGTATGTTAACTATGTAACCAACCATGTAGTTTATAGTATTTAGGCATTTATAAATTGATAAATACTATGTCCCTTCTAAGTATTATGGGTCTACTATCCTTTAAATAAGTAAGGGGCTATTTAAGCAAAGATTTTCATAGAAGTGTTATGTATTATGTAATGTGTTATATATTATCATAAGGCTCAATGGCTCCACCAAACAAACTCACACCAAACAATCTAAAATGCACACAAAAATGAAGTAATATCTAGTGAATAACAGAGTTCAATGACACCTAAAGAAATCAATCAAATTCAGAAATGTGGGGGTTGGTAAAGAAACTTTTTATGGTTTGAAAATTGGACCAGTTTGTTATTTTGATATACTTCTTATTTGCAAAACAGCAGGATGGATCCAGAATTGAATTGAAAAGGCAAAATAACAATGCCAGACATAGAAAGATAAGAGGCTCTAACAGCTCAATAACTCATTGATTTTGAGTCCCACTCAGAATTATCTAATTTTATTTTGCGTACCAATTCTCATGGTCTAGTTACCCTCAAATTATTATGAAACTCATCAACATGTTAATGGAGCTTAACAAAACAAGCTAAATTAAAAATCACCAAAGATAAAATTAATTAAATAGAGAGGGAAGGTAAATAGAACCTGGAATATGATTAAAGTTGAGGGTATGTCCACCAGGCATTTGAGATCTGATCCAGGGGATAGTGGTAAAGGAAGCAGACTTTTACTGGTGCATATCTGTGGGAGTTTGACATTTCATGATAGCTAAAGGAATTCAGAAATATCAAAAGTAGCCATTCAAGGCACTGATGACCCTAGCCTTTAGGGAAGATGGCTTAGATCTTAAAAGTAATTCTCAGAGGGTTCAATCAACAAAGACTAAACCCTTGAAGCAAGTCTAAAACAAATTATGTAGTTTTATATTTGGGAGTTATTGGTTTGAAGCACTTAATAATCCTCTCAAGAGGCAAAGATGGGGGAAAAAGACTTTTCTAAAATTTTCTAATTGTTCTGTGGTTCTTGTCTCCTCTTTTCTCCCCCAAAGTAATCAAGGCAGAGCTTCCATGATCAGCAGATAGGACCACTTCATCTTTCCTGCCAAGATATATGAACACTTACCAGCTTTTCCCTAGATTCACGCATGGTTCCTATGGTGGCAAAATACTGGATAATATGTTTGGTGTTCACAGTCTTTCCAGCACCAGATTCTCCTCTGTGATTGAAAATTCAATGACACAGTTAACTGGTTCAGAATACAAATGCAGTGAAAGTTAAATATATTTTTCCCAAGAAGGTACATTTCTATGGAAAAAATGGAACTTAAGAGAAAACTTTAAAGAGATGTAGATATTTAATTGGTTGGGAGAAGGGGAAGGACTATCTCAGGCTCTAAAAACAGCACGAACAAAAATCAAAACTCAGTACAGAAAGATTAAAGATTTTATAAAAACCAGAAGCCTGTTCCTCATGCTCCTGTTAACAAAGAGCTGAAGAGCACCTCTATTAATTAAAGACTGGTCTCCTCATTACCAACTGTTCAAGGGATTTTTACATATTGAGGCTATCAGATGGCTAGGTCCAACCCCCTCCCTAAGAAGAGGGCCTACCAATCATTCCATCTGGCAGTTGGGTTTTAGACTTCCCTTTTACCTTTGATAACCAGTTAACTTTGTAATGTGGGAAGAAAACACAGTGGTGATAGCTTCATCACTCAAAGCATCATAGGATCAAGGTCTGCCTTTATCTGTATGAAACTCCAGGAAATAGTCTATCTTCTCTGCAAAAGGCTGAACACTAACTACCCATCTAGCTGCAAGATTCTGAGACTGTTATTCTTCTCAGGATGACTAGAGCCAATGGAGAGCCCAACACACAAGGTGACAACATTATTGCATAGGAAGACTAACAACTTTAGCATTTCACTGCCTCTTAGGTCTTAGCCTCTCCCCTCAGCCACCATGCTGACAGTCTACCTGGCCAATCAATGCTCTTCTCATCAAAATTAACATACAATGTGGTATCACTGAAGTATTTTTCCTTCCATTTTTCCTCCAAGTTTCACCATCTCTTAGTTCCTACTACTTAATATACCTTGGTCTGCTCAATCTGACTGCCCAGATAATAGCAGATTATATGTTCTGTGGTCATACCCATTGGACTTTCATTCTCTCTGTCCAATTAGCCAGTCCAAAGACCTTTGAAAATGCTTATATGGACAGGGAGTTCTCCAAGAAGATGACTAAAATCAGCTTGTGTACTAGGAGTTCTAAAAGATTTACTAAAATGGTGGAAGCAGTCTAGCTAGTACCAATTTTAGAGTAATCACTGACTAAAGTGTTATGACAATTTCCTGAGTATCTTATTCTTGCCTAGAATGTATTCTGTATCTAAAGAGCAAACAATTCAAATACAGTGAATTTATGTTTTATTCCCAGTGAAAGGTAGGTGTCTGTTTCCATTGAAACTCTCACGGCTGGCCAAAAAGAAGAGGCAAGGCAAACACTTACGTCAAAAGTACAGACTGATTCTCTCGAGCTACAAAAGAAAAGAAAATGTCAGAACATTCTTTTGCCAGAGCTTCTACGTATTGGCAAACTTATTCAAAATTTCCTTGGTTGCAGTTTGAAGTCAGACACAAGGGAAAAGATTTGCTCTTAGTTGGAAAAAAAATACCATTTAAATAGTACAGAGTAAAATAGATTTTTCCCTTGCCCCTATATATGCCAGTCATAAGAACATACAAATCTCAGGCCTATTCTCTTGCTCCAAATACAAATGATAACTGACTAATGGTTGACATTTTTGCCATTTTAAGCCTTTTAAGAAGCATGGTGCTACAATAGCTACAGAGAAACTTCTATGTGCCAGAAAGTCTAGCAGGAGCTTTATGTAATAAAAGCTGCCATCTACAGGGGGCTTACTCTGGGCCAGCCACTGGGATGAGCACTTTCAATGCATTATCTCACTTAATTTGACGTGTGAGCTAATCGTCTCCAGAACCCTAGGAGGCAGGCTCTATTTTGCCCATGTTTTATCCAAAAGAAACAGAGGCTTCAAGTGATTAGGTAACTGTAAAGGCCACGCTCTGTTCACAATGCCTACGTGACTCTTAGTGACACGGAGAGAAAGTAGATCAGATATTTTTACCTTTCATTTTGTAGGGCAGCCACTTACTGTGAAGCATATCCTGAAAGGCATTATCGGCAACAGCGAAGATGTGAGGGGGAGCTTCTGATCGCCTCTTCCCTTTGTAGGCAGCCATGACTTCTTTCTGATACACTGGAAGCCACTTGTAAGGGTTTATGCTCACACAGAAGAGACCTGAATATGTCTGAGGAAAAATCAGAGAAGATTTCAGAAAACAGGTTAGAAATACTTCCAGGTTTGTCAGCTCTCTCACTGCCAGATAATATTTGCTGAAATATTTACTCATAAAGGAACTAAAAGGAGGAGAGCTTTTAGATTCTTACAGAGAGGGGACTATAACAGGAGGAGATAGAATCAGGTTAGAGTGGCAGCAGGACCTGGGGTTACCTCTTCCCAGGGAGATGCGCTAACTACTAACATGTCTGACACACACACCTTTTGAAGACAGAGAGCACGCCGTCAGTAGGCTGAGCAGCCATCAGGCATTTGAGGCCAGAAGGTGGCTTGTGTTTCAATAAGATCTGGAACCTGGTTTTTAAGGCACTGAGGGGGAGTAGTTCATTTGGGTCACTGAGTCACTATAATGGTTGAATTGTGACCCTAAAAAGATACATTCAGATCCTAATCCCCACAACCTGTGAATGCGATCTTATTTGGAAAAAGGATCTTTGCAGGTATAATTAAGTTAGGGATCTCAAGATGATAATGTGGGTGGGCCTTAAATCCAATGGCTGGTGTCTTTATAAGACACACAGAGAGTAGATACGGACACACAGAAGAGACAGTGATGTGAAGACAGAGGCAGAGACTGGAGTGGTATGGCCACAAGGAATGCCAGCAGCCACTAGAAGCTGGAAGGGGTAAGGAATGATTCTCCCCTAGAGACTCCAAAGGGAGCATGACCCTGTTGGTTTGATTTGATTTTGGACTTCTTGTCTCTAGAACTGTGACATAATAAACTTCTGTTGTTTTAAGCCAACTGGTTTGTAATAATTTTGTTACAGCATCCAAGGAAACTAACATAGTCATGTAATTACAGCTTCCAAGGGGAACTAATATAGTCATGTAGTAAATCAAAGTGCCAAGGAGCAAGTTGACTACATTTCATGGCTTCTATAGCAATGGATCCCATATGCCACCATTTTGGCCCAATCTACTGAGTGCTGCTTCTGTTGAAAGGGTTCTGAGTAAATCAAAGAATTTGAGCAACCATCGCCAATTTAATGATGATGAAAAAATCATTCTACTTACTGAGCCCAAACGAGGTGACAGGCACTGCACTGTCTGTTTTACATTCTCTTATTTAATCCTCCAGGCTACCTTGGAGAGTCAAGCATTCTTATCCCATTTTACAGATAAGGTGACCTCAAGAAGTTAAGAAACTTAAAGACTAGTAAGTGACAAAACTAGCATTCGGACAAAACTAGCATTTGGCTCTAAGCCTTATGCCTTTACTCTAGCTTGACAACCTAGGGAAAGGGATATGAATGTTGACAAATTAAAATTGGGGAAATGTTAAGATCCCTTTCCAGTGGGCATTCCTCAAGAATTATTCCCATGTGAGTCACCTGGGTGGCCCAGTCAGTTAAGCGTCTGACTTCGGCTCAGGTCATGATCTCTTAGTTCTTCAGTTTGAGTCCTACCTACTCTCTGCTGTCAGTGCAGAGCCTGTTTCAGATCCTCTGTCTCCCTCTCTCTCTGCCCCTCCCCTGCATACATGTTCTGTCTCTCAAAAATAAATAAAAACATTTAAAAAATTATCCCCATGTGAGTATGCTTAATTTCAAGGTAAGCACTTATCCAAAAGAGGGCTGAGACATTGCCAATATGAGTGCCAACATATTTCACAGTAAAGCATATATACATACATAGATCATCCAATGGTCATAGCGCCTCTTCAGGGTATGCAGCACAGATGCTTCATTGAGATGAATCAGCATTGCCACATCTTCAATCATTTCAAACTTTGGGGGATTCATCTGCTGAACTTCGTCCTCCTTGACACTCAGATTCTGCAGAGAAGAGAAAAATATAATATGTATTTTCCTATTTTATGTTCCTTCATTTTGCCATGCATTGGAAAGAATCTTCAAAGAGTCGAGAAAAAGATGCCTCTTGAGAGGATGGGGCCATAAGTTTAACCCACCCTAATGAAAGAAACAGGAGTTTCTCCTGCCCACGATCACTCCTTGCCTGAAGATGAAGTTTAACAAAGTTTTTGTTGAATCAAAATATTCTATCTTGCAGAGATCTAATCCTATGGCTCCTTACTGACTCTGGTTGCCTCTGAGAGCACACACATCATATTGCATATGATTTGGCACCTCTCTTAATGTTTAGGTTTTGAAGAAGGAATTTGGATAGAAAGATTGAGGAGGCAGATGAATCCTTCCAGACTTTGTTCAAGACCTATCCTCTTCCTCAAACCTTTCCCCACTCCCTTAGCTCATTTTTAAAAAAATCTTTTACCATATAAACAACCTGTACTATACTGACACTAACTCTTGTGTATGTTTTAATAATTAACTGTGTTAGACTATTTCTCATCTAGATTATAAACACTTGAAGAAGGAGTTTTGATGTTTTCTTTTATAATTACTAAAACATCTATTATAATGTGATATATAATGTGATGTGACATGGTAGGTACTCAATAAATATTGATCTCCTGATGAAAATGGATGTATTGCAACCAAATAGTTGTCTAGAGTTGCTCTCAAAGTTTCCTAACACCATCTCTTACAGCCCTTTTCTTTGCTTAAAAAACATTGGTATCAACTGATGACTCCATTTAATCCCAGTTGGTGATGGCTTCTTCTCACATTCTCCATAATCTTGATCAAATTCCTACCCAAAGTCTGCTTCAGCATTGTTCCAATAGTAATCCCTTTTGTTCTGAATCCTTTTAATTTCCATATTTCAAGGACTCCTTTTCTGTAGAACATAACCAGGTTCTCTTGCATCTTTAAATATCTCCCCTTAGCTCTGATTCTATTATTCTCTCTTCTTTCATTGCCAACTTTCTTCCATAAGTATTATTCTACACTCACTGGCTTTGTTGCCTCTGTTAATATTACAAAGACTGTTCATATGGTTATGAAAAGTGTGGTTACTTCTAACATCAGGAGGAAGAAGGCTGGAGCTAGGGAGATAGAGTAGGAATGGGTAAATGGTACCATCATCACATGGTGGAAGGACAAACAGGACAAAGCAAACCCCTTTAGACTCTTCTCTCTACATCATTAACTTATTGCTTTCATGCTCTTCTTCCTACGATTTCTTTTGAAAATCATAATTATAGCCATATTATATTTACAAATCACCTTAAATACTGTGGAAAGGCCACAGTTTTGGAACATATGCTCAGACAAGAAAGCCTCTCATTTGGAAGCCTAATAAAATAGGGTTGGACTCCATCAAGAAAGTGAAAAGACAACACTGGGAGAAAATCTTTGCAAATCATATATCTGATAAGGGACTTGTATCCAGAATATATAAAGAACTCTTAAAATGCAACAAAAAAAGCAACAAACCAATTAAAAATGGGCAAAAGGTTTGATTAGACATTTCTCCAAGGATACACAAATGGCCAATCAGCACGTGAAAAGATGCTCAATATCATTTAGTGATTAGGGAAATACAAATAAAATCACACTCAAATACCACTTCACACCCATTAGAATGGCTATAATCTAAAAGATAATAATATGTGTCAGTGAGAATGTAGAGAAGTTACAACCCTTGCGTATTGCTGCAGGAATATAAAATGATGCAGCCACTTTGGAAGACATTTTGGAAGTTCTTCAAAATGTCAAATATAGGAGGTACCATATGACCCAGCAATTCTCGTAGGTATATACACAAGAGAAATTAATACATCCACATAAAAACTTGCATGTGTGCGTTCATGGTGGCATTATTCTTAATAGCCAAAACATGTAAACAACCTAAATGTCTATCAACTGGTGAATGAACAAATGTGGTGTGTCCATACTATGGAATATTATTCAACTATAAGAAGGAATAAAGTATTGATATATCTTACAACATGAATGAACTCCAAAACCATTATACTAAGTGAAAGAAGCCAGACACAAAAGGTCATATGTTGTATGATCCCATTTATCTGAAATTCCAGAATAGGCATATCTGTAGAGAAATAACACAGATCAGAGGGGACAAAAGGGAGTGACTGCTAATGGGTACAAGATTTCTTTTGGGGATAATGAAAATATTCTAAAATTAGATTACAGTGATTGTTGCATAATTCTTTAAATATACTAAAAACTGAATTGCACACTTTAAAGAGGTGAACTATATGATATGTAAATTATATCTCAATTAAGTTGTTTTTAAAAAATTGTCATAAACAATGATGGAAAAGAGACATTCAAATCTACTTTCTCTCTTTTAATAAGAGATAGTCCCAAGGCTGAAGGACCCCTCTGTTTCCTCATTTAGGACATTCTCAGTTTTTTCCTGGCCACCAATGTATGTTCCTGCTGATAATGCCCAAGTTTTTCCCTTAATTACATTAATCATATAAAATCTAGCTATTCTGGGATTTTTAAGGTCCAGATACTGCCAAAAAGACCTATTAAGACACCATACATAATTTATAAGTAGCCTCCAGAATTTTACAACTCAAATGGCAATGCTTTAGATTATAAATTGCCCAGATGCAAAGATAAGGGCGCAAAAAAGGAGGAACTTTCTTGGTAAGGGTTACTTCTGTTTGTTATGGAGTTGAGCTAGAATCGGAAGGAGATTGGAGACAATATGGGCAAGGAATCATCTATAAAATCTACCAGGAATTGTTCATTCGAGTCAGACCAACAATAGGGCCCAGTTCACCACCATGGGAATGGCAGGTAACCTGAGTTCAGTAATGTGGGTGAAGGTCCTGAGAATGGACTGTCTGCTGCCCTGGTGACAGGGAGAAGGGTTTGAAGGCCATTACACATTTACTTCACATGCCCTCCATGACACCTTACAGACTAGCTTATGCCCAACACTTGCCCTACTAACCTCTTTCAAAGGTCATAAGTGACCTCCTAATTCTGAAACTCTTTTCCCAAGGCCTTAATTGCCTTTTCTAATATTTGGCATTATTGACCATGCCTCATCTCTTGGCTTCTCTGGCACTGTGCTATTCTTAGTCAAATTATCCCTCTCTTTCTCAATCCTATGAACAAAACTTGCTTCATAGTTTTTTAGGTCATTATTCACTGCAAGGGGCACCTTTTGAAAACAACAAAACTTGAAATATTGATGAAAGAAATGGAATTGTGAATTCTAGGGTCCATGATCTTTACCACCTGGCAATTGTTTTACTCTGATTTACTCAGTGTTTGTCATTGAATCTTTGATAGGAAGTGGAGCAGCTTCTCAAAGATGTATGAAATTTCCAAACGTGTATCTGGGGCATCTCCTACCCCAGGTTTTTTGTTTTTTTTTTTGTTTTGTTTTGTTTTGTTTGAGAGAGCACACGTGCACAAGTGGAGGAGGGACAGAAAGAGAGAGAGAATCCCAAGAAAGCTCCACACTCAGTGCAGAGCCCAACTCGGGGCTCAATTTCAAGACCCTGGGATCATGACCTGAGTCGAAATCAAAAGATGCTCAACCAACTGAGCCACCAAGGCGCCCCTCCTACACTAGGTTTCTAATTAAACTATTAGAGAAAGGACATATTTAGTTATTTGATTAAATGGAGAACTTAGTTATCCCTGAGATGAAAGAAAGATCCCTTTACCTTTCCATCTGTCGTCTCAACGATTATTTTGCCATCATTTTCACTCCCTTTAACCTCAGCCTCAACATATGCATTTCTGCCATCGCGAATCCAGCATTTCTTTTTTCCTACAGAGGAAGAAAAAAGATTATAACCATAGTATTTGTACAAAATATACATTGGGCACTTTTGTACTGATAGATATGATCTCATTTCTGCTAGTTCTGCTTGGTGACTTGGAATCACCAATACAGGAAATTGCAGAGTTAGATAAAATCATCAAAGCTCATCCTGAAGATAGCCCCGCACACTGACTCTGTAGGAACAAGAAACACTTGAGCAAGCTGAGGCTGGGAACATCACAGACCATTTTGCTACAAGACAATTACTGGCCAACACCTTATAAGCCATTCTTCCCAACCCTAACACTTACCTCTCACTCACAGTCTCAGGTCCTGAGTGGTTGTCTTGGTGCCTTACCCTTCCCAGCTCCCCTCCAAAACACTTCACTCAGAAAGGTCTGGTTACAACTAAGTGAAAATTAGGTTAGTGGCCATTTCTGTCTTTCTGGCTTTCTTTAGACCTTATTTTTAATATTGGAATAAAAGCCTGCTATGAAAATTACATGGTAGAATTAGAGATGTGGGATTAAGAGAAGAGAATGTGGGTTATTTTTGCCATACAGCATAGCAGCTTCATATTATTTCCCACTATATATTGTTTTTCTCTCCTTGGCCTCCTCACTTCCACGCCCCACTCCTAAGTAAAGCAGCCCTCCACAATGCGATTAACCAATAAGAAGCTTCGGGTAAAATGAAACACTCTTACAACACCTGAGACAGCTTCTTTGGGCCTCACTTAGATGCTTCTCAGGTTCTCTCCCACCTGAGACAGATAGCCAGGGAAGATGAATAAGAAAACTACTTTTAAGGGAAAGCGAGTCTTACCAGAAGCTCATGGAAGTCCCAAGTCACAGATCCTCAAGTAGATAGGGGGGAAGGGAGAGGAGAGCATTTGGCTGAAAGAGGGAAAATCCGAACTCATGAATAGGGGGAGCCCCATTACAACCATGGCATGGGTGGGTCTTGCCAACTCCAACACTACCACCACCCCAACACATGAAACAAAAGTTAGGAGGCCTCATTGGTGCTGGACAGGCAGCCCTCACCAGAGGCTCTCCCCAGAGGTGGACAGTAGGACTTGGGGACAGTGTGAGGTGAGGTGAGGGAGCATTCGCCCTTCCTTCCACCGTGTTTGTCTCTGCAAAGAATTTTCTTGCACACTTTCTTGCTGTCCCAGTCTTCACTGTTCTCCCTTCCCTGTTTCCTTAATTACAACCAATTCACCACTAGAATTGCTGGGCAAGAAGATTTTTATATTCCTATCAAACTGATTTTGCATTTGCTTCTACTTGTCATTTGTGTTTTAAATGCTGGTTTTGCATTATATTTATTATTTTGGTCTCTTTTTTACAAAAATGGATTTTGCTTTGTGTTATGTCTATGAAAAGAGGCATGTTTTCAAAAAGTACCTATTTTGCATAAATTTTGTGTGTTTAAGGTAAATAAATGCACTGCATTTTACACCAAATGTTATCACTTGAAAGAAACATGGATATACCTGGCAGGATTTCCACTTTTTTTTTTTTAAATTTTAGAAAAAAACCTGAGAAAAGAGATCAAGAGAGTTGTCCATAGTCACATAGCTAATTAGTGGCAGTCATTAGAATAATGACTCTAGAAATTAAATCAATCACCCACCTCCTAAATCAGAGCTCTTCCATTATAGCATGCTTCCTGTCTCGTATATGCTTAGCTTTGTTCCTTCAATTTTTCTCTCAGGATTAGGTTCATCACCTGCCTCATGGTTAGCCCTTTCTTTTATCATTCCTGGAAATGGTGAGGGAGAATTTCTGGAAACCCTTACCTATCTGAGGGCCAGTCCCTAACAGGGATGTTTTTGAAGATAAAGTAAAAGAACTCAATTTTTAAGTTTTAAGTTTTTTGTATTCATGAATAATTGCAGAGATGGAAATGCAAACAGCAATGGTTTTGAGTCAGGCCACCTGGATTTTAGTCTTGGCTTTGCTAGTAACAACTCTTTGGGCCTTAGTTTTCCCATCTGTAAACTCAGGAGGTTTGTCTATATGGTTTCATATTTTTAGATGACTAAATATCTTTTCTAATATAAAGGCAATGTGCGTTTAATGGAGAAAACTGAAAAAGTAGAGAAACATAAAGAATTTTTTTAATCACCCATGGGGCTCCATGGGTTCGGTCAGAAGAACATGTGAGTCTTGATCTTGGATCATGAGTTCAAGTCCCACGTTGGGTGTAGAGATTACCAAAATAAATAAATAAATAAATTAATTAATTAATTTAAAAAACTGAAAAAAATGTCACTTATAATGGAACAACTCAGAGATAGTCACTATCATCTATCTGAAGCATTTCTTTCCAGTCTTTTTTCTATACTATTGATTAAGATTGTAGTAATACTATTTCAGTTTGGTAGCCATTCAAAATAGATTGTTTATGGGTTCTAACATAAAAATCATCTACATTTAGCTTTGGAATGGTGTTTGTGTTTATCTCTAAAAGCACACTTTCTCCCTGACACCCAGAAATTCTAGTTTTCCTTCCCAGGTCAGATAACAATGTATTGTGTTTGTTTTTCATGTTTATTGTCACAGTAGGTCCCCATGGAGGAAGGTAGGCAGGGCAAGTATCCAAGTATCATCATCCTATTTGACAGGTGAGGAAACAAAGGCTTAGTAAAGTGAAGTGATTTGCTCTAATTACATAGCTGGAGAGGGTCGAGGCCAGGGAATGTGAACCCAAGACTACTTGCCAAATACTCTGATCACACTGCTTCCATTTGGCCTGAGTTCAAAAAAGCAAACTCCATTGTCTACTCCCCCAGAAGGATGAAAATCTTTTGCTTACTCTCATCTTTTTTGCTGCTACTGCATTTCTATGAGGAAAACCATTTGGCCAATGAAAAATTAATGAAAAATTACTGCTATTTTTAAGTTATTTACAGTGCTAATTCTATTAAATGCATCATCCAATTATCTCTAATGTTTTGGCCTAATTTTTATTTTCTCACTTGGCACCACTGCGATCTTGTCCTTCATTATCTGACTACCTGTGATAAGCTTCCGCATGACCAGTTCTGACCTCAGGGATAGTTCTGTTACTGTATTTGATTTGATGGATTATAATTAGCTACTCTAAAATCCAATCATCGTAATGAAATCCGATGACTGGAAACTGGGAGCTGATCCAGGACTGGTCTATGATGGAAATATAATGTCCTACATAACTGGTTTGAATTGTAATTGGTCATCTAAAAGTCTAATGTTGACTAATTGTGGGTACTAGAACAACACTCAGTCAGTATTTATATTACATTGTTGAATAATTTTGGAATTAAGATATGTAGGTGGCTTGATGCTAGATCACACTGTGAATCTGACTTGAAATCTCTAATTAGCTGAAATTCAGAAGATGACTATGCAGCCCAGCCACGTAAAAAAGGAGGGCGAAATGTGACATTTATTTAGAGATTTTAATGTAGAACTCAGCCTTTATCTTGAGGGTAAATCCTCATTAACCTTTGTCCTTGTCTGTAACTACCAAGAGATTATTCATCAGGGTGAGCAAGTCTCCCAATTATCTCTTACTGAGTGTTGGTTGAGTGACCTTGCTGACCTGGAAGATAAGCAGAGGGCAAAGTTCCAAGATTAGAAAAGTCTGAGGAGGGCCAGGGAAAACTTCCATTTCCCCTGCCTTCCCCAAAGCTTTTCCTTCCTTCTTCCTTGGAATGTATCAACCCTGCCCATGGTCAAAGTCCCAGGCCCCTGTCTGTTTTCACCCATACTAAGGGGTTTCTGAGAAAGGCTTTATCTGGCCCACCCCCAGGAGTGTCTGTGCTATCACAAAGAGAAAGGGAGTAAGCAGGGCTTGGGCTTGATCTGCCTCCCAGCTGTCCTCCTCTTCCTTGCAGACTCATCCCTACCCAGGCCACTTGGCTCCTTGCTTACTCATTCGAAGGTCCATAGAGGTGAATGCATCCCAAGCAAATAAGTTAGGTTCCAGGACGGATGACTCTTCTCAACCAATCAAGTATCTCAGCTGCCACCCAGAAGCAGTAAAATAAAGTGAAGACAGAGGCCACCACAAGTCTTACCATCAAAGGCCACGGCCTGTAGCAAAAGCAGCTCAGCCTGGCTTCTTCTAAGGAAGGCTGCAGCCTCTCCAAGCTCCGACAGATCCATCCTTCTTCAAGTGATCCACCAAAACAGGCTTGGGCCTGAAAGAGAGCTACAAGGATTCACTCTGTAGAGAAGATAGGTGCAGGAAGAAATTGGTAGACATGGGGTACCAGGCACTAATCCAAGACACTATTCACTATAGACAGACTAAGAAGGGTTAAATCTTTTTAACTATGTCCACACCTCCTCTCTCTCTGCATGCCTCAAGTGTATGACAAAGCTGGACTCAAGAACATCTCACTGTAGTGAGGCCAACTTACCTGCCAGGCACAGGAAGCACACTGCCTATCGTCCATGATGCTTTCAGGGACCCACAAAGGTAGCTGAATAATAATTTTGTTTAAAATCAGAATGAAGGAGGGGCGCCTGGGTGGCGCAGTCGGTTAAGCGTCCGACTTCATCCAGGTCACGATCTCGCGGTCTGTGAGTTCGAGCCCCGCGTCAGGCTCTGAGCTGATGGCTCGGAGCCTGGAGCCTGTTTCCGATTCTGTCTCCCTCTCTCTCTGCCCCTCCCCCGTTCATGCTCTGTCTCTCTCTGTCCCAAAAATAAATAAAAAACGTTGAAAAAAAAATTAAAAAAAAAAAAATCAGAATGAAGGAGGACCTGGGTGGCTCAGTCAGTTAAGTGTCCGACTTCAGCTCAGGTCATGATCTCACGGTTCCTGAGTTCAGGCCCCACGTTGGGCTCTGTGCTGACAGCTCAGAGCCTGGAGCCTGCTTCAGATGTCTCCCTCTTTCTCTGCCCCTCCCCTAGTCATGCTTTCTCTCTCAAAAATAAATAAACATTAACAAATTTTTAAAAATCAGAATGAAAACATAAGTATAATATTAATGATATACAATAATGAATCCATCCTGGGTTATATTAATTAGTCTTTATGCCAATGCAGTTGCAAAACCCTATTTTTAATACTTTTTGTGAAGGAAGACACCCACAAAGACAAAAGTGCTTGGGGCCCATGAAAGTCCACAATGCACCCCTGAACCCCAAAGTCCTGATTGTGGCAGGTGGTAGAATGGGTCAGACTGAGAAACATCCAGTTGTGAACACTAGATGCCTTGACAGGAGTGGAGGAAAGGTTTCCAGTCTTCTAGGGGCATCCAGGAAGAGGGAGCACTGTAGCCAGATTACGGTGACAAAGGGGAGAAGTCATCCAGACTAGTGTTCAGCATTAGAGAGTACAGGAGTAACAATGTGAGTATCCCACAGAGATGAGTGTCTGGGAGCAGAGGGGACACAAAACTATATATGATAGGAAAAAATAGGATTGAGTAGGCAGAGAGGGAAAGAATAGGACCTGAGGTCCCTGGGTAGGGAAACACACATATTTTGGAACAATGTTAGGAGTGTCTGACCACGGCAAATCCCCTCAGGTGTAAGGTTCCCCTTAAGAATGTAACAGACACCACCCACTCCCCCTCAGGTTCCCCTCAGGAATTTGACAAAAGGCCTAAATATGGCCATGGGCCACCCCTCATACAATGTAAATGAGCCAATAAGGAATGGACCACCCAGAGCTATCAGGCCAACAAAGGTGGGACCTGAGAGGGAACAGGGAGGAAAGGAGGGCTATCCAAAACCTTATAAAACAAGGACCCTTGCCTATAGTCTTGGGTATTCTCTTTCAAAGTCCCCCTCTCTGTAAAGAAAGCTTTCCTACTATTCTTCTCTGGTCTTATACTCTAATGAACTTTTGCCTGTTGCTCATTTTGTGTCTATCTGTTTATTCTTCAAACCAGTGAGACAACAAACCCTGGGTTTTGAGGCAAAGAATCCTGCAACACTACTGGCCAACAGACATTTGGGAAGCAGCAGGGAAGCACAGGTTGGAGGTGGGAAGCAGGTTGCGTGCTGAAGGCAATGAGTGGCTGTGGGTGGACCAGTTCATCAGCTCAGGTGAGGCAAGTGCTAGTCTTGGAAGGGCTGGTGGCTGGGCAAACTATCAGGGTTAATTTCAGTGTGTGTTCACTCTGTACCAAACACTTTACTTATTTTATCTTTAATCTTCACACTTTACATTTGATAACAAGGAGAAGAAATGAAATCTGGGCTATCATGATCCAAAATAAGAGGTCATTCCTTCTAATTGGACAAAAGAGTCTTAGGCTTTTCCTCTCCACTCAAGGTTGCACAGCAACTGTTATTTGCCCCATTTTACAGACAAGTAGGTAGAGCAGGACTTGCCACAGTTACTTAGCTCTGGTGCTGCTCTTGAGGACTGATCAGCACCATGGTCTACACCCTCCAGAAGAAACTAATCGCTTTCTATTTCACACATGGGTGACAATGAACAAACCCAATAAAATAATGCATTGCTGAACTTGATCTACTCTTTTTTGTGTGGTGGTTTGGGTGTGACCAGCAATAACACCTCTGGGATCTAAGGAATGTGATTTAAAGCTAAGACTAGTGGTCCAGGCTAGAGTCCATTTTATGTCTGCCAGAAAACAGGCATGTGACTTGTGGGAAATCACTTAACTCCCTCTAGGTTCAGTTTCCTCCCCTGCACAAGGCAAGGACTAGTCATAATCTGTGGATACATTTCTTGAGGTAGAGAGAAGAGAACTATGCAAGGGAAGCAATGAGCAAAAGCCCAGAAATGGGACGGAGGGTGAAATCTCCCAGGAGAAAAAGCTGAAACTGACCTTTCCACAGGTGAGCACTCAGACTAAGGATATGTAATGATAATAATAATAAACATTTGAATAGGTTGAAGGGAGCAAGAAAAAGGAAAGCTTAGAAAGCTAGGCAGAGAAATTTAGGAATAAACACTACAGGAAACATTGCAGACAGGGTGAGAATATGAAGGAAGCAGTATTTTAGGAAAATGGCTCTGGCAGCATATTCAGGGAGGGTTGGAACAGGGAGAAGCCGTAGTCAGGGAGACAAATTGCGGCTCCATATTTGTGAGGGGATTGGACTGAATCCTCCCCGCTCACTCTGTGTGGCTTCCTGATGGCTTGCACCCCATAGATAGAAGAGCTCAGGAAGTATATTGTGGCTATAGAAGATCTCCATAAATGTGTGTGTGTGCGTGTGTGTGTGTGTGTGTGTGTATGTGTGTGTGTGCGCACGCACTTCTGGAAAAGATACCTAAGGAACAGGCAGGAATGGGAACAGGATATGGGTGGGGGAAGGAGACAGTTACCTTTCACTTCCTACTTTTCTGGTCTATTTTAGTTTGTGGCATGTTCATGCATTTTCATAACAGATTTTTAAAAGTAGTTCTTATTATAACATCCAAGGATAAAAGATCACATCAAGACAGAGCACACAGCTGTGTAAATCTCTTTCCTAGTCTGGACCACTTTGCATATTTAAAGGTATACAAAGAACAGAAAGTGTCAAAAGCAGTACCAGATAGGAGAAAACTGAATGTGCCGAGAGCAGAGAGGCCCTGGCAACTCTTTGGAGGCAGGAAGCTGAGATCAAGACATGACCCACGTGAGCAAAGGAAGGATAGACTCTTCCTTCCCTCTTGGCCTCCTGTATACATCCGTTAACCCAATGCTCCAACTGTCCCCTGGGCCCATTTACTATCAAGTTGCACACATGGCTTTAGAATTTGACAGAATAACAGACTTATCACAGCCCGGTCAACCAACGTCTTAAAATAGAAAATGAAAAAGCCCAAACTCCCAAAAGAAGTAAACAAATTAACCTTGCCAGCAAAATAAACAAAAGGTGTATTTTAATCATGATAGAGAAACATAGATGAGTGTAGAACTAAAGGTGCATTTTTCAGAAGGAAAATTTAATCTACATCTATTGAGAGGAAATTAAATTTGAGACTGGCATTTTGGTTCATTTTTGTCAAAAGATGCTGAGACCTACTATAACATTTATTTGCTAGTATGTAAGAGGCAGAGAGAGAAAAGGGATGCCGGAGAGAAGTGAAGGGATAAGGCACAAGGGTCGTCTGCACATTGCTGTGAATTCTTCACATGTGGACTTCCTTTGAACGTTCCAGAGTTTGGTTTGTCAACTCGCTTGTGGAGAGATTGGACTCTAGGAGCCACCTGGCTATGCTCATACATACGGTGACCATATTACTGATCATCCAATCCCACATGTATTTTTTATACCAGGACATAGTAGTAAATAGTAATAATAAATATTAGAAAGTAATAATAAAATTATTAATTTAATAATTGAACTTGGGCAGCAGATATAATCTAAGACTGTCCCAAGCAAATAAGGACATATGGACACCCCATTTATAAGAAAAACAAAGACTTGGAGTGACCATTTATAGATCAGCAATAATGGTACACCTTTTCAATAACTACCAAGTCCTGATTGCCTGTGTCCATTATTCCTAGGATTCTCGGAGAATATTACCATCAGAAAGCTTCACCCAGAGAGAGGCTTTAAATACTCATGTTTGTTTTCATTCAGTTTGCCTTATAGCTAAATAATTCCTCCTATTCTCTCCTGGTGTTTATTTTTTCAGGAACTGAGTGCTATGTAAACCACCACACTCACATTTGCATTAAATGGTACAATTTCCAGAATTAAATGTATCTCAGTTACTTACTTAACAAGGTAAAGACAAGGAGTGGGAAGGCCTTAAGTGAAAGGGAGAGTTGAAATATGATTTTTCACCTTGGCCTAGTGAAAGGGCGGGCCTACGCCGACTCCATCTTGTTCTGTGCCCTTCACCTTGACCACACCTCCTCCCCTTGAGTAACCCCACCGCTCACCTAACAGGACTCGGACCCTTCCCCAGCCAATCGGCTGAGGCCACAGCCATTACCTCACCAACTGCCCCTAAGCCCCAATAAAACCTTTGTCCTTTTGAAACTTGCTCTCTCTCCCCGGTATCTCAGGTATCTCACCGCTGCCTCGGTGCAGGTAGGGGATTGAGCTTGAGCTAGCTCGAATAAAGGCTCTTTTGCTTTTACATCGGACTCGGCTCCCTGGCGGTATTTGGGGATCACGAATTCTGGGCATAACACTAGAAAGAATCATGTTGGTCAAAACTTAGCTTCTACTTGATAGGAAATAATTTAATGCCTGCCTGCCATGTGAGAAATGATACCTGCCTGGGTGACCAACCATCCTCGTTGGCCAGAAATTGAAGCATTTCCCAGGACTTGGGTCTTTTAGTGCTCAAACCAGAAGAGTCCCAGGCAACCTTGGACAAGTTGGCCACCCACTTTTAAGTCTAGAGCATTTAATTATTTTAAGAATAAAACTCTTGTTTGGGAATTAGCTATTTTATGCTAGTTGTATTTTCTGTAGTCCTCTCTCTCCCCCAGGTATTTTATAAATAGCTTTTTGAAAATTTTTATATATTCTCATTCAATCTACATTTATTACCCATCTATAATTGTCCATGCTAGGCTTGGGGGTACAATGATGGACAGAATAAACACTCTTTGTCCTCTTAGAATAATTGATTGGGACCTGGTTTCTTCTATCTTGTATTATGGCAATACTTCAGGCAAATTTGTAGACAAAAATCTTCGCACTCCCTGGGGTGGATGATACTGGTCAGACAGCAGAAGTCAGAATGAGGGACCCCAGGGGGATTGTGGAAGCCAGGAGAAGAGGGGAGTTTGGGCCGCCATGACTCTCAGCTCCCCACTGAGCTAAAACCTTCAATGGGTTATGTTATTCTCAACATGAGAGGCCTTGTTCTCACACTGTTCTTTCACAGGCTCTCTCTCATCATCCTCTGCTTGGGGGGTTCCCAATGGGAGGGATGAGGGTTTCCCATCTCTGATCCTTGTCATCCCCCAATGTAAAATCCTGGGAGTCATCTACAATTTCTCCAATTTCTCCTCCTCTCTCATGCACACAATTGACCACCAATTTCTATTGATTCTATAATTATAAAATCTTATCAACTTTTATGTATGTATGTGTGTGTATGTATTTTTAGAGAGAGAGAGAGAGTGCAAGCAGGGGATGGGCAGAGGGAGAGGAAGAAAGAGAATCTTAAGCAGGCGCTACGCCCAGTGCAGAACCCCACATAGGGCTGGATCTCACCAACATGAGATCATGACCTGAGCCGAAATCAAGAGTCATAGGCTTAACTGACTGAGCCACCCAGGCGCCCCAAGTCTTATCCATTTTTAGCAGACAGTTTGTAGTGTCTAATGAGCCCACACCCTACTCTGTGAAGTGCCTGCTTTCATCCACAAGCATGAACCACAAGCTGCCATGTCTGTAAGGTGACACCGGTGTCCTGGCCTAGCTGATTAGACCAAGTGTGAGCATCTGATTCAATCAGGGACAATCACGGTATCTTTCCTATCTGGAATACAGATTAGATTTGGGCCCAAGGTGACATTCTCAGTCTGTGCTTTTTGCTTGAATGGAGTGATGTGAACTTGGGAGGTGAGGTTGGCACTGTGGTGTGGTCATGTGGTGCCACATGCATGCTAATCAGTGGAACTATCCATAGAGAGGGAATCACAGGAATGAAGAGAGGCAGCAATAAGGGAACAAGGGCAGGGAGAGAGATTGCTTGTGTTTCAAATAGCGTTCCTGTTAACAGTACCTCTTGAGACCTAGATTCAATTCCTGCCTTTGGTTTTCATAGGATCTTTCAATAACCTTCTAATAAATTCCCATTTCTCTCCTCCCCCAACTTTAAATTATCCTGAATTTCTGTTTTTCCCATCAGAATATCTTTAACTAAGACATTACGTCTGATTCTTCATCCTAATACAGGTTCTTATTTCGTCTCCTAAGATCATGTGACTATTGTATGTAAATGAAAGTCAGCACAGCACTGTGCATGCTAACATTTCAACCCACGTTAACTACTTTTATTACTATTCAACAAGCATTTGTGCAGTCTTTGAATGCTGTGCTAAAGATGCAGGAGGGTAGCTTTGCTTTCTAAATCACTTAGTGGATTTGAGATGTGAAAAACCATGCTAGAAAATAGTACCACAGGAAGTAGAGTGGGAAAATTGAAAAGTGGCAGCTTTGGCTGGGTAGTTGGAGGTGAGACAAGTATTGTTTACTTGGGTGCTACTCTGTCCTGGAAGATCACACTGACCCCCATCCTCCACTGCTGACCACAGTGACTCTATCATTGGCAGTCTTCTCCCTTTTAATCAGGGCTAGACATTTCTGAGGGGAGGAAACACAGAGACTCTCCTTTGAAATCCATACCGCCTTGGCATTTTAGTGCCTTAAGTGTAAGCAGAAACTCAATCGATGCCTATTAAGTACATTGTTGAAAGAGTTAAATTTTTCTCAGATTAGCAACCCAACAGTTTTCGAGTTGGTTTCATCATAATTGATTAGACTCACTTGAGTTCTTCATCGGGTTAGGTTATTATGCATGTTTACTTTCAAAGGCTTCCACTGCTGGGAAACCATAATGCGAGTAATAAGAAGAAATATTAATATGCTTCCAAGTAAACAAACACTAAGGCTCTCTTGACAAAGCCTCTTCCATTATTAAAATTTGAGACAAAGTGCCTGAAAATGAGAATGGATTTATCCAGATGTCAACAGAGGAAGGAAGAATTATCAAGCCCTTAAATGATTCCCAACAAGCCGGAACATGTGTCTCAAGGCAGTAAGTGAAATACATTTAGCTACAAGGCCCAGTGAACACCACAAATCTGGGGAAATGCTGCAAGATGCTCTTAATTAGGGGCACTACTGGGTAGACAAATGATGCTGATGTCTCCCTAATATTCATGCTTCTGGGACAGTGTGTTATGTGCTTCAACTTGGCCAGGTTTATTCAGTAGAAAATTGCTAATTGCTTAGTCTTTATGCATAAATCTACCATCCCTTAACCAGCTATAATACTTGAATTTTATTTATTTATATGCAATTTAGCTTTCTACAAAAGCAGGGGCTTTAAGCAGTTTTATCTCCTTGAAAGAGAAATGTTAAAACATCGAGTTGAATTACAAATCAAGAGTGTTGCACAAATTATTGATTATTTGAAGCTCTCATTTCAAAGGATGATTATGATCATGACTACAGGTATCTGGCCAATTGAGCTTGCATTCCCAGGCTCTGCTCCCCTCCTCCCGGTCTAACCACAGCCCACTGTCGCTTGAATTTTCCTCCCATCACTCCACAGAAACTCTTCTTTCCATTGATCTCTTAAAGACAAATCCGAATGGTACTTTTCAGTCTCTAATGCTTTCCCTTGTTCTGGGACACTTCCCTCTTTTTGTTCTCCCCCCACCCCCTCACCGTGTTCATTAACTAATCAAAGATCCATCCCCAATCAACATAGTGAGTATCAGAGACATGTCTCTTCAGCTCCCTCCTTCCACAGGTTCTCCTTTCTCAGCTTCCCTTTCATCCTGCCCAGGACTATCTCATCTTAGTCCTTCCTTTCTCCCAATGTTGGATCAAAACTCCAGTTCTCTGCACTCACCTAATTGCTATTTACTCACAGGAAAAAGTTCTGATTAAATTTTGTCATGCATTCATTTTTAAGTATGCCCTCTTAAATATGCTGTGGGTTAAAAGAGAAATAAGACCTCAAGAGGTTCCCACTCTAGTGAGTGCTGGGCCACATAGATATGTCTTAGCTCTTACAGTTAGAGATGAGAAATGTTGGGATAGAGCTATGTACAGGACAGGTCATGGAGGTATGACCCTCTCATCTGTAATTATATTTTTGTTTATTTATTTTTAAATGGTTTAATTTTTTATTTTTTAAAAATGTTTATTTATTTACGAGAGAAAGAGAGACAGACAGACAGACAGAGTGTGAGCAGGGGAGAGGCAGAGAGAGAGGGAGACACAGAATCTGAAGCAGTCTCCAGGCTCTGAGCCATCAGCACAGAGCCCGAAGCAGGGCTCGAACTCACGAACCGTGAGATGACCTGAGCCGAAGTCAGACGCTTAAGCCACTGAGTCACCCAGGCGCTTCTGTAATTATATTTTTAAAATAATGTTTGGGGGCACGTGGGTGGCTCAGTCGGTTAAGCGTCCGACTTTGGCTCAGGTCCGGATCTCACAGTTCAGGAGTTCAAGCCCTGCATTGGGCTCTGTGATGATGGCTCAGAGCCTGGAGCCTGCTTCACTTCTGTATCTCCATCTGCCCCTCCCCCACTTGCACTCTGTCTCTCTGTCTCTCAAAAATAAACATTAAAAAAAAATTTTTTTTAAATAACAGTTTGTAACTCAAAGGAAGGAATCTTAAATGTCCCTGAAATGCTACCTGTACATTCACTACCAACACTATCTTATAAGAGCAAATGATAGTTAACCATTTCTGAGGGCTTATTGTACACCAGGCACTGGGTTAATGCTTTACATGTAATAACTCTCATTAACCTCACAGCAGCCTTTGAGGGACATATATAATAACTCACATTATATAAAGACGTTGAGGCTTGGAGAAGTAGCTAGTGATATCTCTGCTTTGGAATCCCAATACATTAAGTACGTCCTTCACCTTCACATTCAATCATTTGCCAAGTTCTGCTGACTCCTTGTCTAAAGATCACTCAGTTCTATCCACATCTTTCCATTCCCCTACCAGCACCCTGATCAAGGCCACCACCATTTCTCTCCTGGTTTATTGCTTTACTCTTTTAATTGGTCTCTTGACTGCAGTCAATCCAGAGTGAGGCTGTATATACAGGAGCACAATCATATTACTATCTTATTTAAAACCTTTTCATGTTTTAAGATAAAGTCCAACACATTAACAGGGCCTGCAAAGCTTTTCACCCTGTGGCCTGCCCTATGTCCCTACCCATCTCCCTTGCTCTCTCATCCCAGGCATGACCTGGCCAGTGCATTACTAGTGAGTGCCAATAGCTCTCTTTGACCTCTGGATGTTCACACATGATGTGACCTCCTCTGCTTGGAACATTCAGCCCTGTCCTTTTCCCTCTGGCTAGCTCCTAGTCATCCTTTGGGTCTCTGCTAAGCAACATT
This sequence comes from Panthera onca, assembly GCF_046562875.1. Classification (NCBI taxonomy): domain Eukaryota; kingdom Metazoa; phylum Chordata; class Mammalia; order Carnivora; family Felidae; genus Panthera; species Panthera onca. The sequence continues at coordinate 55,392,714 of NC_138347.1, forward strand.
TTACAGGAAGGTATTCTCTAGGCTGTGTCTTTCTTAGATGTGGTCTTAGATGCCTTTACTATTTGTATCATGGTAATCTTTCTATATAATTAATATTTGCCTAACTGCCTATCTTCCTAACTAAATGTAAGCAGTCATAGGGCAGGGATTAAGTCTACTACATTCAGAGTGAACTCGAATCCTTTGCAGAGTAGGAACTTAAACACCCAGGGAGTGAACTAACAAATCAGACACATCAGTCTGACTCCTGGGTTCATGTTTCTAAGCATGATGCTTTACTGTCTCCTGGCTGAGCTCCAGCTGTGGAGGGATCATGTCCTTGGTTAGAAAGGAATATAATCAAAATGCAACATGTCCTTACAGATAACATATCTTTGGTTAAGAAAGCATCATCACCTCATTCTTTATGTTGAATGTGAAATAAAAGTAGAGTTGACTCTTGAACAATATGTGTTTGAACTGTGTGGGTCCAATTATCCTTGTATGTTTTTCGATAAATACAATACAGTACTGTAAATGTATTTTCTCTTCCTTATGGTTTTCTTAATAACACTTTATTTTCTCTAGATTACTTTTTTTGTAAGAATACAGCATATAATGCATATGACATACAAAATATGTCTCAATTTACTATTTATGTTATCATAAATCATATTATGATTTATGGTTCATATTATGAGTAATGGTTCTAGGCAAAGTAGGCTATCAGTAATTAAATTTTGGAGGAGTTGAAAGTTATACATGGATTTGTGTGTGTGTGTGTTGTGGGGGCAGATTGATGCGTTTAACCCTCGTGTTATTCAAGTGTCCACTGTATTGGTTAAGAAATTTGAATTGTATTAGCCCAAGATTTTTTAACCCTTGGAATCTTGGAACTAAAAGTTCATTAATATCAACTGCCTCAGTGCTCCATAACTTATAGGTGAGTGTAAAAAAGACCAGCAAAATAAGCAACGGGCCCAAGTTCACTAGTAGAGCCAGGCTGAAAGTATGAACAATTTTGAACAGAATTTAGAAAAAAATACTCAGATCTATGAAGAAAACTAAAGAAAATTATGATTCAGGGTTGTATCTTTGTGCTTCAGAGTCGAAGGCAAAGATACTCTCCCATATAATACTGATAAACACCACAGCCAGAGAGTGAATATTAGATAAAATGGAACATCATTATGATCTAGTAAAATATTCCTTAGGATCAGTGACCCATGATCTGCATCATAGTTTAACATCTAATTTAGAATTGCTGATGCTATTATTCAGCACAAATGATATGCATTAAATACATTCAGTGATTCTGAAAGGTGATGTTTAATATAAATCCAAGGTATTGTTCTCATTGTTTTTGTATTTTTCTGGTTGATATGACCTTAACTCAGGATAATTCTGAGTTTTAAGTAAGTACAATTATAATCAACATCTTCATGTGATATTCAAAGATATACTTACCTAAAATAAAATTAAAGTATTATATATTCTACTTTAATTAAATTCAACAAATGCTTTTGAATACGTAGTAAGTACAAAAAATTGGCAAAATCCTTGGGATGCCAGAATAATTAATACATAGCTTCTGCTCTCAAGATTTAACTCTAGTAGGCGACAAGACTCATCAACAAATCATTTTTAGGATGATAAATGTAATAATGGACATACATTCTCCAAGAGGCTGTAATGAAAATAAAATGAATTGTGGTTAAAATTCTTACCTCAGAATGATTCCGTTGTACAAACACATTGGGCTTTTTTTTTTTCTTAAACTATTTAACTTCATATAATGGATAACACCCGAGGGAAAAATATCAGTAAAAATAGCAAAGCATCTTTTTACCTGTCATTCAATGTACTAGCGGAAGAGGGAGAGAGACAAACCTACCTTGGAAAGAGCAAAAGAAATGAGTAGACCAGTGCTGGGCAAGACTTTATACACGTTTGTCAAGGTCAGTGGTGACAACCTCAGTTAATTTTGCCATTGTTTCTAAATTTGTCTGCTGGTTTTTAAGAAGTTGAACCCATGGACCTGGATTTGGCACCCAAAATGTCTCTGAGGCAAGGGTGTAAGATGCCAGAAAACTATTCCGTTTCTACAACCAAAATCCACAGACTAATTTGACTCATTCTCTAAATGCTTGCTGTATAATAGGATTAGACAAGATTAATAAGAGAAGCAGCCAACACCCCCTCTGGCGGCATCAGTTTTGGAGTCTTGGGCTCTAGGACTATCTCCCCTAGTGATTTTGAACAATTAAGTTAAGGATCTCAACATTTTCCGCAGTGCCAAGGAAACAGTTAATAACAGTTGTCTACTATTTAGGCCATTCTAAGACTCCTTAAAAGAGCACATATTAATGATTTACTATGTTCCAAGCACTGTTCTAAGCACTTTGCATATATGAATTCATTTAAGCTTCATAATAACCCTATAAGGTAGGACTTTTATTATTCCTATTTTACAAATGAGGAAATAAATAGAGGCAGAGATGATAAGATAGCAATTTTTGGAGACAAGATTTGAGCCTAGAAGTTTGGGCTTCAAAATCTATTCTTGTAACCATTGTAATGTACAATTATTAGCCCATAATTCTGATAATGTTCTTTAATATCTTCCCTCAAAAAGTGTAATTTAAAAAAATTTCCTTTCTCTATAAGGAAATACGTTACTATTTGTTTCTTCTAACAGCCAGGAAATTTTCTTTTGCTGCAGTCTCTAGGTGAAGCAAATAGCTAACTGACTGCTATAAAAGGGGAAACAGCCAGACAATGCCTTTGGCTTTGAATCACTTTTCCAGGACTTGAAAGTCTTTTTCAAAACCTGCAAATGTCTCCCTGGAGCAAGAGACTTTCTGAACTACATTTAAAATAGCTTGGGAAGCGATATAAAAAAGTGGAACTCTTTTGGGTTATAGGAAACAGCTCATGCAATCAGTTCTCAGTACTGATGGGCCAGCTCTGCATAACTCTTCCCCAAACCAATTAATTCATCATTTCCCATTGGAGAAAAAGAGAAGAGAATAGAAAGACACCTATACTGAAGCTTATTACAGCAGTGTTATGGATAGAAGTGGGCTAGTAGTAAATACTGAAGTAAGTACTGCATAATTATAACTAATCAGTTATGCTAAAATGAGCCAATATGGCAGCGTAATTGAGATGATCCTTGTTTCTTCTTACAGGAATGCAATTTAATTAGAATGGGTAAACTGACAGTCAGCAGTAACCTCGCAGAATCCTAGGCAATATGAGATGAAGCAAGAAAAATAACACCCTGGCTGGCTTTCAGTTTGTAGGAAATGGACATTAGAGCTGTCCATTTGGCCTTTGGGAGGCTGAAAGCCATTTTTCATGTGTGCTTAGGGCTTGAGAAAAAGGGTGTGTTGTTGTGTTTGGGCTTTTAAAAAAGAATCAATCTAGATAAAGCAGACAAAACAGTTTAACTTGCATTTCAAGGAGCTCCGAGGATTCCAAATATTCAAATGTAGAGGAAACTAACCAGATTGGGTTTTCAGAGGGGTCTAATTTGTATTAAATAGAGGCAGCTGTTAAAAGCAATAAACCTGTTACCACTTTGAACGGTCAGGATTGAGGCATGTTCCAGTAGAGTCTGAGGGCAAGTGGTCAAGAGCAAGAGGTGTATAAGGAAGTAGGGCATGTTTTGGCTCTATTAAAAAAAAAAATTCCAAGAAAGGACAGGATCAGGGAGTTGCTTAGGTGGCTTGGTTGGCATTTGGTAGTTCTCAAATCTACAAGGTGAATAGGCATGGCAGCCCTGAAGATTCAAACTTGGCCTGTGATATCGTTCTTATAACCCCAGGAGTATGAGGCAGAGTTATTTATTCTCTGGGTTGAATAGAGAATGGGATCAAAACAAGGGCCTTAATGTAAAGTAAGTCATGTCTTAAAAAAATGAAGCACAGGAGAGCTAAATTCTGTCAACAACTTTTACATTCAAATGATCAAATCGTATAGATAATTGCCTGAACAATAAAATTAAAGTAACTGTTCCCAACATAGAGACCCCCTTGAAAATTTGTTGTATATGATGATCATAAAGTGGTCTACTGAAAGTAGTTGGCCGAGGACTCTAATATGCAGAACTAAAAGTCAAATCTCAAGTCTTACTATAATAATTGCTAAAGACCAAATATTTTGCAGCATTGATTACACAGATGTTACTGAACCTTTTGAGGGCTAAATAAGTCATGTGATGTTACTAATGAATTATTCTGTCCCATTCTTAACCTAGACAGAAGTTTCAATATCATGAAATATGTTAGAGTATGTTGGCTTGTGGAGGAAGGGAAAGGAAGTTTTCCATATGGGCTTGCCACAGATTTAAAGGAAAGAAAAAACAGGGATGCCTGGGTGGCTCAGTCAGTTAAGTGTCCGACTTTGGCTCAGGTCATGATATCACAGTTTGTAGGTTCAAGCCCTGTGTTGGGCTCTGTGCTGACAGTTCAGAGCCTGAAGCCTGCTTTGGATTCTTTGTCTCCCTCTCTCTCTGCCCCTCCCCCACTCATACTCTGTCCCTTTCTCTTAATAATAAATAAACATTTTTAAAAAATTTTTAAAGAAGGAAGAAAACAAAATTCTCAAATCCTCTTTCTTCCAGGCTGCCCAGCTTCTTCCCTTCCCAAGTCCGTGTGTGGTTTGAGGATGACCACATTTGTCAAAGGACTTGATGTGTGGATGTAAAGTGATGGCTTCATGTTTGTTAGAAAACAAGATCGTAAACGTATGAGAAGAATTAATTATTAAAGAAATTTGTGGTATTTGAAGAAGAATGATTTATAAAACAGTATCATGGTATATTTAAAAGTTATATGCCTTTAAAAGTAGTCCTAAAGTGGCTATATCTGAGTAGAGGAATTCTGGATTCTGCAAAAAATTATTTTTCATCGCTGTATTTTATAATTTTCCTATAATGCCTTTTTGTAATAAAAATTATCTTAAGATGGTGGTCAGTATTTCTGAGTATAAATTAGAATCATAATTCAGTATATATATGTGTATATACATACACACACATATACATATATAATACATACCTATACATCCATATACACATATATAATTAATTTAACATATAAGTATGTCAAGCATACCAGACACTTTTTTGGGGGGTCTTTTGGCTTGCCTTTGTCTTCTTGTCATAACCCATATCAGATCGTGCATTTTTTAACCCTTCCACTCACATCATTTCTTTTGCTTCTGCTCAGTGCACAGGTTAACAATTTAGAATTCATCCTTTGGTATTTTCCTCCATGTTTATATGCTCATGTAGATATGCAAACTCATCACACATTCCTATTGGTTGTTTAACAAAATAAGGCAAATTATATATAGGTCTATATGTCTTCCTTTTCTCACTCAGTAATATTTATTCAAGACTCGCCAAACCAGCTTCCAGAACCCTAATTCATCACTTTAATGGCTGTATGATATTCCATGGTGTAGATATACCACAGTGTATTCAGCAATTCACCTATTGAAGTTTCTAGTTTTTTTGTGTTTTGTTTTTTTACTATTATGAAAAATGTTGTAATCAATATCGTTGTACATGTGTCATTACTTATAATTTTATTTCTTTGGGAAAGTCCCCAAGGGTGGGCATGTCAAGTCAGAGAAAATGCATTCAAAATTGTAATAGATATTGCCAACTGCTTTCCAAAAAGGCAGTAACACTTAATTACACTAGCCAGGTATGAAAGTACTCTTTTTTTGACTACTGACAGTTATTGGCAGTCATTCTTTTTAATTTTTGATAATCTAATAGGCATAAAGTAATATATCATTTGATGTTAATTTCATTTCTGTATTACAGAATTTGAGCATCTTTTCAAATGCTTATTTGTCATTTGTATTGATCCTTGTCTGAATTGTTTATTGTCCTTGTTTATTTTGCCTGTTTTCCTGTGGGGGTATTTACTTTTCTTTTTGATTTGCAATTGCTTCTTGCACATTTTTGTATCCTGATCCTTTGTCATCTATCTTATTAATTTGATTTACCATATCATTTGTCTCCTGAATTTGTATATGGTAACATTTGTCTTGTATTTTGACATAGTTAGATATAAATATATTTTCTTTTTATAACTAACTTTTTTTTTTTTTGGTCTAGCTTCGGAGGATTATAAATGGTTATATTTAGTCAGTATTTCTTGGCAGCCCTAGTATTAGTTGCCAAGGGGAACAACAACAATAACAAAATTGCCCTTTGCAAATAGACAGATAGGAACAGAAAACTCCAAAATAATGATGACTTAAATAAGATAGACATTTATTTCTGTCATTGAGTCTGGAAAGAGTTAATCCAGGGCTTGTATGTATACCCCAGTATAAAGGATCAGGTTTCTTCTTTCTGGATGATCTGTTTACTGTGCAAGGCATCCATTCCCCAGGTCAACTCATGATTCAAAATTCTGTTAGAGATCCAGCCATTTTGTCTATTTCCAGTCCAAAGGAAAGAAGGAAAATAAATGGGCCATGTCTTTTAAAGAATTTCCCAGAAATTGTCCGCCACTTCCATTTATATCACATTAACAAGAAAGTAATTACACATAGTTCCAAAGGATGTTTACATTTCCCTGACTACTAGTGAAGACTATGAAACAGTCTTCATTCCAAGTGGCTTTGTGCTCAGCTAAAAAATTAGTGGTTCCAATACTTTGGAAGATGGGGAAAAACTAACCACAAGAGAGCTTCAAAACAATAATCTGCTGAGATACTTTGAAATTAATGACTTGGGGGAAAGTATACCTTTTATGAAGTCTTTATACTACTCTAAATAAATAAATGATGAATGAATAAATTAATGGCTGAACTTGTAATATATTTACACAAAATCATCATTTTCTTCTCTAGCCAGGTGTCACAGATGTTTTTAGCAGATGATGCCTACTTACTTGGAAAATTGCTATCAACCAGAAGTGACCCTGCACCACTACATAAAGAGAATTTTTCCCCCTATCCATTGCTCAGGTTCATCAATTGCCCAATGTTTTCAACAATTTTAAAACATCCTTTGTGAACCTAGTAAAAGGAGCAAAGAAAGAATGCATTGGGGAAAAAAATAACAACACGTTTTTCAGCTAGAAGGGTTAATGCTGCTGGGTGTTTTTTAATGAGTGGTTACATTCAAAGGAGTAACTTCTGTTTAGATGCTGTCATGTCTAGCCTATTTTTAATGAGATTACACATTGCAAAAGAATGTAATAAATTTTATCTTAAAATGTAAAGATGATGTCAAAGCAGATGCTGTGGTTTATAATGTGGGTCTGTTAGTGGGCTCCCTTTTGAATCTAAGAGATAAATTTCAAAATATATTTCACCAATGCTTGCTGTATGTTGGAAATAATGCAGACTTTTTTGAGCAAGCCAGGTTTCTAATTTTGGAATAAAATATTTGTATTATTAGAGAAATTGTCAGGAATTAGAATTAGGGGCATGCAATAGGCACACATGTGTCTTTTGATTTTATTCTTTGATCAAATTGAATATCCATTTCTTAAAAAAGAAGAAGTCTTGAGCTGTCATTTACAATTTCACTCTCTCTAAAATCTTCTGGGGATGTCATTCAGCAGCATAACTTTTTCCCTCGTGATTGAAACTGAACTCAAGTGCATGAAATGGGCCAATAAAGTTAGACTCTTAGGCAGTTCTGATGCTTCGATAAATAAACTCTCCATGCAGCACTTTTATAATCAATTCATGCCACCAACAAGCATGTTAAAATTATGAATCATGGAAACCAGAGCTACCTGATTTTGCAGCTATGAGGCATATATATCTACATAGAGCTTCTATTAGGCCTCACTAAACAGGAGATGGTAGAGTTGTCAAGTCAAATTTATTCCCCGTTCTGCTTCCTTTTCCTACCTCTGTTCTCTTACTTAGGAGGTGAATGCTCTCTGATCTTTACACTCATTTCCATTCATTCCAGTTCATGATCTGTTTGTTGGGTAGCTGGGAACCAGACTCTATGCCAGTCTTGACATAACACCAGTGAATAAGGCAAGTCGCTGTCCTCCGGGAGCTCACACTCTAGAGCAGAACTTCTAAGTGCTGTGTTGAGACTCATTACAAGTTATTTGAGGAGAGCCTGGGTGCCACCCAGTCAGTCAGTTAGTTAAACTCTGTCAGTTTAAGTCTGACTTCAGCTCAGGCATGATTTTGCAGTTCATGAGTTCGAGCCCCACATTGGGCTCTTTGCTGTCAGCATGGAGCCTGGAGTCTGCTTCAGATTCTGTTTTTCCCTCTCTCTCTGCCCCTCATCCATTCTCTCTCTCAAAAATAAAATAAATGTTAAAAATTTTTAAAAAAAATTTGAAACAGAATAACAACAGTTGTAATGCTTATTTTTTCCCAGTGATTTTTATTTAAAAAATATAAGTTACAACAGTTTTTAAAATATCCACATATTAATACATATTACTTGCACTCACATACATTTTCCCAAGTGGAAGAATTTAGCTGATACCAAGTCATAAACTGCAGTCCATTTGATCTATGCCACAGCCCTAAGCCTTAATTTTATGAACCTTTGTCATATAGGAGGAAAGGAAGTGAGGACTAGACTTATCTGTGCACTTATCTTGGTCAAAAAGACTTTGAAAATAGATCAAATGCAGTGGGTCAAAATTACTTTACATTTATCTGTAACTAATTCATCTTGAAGAGCTCACAATGATCTTCCCACATTTTAATACTCTTAATATTCTTATTTCTAATTGTGTAGTTCAAAAAGTATCCTGCTAGCAGTGGTTCTTAAAATTTAGTGTCTAGGGATGCCTGAGTGGCTCAATCAGTCAAGCATCCGACTTTGGCTCAGGTCATGATCTCACAGTTCATGAGTTTGAGCCCTGGGTCAGGCTAGGTGCTGTTGGCTCAGAATGGGCTTTGGATACTCCATCTCCCATGCTCTCTGCCCCTCCCCCACACTCTCTCCCTCTCAAAAATAAATACACATAAAAAAAATAATTTAGTGTCTACTGAGGATGATCTAGAGGGTTTGTTAAGGCACAGATTGTTGTGTGTCACCAGTTTCTCGTTCAGTATGTTTGGGACAAGACTTGAGAATTTGCAGTTTTAGCAAACTCCTGATTGACATTGATGCTGCTGGTCTGGGGATCTCACTTTAAGAACTAGTGTACTAAACAATAGCAAGAGTGGGGAGATTCTATTAAGCCATTAGGGTCTACTTTATTCTACCTCCTAGCCAGCCCTAAAGACCAGCCTCAATTGCCCTTTCTCTGGTGCCTTATACACTGGCACACTTAGTACTTCTCCATACTCTAAGAGAGGCCAAGCCTTCTCCTCAAGGGCACCTTGCCCCACACACAGGTCTACCTGGAAACATGCTTTACCACCTCTCACTGCAAAGGAGTTTCAGCTCTAGAGTCTATGTTTCAGAAGAAAATGTATGTTATTCTAGATAACCTCTAATGTTTTTAAAAAATCATTACCCCTCTCACCCCCTGGTAATGCCTGGGATGCATTTCCATGACTCCTATTTCATGTTGACCACATCTTAGAACTGCACTAGTTAGGCTAATTTCGGATTTGACAAATGTCACCATAGATAAAAATCTCATCTTGGCTTATCAGAAAAACAGAGAGGGTAAGTGGTAGGCTTTGAAGTCGGGCTGCCTGAGTGTAAATTCTGACTCTGCTCTTATCTAACCAAGTAATGTTGAGAACGATCTTTATTCTCTCTGTGCCTTAGCCTTTTCATCCATATTATGCTTACATCATAAAGTTTTCATTTTAGATAAAATAATACCTATAAAATCATCAGAACAAGAATAAAATAATATCTATAAAGTTCAGAACAAACTTGGAAAAGAGAAGGTGTTTAAAAAATGGCAGCAATTATTATTATCACAAAAGAACTGTAATTATATTGGGGCATATATGAGTAGAATTTATTCAATTTCTCACTAATTGAGAATGGCCATATCCTGGCAAGACTAATAGATAGGCATAAAGTATAATTAATTTCCTTGGATCCTAAACTTCTTACAATAGTCTTCTTAGTGAAACAGTTTGAGCTCATGGACACACTAAAATAGGAAATAATGGCTGTGTCTTTCTGTTCTCGGTCATTGCTGTGGGTTTCAAACAATTTGGTAAGGAATTTTGTCCTTAAAAAGCAATGACCCAATTTAGGAGTATGAACATATATCTCAATTCAATTCAAGAGCACTAAACTCCCACAGAGTGTTGTAGGCAGATCTAAGTTCCTACAGGACTCTGCATGGTGGGTACTGTTATCATCTCCTGTTTATAAGGAAGGAATTGGGGCTTGGGAGGAGAAACGACAGAGCAAGGTCACAGTGCTTATATCCAGCAAAACCACTACTCAAAGTCAGGCAGTCTCACACCAGAGGTCATGCTCTTAACCATTCTGACTTCTTGCCTCTGGGTTGGTCCCCGATACAGCTACTCTCAGGAAATAATTAGGATTCATGTAGCTTTGGTGTCAGTGAAAATAGAGAAGGTGACATTACATACTCTGTCCTACCAGGTCCAGAGAAAAGACTGGTATAGTGGAAAATTTCAGCACCATGACCCTTGGTGTCTGAGAAAAGGGAAGTGAGAAGATGTGAGCCATTGAATTGGACACAGAACACGCAGAATAAAATCACGTGGAATGTTTTACCATCTGTCTGGAGTTTTTAAAACTAGGCTGTCTGCATTTATAATGTCATATCATGATTACTCAGAAATTACCTCATAGTCTATTTTTATTCTGTCATACAGTAATTTGTGTAATGCTGCTTAAGACTAGCAAGAATAAAATTCCAGGTTACTACAGTCAGGCTATTCTGCATTCTGCATAGACAAATTATAAACCCAGGTTGAGTGTTCCCTCACTGCCCAATCTTTGTGCTATGCTTTTGGAAAAAATATAAAAATATCAGACATAGTTCCTACCTTAAAAGAGCGTATGATATTGTTGATAAGGTGAGGTAAACATAATTACACTAATCAGACAAAGTAGAAAAGACTGGAAGAGATAATCAGATAAGAAGACACCAGCCAGGAAGACAATGTCACATTGACAGCATGGGAAACCTGTTCATAAAGAGGTGGCAATATGTAAGCTGAGTTCAGTCATGCTGCTTGCAACAGGACAATAAATTTGAAATTAAGACTGAGGGAAGATTGTGGAAGGCTTTGGTTAGCTGGCTAGGTTTTATTATAGATTTTTAAAAATATTCATTTAGGGCCGAATACATTTTTTAAGTTTATTTACTTATTTATTTTTTGAGAGAGATAGAGAGCAAGAGGGGGAGGGACAAAGAGAAAGGGAGACAGAATCCCAAGCAGACTCCATGCTGTCAGCGTAGAGCCCAGTGTAGGGCTCAAACTCACGAACCGGGAGATCATGACCTGAGCTGAAATCAAGAGTTGGACACTTAACTGACTGAGTCACCCAGGCACCAATTTTTAAACATTTAAAATTTTTTAAATACATTTTTAAAACAAACTATAATATATGTCTCTTGACTGAAACCTCCGCTTCCACCAAGATTGAGAAACAGGGAGTAGACTTACCCTCTCACATACAACAACCAAATAAATTCACAGAATCCATGATACAATGGTTTTCTAGTCATCGGTCAATAAACAATGAAGGGCAATTATCCTTTAGAGACTGAAACAGACAAGGTGAGTCCCATGACTGACTCAGATTACTGCTTAGGGAATTTCCAGGCCAGGGCACAGGAAGTTTTCAGATAATGCCTAGGAATCTCTTTGAATTTACAAGATGAAGATGGGAGTCTGAGGTGGGCCAAGGTGGCTAGAGTTTGTAGAACAGAGTACTGGAAAGGAGAGGGCTACTCAGAGAGGAGGCTCTGGAGATCTACAGAGGATCTCCACAAATCCAACTGAGTAGTGATCAGTGCATATGTATAAGGAAAGGACCACACAAAGGATTGGAGGAAAATTTCTGAGAGCTCACCAGAAATAGTTCCTATTCCTCCAAGCCAGATTGGAAAACTTCATCCCTCATGGGAAATCAGGAAGAGTATTCATAGGAGTGTTACCTCTATGGTGGGGAAAAGTCACCCTAGACTTAGCACAGCGCTGGTTCTTCCTAACGAAGCTTAAAAATCTGAGTTGAAAAATTTCCAAGTAACTTAATTGCATCCCAGAACAAAGCTCAAAAAAATTTATAGGATGGGGTGCCTGGGTGGCTCAGTGGATGAAGCAACTGAATCTTGATTTCAGCTCAGGTCAAGATTTCACAGTTTGTGAGATCGAGTCCTGCATTGGACTCTATGCTGACTACACAGAGCCTGCTTGGGATTCTATCTCTCCCTCTCTCTCTGCTCCTCCCCTGCTGACACACATGTTCTCTCTCTCTCTCTCTCTCTCTCTCTCAATAAATAAATAAACATTAAAAAATATTTATAGGAATACAAATATGTCCAGCACCCAACAAGCTAAACTTCACAATGTCTGGCATCCAATTAAAAATTACCAAGCATTCAAAGAAACAGGAAAATACAGCTTAAAATGAGAAACATCAATCAATCAAAACTGACCTAGAAAGGACATGGATGATAGAATTAGTAGGCAAGAATATTATAACAGTTATTATAACTATATTCCATATGTTCAAGAAACCAGAAGAGAGACAGAAAAATAGAATATAGAATAGCTATTCTGGTTCAAGAAATGTTAATCCCAAGATGAGCAAAATCATGTGGTCCAGTGAAGCTTGGTTTGAGAATTATTGCTCTAGGCTATTGGAAGCCACTGAAGATTTTTCAGCAAAATTTGACATGAAAATTGTGATATTTTTGGAAGATTGAATGGATAATGGGATTCAGGATGGAATTGATAGGGAGACCAGGAGTCAAAGATTCCAGGTAACTATAACAATACAACAGGGAAGTGAGATTTTGGCCTGAAAGAAGGTAGTGGAAATAGAGGCAAGAATTTTTTTTTCTTTTTTAATTTACATTTGGTTACTAAGAATACCTAGTGTACCTGGTAGTCTGTCTACTTGATGGGAAGGATTAGTTCGACTGTCACTTAGGATAACTATAAGTCTGCAAGATAAACAGTCAAGCCCATTTCAACAAACTATTAGAGCTACACTAGGTGTCTTAGAACAATGTAAAAAGAGGTATTATATTTGAAATTTCATGGACACTGGGCCTTCATTTTAGAGATAAAAAATAGAATAATTCGTAATAATTGTGGGTGAAAGTATTGTAATGGTGCTTGGTGTGAAGTATAAGCTGATAACTGGTTGGGGTCTAACTGTGTGACAAACCAAGTTATGAAGGAAGAAACATAGATTTAAGTAGAAGAAGTTATATGAGAAAAGATACCAAGAAGGAAACAAGCAATTTAGGAAATGGAAGGTGGTGAATCAATGCCCGAGAGCAGTGTTGTCCAATAGAAATCGAATGTAAGTCACATGTGTAATTTTTAATTTTTAGAAGTCACTTTAAAAAAGGTAAAGAGAAACAGATAAAATTAATTTATTAATAAAATAAACAGGTAATATATCTTATTTAAACCAATATATTCAAAACAGGGAATCAATCCAAAAATTATTAGTGAGCAATTCTACTTGTTTTAATATTAAGATACACATATATTAATCTCGTATGTATTTTTTTTTTTAATTTTTTTTCAACGTTTTTTATTTATTTTTGGGACAGAGAGAGACAGAGCATGAACGGGGGAGGGGCAGAGAGAGAGGGAGACACAGAATCGGAAACAGGCTCCAGGCTCCGAGCCATCAGCCCAGAGCCTGACGCGGGACTCGAACTCACGGACCGCGAGATCGTGACCTGGCTGAAGTCGGACGCTTAACCGACTGCGCCACCCAGGCGCCCCAAATCTGGTATGTATTTTATCCTTATAACACAGCTGAATTTGAACTAGCTACATTTCAAGAGTTCAGTAGCTACTGGTAGCTCTTGTAATAAGCAGTGGAACCAATGAGCATCAGGCAGCCAGTCTTTCTTTATTCTCCAATTCTTTTTTTTTTTTTTTCCCACCTCTAATTCTTTCGAGCATCTATGAAGCGCAAGATGCTTGCCCTACCCAGGTAGATTTTAGTATCTTAATGTACCATGTACTGTGTATAATTAGACACACTGAGTAGGAGAATACAGACCCATAACAAGTATTTTTGAAGTAGTCTCTAGGTATTGCTTGTAGAAACACAGGAGGGAATGAACGGAGCAATCCAGGGTCAAGGTACTAGCAAACGTGTGTATGGAAAGAGCCAAAATAAGAATACAGACAATTTGGCTCCAGTCTCTAATTTTGCACCCTTGCGGTAGGTACTAAACCTCTCTAAATATCAAGTTTCTAAGGGAAAAAAAATGCAAAAACACTTGGAAAATGTGAAGTATGTAAAAACAAAGTAATAATATATTAATAACCTATTAAGAGTCTCAATTGTAGGGCATTTTATCTACAAAAACTTTTAAGTGAGTCTCAGCTGGAAGGAATGTAAGGAAAGTATTATCTCCATTTTATTCAGAAGAGGGTGAGATGGGACTTGTTCCTGGGCCTGAACTGCTTCATTATAAGAGCCAGTCTGCTCTCCAGATGCCAGTACCCCTGGCATCCCCATCCTGCAGAGAGATTAGGCAACTTCCTTAAATGAACAAGCTGGTGACAGTTTTTGTATTTAGATATCTGCTTCCCAGTACCCACCTCAGTTCTTTCCACTCTTCCTCACTCCTTCCCCAAGGATGTGGACTTGAGATATTGCCAAAGAAACAAAAGGGACTGCATCACAGAGCAGGAATTTGGGAAGTAACGGAGGTGAAGAGTAGAAATTGAAAAATAACTCTGATTTGATAGGGAGCTCTTCCCTCAACTTAGAATAAGCAATTTCAGGAGTGTGAGTGGCCAGCAAGAAGGGAACTTTGCTTATGAGATAAACTGATGTTTTGGATGATATATTATTCCTACTGACAAGTTATGTATCTTTTGTGACTATAATTCCATTCAGATAGAGCAAATCAATAAAATCTTTTAGAGAGACTGATTTATTGACCCTTCTCATGAGTTTTGAGCAGGATAGGTGAAATGGGCAAGACTACATTTGATCTGGAGATCATACTGCCCTAGAGAAGTTCCCAATGGCAAGCAGTAGAAAGAAGTTCAGGCAAAAGTGCCAGGATTTCAAAGAGGTCTGGCACACAGGGAGGGTTAGGAAAAATAGTACTGAATTTATGTTCGGCAATCTGATCTCATATCATTGGTGACTATGTACTAGCTCAGGGACCCTGGGCAGTTTATTTAACCCTTCTGAGCCTCAGATTGCCTGTAATTAAATTAAAATTAAACTGAGGTAATACCACCATGCTTACCTGATCGTTTTTGATGATCAAAGAAGAGAATATATAAAAAGATAAGAGGGTGGTTTGTTAAAGGTAAAGTCCTACACAAGTATTGTTTATGACCATAATCCAGATGGCAGATGCACTTGAACCTTCACAGCACAGGACAGGGAGTCACATATTAGGAGAGGGTCAGGTTGCATTTCTTGAAAACCTGGGGACTAGACAAGGCCCCAGTTATGGAGGAATTAGGATTTTATACAGGAAACTAGAACACACATGTGGCAGGTCAGGAGTCCATTTATTTGGACTTGTGTGTTAAGGTAGGACTTAGTTCAAAGACGAAAGCCTAACTATGGAATCTGGAAACCCTATTAAAGCTGGATCATCATAGATCCACCAGGTGAAATCACCACCTTGCCTCCCGCTGTAGGCCTTTTTAAATGACTCCTGATCAAAGGTAGGACTGACCTTAGATCGTTGTGTGGGGATGAATCTACAGAAGGAGAAAGACCATGCATTCTTAGATTTGGTGGTAAAGAGAGATACTAAGTAGAGAGCCAAGTAGATCTTTACTATAAGGATTAAAAGAAACAAAATAAAACAAAACAAAAACCAACTAACTCTAAAAAGATAGGCTTGTAAATTTGAAGATATTTTAGCAATATTCCTGCTTGCTAATCATGGGTCACTACCAGAGCATTTCTTATCTTTAATTCAAAGAATTCTGTGAAATATATGATCCCTTTCCAGCTGCTGCACACAGGATTACCCAGCTCAGTAACAGAATACTAATGAGATGCCTAGGTTCTTTAAGAAGGCTGAATGATAGTAATCAGCAAAGCACACATCAGAAAACTCCAATTGCATATGATGATAAAACACAATGTCAACCATATTAATTCATTTAACTTGCAAATGGAAAATTACACCAGTCTATTTGATAATACATTATCTTTCAGTAGGTTTATCCTTAGAAAGATGCCTGATAAAAACTCTACCAAACTAATGACATCCAAAGCTAAATTAAAATCATTTGGTCTTCCATCAGCTAAAAAAATTGAGGTATTCAATTATGATTAAACTGGACACTGGTTTAATTTTCCCTTATTTTTTATTAAAAAGTCATGTGGTAAGAAAAACTGATGATTATCTTCTTACAAATTGCTTCTAAAATTTATAGACATTGGTACAATAAATCATTAACCAAGGTGAGAGGGAAAGGTTACTATTTTTTTTTAATATTTTATTTTTAAGTAATCTCTACACCCAGCAAAGGATTCAAATTCACAACCCCGAGATCAAGAGTCCCATGCTTTACTGACTGAGCCATCCAGGCATGTCACTATTTTCTTTTTGACAAGGCAACTTTTGATGATGTGCTTCTGGCATTTGAGTCACTTCACCATTCCTACTTTATCAAAATTTAACATAGTGTGGCTCTTCATAGCATCTAACATCAACTGGGATCTATTATCTCAAAATAGGTATGGAAGACCACAGCAATGATATTGTAAAACAGTAAATTTCAAAGTGTGGTTCCCAGATCAGTACCATTAGCATCATCTGAGAACATGTCAGAAACACAAATTATTAGACCCATCTCAGACCTTCTGAATCAGAAACTTGGTATGAGTCTTGTGGGTCCTAGCAATCTGTATTTTAATGGCTCTCTTGATGATTTTGATGGACACTCAAATTTGAGAACCACCGTCTAAGGTACTAACAATGTGAGAACCTAGTAAAAAGATATTAGGTTTTTTTTTCTGTTTTTTTTTTTTTTTTTTTTTTTTTTTTTTTGTAAATAAGGTAAGTATATTGAGAAAAATATTAACAATTGACTTATTAGATAGCCTTAATGAATAAGATAGGCAAAATGCATCCAAATCCCACATAAGTGTCTGGTAACCAAATTCCCCTCCTAATTCAGAATAGTCGGTAAGGATTATTTATATCCATAATTACGTTCCCTTTGACATTTTAGTTGCTTCAACAAATAGTACTAAAAGACACATGTGCAAGACAGGAAGAAGAAACGAAACGGTTGATGACACCTGTGTCTATCCACTTTTATTAGAAACACAGAAGCTTTTCAAGTACAACACTCCACTTAGCAGATTTCTATGGCTCACTAGCCACAACCATGGCTCAGGACAATCTCCCACCATCAAGAAATGATGGGAAGGCAAGTATAGAATTTTGTTTTCTCACACTGTAGAGTGTACTGTTCTTTAAGAAAGAACTCATATAGGCAAGGAGGTCTTGACATGGATGATGGGTCAATCTACAAGAATATAAATAGAAGAGCACATACAAAGAGAGAAATGATGGGAGCGGGGGGGAGGGGGAGGAAAAAAATAAACATTGACTAGGCAGAGAGACTAAAAGGCTTAATCCAGAGAGAGAGAGAAAGGAAAATAAGAAGGAGGAGGGAAAACGAAACGAAGATAAAGTTACCCAGACAGAGAAACTATATGGCTTGATTATTCCAGAGAGAGAGAAAGGAGTATAAAGAAGGAGGTGTAGAACATGTATTAAGACAATGGATTAAATATGTCTGTTTAGACAAACCAATAACCAGAGTAACCAGCCTAGGGGAGGGAAGAGATAAGGAGGAGAAATGGTGGTGGTGGGGAGGGAGAATATATCTATATATCCAGAGTTGACCTAGAGTTAATCCAGGCAATGCTGCAGCGCTTGTCGGGAATAGCTGTCCGCAGGGTCTGTGCCACTCCGGTGGATACGCAGTTAACCAGTGCGAAGGTGCGTGGTTTGGTGTGGTCTGGACCTACCTCCACTATGACAACAAAATGAAATCAAAGCCATCAAAATTGGCAAAGATGAAGTCAAGCTTTCACTTTTTGCAGATGACGTGATACTTTATATGGAAAACCTAATAGATTCCACCAAAAGTCTGCTAGAACTGACACATGAATTCAGCAAAGTCGCAGGATACAAAATTAATGTACAGAAATCAGTTGCATTTTTATACACCAATAATGAAACAACAGAAAGAGAAATAAAGAAACTGATCCCATTCACAATTGCACCAAGAATCATAAAATACCTAGGAATAAACCTAACCAAAGATGTAAAAGATCTGTATACTGAAAACTATAGAAAGCTTATGAAGGAAATTGAAGAAGATACAAAGAAATGGAAAAACATTCTATGCTCATGGATTGGAAGAATAAATATTCTTAAAATGTCAATACTACCCAAAGCAATATACACATTCAATGCAACACCAATCAAAATTGCACCAGCATTCTTCTCAAAGCTAGAACAAGAAATCCTAAAATTTGTATGGAACCACAAAAGACCCCAAATAGCTAAAGTAATATTGAAGAAGAAAACCAAAGCTGGAGGCATCACAATCCCAGACTTTAGCCTCTACTACAAAGCTGTAATCATCAAGACAGCATGGTATTGGCACAAAAACAGACACATAGACCAATGGAATAGAGACTCCAGAATTGGACCTACAAATGTATGGCCAACTAATCTTTGACAAAGCAGGAAAGAATATCCAATGGAAAAAAGACAGTCTCTTTAAAAAATGGTGCTGGGAGAACTGAACAGTGACACGCAGAAGAATGAAACTAGACCACCTTCTTACACAATTCACAAAAATAAACTCAAAATGGATGAAGGACCTGAATGCAAGACAGGAAACCATTAAAACCCTAGAGGATAAAGCAGGAAAAAAACCTCTCTGACCTCAGCTGCAGCAATTTCTTACAGGACACATCTCCAAAGGCAAGGGAATTAAAAGCAAAAATGAACTATTGGGACTTCATCAAGATAAAATGCTTCTGCACTGCAAAGGAAACAATCAACAAAACTAAAAGGCAACTGATGGAATGGGAAAAAAATATCTGCAAATGACATATTGGATAAAGGGGTAGTATCCAAAATCTATAAAGAACTCACCAAACTCCACACCCGAAAAACAATCCAGTGAAGAAATGGGCAGAAGACATGAATACACTGGGCAGAAGACACTTTTCTAAAGAAGACATCCAGATGGCCAACAGGCACATGAAAAGATGCTCAACATCGCTCCTCATCAGGGAAATACAAATCAAAACCACACTGAGATACCACCTCACTCCAGTCAGCGTGGCTAAAATGAACAAATAAGGAGACTATGTAGGTGCTGGAGAGGATGTGGAGAAATGGGAACCCTCTTGCATTGTTGGTGGGAATACAAACTGGTGCAACCACTCTGGAAAACGGTGTGGAAGTTCCTCAAAAATTAAAAATAGATCTACCCTATGACCCAGAAATAGCACTGCTAGGAATTTACCCAAGGGATACAGGAATGCTGATGCATAGGGGCACTTGTACCCCAATGTTTATAGCAGTAGTTTCCACAATAGCCAAATTATGGAAAGAGCCTAAATGTGCATCAACTGACAAATGGATAAAGAAGATGTGTTTTATATACACAACGGAATACTACTTGGCAATGAGAAAGAATGAAATCTGGCCATGTGTAGCAATGTGGATGGAACTGGAGAGTATTATGCTAAGTGAAATAAGTCATACAGAGAAAGAGAGATACCATATGTTTTCACTCCTATGTGGATCCTGAGAAACTTAACAGAAGACCATGGGGGAGGGGAAAGGGGAAATAAAGTTACAGAGAGGAAAGGAGGCAAACCATAAGAGACTCTTAAATACTGAGAACAAACTGAGGGTTGATGGGGGGTGGGGGAGAGGGGAAAGTGGGTGATGGGCATTGAGGAGGGCACCTGTTGGGATGAGCACTGGGTGTTGTATGGAAACCAATTTGATAATAAATTATTAAAAAAAATATAAATAGGAGATGTCAGTCCAGGTAGTCACAACTAAAGTATTTACAAAAAGGATCTCTTAAGCTGTTGTGATACAAGGGCAAGTACAGTGTTTCAGAACGCGGAGCCCCATGTCCCCAAGTTTCCAATGTGGGGTCTTTCCCTACACCCAAAGAAGAGACCATATTAGAATGTACACTTGTGGGGTCTTTTGGTGTGAGGGACTTTAAACTGCTTGTTGAAATTTGAGAGAGCCTGACATTCATGACACTGGAGGCAGTTTGCTGTTTAAAAACATAGACAGTGCAGGTCTGTCTCTCTTTCTCTTGGAACTGTGTGTCCATAAGTGAAGTATATTCTCCTCCTCAGTTATTCTCCCTTGTGGTAAACACACTGGACAGGCCCCTCTGAGTGGAGAGAGATTTAATGCTTTCTCTCTGATGGCTGAATAGATAATTTTTAATTGGGATAGGAGGGAGGCTGGCTTGTGAATTTCTGAAATTCAGCTTTTCCATTATTAAACTAAATCTGTTTAATTTTGACTCCTGCTTGGTGTTTTTGTTTGTTTTTAATTAAATATAACTCAGAAGTGAGGATGCATGACAACTCCTCCAAACCTCTAACAAAAGAGAATAAGATTACAAGGAGACCTTTCTCTGCAACCCACAGCCAATGAGGAATACATGAATAAATTCTAAAAAAATGAAAATGTTGGCGGGATCAGAAACAATAACTTTTGGAGGTAGAAAGGAATATGAGTGTAAGAGTAAGGATTCCCTCAGGAAGGCAGAACCACTGAGTATCAAGGAATAAGGGATTTATTGTAGGAATACATGGAACAATTGTGGAAGAAGATTATCCTCCTAAAGGGGAAACTGAAGGATCAGAGACAAACTACCAGCCAACTTCCGGAAGCACTGAAGCAAGTTGGGAGCTTGAAAGAGAATACAGGCAGCTGCCGGAGGGATACCGTGAAGGAAAGGTAGTGATGTCCAAAGAAAGCTGCTGCCTCCATGTTTGGAGGTGAGCCTGGGCTGCTGTGGGGGTAGGACTAACAGGTGGGAAGAAGAGCCTCCAGAGCAGGAGAGAGTGAAGTTAATTTGGAATCCCCTAGTTTCTCTGCATTTTTCTTTCACCACACCTAACCAATGAAGCCTTCAAAAAGTAACGACAGCTGCTTTGTCTCTGCTTTCTAAATCTTAGGCACCCTCTCTTTTGACTGACTCTAATCTTAAGCCTTAAAAAAAGGTTCTGGGAAATATAGTTCCAGCCGTACCTAACTTCCAAATAAAGACAATAGGAAAACCACGCCTCTACTCCATCCTTGTACAACCAAAACATACTCTTCCTCTGCCAGAGGACACAGTTCCACGCGTTACCTTAGTCACAGGTGATGTTCATTCTTCTTTGAGCTGAATCACACTCCCCTGTGGATGTCTTGTAACCTGAATACTAGGCTATCAGGTTAACCACTATTAACACATCTTATGTTAACAGAGGAATGGAAGATGCAAGAAAAGCAAAGAAAAAGAACTGAGATTGAAAGAAAAGAATACCCGGAACTACAGTTCCTGTTTTTGAAACTGGATATAGAGTGATTACTGGTATTTCTAACTTCCTTCTTACACTACCCATTCCATATCCCTTTGATCTTACTAAACACTTCAACTGTCAGTTTGTTGCTTGCTGAGATGATGCAAACGGTCATTCCTGAATCATGAGCAGTTACTGTAGTTTTCCATTAATTTTCATCACAGATGTAGGAGTACTAAGAGGCACCTCAGTAGTTCTCCTGTGTTCCAGACATTCTTGTCCATGCTTTCATTGTGTATGGTACAGAATCATCACCTGAGGTAGTATAGTTAGCCCCTTCTTTTCCGCTTGGTTCACTGGCATTTAGAAGTTCAGAGTGGCCAGGTGCCAGTCTCAACTTCCAGTCTAACAGAACATTTACTGTATCCCTTGATGAAAGAATTTTACTCTGGGAACCAAACACTTCAATCCAGCAGAGCCTAAGATTGCAGGAATACGAAGCTCAGATTCTCTCAGCTCAATGGGAACAGAGAGCCCATCCTACTTATATCCCTTGCAGAGAAAACATTTAATAAAAATTTTAAATTCTTTTGAACTAAAAAGAGAAACTTCTTTAATCTCATAAAGCATTTCTAATAACAACAGTTACATCAATTATACTTAATGGTGAAATGTTAACCTCATACCCTTCAAGATTGGGAAAGACATTAAAATGTCCATTCAAAGTGACATTTTACTAGAGGTCTTAAAAATAAATATGTTGAGAGCACCTGGCTGGCTCTGTTGGTAAAAATGGGACTCTTGATCTTGGAGTCCTGAGTTCAAGCCCCACATTGGGGCTACAGTGTACTTAAAAAAATAAATAAATAAAAATTAATAGGTTGACAAAGTACAATAAAATGATAAAGAGAAATGAAAAGTATAAAAATTGGAAAGAAAGAAAATTGTCATTCTTTTCAAGACGATTGGAAGTATATATAAAAATTCAAAAGAGTAGATGAATAACTTGTAAGTAATCTTAGCAAGTTGGCTGGATACAGGTTAACACACAAAAGTCAACTATATTTAAATATCATAGGGACAGATTTAGGGATGAAAAATTTTTTTAAAATCTCACAATGTTGAATGAAAGAAGAAAGATACAGATGAATACATATTTGATGACTCTTTTTATATGAAGTTTAAAAACAGGTAAAATAACTGTGTTGTTAGCTCTACAGTAGTTACCTTTGAGGAGGAGGGAAGACAGAGATTGAGAAGGCGCATGAGGGACTTTCAACTTTGGTAGTCATTTACTGGTGTTTTGCTTTGTTATATATCATGAATAGCATGTAATGTTTTGTGTACTCTTCTACATGTATATATTTTTCACAATTAAAAATTTTTAATAAAATGAGAAATTGTATATTAATAAAAAGAAAAATGAGGAGCTCCTGGGTGGCTCAGTAGGTTAAGCGTCTTACTTCAGCTCAGATTATGACCTCACAGTTTGTGAGTCTGAGCCCTGCATCGGGCTCTGTGCTGTCAGTTCAGAGCCTGGAGCTTGCTTGGGATTCTGTGTCTCCCTCTCTCTCTGCCCCTCCCCCACTCACGCTGTCTCTGTGTCTCTGTGTAAAAAATGAATAAACATTAAAAAAAATTTTATTAGCAAAAAGAAAAGTTATAGAAATAATAAACACATCCAAGAGCTGGCTCTTTGAAATGGATTAATAAACTTTTGGTTGATCTAAAGCAGAATGAAAAGTGAAAGATTAAATATATCACAAAATATAGTGGGTAAAAAGATGACAAAAGTCAAAACTTAAAAGTATACAAAAACTATATACAAATAAAATATTATTGAAGGTCATAACAAACTTAAACCCATAGAGAGGTATATTATGCTTTAGAAAAGATGATTTAACAATATAGAAATGTCAATTCTCCCTAAAGTAATCTATAAATCTAATATTAATCAAATGAAAATGCCAACCATTTTTTTAACTAGACAAGATGATCCTAAATTAATATGGAAAAAAATTAATGAACAAGCACATTCAGGAAGTTTCTCAAATAAAAAACAAGGAGAGACCAGTTCTGTGAAATTTAAAACATTATCAAGATACAATAACAAAAATTATGGAAGATAAAAAACTGGAAAAAAATTCTTCATACAAAAAATGTACAGGTGGTCCTCAACTTACAATGGTTCAACTTAGAGCTATTTTTTTACTTTATGATGGTGCAAAAGAGATATACACTCAGTAAAACTCGTTCAAATTTTGAATTTTGGCCTTCACCCAGGACAGCGATGGGAGGTACGACACTGTCGTGATGCCGGCAGCAGCAGTGAGCCAAAGCCCCTAGTCAGCCACGGCATCACAAAGGTAACAACCCATCCACATACAACCATTCTGTTTTTCACTTTCAGTATAGTGAGGTGTTCAACACTCAATTATAAAACAGGCTTTGTGTTTGATGATTTTGCCCAATTGTAGGCTAACATAAGTGTTTTGAGCACATTTAAGGTAGGCTAGGCTAAGCTATCAAATATGGGCGTTAGGTGTATTAAATGCATTTTCAACTTGGATGTTTTCAGTTTACAATGAATTTATTGGGACATAACCTTATCATAAGTTGAGGAAGATCTGTATTCAATGAAGTCAAAAGTCAGTCAAATAACTGGGAAAAAAACTTGCAACTTTTATCATAACTGGAAATTTTACTTACTAAAGACTACCTGCAAATCAATAAGAAAGAAAGGTGGATAACTCAATAGAAAAAATGGAAAGGGATTAAATAGTTAAGAAAAAAGGAAACAGAAAAAGTCCTTTCTACATGTGTGGCAGCCATGAAAAATTTAACACCATAATGAGAACCCTAGAACATTTTCCTAGGTATCATGTGGTGAGAAAGGGAAGGTATAAAACAGTTATGTGTGGAATGCTTTCATTTGTGTAACCCACCAAACAAATATACATGTATATACATGTTTGTATGTATTACACCTCTCTTTAAGGCTAAAGAAACTCACAACAGGTCAAGGATTCTGTGGAAGGGAATTAGGATGGCCAACAGACAGGTAAAAGAATAATATCACCATGTATCTTTTTTTTTTTCTTTTTAACATTAAAAAAAGACGTTTTTAAAGTATAGTTTCATATTTAGAGAATAATTAAGCAGATAGAGTTCCATATACTCACACCACTCCCTGGCAATTAATGCATCAATGTGATATATTAACCATAGTGCATAGTTTACATTAGGGTTCACTCTTTATGTTACAGAGTTCCGTGGATTTTGACAAATTAATGTCATGTACCCACAATTACAATAGCATACACAATAGTTTCACAGCCCTAAAAAATGTCTATCCTGTAACTATTTATCCATTTTCCTTGCTACCTACTCCCCACTTGCCCCCAGCAAGCACTATTTTTACTGCTGTAATAGTTTTTACTTTTCCAGAATGTCATATAATTGGAATCATACAATGCAGACTTTTCAGACTGGGTTCTTTTGCTTAGCAATATGCATTTAAATGTCCTCTATGTCTTTTCATGGCTTGATAGCTCATTTCTTTTTATACACTGTTGGATTCAACTTGATGATTTTTGTATCTATGTCCATGAGATATCAGTCTGCAGCTTTCCTTTCTTGTAATGTCTGAGTTTGGTGTGAGGGTAACGATGATCTCATAGAATGACAAGGAGTGATCACTCTGCTTCTATTTTCTAGAAGAGATTATAGGGCATTTGTATCATTTTTCTTAAATGTTTGGTGGAATTCATCAGTAAAACCCTCTTGGCCTGATACTATTTTGGAAGGCTAGTAATTAATTTCTTTAATATAGTCCTATTCAGAGTATCCATAAATTAGTAGCTTGTGTCTTTCAAGAAATTGGTTCATTTCATCTGAGTTATCAAATTTGTGGTCACAGAGATGTTTGTAGTATTCCTTTATTATCCTTCCCATATTCGTAGGCTCAGTAGTGATGATCACTTACAATTAGTAGGCCTGTGCCTTACGGCTATAACCTCTACAAATACTTGTCAGAAAATTTTCTCCCTTAGTTGAGACTTGAAGATTCCAATGGACTGGAGTTGGGTAGTTCTCCTTCCTCCAAGTCCGATAAGGCTCCAGAGCTTTTCTTTGTTGGGTAAACCTTTACTATGTTGCTAAGAATGCTCTCTGCTAATTTCAAAAGGATTACGTTCTCTCTGCCTCTGACCAAACATGAGAGGAGTTTTCTCTGATCTTCACTAGAACCTGGTGAGGCTCCCAGAGGTAAAACTCAGGACACTGAAAGTATGGATGCTCTTAAGGATTGATAAACTGTCAAGCTAGTTCACCCAAGTCTGTAGCAATTCATCAAAGTTACCACTCAGGTGTTCCTACCATGCTTGTGCTTCAGGTAAATTGATCTATATATTCTGTATTCACCTAACTCCAGTTTTTGAGGTGATTAGTCCTGTGACCTCAATTCACTGATGAATCTAAATAAAGTCATTTCAGTTTGTTCAGCTTTTTTCTCATTGTGAGTGTGGGAGAAAAAATTTTCAAGCACTTTGCTTCTCAGAGTAGAAACTGGAAGTCCATGTATCTCTTCTTAAATTTTGAACTTCTAACCATGTGCTTATATAATCTATTCCTTACCGCTGCCCCATTCCCAAGTAGAGAATTCCATTTACAGTTGTTAAAATTAAGGTGATACTATTGCCTACAGACGGGACAGATGCAAAATGGGCATAAATACATTTGATTAATATTATAATCATCACTGAATGAGATGTTTTACTACTTGGATCAATCCACATCATTAATAACTCAAGTCTCTTATTTAGATTAGTAGTTCAAAGAGAGCAGCAATTCAAGTCATAGCTCCAATTAGTCTAATCTCAAGGGTGTTTGCATGAAATACAGGTCTAAGTAATTCAAGGTGACCTTGCTTATTAAAGTGTTTTTACACAGCCAGCCTCAAATGTCTATTACTGTTAATTCTCCTCTTGATTCCAGACAACTTTCCATTATTATTCCTGATCTTACAACTAATGGCTGCTATTTTATTTCTGTAAACACAATGCATACATCTTTACTTTGAGATACATGGCCCTAATATTTTTGGACTTTTTAAGAGGCTAATATATAAATGACATTTCTAAATAGAAATATTAAGATGAAATAGGAAAACTCTGATTTATATTAAGTGGAAACTGACTGAAGTTATTACACATATATGGTGGCTTAAGTAGCTAAGTATCTTTTTAAAGCCTGTATGCTCTTAGTGTCCATAAATCTGTCAAAAGAGCTAGGAAGATAACAGGATCCAAGTCTTAGACATACTGTGTTGTTATTAACATTTGGCAAACTTTTTTCAACCATGCCCTTTCCTCAATCTCTTCCAGGAAATTAAAAAATAACAATGTACAACTTCATAATGAATTTTGTAGATTATATGCATTAGTTGGAGAAGCCTGTGACACCCAAGAGAAGGCAGATTTAAAGCATGGAAAATGTCTCTTTCAAAGAGAAAAATGGTTTACTTAACACTGCTTAGAATAGCTACTTCGTAAAAATAAATTAGGTAAGAGAGCAACCTAGACTAGCTTTGGTCAAGAAGTTACCCTAGGTGTAGACAATACTTTGAAGATTTATTTAACTCCTAGTACTAACCTTGCCACCCTGCACACTCTTGAAAATGCAGAATCTTTCCTGTTAATTTTACTTTCTACAATTGGCCATAGGTCTGATGATAAATAAGAAACTGAGGACAAAGGAAATAAAGGTTTCTACCCTATTTCTCTCGCAAAAGGGAGCTAAGTACTTACAAAGAAACTACTAAAAGCCACCAGCTTTATTTTGTATTTTTAAATAAATAAAAACAACACTACAAAGTATGTATTATCTTCATTTTGTAGACGAAATTTTCCTTAGGTAAAGTCAGAAATTAAATTTTGATGTGGTTACAAAACTCAGGTTTTAAAACATGGTTTTGAAAATTTTAAAGTAACATTTAAAAATTTTAGAATGTAAATAAACAACAAATTCAAATAATTTCACTACTGAAAGGCAACCAGTTTATCATTTATATTTATATTTATACATACCAATATATCTTAAAGATATGCAGATATATGAATCATTGCTTACAGTCTGGTTTTATGCTTTTTCCATCCTTTTTCCAGGATCTCTTTCCATGTGCCTACACATTTTATTATTTTTTTCAAAAGGCTGTTATTTTATTAAATGTATTTTACACTGTATACATGGGTTGCTTCCAATTTTGTTTTTCAATAGTGTCAAAATGCACATTCTAAATCTTGTTGAATATCCTTAAATTCCTAGAAGTGCAATTGTCCATAATACATGTTTATTTATTAAAAAAAAATTATTATTTTTGAGAGTGAGCGGAAAAGGGACAGAGGGGGGTTGGGAAGAGAGGATCCGAAGTGTGCTCTGTGCTGACAGCAGAGAGCCCGAAATAGGGCTTGAACTCACAAACTGTGAGATCATGACCTGGGACAACGCTGAACGTTTAACCGACTGAACCACACAGGTGCCCCCCCAATACATGTTTATTTTTTAATCACGGATCTGTTTGTGTTTGACTCTCTGGGCTTCTCTTCTGAAAATGTAATATAAAGTTTAAATCTTTTTGAAACACAAGGGGTCTGGGTTTACTGTTCTTTAAGAATCCTTTCAGCTCTAACATGCTCTGATTAACTGTGGGTTTTATACAAATTAGTTTGTTGTAGTTAATACTAGTTTTTATTTGTGGGTAAATGAAATCCTGCCTAATTGAACGTGAACAGTGTTGTCTTTTCCTAGGGCTAATCATAAGCCCTTTTATTTGAAGTTTGAGAAAAGCATAAGGCCACTCTAATACATTGTATCTTTTGGCTCTTTGAGATTAGTGAGATGAAATATAATTCTTGGAATAGTGCAGATAATGTAATGGAGAGGCAGAATCATGTTCACTACTAAATCCCTGCCAAATGCTCAGCTACTTAGTGGAAAATTAGTTTTTAATAACATAATGAAACTGTAACCCAACCTACTCTATTGACTTTGAAAATGTCACTTTCTGTGCAGCACTGGCTAGACCTTACATAAAAAGCCCTTTGCTGTATATTCTAAGAATTATCCATCGTCTTTAAAGATACCAAGAGCATATAAACACTGGGTCCTTGGGGAATTAACTAAAAATGTGCGTTTACTTGAGAGGAAAGTTACTTTGCCTCACATCTAATGACCTTTACGACGGGCTATTTTAACGTGAAGAAAAGCTGGTTTCTGAGAAGTATGGTACCTCTCATTCCTGGTGATAATTAAGTTTTCTTGGGGTATTTTCAAATGGTTAGATGAACAAAAGCATAAACAAAACAAGCCTCATGACAGGCATGACAGGAAGAAAGTCAATTAGCTACAAAGTGCTGAATAGAGCAAGATTTTTTTAAGATTTCAAAGTGATTTGCAGATTCAAAGAAACCCATAATTTTTGTTTCCCCTAAATGTACAGATTACGAAGCATACAATTTCAAGTACTTATCAGGTTCATTATGTACATTATAAAAAAATTAACCATTTACCTTTTAAAGGCATAGGTCACATTTTCATGTGTTCATTTTTAAAAATTAGTTATTTTGAATGTTAAAGTGAATGCAGAAAATATACAATTTGTTTCTTAATCCAAAAGACTTATCATTATGGGTAATATGCATTGAGTATTTACTGGTGATCATGGAGAGAACCAAGGCGAGTGAACAAGATTAGGGGGTTTGGGAAGGAAAATACTATCCAAAGGGCCCTGTGGTTAAAAAAAAAAAAAAAAAAAAATTCCACATGCCTGACATACCTATTATTTATTTTCTTAAACTACAGAAAGCAAATCTCAAATTCTTGGCTTGTGAGAAGATGCACACACAAAAAGTACACACTCTGTTAAGTGTAAACCTGTAAGTACTATATTTTAGTTTTGTCAGTGATGTAATAGATGATGTAATTTTGATTGCTTTTCCCAGTGTATCACAATATTACCAAAATGTCCAATTTTTTTCTATTAGAAAGTAAAACAAGTTAAAAAATGTGGCAACCATCAGAGTAACTGACAACGTATTCCAGGCAAGAATTATCAGTGGATGCTGAGATTTGTAGGTGAAAGGTATAAGAAACAGGGTACTTGCAGTATCTCCCCACAAATTACTAATTATTTCAAAAGAGTAAAATAATGTTATAATGAAGATACTACTTGTGGGTAAACAGGTAAATATATTATGATGTTGAGAGCCAGATATATTTCCAGATAGTCATTTAGAGGAAAAATTATAACATTGTTTTGGGTGTTAATGATACAGATATATGTCATCTATAGCATAAAAGAAGAGGAGAGGATAAGAAGACCAATGCAGTTGCAGGTTTTCTCCAATTTTATACTAAGTAGTACAATATTAACTCCAAGCAGACTGTGAAAGTTAAGGACTTAATTGTCAAGATAGATTAAAAAAAAAAAGCAAGACTCAACTATGTATTGTCTACAATCATAAGTTTTATATATAATGATACAGGTTAAAAGTAAATGGATACAAAAACATATACCAGACCAACAGAAAACATTAAAAGGCTGGAGTGGCTATATTCATATCAAATAAAATAGACCTCAGACCTTAAGCCAAAGTTTACCAAAGATAAAGAGACACAATAGCAAAGTTTTGACAGTTTTGTAAGTAAAGTTTTATTAGAACACAGTTCTATATGCCTATTCTAAATGCCTATTTATTTACCTGCTGTCTATGGCTGCTTTCTTGCTACAGTCACAGAACTGGGTAGTTGTGATAGAGACCATATGTCTCACAAAGCCTAAAATACTATCTGGTCCTTTACAGAAAATGTTTGCTAACTCCTATAAAGTAATTAAGTCACAAACAAGGTATGTGTTTGATTCATCAGTAGGTAAATCAGAAGCAAGGCTGTAAACACAATTCATAACTATTTGAAAAGAGGAAAAGAAGTTAAAATAAGGTTATGAGATTTAGAGAATATACCTTGATTAGACGTACTTTAACACCTGTGCATGAGCCTTGGGTAGAAGTTGAAAGTCAAACATTTTCATTTAACCAACAGTCTTAAGACAGTCTCATTACATCCTTAACATAAATAACTAGTCTTTATAACAAGTAGAAACAACTAAAAGGACATTAATCTGACAAACTACTCTCAAAACACAGGATTAAGTTTTTTTTTGTTTTTTTGTTTTTTTTTTTAACCTTTATTTACTTTCTTTGCACAGGCAATGGATGGGACAGAGTCAGACAGAGCGGCAGGCACGGAATCCGAAACAGGCTCCGATCAATGGGCACGGAGCCTGACGTGGGGCTCGAACTCGCAGGTCGCGAGACTTCGACCTGAGATGCAGTCAGACGCTTAACCAACTGAGCCACCCAGGCGCCCCAACACAGGATTAAGTTTTAATGAGTATTTGGTTTTGCCCCGACATTAGGCAGTTTAGTATAAATTTCAATCAGCCAAATTTTAAGAGAAGCTCGTATCTGTTCAAGTGGCAAATGTAAATGGCAAAAAGAACTGTGTAATGTACACTTGGACAAACTCCTCATAGCAAATTTTTTTAAGAGAATTTGAGTAATTCTATTATAATGATGCATTTAGTTTTATTTTCTCTACTAGGAAGTGGTCATATATACACAGAAATCATTTGTAAAACTCTTTGGTAGTGGCTCAAACTTGCTTAAACTAAAATTTTTTAAAACACACACACACACACACACACACACACACACACACACACACACACACACACTATTTTAATCTGAGGTATGGACCTAAAAAGAAAAAAAAAAAAGAGAAAAAGTACTTAACATACTAAGGTTAAGAAAAATAATAGCAACAATATGAAAGATGCTACAAGAGAGAGAAAGACTAGGATAAACAGAAGAAATGAAGTGGGTGATGATTAGTATTCACCTTTAAAGCTGAAGTACAATTTTTTCTGTTTAGAGAAAAAAGATAAGGAATAACTCATTAAAATTGTTGTGTTAAAAAAAGGTTACTAAAAAATACATGGACTCTGTCTATATAGATCTTTAAGAATAGGCAAATTAAGTGGCTTAAGTAAATGCATACTTGGAAAAATGGACTAGATCTGAACCATCCAGCAGTATGGCAGTTAAAATTTTAATTCTTCCGTTGCACTACCCTTATATTTTAAGTGCTCAAAAAATCACATGTGGCAGGGGCACTTGGGTGGCTCAGTCAGTTAAGCTTCCAACTTAGGCTCAGGTCATGATCTCATGGTTTGGGAGTTTGAGCCCCGTGTCGGGCTCTGTGCTGACAGCTCAGAGCCTGGAGCCTGCTTCAGATTCTTTCTCCCTCTGTCTCTGCCACTCCTCCATTTGTGGTCTGTCTCTCTCTCTCAAAAATAAACATTAAAAAAAATTTAAAAACAATCACATGTGCCTAAAGGCTATGATACTGGACAGTGTATAGAACATTTACATCATTATAAAAAGTTCTATTGGGCAGTTCTGGGCTAGGCTCAGTGTCTTAAAAGTGTCTAAAGTGTGAAGATAGTTTGATTTTCCCTAGAGGTTTGGCTTATTTATTTTATTTATTTTTTTATTATGTTTCTTTTATTTTTGAGAGGCAGAGAGAGACAGAGCGTGAGTGGGGGAGGGGCAGAGAGGCAGGCTCCAGGCTCTGAGCTGTCAGCACAGAGCCTGACACAGGGCTCAAACTCACGAACTGTGAGATCATGACATCAGCTAAAGTCAGATGCTTAACTGACTGAGCCACCCAGGCACCCCTGGTTTATTTATAGAATTTTCTCTTTTATTTTACAAAGCCTTTTATTCTTCAGTCATATTTATCCATTTAAACACTTTTTCATGTAAAATTGAAACTGCATGCAATTTCAAGAGAGAAACAGAATGTACCCCTTATAAAACAACAATCTAAAACGTGTTACTCTGTACAATGCTGTTTTTAAAATCTGCAGAACTATACAAAATGTATCCAAGTATGTGAAACTATTATAGTTTGACAATGTAATTAGCAAATTATGAAAATATATTTAATTTCTAAAGATAATTTCAGGTATATTATGGTTGAAAAATAGAAGTAAACATAAGTTAACTTAAGTCACAGGAAGATATAAATAGGGAAGAAAACACTAAGCAAAATTAATGGTTATAAAAAGTAGCAATAAAAATCAACCAAATATCGATATAAAAACTCTTCTGTTTTAAACACCACTTAGAACATTTGATTAAAATGAAGAGTACTGAAAAAATCCCTTTGTATTAAAGAAATACATGTATAAGGATATTTAAACTATGCCTTAAAATTAAATGGCCAAATTAAAAACTATTTCAATGAAAGGCAATATATTAAATGCAACTGACATTAGAATCAACAACATATAACAGATTTCTGAATATGTAGCAAGGGTGGAATCCAAGTTATCCTTATGTAAATCAAAAGAAATTCATAATTGATTGGAAATGATACGGGTATACCAACATAGTACATTTTAAAAAGATTAAAAATTAAGGCTATTCATAATTGTACAAACTATAGTGTTTTTTATGTGACAATGTATTCATTTAACACATCAGATATTTTCTAATTTTCATACATTATTTTTGTAACTATTCATTATATTTTTTCAAATTTAGAACTAATACCATATATCGTACTGTATTTTAAATGCAGTAACAAAATTATTTTAAATTCACTGAATTTTCTTTTGTGCTATTTAGAAAAAAATTTCCCTGGCAATAATATGCCTTCTCTTTTTATACTAGTAATTGTATTTTCAATTTATTAATCTTTAGGATTGTTAAATCAAGAAAGTTTGATTTAAAATCTAATTACAAATGAGAATAAATTAAAAATCAGAAGGAAAATGGAAAAACTTTACAAAAACAATAATGGAGGTCAGGAAAAATATTCTAATATAAGAATGAAAGATAGCTTTAAGCAATAAAAGCCAGAAACAGAAAGTAAAACTTTTAAGACCAAATAAAAATATTTATCAGATCACGTTCTTTACTAAATTAATAATTAGACAATAATCTACTACTGTTCTGGGGTCACAAATTACCTTCTCTACCACACCTCCCCAGGAAGATAAATACATAACTTCTATATGCTGAGATTCACAGTTTCTGGACTTATTTTCCCACCACTTAAACTGTGGATCATTGCGATCATATGAGAGTGTTTGTTCAACTCCTCTTGCTGAAGTTTCACCAGCGACTCCTTCTCTTCCAAACGACCTTCTAATTGGGCCTTTTGAACCTCTAGGGAGGAAGCCTAAAGAATTGGGGAAAAGGGGAAGATTTGAGGAAAACAACTTAGCATGTCTTCCCTTCACAGGTATCTTAAGATGTTCTAATTTTCATTTGTAAAACAACCATGTCAAAGGACACATTACAAATATGTACTACATTTAGTTAAATTATATAGTAAGTTTAAGGTAAGGAATTATAAATAATACAGATTGGAAAAACACATTCAATGTATCTTTTTAAGTCAATATTAGCAGCTGAAATTTTGCAGAAAATATTACACATTACAATTTGGAATCACTATTAAGATAACCACATTAAAGGAGAACCAGGAAATTGGTAAATGTGGCATTAAATTTTATGCCTCTTCTGTCATTTGTGCTCTGTGGTTGTTCAAATGGTCATTCAATCCTAGTCCTCATCTTCCTGGTAGCAGATGGGCCAGAAAGCACTATTCACAGCTACCACACATAAACAACCAGGACAGGTGGAATGAGACTAGACCAGATTCAGAATACTGCATATGTCTACTGTTCCACTTAGCTTTGTTACTGACCTTGAGCAAGTAACTCAAGACTCACTTTCATTTGTAGGTTTAAAATACTTATTGATAATTATATATTAATATATGTGTTAGCAGGATTAAGAAAAATGTTTCAAGGGGTCCTTTGCAAATTATAAAGTTCTGAACAAATATGAACTACTCCTAAAAGAATGGAGATGCAGCCATATACAATTATACATGTGGATGTATTTGGCATCCAGAACTGGGAATCCCTTTAGGTATTCTTTGCCTACTTAAAAGGAGTTAAGTGCTGGCACAGAATATATATTTAATAAAGTTTTGGTGATTTTAGGAAATCACCTTTCACATTGTGAAGAGAGTCTTTATAATAAAACAATTGTCAATTTTGAGATTATAGTATCTTCTAAATGCAATTACTAAGTAGAACTTTAATTTACCCAAATTCATCTTTTTCACAAAATCAGACTTACTATAAATGAGAACTCAACAGATTCTTACCTTAATGCTCAATTCTTTTCTTATCTGTTCTGTTCTGTTTAATTCTTTTCTAAGGATATCAATGGTTTCTTCCTTATCTTCCCTTTCTTTTTGCAAAGCTTTAATCTTTTCTTCTTGTACTTTTGTTTTTTGTTGCATATCTTAAAAACAAACAGAGTCAGCTATATGCCCAGAAGTCCTATAACTGATGTTACCCTGAAAAAGTTTATTAGGCAGTACGTAATTAGGGCAAAAAAACGACAACTAGGAACATGAGGAAATATCTTGCTGGAAATAAAAGTTTTACAGTATTTGATTAATAAAAAACACCACCTAACTCATCCCCTATGCCAGTATTAAACAAAAAATGCCAAATCTCCATGTCTTTCCCTTTTCCTCTGTTCCTATTATATATATATACATATATATATATATATATATATATATATATGTATATACACACACACACACACACACACACACACACACACACACACATATAGTAATGAGGGGAAAGACAAACCTTAGAGCTCAAAGGTTAGAAGAGAGATGGAGAAAAGTATGAAAATTATATAGGCAGATGTCTGTATTCTAAGGCAAGTGAGTTAGAACAAAAATGTTTTTTTGTGGATTTCAGAGCTACTACTATTGAGAAGCTGGTAACTAAAAATTACCTAGCACTGCCACCTGCTGTTACATTCTTTTAAAACTCATTTTAAAAAGAATCCTTTCCTTAACTCCCAGATTAAAAAAATATATATATTGCTTTTTCAATTTAATCAGTCTAACTAAACTGCTCTGTAAAATGTTATGGCAAGAAAAGGGGAGCTGTTTAAAATGTGATTTAATGTTTAAAACAATGAGAGAAGTAGAAAATAATGAAAAAGCAAAATAAAAACCATTCATGCTTTGATTTTTCTTCCAACACAAGATATGTTAAAATATAGACAATTTATTAAATAAGAAGCTACTTACTTGCTAGCTTACATTCTCTGTCTACTAGTTGGTTCTGTACTTCTTTTCTCTGTTCTTCTTTCTCTATTAATTGGGCAATAGTCCTGAAGTTATAAAAATATAGAAGAAAACATCAAGGAAATATTTTTTTCTCTCCAAAAAGTATTTTGAGACAGTTAATAAGAATAACAATCACCTTCACATTTTGCCAAAAATGTATTTTATATCTAAAATAAGTTATAATTCCATTAATTTATCTGTAAAAATAATGTTCTATATAAAGGGAATCATTGTTTTTGAAAAATCCAAAATAATTAGAATTAAGAACTAGGGATTTTACTTTTCATTTTGTTGCTTGAATGACTCATTCAACTTTTTCACTGTCTCAATTTGTTTATTTAGAGAATCACATGTGATCTGTAAATCTTTATTCTTCGTTTCGGTGGTTTCATTCCTGAAAAGACAAGATGAGTTGATATTTTTATGGAGGCAAACATATGATGAGGAAAACACTGGTGTCCTTTTATTATTTCTTCAAATCAAACTGCATACACTGAAGGAAAGAAGAGGAATGTTATGAACAAGCAAGCCAAGAAGAAAGAATAGTAACTCAAAAAGATATTAAAGATATGTTTTGGGCGATGTTGGAGGTAATATTTACTATGAAAAGAAAATATGCAGGGCATTTACCTCATATTTATGGATATAGAGCTTTATTTTACAGATAACATTGCCTTACATAATTTGCTATATAGTTATCTTTATAGTTAGGTCCAGAAATTTTTTAAAAACTTCTCTAAAACGATGAAGTCTATTAAAACATAAAACTTAAGTCTGCCATCATTAGCCTCTTGGGCATAATATATGTTTAATTAGAAATGTCAAATTAACAAAGTGGTTGAGGACACAAAACTTCTCTGGTCTCTTTAGAGCTCTGCATCTAATAGTCCTGCTTATTTTGCCTGCAAAGTAAACACAGAAATACTTTCTAAAGTGATACTTTGACACCCAAGTATCTTAAGTATAAAATGTCCTTTTCACGTCATTAAGTACAACCTAGTGGCACTGGGCAAATCTGGCCAGAAGTATTTTATTTGTCCCACACAGTGTTAAAATTTTGAATTTAGGGGCACCTGGGTGACTAAGTCAATTAAGTGTCTGACTCCTGGTTTTGGCTCACATCATTATCTCACACTTCTTGAGGTCCAGCCTTGCTTCAGGCTCTGCACTCATAGCACAGAGCCTGCTCAGGATTTTCTCTCTCCCCCTCTCTCTCTGCCCATCCCCTGCTCACACACTCCATTTCTCCCCCAAAATAAGTAAACTTAAAAAAAATAAAATTCTAAATTTGAATGCCTTTAGGTAGTCTCTACCATTATAAATGATCTTTCCCCAGCCAGCTTCATTATTTGTTACCCACATGGCCCTTTAAGGCAGGAGTTTTACCTCTTGGCCCCTTACTCACTATCTGAACATCAGCAGTTCCTGGAAACCACGTATTTCTCTGGGACCACTGCTTACTTTTTCTCACACCCTGACTTAACAACAATAGTCCACTCTGTCAGGGCTGCCTAAAACAATCAAACTTTGGAGCAAGTTGTTGGGAGAAAATATCCCATTTGGGATATTTTAGCATCACAAATTTTCTAGATGCTATACATTTTCTACACTTCATTTTAGCTGATGGGCAAATGAGCACATGGACCTTGCAGAGTTAAAATTTTCTGTATCTCTGTATTAATAGCGTAGACAAAACATTTTTTCAAATCTTACCAATCTTAAAATGTAAGTTAAAACAAAGAACACGTTAACCAGAATGTTTTAATTTTTATTGTTTGGTAGAAAACACATAACTGTTCCTGGTCTTCTTTATATTTCAGAAGTTTTAAAACTAACCTAAAAGATAGAAAATTTCAACAAAGGAGTAAAACACAATCTCACATTTTGTTAGTGGGCATGTAAGTTACTGTAGCCTTTTTGGAAGGAAACTTGGCAATCCATCAAAAATTTGAAGACACATACCCTTTAACCAACAATTCACCTATAAGAATTTATTCCACATATATAGTCATACATATAAGTAAACCATATTCAACGACATTAAGGAGAAATGCTGACAACAAATTAAGCGATGATTTAAACACTAACATCCGAGTTTCCATGCTATTAGGCTGAATACTATGCAATATTCAACACATTCGATCTGCAGAAATGGCCCATTAAATGGTTCAACTTATTACAAACTGTGGTAACTATGTACTGTTTCAGACCCTAGGGATTTGTCAGACTCGACTTTGTCAGACAAAGCAGACTCAACTTGTTCTTGTGGTGCTAACATCTCAGATGACTAATGACTGCATGAATACATGAAAAAAGTAGTCAACTGGAAAAAAAAAACAAAGAGACCTGAATTGTTTCTGACTTGGACCCGGAGTTTGAGTAAGCAATACTTCATTTACCTGTGATGTAAGTTTCCTGCCAACTACTTAACTTATGGAATTATCAGAACATAGGAATGCTTACAAAAGGATTTTAGGACCACAGGAAAAAAAAAAAAAAAAACGCTGTGTGTTCATTCTAGATTCTAACTTTACACAGAAATATTTACTTTATTCATTTACCTCTGAACAAGTTCCATGTAGGATTTTGTGAGTATTTCATGTTCTTCAGCCACAGACTCTAATTTTCTATTATGTTGGAAGAGATGCTCAATATCACTCTGGGCTCTTTCTGATTCAACCTGTTGTGCCTTCAGCAACACACCAAGCTCTTCATTTTTTCTCTCAACTTCTCTCAACATACCAGCAAGTGTCCGTGCCTAAAAACAAACAAAACAGAACAGAGGCTTTTCTACCATGTATATAATATGCTCAGTTTCTACAATTTAAAAGGTTTACCAAATATCTAATAGGCTAGCATCTATTGGGTTATATAAAGTTTTATTAGTCACACATACTTATTATTTAACTAGTTCTAACAAATCTGACACTGTTACAGTTTTTTACTTAATAGATTGTTCTGACCAGAACAATCTTGGTATGGTCAGATTCACAGAAATGAACACAATTATAACAGCATGAAGGTAGCTCTACATACATCACTCAATTAAAAGGGTAAGTGTGCTCCTTGGGGCTAGCCATCAACTCCAAACCATAAAATTTATACAAATCAGTTTTCTCCATTTTAGGTAGGAATTAAGAATAAGATCTTAACCATATCACAGATGTTTAAGAAAACGCTTAAAATCAACACAGAGAATACAATCTAAATTTAATATGAAAGTATTTGTGACATGAAACATTAAAGAAACAGAAAACTAGAATGAGAAGTGAACTCTCCCCACCATTCATTAGCCTGAGAAATACTCTTATTTTGAAATGCCAGATAAAAACCTAAGCCCTTCTATATTTTTATGACAGTCTATAAAACAGTAATACCCCATTATTATTTTTATAAGTCTTTCCAGTAAAATGAGTAAAACATTAAATTCTCCAATAAAATGCAAGACATGTTCAACAGATATAGAATATAAGAATGCGCTATGGGAAGGGAGAGGACAAAATGATTTTAATATCACTAATTTTTTTGTTGGAATTTATGATAAATTCAACATGCTATTAGTCAAGACAAATGAATCTATGTCAAAAGAAAAGGAAAGCATATGGTTATATTTATTCATATTTTTAAAAATATCTGTACTTAAGACTCTAAAGGTATTCTATGTATCATTGATTTTAATGCTTCTCTCAAAAGTCAAATGACTTTATTATAATTCATTACAAATGATATCAAACTGTTGAGATTCCATTTGTGTCTGTTAGGAAATTTCATACTACTGCAGTAAGTTCTTACTCCTAATGATGCACACAGCACAATATCGAACTTTCTGAGCACCTGAGTATGGTGCTTGCTGGGGCCGGGAGATAAATAGTCTCTGACATCAAGGATCGAGGTGGGGTTATACAATTTTCACAAGTGTGGGAAGAAGAGGACCAGAGAAAGCTTCCTAAGAAATGGAGGTAAACTAAAACCTGAAGGATTATTAGGAGTTAGGCAGAGAAAGAGGAAAAGTGTTCCAGACATGGCAGAGCAAGTAAAAAGACAGGGAGACCTAAGAGTATGCCAAGTAACTGCAAAGTAACAGAACTGCGTAAGAAACTGCAAAGTAATCTGATATAGCTGACTGCAGAGAATGCACAGAAATGCCAGGAGATGCGGAATGAGTTAGAATCCTTGTGTGCCAAACTAAGGAATTTAAACTTTCTTCTGAGTAAAATGGATAGCCACTGCAGAGTATTTAACACAGAAGCAATAAAATCAGATTACAGCCTCAGGGCTCACTGTGGAGGAAGAAGGGAGAGTGGAACAAAATACAAGACAGATGACTTGGGATGCATGGGGAGGGTGGTTGAGAAGAGGGCTCCAGCCTGAAGGTAGGAAGTATAGGCTCTGCTATGTTTTCATATAAAAAAATGAAGGATTTGACCTTAGCAAATAGTGGCAAGAACAGAGAGAAGGCAGAAAAAAGTAATATTTAGAAGGTAGAATCAACTGGATTTGGTAAAGGACTCCTTACAGAAGGTAACTGTGTGACTTCCAGGTTTCTTGTCTGGAAAACCCTTCAGAACAACATACAAAAAAGAATAAATTTTTAAAAAGGTTGCTGAGTTCAGGACTGGTTATACAGAATGGGAAGTATTTGCTATTTTTTAAACAGAGCTATATAGGAAGCATTTACTACTGAGCAAAAAGGATCTTGGCTCAGCACATAAAATTGGCGGCATTAACATTCTGGTAATGACTGGAACCATAGACTACCTAATAACAGCAAAGGGCTTAGAACATATCATGGGGAAAAGCCAGTATTTTAGGGTTGAGTGGAGACAAAGAAACTCATAAAGGATACAGAAAAAGAATAGCCATTAATTCAGAAAGAAAACCAGAAGTTGACGTTGTGACCAAAATTAAACAGGGGAGGGTTTCAAGATGGAGGGAACAGTCGTGTCAAATGCTGAGAACGGTTTACTTCAAATACAGGAACAAAAATAGAACCACAGTTTTGTACATGTACTACTTCATTTATTTTTCTACTTATCAGCTAGATCTTTGTATTGTCCACACCTCGGTCTCAGCTTGAGTTCTTTGGCAGCGGTACTGAGCAATCAGCCGATCAGCCTGGGCCAAGGCTAGAGCTTTTGCTTCCAAAAGATCTTGTAGCCTACTTTCTTTGGACTATAAGAAAACATACCATCAATCTTTATCACTTCCCAGAAAACACCTTTAATAAAGCTTAACAGTTACATATAGTTAAAACGAGCTTGTACTCACAGCTAATGTGGACAGTTTCATTTCATATACATCCATTATGTCAGATATTCTCACATCATTAATCTGATCCTTTACCTAAGTTTTAACAGTCAAAAATCAGAAAGCTTTCACATTCAACAAAATAAAAAAAATAAACGTCTAATGTGAAACTAAATCATTAAAATTTAATGAGTAACAATGTAAAAAAATACGAATGTCCTATCAGGTGGTTCACAAACATTTCACTAACCTGGTTATAGCAGAAGAGTATCTGGGTAGGATTTGATATGCTTGTGGGATATATTTCTTAGATGGGAGGTAATAGAGGGGTAAGGGTGGGCTGCCTGGGGAAGACTAGGGGGAAAAATGATTGCTGTGCTAAAATGTTATAATTTTATGGCTAATGTTTTTCTTTCTTTCCAAACTTTCTAGAATATTGTTATTTTCATATTAAAAGAAAGGTTTCGGGATGCCTGGGTGGCTCAATCAGTTAAGCGTCTGACTTCGGCTCAGGTCATGATCTCATGGTTCGTGGTTCCGAGCCCCGCATGGGGCTCTGTGCTGACAGCTTAGAGCCTGGAGCCTGCTTCAGATTCTGTGTCTCCCTCTCTCTCTCTGCCCCTTCCCTGTTCATGCTCTATTTCTCTCTGTCTCAAAAATAAATAAACGTTAAAAAAAAAAAAAATTAAAAGATAAGGTTTCATTGCTCAAATTTGCATCTAAAGTTGCTTAAATAAATATTATAATCAGGGCTGATATTTAGTTGTTATGTACCACGCAGAATCCCATTTATAACGCCTATTTGCCACTCACCACCATTCCAGCCTGTAGTTTCTCTATTAATTCCTCAATGTTCAATCCAGGAACTCTAGCTTTCAAAAGTGGAGGAGTTAAACATTTTACCGATCTTGGAACACTGTGATTTAATGATTGCAAGGGCATTCTCCTGGGCATGTGTTCTGTTTCCTGTTGTCTATAGGCATTGTTTGCTGCTATGCTTTCTCCAAGTCTGAATTGGAATCAAAAAGAAAAACAAATGATTACAAAAAATAGAGCAAAAGGCAAAGTTAGTATAGAATTAGGGAATCTCTAGAATGGATCTTTTTGGGAATATAAGCCTTCACATGTTTTTGAAATAATCTTGGAGTTTATGATGAAGCCAAATTTTGGAAAATATCCTAAAAATTTGCCAGAAGAAACTCTTTTCTAGTTACAACCCCTTATAATGACAATTCCACCTCTGGTTTGGAGGCACCGGAACTGGTCTTTGAGTGTGGATTAATTGTAAAAATTAAGTACAGTGATATTGCTATTGGTAAGAACATCCTTCTTACCATGGACAACATCACCCATCCTTTACCTATGTCCTTCAATCTTGCCCTTTCTCGTCAGTACTTTCTCACCAACCTGACTATTCTGCCCCTTCTATTTACCATATCTTGTTCCTGCCTCAGGGCCTTTGTATGAGCTGTTCCTTTACCAGATCTGCATAGACTTGGCTCCTTCTTATCATCAGGTCTCAGTTCAAATTCACTTCCTCAGAAAGGTCCCTCCGTCCACAGTGAAGTGCACATTATGAAACTTAATTTTTTAAACTTGTATCCCAACTAGAATGTAAACCACATGACAGTGGCTCCTGGTCTAATTTACTGCAGTATCAAAAATGCCTATTAGAGGGGTGCCTGGGTGGCTCAGTCGGTTAAGCGGCCGACTTCAGCTCAGGTCATGATCTCGCGGTCCGTGAATTCAAGCCCCGCGTCGGGCTCTGTGCTGACAGCTCAGAGCCTGGAGCCTGTTTCAGATTCTGTGTCTCCCTCTCTCTGACCCTCCCCTGTTCATGCTCTGTCTCTCCCTGTCTCAAAAATAAATAAAACGTTAAAAAAAAAAAAAATTTTAAAAAAATGCCTATTAGAGGGCCTGCACGTTGCTGGCCCTCACCAGATGTTTGTTAAATGTTTAAATAAAACAAACATACACCAAAAACCTACTTATGTACCCACCCACCCAGCATATGAATTCACCTTATTAAACTAAGATGATGTAAAGAGAGGCAAAAACAGACATAAATAAAACAAATGAATACCTTAAACAGTGTCAAAAGAGAAACATAGACAACACCAGTAAGAATGGGGCAGCCAAGATATAAAGTGGTAGATTTCACATACAGAGACAGAGGATAAGACTCCCACTTTCAGTGAAGCTGAAGCTTTCCCTTCTGAAACACAGGGGCTTTCCTTTATATCAGATTACCAAAGCTGGAGCAACCAACCCACCACAAAATGAAGCAGCTTCACAGACCACTTTTTAAAAATTTTTTTTTTAACATTTATTTATTTTTCAGAGAAAGAGAGAGAGAGCGAGAGAGAGAGCGAGCGCTTGAGAGGGGAAGGGCCAGAGAGAGTGGGAGACAACAGAATGTGAAGCAGGCTCCAGGCTCTGAGCTGTCAGCCCAGAGCCTGATGTGGGGCTCGAACTCACGAACCGTGAGATCATGACCTGAGCCAAAGTCAGACGTTTAACCAACTGAGCCACCCAGGCGCCCCCAGACCACTTCTATCTTTAAATTGAGAAGCTATTTGTCCATTTATTTGTTTAAAAATATTCACTATAAAATGAAGACAATTTTGATTATGTGGTCTTGTTCTCCATAGTTCTTAATCTCTTAATTTAGGATTACTTAAATTATTAATTCTGAAAATGAGTTTGCTAAGTCAGTTAAAGAAAATAGCTGAGGTTAGCAAACTTTTTAAAAGACAATGCAGTAAGTATCTTAGGCTTAATAGTTACAACTACCTAATCCTGATGTCATAGCATGAATGTAGACACAGAAAATGCAGACAATATGAAAATGAATGGGTTATGTTCTTGTTGCAATAGAACTTTATCTACAGCCTGCCTGCTGGCTATAGTTTTCAGAACGCCAGCATACAGGAGTGTCTTACCTGCTTATCAACTTGCTTCAGTTTATTCAAACCACTTTTGCAAATTCATTTATACTAGCCACTTAAATGTTTTTTTTTTAAGTTTATTTATTTTTGAAAGAGAGAAAGTGAGTGGGCAGGAGAGAGGCAGAGAGGGAAAGAGAGGATCCCAAGCAGGCGCTGCACTGACAGTGCAGATGTGGGGCTTGAACTAATGAACTGGAAGATCATGACCTGAGCTGAGACCAAGAGTCATATGCTTAACCGACTGAGCCACCAAGG
This sequence comes from Panthera onca, assembly GCF_046562875.1. Lineage (NCBI taxonomy): Eukaryota > Metazoa > Chordata > Mammalia > Carnivora > Felidae > Panthera > Panthera onca. The sequence goes on from NC_138347.1 coordinate 55,437,114, forward strand.
TGCCCCAAGCCCCTTAAATTTTTTAAAATTAAAGTAGAACACAACTGGACATTTGGTTAACCATTTAGTTTACAGAGAGCCCGAAAATCTCAATTTTTTTCAAACATAACAGCAAATACTCTCTTAATGTTTGAAATTAATGAGTATAGCGGACAATTCTGCCTGGCCATTATCTATTCCACTTTCTGAAAAAAAGCACAGGATTTTTCTTTAGGAACACTACCACCACACCCAACCTTTCAGTCCACATAGTTCTTTACGGCTGAACCCTTGGTATCTGTAAAACGATCCAGATCTGGTCAATGAGAGTGATGCTTAGACTTATCATTTATACAACTGGGAAAGTTCTTTGTTTTCTTTTCTGTTTTGTTTTTGTTGGTAGTTTTTTAGTCCTAAAAGCTATGTTCTTTATTAAGTGTTTAATCCTTTAGAGCAGGTTCTCATCATATCCTCTGGCAATTCTGTGGTTACCTACAACCCTTAAGCTGAGGAAGTTTTTCCTCAAATCTAACCTAAATGTCTTTTTACCTTTTTTTTTTTTAAGTACAGCTAACACAGGGAAACTTGTTCTATCTTGTAAGAAATAAACTGATAGGATGTAAAGCATGGTTCAGAAGCTGCTATGTTAATAGAGCAACTGAGAGACAGAGAGGCATAATGCCTGGATAAAATATTTAACCACCTAAATGTAGTTTTTCCCTGAGTATACACCTGGTCTTTTCAGTTACTGGAATCAAGTTTTCTTTTAATCACTTGAAAAATTACTGACTGTTACAATGTCTTTAATTCACAAATTTTCTAATCTATCTGTATTGAGGACTACCAAAGAAACATAGCAGGATATTCCAGAACCACGAGAGATATACCGCAAATGACTACAACTCACACTAAGGCAGGAAAATCTGGCAGTGGAGCAGCTTCCAAAAGTATTCCCAATCCACACTGTACTTGTTCTCTATTATCTGATGTTAAAGCAAAAGCCAAGGGTGTAATCAGGCGTGGATCCTAAGTAAATCAGAAACCAGAAAACAAGAAGCAGAAAGAATAATGTCAGGCTTTTTAGAGCAAGATGAGTAAATAGAGCTAAATCATAAAATAATTCTAGGCAAATTGTGAACAGTTTCTACGTGATGTTCGAATGTATTCATTAGCCTTTACCTAGTTATAGTTATCTACACAGTCAATATGAACACTAGCTTTAAAAATTTCTGGCAAAAGTTTTGAATGGTTTTGTTGTGCGTATGAAAATCATATTTTCAATATTTGGATGAATTTAAAATATCCATAGCTGACTGATTTTTGAATTTTGTTTGTCCAGCTACTCTTAAAAACAAAATCTGGCTATAAGAAATAATAACTAATCATTTCCAATTAAAGTCAAAAGAATAAAATTCAAATTAACTAAAAAAATTCCAATTTAGTAACTGAAATAATTATACTTAAAGCATAAGTCTTTCATGTCAGCAAATATTTTTTATTAGTACTGTAAGCCCCAAATAATTTATTCTGAAAAACATTTCCTAAAGGACATAAAAATCAGTTTGATTCAACTTTTAAGGTGTTAACAGAGAAAAATACTAAAATATGAATCCTTTATAATTATCCACATTTTACTATGTTGAGTGTCTTGTAAGTACTCAGTTACAATTGAAGGCCACAGAACCATGTTAAGAGCTGGGCTTTATCTCCATAACCTTCATGGTAACTCTTTGTAACTGCTCCTATGGAGAGGGATCATTATTTTCATTCTGTAGTTACAGAAACTGAGGTTCAGAGAAGTGAAATAACTGCTCAAGTCCTCAAGTCCACACTAATAAATGGTGGAGTCAACATCTGAACTCCATCTCTTAAGCATTATGCTCTCAGAGTGTGTAAGTGGCACCTGTGTAAGGTTTCAGTTTTGGCTTCCATACAGGCCCGGAGCCATCTTTGTTAAATCATTATAGTAACTTAACTCACACATGTAAGTCAGGTTTTGTGGCTATCAAGGTAAACATTTAGAGCTCTTATTCAGCTACTACTATCATCAAAATTTGTGAGTTAGCTATTTTCTGCACACCCTCTCTCATCCTGTTATCATTCACAATCAAGTCCTTTTCTTCCAGATGTGTCCTTTATCCTCTTAATATCCTACCTCATCAACCCCAACTAAAACCAAAAACTCCAAAACAAATACCACCCCCTCTTCACTGCAATACTAGTAGAAATAAACAAACCTGAAGTAGGACACAAGAAAGGAAAAAGGCTGAGGAAGCACTACTATCATAAACAGCCCATACATTAGAATCAGAAGCATTTATGTTCAATTTCTGCAAAACTATGTAAAATCACCATATACTGGGAACATTACAGCTACTTAAGACAACTAACAATTGTCTTCTGATGGCCAATTCTAAGAGAAACATTTTCTAAAGATTAAGAATATTAAAACAGAAAATCACACATTAGGAAGCATTTATGTATGAATAAACTTCAATATTTGAAGAGTTTAAACTCACCTGCAGGATTTTGTAGAAGCTTACTTCCATGCCAGGAACCAATGGTTTAAGCTTGTTCATCAAATCAAGAGTTTTCAAAACTACATCAGCAGCAAGTTTGCTTTAAAAATAAGTCATATTTCAATTCGATAACTAAAAAACTGCTTAGAGATTTATTTCTGTCATAATTCTAAGAAAATTCTGAAAAACCAACACTTTTGTTTCTAAACCTCAGGAAGATGAAGTATTTTATTTATTTTGAGAGAGAGAGAACCCAAGGAGGCTCTGCACGCTGAGTCCGACATAGGCTTGATCTCATGAACTGCGAGATCATAACTTGAGCCGAAATCAAGAGTTGGACGCTTAACCAACTAAGCCACCTAGGCGTACCAAAGTATTGTTTCTTTTGGGAAGTAAAAATACAATAGAGACCAGCATCCTTATAACCCAAGTCCAAAAAAACAAATTGGCATTAATAGTCTAAGTTTAGACAGTGTTTGTTTTTCTAAACTCAAATACCAGCATGCTTCAATTTTCTGCTCCAAATTACTAGCAGCATTGACAACATGACCTATTTAATTCTTAGCTCTGTCATTGGAATATCAACAATAAAGGACAACCTTAAGTGGTGTAGAATACCTAATACACTAAGTACCAATACACTAAACCATGTTTTCAGCCTTGTACCACAAGGCAGTATAAAAAAGTAAAAAAAGGTAATCCTTGTTCTTGAGGATCACAAATTATTGACAATTGTGACATTTATGGAAATCAGAACAAATCAGTATGTAGCATTTAGCAGGTCCTCACTAAAGACTTGTTAATGGACTTAATTCATGAGGGAGGAGGGGGATAAAATAATCTCATCACTATCAGAGAAAATCCACCTTTAAATGAAAGTCCTGACATGCCAGTGAAAAGAACAACCTTTGTTAGTACAAAAACTACTAACTTCCTCATAATAAAAAAATGACTCTTTTTCCATGCTTTTTGGTTAAAATGAACATAAAAATAATTCCTGAGGCAATGTCAAAAAAACCTCCTAAAAAGGAGTATAAAAGACCCTTAGATAATAACAAATTAAAACAACACAAAATGAACAATGGAAAACAAATCACATGTTAAGATTATCCTTTCTTTAGAAGCATATAAACTATGAATTGAATGTTTTTAAAATTATTAAAAAACTTTTAATTCTGTCCCATTTGGATTTCATATACGCACCACAAATCAGAATCTGCTACCTTTGTTCCAAACCCCAGATCAATCTTGCCATATGTAAATTGTTGTTCTATCAGAGTGGTACATTTGACAGTAGTCAGAATTTTTGCAACATGCATTTTTAGAGTATCATCTCCACACAGAGGTAAGTTTTGTTAAGGAATACAAACAAAAAATTTTCAAAAAACCGCTTATATTTGTATAGCACTTTATAGTATCTAGAGTGATTTCATACAAAGTATCTTGTCACTCCACTTCCATACAATTATTATTAGCTCAATGGCAGATTAGGAAACTAGACCTCAGAGAATTTAAGTGACTGGTAAGTGGCAAGAGATGGGACTGAGACCAAAAGTCTGTTACTCTGCTGGATGTTAGTATTAGCAGGTTATCACAATGGTTCAATATTTGCTGAACCAAGGGAAGTTATTTTTTCCTATTTTGTATACTACAAGTTAATTTGAATATCTATATTAAAAAGGGGTCGGCTTTGGCTCAGAATAGTACCAGTTTTGAGGTTTGCATATAACAGCTATCTCTAGGATCAAGCAACATAATTATGTGTCTCTACAGCAGTGGTTTTCAATTTTGGCTGCATGTTAGAATCACCTGGGCAGTTTGAACAATCAATCACAACACCTCCCCCTCCCCCCCCCCCCCCTCCCCAGGGTTTCACATTACTCCAATTAAATTAGAATTGCTGGAAGGAAGTAAGGTTCAGGTGTATTTTTAAAACATTCTCCAGGTAATTCTAACACATAGCCAGGGCTGGGAATTACTGCGGTAAAGAAAAATTAAGAAGCAGCAGCTCAGAGAAGAGAGTAAACAGATGTGGAATTTGCTCTAGGGCAGGACAAAGTTGAGCAAATTCTTGTTGCTCTGAGATATAAAAAAGAAAACCTGACCAGGTATAATATAAGAGATATGGTTTAGATATAATGGCTCCTTATTGATAATAAAAAGCATTAATGAAATATTTTAAAAATGGAACTTCGGCTTCATATGGACGTAGAATCAGCTGATCTAAAAGAAAACAGCTAGCACAAGGAAAGACCTAAGAAAAATGCATGCAATATGGAAGTTAGGCAGTGACATTAACTGAACTCAAGCTTTTCTTCTTTAGAAATAAATGAATTTGTCTTGACAACATTTGTCTTTTTTATAACCAAGTGTGATGTCATCTTTATTAAAACATTCCTACAGACTTTAATTTTCAGTAAAAATTATAATATAAACTAAACTACTAATGACTCTACTGATGTTTGTTTATTCTCTGATTTGCTGCTACCAACGGTGGCACCACAAATCACCCAGGGACAACAATTAGCACTAGAGTAACAGAGCGGTTCTGTTACTTTAGAATATATCTCCTAATCTCAAATTATGATAAAAATGTCCAAATTCAGTTTAAAAAGTATTCTAAAAATATTATTTAGTTCAAAAGTTTTACAAAGAAAAATAAGGAAAAAATAAAGTCTGGATAACTTTTTTCACACTCCTTATTGAGGATTAGTTCTAGAGTTTAAACTTCAGTAATTCTGAATAGATGTAAGCGTGAGAAGTGACAAAATTACAAATAAAGACAAAAATGCAGTAAATGTGATGCTAGAAAAAAATGAGCGGTTAGTTTCCATGTTTTAACAGCAAAGGATATTTAACAAAACTTCAGTGGCCTTGACCATCCTTTCGCATTTTTTTCTTAGTAAAGCTTCATTTAGATTTTGTTCTGTGAATTGAAGTTGATCAAGGATTGTAGGCAGCAGAAGGGTCACAAATCGGTCAGCTGAGGAGCAGTTAGCAGTATCTACAACATCCTGGAGAATTAACCACCACCAATGATTAAAAATCAAAATAAAGATGGAATAAAGAACACAGAGCTAGTCATCACTGAGCTGCAACACTCTCATCACATTTCTTATAATTACTTCAATAGTTGATTGACCTGTGTCTCCTATTTAAAATCTACCCAGTTTTGATGGCTATGATGACTTTTTTCTTAAATGGAACAGTAAGGTTTGGGGTTATTCAACTTTAAACAAGACTTAAAAAAAATTTTTTTTTTTTTTAAATGTTTATTCTTGAGAGAAAGAATGAGTGGGGGAGGGATTGGGAGAGAGAGAATCCCAAGCAGGCTCCAGGCTTTGAGCTGTCAGCATAGACCCTGATGAGGGGCTTGAACTCATGAACCACAAGATCATGACCTGAGCTAAAGTCGGATGCTTAACCAACTGAGCCACCCAGGTGCCCTTCAACTGCAAAGAAGACTTTTAACTAGACTGTATCTGTGATTTCAAAACAAGAATCCTGAATTTGCCAAGTGAAATTACATAATTAAATAACAATCACTGGTCTTAATACTTTACAACCATAAATAATTCCCATCAAGGATCTTGAAAGGCTTTTTAAAACGCTAAAACTGATTAAGTCAAGACCAACATAAAACAGAAAGAATAATTTGTGCATAATCTTTGACAAATATATTTAATCACTCATATACATTTTTGTTTGTGCCTAGGATCCAGTCATGAAGGGAAACACTCCAGGAAGATACTGTGTTAGGCAGAATGGTATAAAAACAGGGAAAACAGCAGAGAATGCTAAATGACCTAGATAGTAGAAACTACCAGAATGTAATAGCCTCTACAGAAAGAATTTTTGTCTGTATCCTAAGCGCCTCGCATTGTCTGGCATGTTCCACTCCATCTGAGTGACTGAATCCAATGTTCTTATATTAATCCACTCAAAGGATAATAAAGATGGTCAACAGTATCCACTGAGACGGAGAAGCTGAATGTGACTACTGCAAAAGACATAGTCATACAACAATAAACCATACAAATCTCAGCTAATACCTTTACTTATTACACTGAAAGGAATACATATGTTATTCAGTGTGAGAAAAGAAAACACTAATGTCCCTGACTTTGCCCAAAAAAAGGAAATTTAGTAGGTCAATGGTAGGGAGCTTGTTAATTGAAAAGTTTTCATAAAGTATATAAACATTTTGAAATTTACTGTGAATATTTCCGAAAGTAAACTGTTCACTGAGAATCATAAAAATGAAGAGGCATTTTGGTTATCATTATATTACCTCAAATATTTCCTTGAACAACTCCAAAGCTAAAATAGAACAGTTTTCTGATCCGTCCAGAGGTTGGCTTGACCAACGAAGTAGAGCCACAGTAGGTTCTAAACATTTAGAACGGCTTCCCAGAATGGTGTTGCCAGATGGAGACTGCTCAAATATCATCTGAGTGAGCACATGGCGCAGCTGAGTCACTGAACAGAAGGCAAGAAGTAATTCTAAAACCTGTGCAATATAAAGTCTTCGTTAAATGTCAATTTCATTGGCCTGTAATGCACAAAGCAACCAAATGATGAAGCTGAAAATGACATATTTTTAAAGAAAATATTCTAAAACAAAAATTAAAAACAGCTTCCAATTTTTTTTACTATTCTTTTTCTTTCTTTCTTTTTTATTCTTTGGTGCAAAAAGGTGATTTTATTAAAGCAGGGGGACATGTGTGCAAGTAGGGGAGGGACAGAGGGAGAGGGGAGAGAAAGAATCCTAAGCAGGCTCCATACTGGGAGTGAGATCATTACCTGAACCGAAACCTAGAGCCAGACACTTAATTGACTGAGCCACCCAAGCTCCCTGAAATGACCATACTTTTAAGACAGCACTGTATTAATCAGGAGACCATATGCTATGGTTTGGTTTGACACTGTACTGTGTTCCAGTCCATCCTTATGACAGTATTGCACTGTTTTAACTATTACAGCTTTACGTTAAGTCTTAATATCTGGTAGTGTTAGAAATCCTCCAACTGTATTCACTTTTTCCAGGATGGCCCTGGTTATTTTTGGACTTTTGTATATCCATGTGAATTTTATAATTAGCTTCCCAATTTCCATATACACCAAAGACAAAAGAAATATAAAAACAAAAAAACCCACTAAAGCCTGCTATGATTTTGCAAGTGTTCTAATCTATGAACTTAGTATATCTGTATTATTTAGGTCTTTTATAGCTCTCAATGTTTTCAATTTTTTAAAAATATTTATTTATTTTTGAGACAGACAGACAGAGCACAAGTGGGGGAGGGGCAGAGAGAGATGGAGACAGAATCTGAAGCAGGCTCCAGGCTCTGAGCTGCCAGCACAGAGCCCAACACAGGGCTTGAACCCACAAACCATGAGTTCATGACCTGAGTCGAAGTCAGACGCTTAACCTAGTAAGCCACCCACGCGCTCCTATCTCTCAATGTGTTATAATTTCAGAGTAGAGACCTTGTGTGCGTTGTGTTGAATTTATCCCCTAAGCATCTGATGTTTTAAAAAATCAGAAAATAGGAGTGCATGGGTGGCTCAGTTAAGTGTTCCACTCCTGATTTCAGCTCAGGTGATGATCTGTTTGTGAGATTGAGCCTCATGTCAGGATCTGTGCTGACAGCATGGAGCCTGCTTGGGATTCTTTCGCTCTCCTTCTCTCTGCCCCTCCCTGGCTCACACACAGGTGTGTGCGCTCTCTCTCCCAAAACAAATAAACATTAAAAAAAAAAAAAACCAGGAAATCGTGTCATTTTTAAAGCTGCATTTTCTATGTAATGTTTTGTACATGTCTTTTGATGAGCTTATGGATATGTCTCTCTTAGCTATGTAGCTTAGGAGTGGAAACGCGGTGTCACAGGGTGTATGCATATTCACTAGGCACCGTGAAACAATTTTCCAAGGGGAATGTACCAGTGAATGAAGATTTGAGGGTTCTAGGGTATTGGTAATGCTCTATTTTCTGATCTAGGTAATAGTTATATGACTGTGTTCAGTTTGTAAAACTTCAGAGCTGCACATTTAAGATTTTTCTGCACATTACAGTTTTCAAAAATTTAAAACAAAAAAGTTATGTTTTTACACACCTTTGAAGAAGAATCAGGATCCTTTCCATTAAGAAGACCTAATACTTGATTGAGACATGAAGAAAAGTGCTCATACCTAGTTTAAAATATACATCAAATGATAAATATGAAATTGATACATCAAAAAGGATTTATATACAAGACAAATATAAAATTTAAGTGATTTCTTTCATCTATTTATTTTGAGCTTCTAATATAGAACAATCTTTGCAAAATTTATACTTGAATGATACATCCTGTATTTGGGAGAATGACTCTGTCGGAGAGCAATGGTTATATGACTGCTGCAAAGAGTTCAATTAGTCCTTCACAATGGTTATATGACTGTTCACTTTGTAAAACTTCAGAGCTGTGCAGTTAAGATTTTTCTGCACGTTACAGTTTTCAAAAGTGTAAATATTCAAAAGAATAAAGGCAGACAGAACATATTATGTAATGTAAAATGCAACATTATAATGGAGAAATGCATAGGATGCTGGGAGGATGAGTATCAAACCCATTCTTGCTGTGGTAGGCCAGATCAGCTGAGGTTTCCCAGACTTGAGTCTCAAAAAACAAACAGGAATTAGACATCAGAAGGGGAAAGTATTCCAGCCTTCTAGCAGAAGTACTTCAGAGGGAATAGCACATGGTTACACAAAAGGCATTTCTAGCAAGTTGGGGATTCTATTTATCGTCTGAAATGCTCAGACAAAAGTACCTACAAAAACGTAAAGACACAGGGATAAGAGGTTACCAGAGACCAGATTTTTGATGGCTATGCTGGGAACCTGGATATTTACCTTGAATGCAATGGAAGATCACACACTTTAGCATTTTATTTTTTTTAATGTTTATTCATTTTTGAGAGAGCAAGTGAGCAAGCGTAGGGGACGGGCAGAGAGAAAGGGAGACACAGAATCTAAAGCAGGCTCGACGCGGGGCTCAAACTCATGAACCGTGAGATCATGACCTGAGCCGAAGTCAGATGCTTAACCGACTGAGCCACCCAGGCGCCCCAAGAACACAGACTTTAAAGGGAACATACGGTTGAAGGAAAGTTGAATCTAAGTAAAGGGAGGCAATAGAATGGGACACACTGAAGAGACAAGACACTTGAGAAAGAAGACAGAATGAGAGTTAATGCACAGAATAACAAGATGTGTGTTTATGAGCGAAACAGAATGACACCAAATAAGAATTGGTATAAACACAAGTAAATTGGTTCAGGAGCAAAAATTTGAAACAATTCCAATCAGGTAGGATTCAGGTTGTTGTTGCTATTGTTCTGTGAAACAAAGATAAGGTCATCTTCTGAGTGAAAAGTGTCAAGAGGAAAGTAGTAAATATTTGAAAGACCACTGTAGATGGGGTGCATGGGTGGCTCAGGTGGTTACACATCTGACTTCTGCTCAGGTCGTGATCTTGCAGTTTGTGGGTTCAAGTCCCCATGTCAGGCTCTGTGCTCACAGCTCAGAGCCTGGAGCCTGCTTCAGATTCTATGTCTCCCTCTCTCTCTGCGCCTCCCTGCTCATATTCTGTCTGTCTGTCTCTCTCTCTCAAAAATAAACATTAAGAAAGAAAAGAAAGAAAGAAAGAAAGAAAGAAAGAAAGAAAAGAAAGAAAGAAAGAAAGAAAAGTCCACTGTAGGAAATGTAAAACAAAGCTGGGAATAAATATAAATATGAGAGGTGCTGTCCAGATAGAGATAGTGAGTATATGGGATACAAACTCATGAAGTGTGATTTTCCCAGATTTTGATTGGGAACCCGGCCATTAGACTTTGGGACAGATTCAGGAATAGTTTGCTAAATGGTATAGCAAATGAACAAGACAACACAATTAAATACAATTTCCTTTCCAGAGGTGATTCTGGAGTTCTAGGCTAGACAGAAAATAGATAGTGAAACTGAGAGATTTATGGAAGAAGAGATTAAGCAACCACTTACTAATGCTAAATCAGATTTTCTTTTGGTCCTCCTGCAGAGGTATATCCTGTTTACTTAGAAGTTGTTAAATAAGCACTATTTGATGGTCAGAATGGGTATACTGGGAGGACTCTTAGATAAAGAGAGAACAGGTAAAGGAAGGGCATTCTGGAAGGTTTTCTTATCCACCTATGCTTAAGAAAAAAAAAAAAATGAAATGCTAACATGAATGCTTCTTGGTTCTGAAAAACATCAGTTAATCACATGGATAGTAATCAACCTTGCCCTAGTGGTTAGCTTTTTAAATTTTTTTTAATTTAAATGTTTTTATTTATTTTTGAGAGAGAAAGAGAGTGAGAACAGAGAGGCAGAGAGAGAGGGAGACACAGAAGCCTAAGTAGGCTCCAGGCTCTGAGCTGTCAGTACAGAGCCAGATGCGGGGCTTGAACTCAAGAACCATGAGATCATGACCTGAGCTGAAGTCAGATGCATAACTGACTGAGCCACCCAGGCGACCCAGCTTTTGTTTTTTCAACTTCTAGATTCTATGTTCCTTAAAATTAGGGACTATGTCTTTATACAACTTCTGGATTCTACATTCCTCAAAGATTAGAGACTAGGTCTTCAAATCCCTGCCTCTGCTAATAATCCCTCCTCCCCCAATACTTAACCACAGGAGGGGCTCAATAATTGGTTTTCTCATTTGTGAACGACTAAATGAACTCTGAAGCAATCCCTACAACTTCCTAATTCATGATTACAAAGTAGCTAAGGCATTGGGAAAATTTAACTTCAGAAATTAAAAGGCCAGGGTGCCTGGGTGGCTCAGTTGGTTAAGCAATGGACTCTGGATTTGGCTCAGGTTAGGATCTCACAGTTGTGCGATCCAGCCCTGCTTTGGGCTCTGTGCTGACAGTGTGGAGCTGGCCTGGGATTCTCTCTCTCCCTCTCTCCTCTCTCTCTGTCTCTCCTGCCCCTACCCAGCTGTGTACATGCAAGTGCTCTCACTTTCTCTCTCCCTCTCTCAAAAATAAATAAATAAATATTTAAAAAATATTAATGACAGAATCAACATGTAACAAAAAGATGGGTCTGACTAGCAGTTATTTGAGATGTTTATTTAAGAAAAAAGATATAAAAAGGCCATGAGCTCTTTGGAAAACAGTCGCTAACTGATCTCAAAAGATAAATGATTACATGAAATGTCACTGAGATAGAATGGGCATAAAAAATGGGTTCTCATTTTACCTTAAGACACAACAGAGGCAAACAATAATGTTATCCATTTTTATGCAGAAAAGAAAAGACAAACACACTGACATGAATGTTCTTATGGTAACAGTATTCTTTCAAAGAATTCTAATGTCAATATTTAAAACTGGTGTTGGAAAAGATTAATCAAGATGTGTATATTTAAGAGAATGAGACAACTTTATTCATCTAAGCAACACACACACCTGCCCTGTTCTTACACTTTTACATTTCAGGCCCGAAAAGCAAAATGACTGGGAATAAAGCACATCAAAATATTTCAATTTTATTCCTTGTTCATCAGTAGAATCCAAGTTCACTAAATCTGAAAAGGCAGTTTTATTAATAACAAACATATGTTGGTTGAAAAGAAAAAAAAGAAATACCAATAAGTCTTAAAATTTGTCAGAGAGCCATACCTGGTAAGATAATCAGCAATTTTGGGATTCTTAAGGAGATCCATCAATAGATCAACTGAATACTTCCTAGTAAGTGTGCCATCACCGTTTATGAGAATATTAAATATTAGCTGAAAAGTCTGATGAATGTTTCGAGCATGGAACAGCTTAAAAACAAATTAGGAAAACTATATTATACAAAAAAATTTAAGTTGACACCATTCTAAAGTTTAACAAAGAGTCTCAATGACTTAAAATATCAGAGAATACAAATTCCAGAACTATTTCACAAATAATAAAAAAATCATATTTACCTTTTCCCCAACCTCTTCATTTAATGTCAAACTGGACAATATTGAAAGTGCAAACACAACCACAGTTAAACTACTATGGGCCAGGAAGCTTATAAGAGTTCGATAAAAAGATTTCACATTATTCTGAGAAAGAAAAAAGTTCAAAAATATATTAAAACAAAAATTAGTATTATATTTTGGTTTAGGATGTCTATCTTGAACAGAGTAGTAATCTTTCATTAAACATTATCAAACTTGATAGATCATTCAAAAAGTGAGGTGGCACATTTTCCATATTGCTTATAGTAATAAAAACAGGTACAATCTCAGTGGAAAGTTGAGTCCCATGTTAAGATATGGAACTATGAGGAAATGTTTATCTTTCCCAAACACTTCCATGGCTCAAGATAACCTTCTGTCTCCAAAGCACCTCCAGTACATGAACAAATGAGATACTGTTTAATTTAACAACAGGAAACAGGTGATACTGAGTACTGCACAGCAGGGAAACTGTTCACAAACTAAGAATCAAAGAACTTTCTTGATTTAACATATTTCTAACAGTGGTTCAGTTAACCTCATTTGTTCACCTTCAGTGATCACAAGGGCTGGTGATTACTGCTAGTCATTTATTCATGGATCTTTCTAGCGGAGTTGCCACTAATTTTGTGGAAATAGAAGACTGAGGTAAACGGAATTGCCAGTGATGTGCATCCTTCCTATTAGCACAAAATAATTTAGAATTTCTCTTATTACTTAATACAAGAAATAATACAAGAAACGCTATAGAGAAGGAAAACTTTTAGTACTCGTTTATTAATACTTATCATTTTTTTTTTAATTTTTTTTTTTAACGTTTATTTATTTTTGAGACAGAGAGAGACAGAGCATGAACGGGGGAGGGGCAGAGAGAGAGGGAGACACAGAATCTGAAACAGGCTCCAGGCTCTGAGCTGTCAGCACAGAGCCTGACGCGGGGCTCAAACTCACAGACCGTGAGATCATGACCTGAGCCGAAGTCGGATGCTCAACCGACCAAGCCACCCAGGCGCCCCAATACTTATCATCTTAAATACAACATGTGCAAAGGGTGGAATACTTCAAGTTAATTATGTGTCAATGTGATTGTTCCTTAATTCTGATGAGTCAGCTGGATGAGACATGAGAATTCTTGTTAATCTATTTTTAATGAAAAAGATGGATACAATTTTAAGTTTAGAACCCACCACAAACAAGAAAGATTTTACGCAAAACTTCTTACCAAAGTCTTTATGTATGTTTGAACAGAAAGATTGTGTCGACAAAGATTTGCCAATAATCCTAGACAAGGCATTGTTAACTCATCTTCAGGAGACTGACTGTTGTTTTAAGGAAAATAATAAAAGATAAAAGCATTAAGTTCATTTTAAATTACTCTTTTATAGTAATTCACATTTAAACTCCTTTTTATATGCAAAAACAATGTGAACACAGTCAAGCTTTGAGTAGTATTTGGACCATTTATTTCATGTTTTGAAACTAAATGATCTTATTCAATTGTAGCACAGAAATATGGAAATAACAGAATGACCAGGTGCTATCTCATCAGTATATTCTCCTATCAAGATTAAATATAAGCATACAATTGTCAGGTTTGATAGTTTTCTGACCAAATCAATTCATTTTATAAATTTCTGTTATGAACACTAAAGCTGCTTTATGCACTTGATCCTTGAAACTATCTAAAAGGAGTAAACAAGAATCAGAGTCTCACTCAATTTAAAAAGCTGGAAAAAATTATCTAAGAAAAACTGAACTATTCCACAGTTTTAGTTTGAAAATAAATCAACAAATTATTTGGTTACATGTTTGGTCGCATACTCACATATGATCTATCAGGAATGTAATTAACTCATCTATATTGGCACCAGAATGGAGAATTTTGATGTTATATGTTAATCTTTGTAGAAGTTGAATGCACTGAGAATAAAAAAAAAAAAATAGTAATAAATATAAACATAAAAACATTTCATATGGACTCCTAATCATATTCTGAGTGTGTCACCATTTTAGGAAGCAGAGTTTAGAGCAAGAACTTTTCGATTTCTTAAATGGTTCATTTTTATTTTTAAACATAAAGTAGTGAGACTACTAACAATTTTAGGGTTCATTTCCTGATTCCACACATTTCCACATAATCTACTTTAAACAGAGCATCTTGTCATCAACCTGGTTCACTTAACCATCTTAAACAAATATGCAAGCTGAAACATATATATTCCATCAATTCTAAGATATATTTTTTCATATTTTTGCCACTTTTAAAACTGCATGTCAGTGTAATTGGTAATGTTTTCCTTTCTTGCAACTGATGGCACTTTAGGTTCAATAAAATATTATCTGTATGAGAACTTCGAGTCTATGCTAAATAAAACTAAATCTATATCTTCAATTTTTTTGTAGAATGTTTCCTCAACAGACTGAGACTAGATGCCAACTCATTTTGCAATTTTAATACGAATAGCTTACATCTCAAAATGTTGACATCTGTGTTTATAAGTCTGTCAAAGCAGTTATAATGTAGATTTGTTTCTCTTCAAAATAATGCTGGATGTGGATAAGCTTCCCTCCTCTAGAAACTTTTAAATTAGTAGTACATGTGTAATCAACCAGCTCTTAAATTTATTAATGGGGAGAACTGGGCCTATTCATGCAGTATTATGCCAGCACATACGCTATAAGCTAGCAATTTACAATAGATACTGTGAATTTTGATCTGCAAATAAGGAAGGAAAAAGAAGTATTAAGTGAAAAGTACTGTGTGGGTGTATGTACCTGCAAAAACACTGAATCACCATGGCAAGTGCTGCCCCGACAAACCATTCCTGCCAGCACGCTATTCAGGTTGTATGTGTTCTGAAGACAGTCTCTGGTTTCATTGTCTACAGCTGTAAGTGAAGATAAAATGGCACCAAATATTTAAAAAAAATTTTTTTTTATGTTTTTTAATTTTTTTTTTTAAGAGAGAGAGAGAGAGCGAGCGAGCGAGCAGGGGAGGGGCTCCCTCTCTCAAGAGGGAGACACAGAATCTGAAGCAGACTCCAGGCTCTGAGCTAGCTGTCAGCACAGAACCTGATGCGGGGCTCGAACTCGCAAACCATGAGATCATGACCTGAACCAAAGTCAGACGCTTAACCAACTGAGCCACCCAGGTGCCCCAAAATGGCACCAAATATTTTTATTCATGGTTCTCATGAATAAAAGAGAAATAATCTTTAAGTTTATTTTGTATTAAAGTTACTTATCAAGTATGATATGGCTATTTTACTTATAATTACTTTCCAATTCAAAAGTTTAATCAAAGAAATAGTATGAGCTGTAAAAGGGAAGGGGATATAAGCTTTTCCTTTTCTGTCAATAAACAAATGATTTTTCTATGTAGACTAATTTAAGGGAAAAACTTGCTTTACATACTTGCAGAAATTTTGCAGTTAAAAGATTATCATCTCAATTTTTCTGTAACTTAAAGCTGCTCTAAGGAATAAAAGTCTATTAACTAAAAAGTAAAACTTAAAAAATAAAAAGACTGTAACTTTAAAAATTTCTAATATATTTAAATGTTGAAAATGACTGCCATTCTCACACAAAAGGTTGGTGGATATTAGAATTAGCATAGCTTTTTTGGAAAGTAATTTAGTAACGATCAAATTGAAAAATGACCTGAAAATTCTGAGAATTAACTCAACAGAAATATACTAATATTTGAGCAAAAAATCCATAAAATGTTCATTACACTATTGATTCTGATAGCAAAAAAAACTTGAAAAAGAGCATACATGAGTTCCCACCATTAGGAGCGTAGCTGAATAAATTATAGTACTCCACAGTGTGGCACAAGGCAGCTATTAGATAACAACATGGAAAGATAGCTAAGATATGTTAAGTGAAAAAAAAGAAAAATCTGATGCTCTACAACACCATTTAAAAAAAAAATAACCAAAATTATCTGTTATAAAATAGAAAAGATCTAGAAAGGGACACCTGGCTCAATCGGTTAAGTGCCGGACTTCGCCTCAGGTCATGATCTCATGGTTTGTGAGTTCGAGCCCCGTGTCTGGCTCTGTGCTAACAGCTCAGAACCTGGAGCCTGCTTCGGATTCTGTGTCTCCCTTTCTCCCTCTGCCCCTTCTCGGCTCACAATTTGTCCCTCTCTCTCTCGAAAATAAATACATGTTAAAAAAAAAAAAAATTAAAAAAAAAAAGAAAATATCTAGAAAGACACCTGTCAAACTCTTAAGAATGTTAGCCACCAACCTAGAAATGATGAGGAGGTGGTGATGAATAAAGACTCATTCTATTTTACTCTGTATCTGTACTAACTTGAGAGATACTGGGCCACAGTGGCTATTTAAATTTAGATTAATTGAAATTAAAGATTTAGTTCTTCAGTGTACTACTCACACTACAAATGCTCAATAGCCTTAATGTGGCTAATGGCTACTATAACAAACGATATACATATAGAATATTTCTATCATCACAGAAAGTCCTACTGGGCATGTTGGTCTATGTTAATATTTTTGGATCACTGAGATTTTTTTTCATAATAAGCATGTATTAATTTTATAATCACACTCAGAATTATCTCCCCTCCACTCGCAAGCACACATTTAAAAAAAAAAGTACCCATTAAATGAAAATTTAAAAACTAAAGATAGAAGTAGAAAAAGCAACACCTGCATTTTTACCCTTAGCTCTGAGTTCAGTGTAGCCTATCGAAAAAGAGTGATTTTTTTTATCGCTAGCTATGACTTTTCTGAGTGATGTAGTTAGCCGAGGTAATATGTGCATGTATTTTTTTTTTTAATTCAAAAGTAGGCCAGCATTTCTCAAGGTATTCTTTTCTGTAGACCACTGAACCTTTGATATACTTCAGATTCTTTGTTCCAATAATTTTAAGAATGGATGCATACAATATTCTCTTTACAAGGGATCCATAATGCAAAATAGTTTTGAAAGGTCCCACAAGGAATAAATCTTTTGAATGCGAATCATTCTCCAAAAAATACTCTAACTAAATCCACCTTTTAAAAATATTAAATTCAACATCTTCTAAAAACTGGAAAAGAGAAACTAAACACATTACCTAGTTGAGACAGCAAGCTGATGATACTTAAGACCAGTGGCGCACTTATGCTTGGGTCTTCAAGTAGCTCCACAAGGCAGCTCAAGCATTCACTTGGTAGTATCTGATTTGGTGTAAACAATCGTGTGAGCTTCTGCCCAGAAATTACCTACAAAACAGTCATTAAAATGTGTTATTTAAGATTTGGCAATTTGCATCTCTTCTCCACTTCAAACAAGAACTCAGTTCTTCCAAAGTACCACTGCCTCACTTTTTCCCAATTTAGAAAAGTCATAAATGCTGTTCCCTCTGCCTGGAAAATTACCCATCTCTTCTCTCACTGGCTAATATAATCATTCAGATCTGAGTTTTAATCCGTTTCTGCCTGAAGCTAACCCTCTTCCACCAACTAGGTTAGGTTTGCCTATTACACTATCCTATTGTCTTTTATACTTTTATTTCACAAGCTGGCAAACTTTGACAACCCAGCAATACTTATCCTTACTACACAGAACACTCTATTAAGTCATAGGGTTTAAATCAACACTCTACTACCAACATATTTATTGAGTAAGTTCCAGTATATGCACTCCACCTATTTTTAAGGGAGGCAATGCAAAGTGAAAACTAGCTAAATCCAAAGGCTTACCCATGGGATTAACTATGTGATCACTCCTTTTGTTCCCTCCAAAGACAGTTGCTGAGCCCAGAAGTTAGAGATGACAAAAAAGGAAGTTAAAAAAAATTATTTTAGGGGCACCTGGGTGGCTCAGTCGGTTAAGCGTCCGACTTCGGCTCAGGTCATGATCTCACAGTTCACGAATTTGAGCCCACGTGGGGCTCTTTGCTAACAGCTCAGACCCTGGAGCCTGCTTGGGATTCTGTGTCTCCCTCTCTCTCTGACCCTCCCCACTTGCGAGCATGCTCTCACTCTCAAAAATAAATTTAAAAAAAATTTAGAAAATTATTTCAAGTAGTCAGGTCAGGCACAAATTTTATTTTTGGTTATTCAACGTTTTTACTCCCCTCTTAAAACTCTATAAACCACCCTCTCCTTTTCCCCCTGAAAAGGTAAAGCTGAGATTGAAGGCCAAAAACAGTTGTCAGCCATGTATTTTCAAAATGCTTTTTGAATGTTATTAAAAGCCTATTGTATTGGGGCACCTGGGTGGCTCAGTCGGTTGAACGGCCGACTTCAGCTCAGGTCATGATCTCGCGGTCCGTGAGTTCGAGCCCCGCATCGGGCTCTGTGCTGACAGCTCAGAGCCTGGAGCCTATTTCAGATTCTGTGTCTCCCTCTCTCTGACCCTCCCCCATTCATGCTCTGTCTCTCTGTGTCTCAAAAATAAATAAACGTTAAAAAAAATTTAAAAAAAAAAGCCTATTGTAAAAATAAGTATCTTTTCTATAAAGATGGAAAAAGTTATTTTAGAATTAGATAAAATCTGTTTTTTAAAAGGTCTAAGCAGGAATCCTTCCTTTCTATATCTCTTTTATTTCCTCACCCAGATGTCAGTTTTTCTTCTAAAGCTTTGCTGATAAGAAAGCTTCAGGATATTTATTCCTAAGGAATATTTTTGTTGTTGTTTATTTATTTATTTGAGGGAGAGAGAGTGCACAAGTAGGAGAGAGACAGAGAGAGGGAGAGAGAATCCCAAGCAGGATGCCCACTGTCAGTGCAGAGCCCAATGCAGGGCTCAGACCCACGAACCCGTGAGATCATGATCTGAGATGAAGTTGGTTGCTTAACTGACTAAGCCACCCAGGTGCCCCTGAAGAGTTTCAACATTAAAGTAAAAAACAAAAAACAAAAAACATTAAAGTAAATTTAAAAAGACAAAAAAATTTGGTAGATATTTGGGGGTAAGGAATCTTCTTATTGCCCTTTTGCTTACTTATATAAAGCTAGTCCTTTAGAAGATGAAGACATTTTCTGGTTTAAAAACTATTTGCCTCAGGACAAGACCTGTATTTCAACAGCATAAGTACTCCAACATGTAATATTTATTACAAGGTAAAACGTAAAAACCACTTTACAAATTTTCTTTACTTGGATGTTTTCATGCAAACAGATTTTAGTAATAACTAATTTTAGCACTTACTTTGGCCTAAGCATTGTTCTATGTACATATGTTAATTCTTTTCATCTTCATAAGAACTCTGTTAGGTGCTGTTTTGCAGATGAGTAAACTGAGGCATACACCAAGACGCATCATAACTGAAATTCATTGTTCCTGAATCCATGTTCATAATCATTATGTAACATTAGCACTATAAAAAACCACCAAAAGTGAGACCAGCCCAGCTCTGCCAATCATAAAAAAATTCAAAGCTCAGGTCCTGCATGGGGCTACAAAGAAAAAATATAGAAGTGCAAAATAGCAGAATCAATCATCTCCTTTCACATGATAGCCACTTCTTTGTATCCTCAGATGTTGCTCTCATGAAGTATGCACAAAGATATTCACCATTAGTATCACCCATCAAAATGGTTAAAATTTAGAAATCTGAAAACACTAAGGATCTGTGTGGATGAGTGACAGCAAATTTCACATATTGCTGGTAGGAGGGTAAAAATGGTGCAACCGGTGGAAAACTGCTTGGCAGTTTCAACAAAAAATGAACAAAGATCCACCAAAAGACCTAACAATTCCACTCCTAGGTATCTAAATGAGTGCATGTATCTCAAAAAAATATAAAAACGTTTATAACATATTTGCCCTGAATCCCACCCAGAACTGGAAACAACCCAACTGCCCATCATCAGAATGTAAGTAAGCTCTTGCCCATTTATACAGTGGAATTCCTAGATAGTAATAAAAGAGAATGAAAGTACTGGCACATGTGCAACATGAATAGATTTTACAGATTTGTAGAGTAGAAGCCAGACACAAAAGCACATATTATAGGAGTCCACTTACCTGAACCTTATAAAATGGGACCACTGAAGAAACCTTATAGGGGACTGGAAATGTTCTGTGTCATGAAACAAGTGTACCTACTTGACTATATACGTATGATAAAAACTCAAGCTCTTCACTTAAGATCAGTGCACATTATGTGCTGTATGTATGTTATCTCTCTAAATGGCAAAAGAGTTTTCAGTAAACCCCTTAAAAGTTCCAGAATGCAGTATCAAGCAGTTTCTAAGCCTCAAATTTCTTTGAGTCTCCTTCAATTCACTGCAACATGGCTCTCAGATTCAAGGCATGTTTCTGATTAGTATTTAAAATGATGTACTCCTACTTCTTAAATAAAACTGCTTACTCTGTGGCTTCTGGAGCCCACTATCACATTTTTATATTCTAATTGAGAAGCAAAGCTTTAGCATTTAACAGCTAACACTTTATTCGTTTTGCAGAGATTTGTTGATGTAATGAATGAAAAAAGAAAATGTACTTAGGAGATGGGCACCTGAAGCGATAAGAAGGAGCATCAGTGAAGCTGGAGGAAACAGGCACATTTAATGAATTCCAGTATCACAACAGTTATCCAGATTGATGTTGCTGTACTATTCACAATAGTCTTTTCTCTCCAGTAGTAATTTGCTAATCTTTGTAATTTAGACTTTATCTCATAAATATAATAGAATATATTTTAAAATTATGTTCAGTTCTATGTTAACAGAACCTGTGACAGATGGAATTAAAATAAGCTTTGGCTGAGCTTAATTTTTTTTTTTTTTTTATTAAACTGAGGTTGTTAGTTGGAACTCTGTGAATGTGCAAGAAATGAGATTAAAAGCCTAAAAACAAATAGTAACAGAGAAAGCTGTGAATAAGTGACCTAGCCATAAATTAGTGGGAACTAACAGAAAAAGTGAAAGCAATTTAGCAATTCAGGTTTGAAAACTGGGAACAATATATTTTGGTTAAAAAAATTATGATTAGTATTGTGATTGCTTTTTAACCCAAGGAAAGTTAAAAATTTTTTTTCTTTTTCAAATTCGAGTTCAACATGAGTTATAAGAGAAGCAGCAAGCAATTGGTTCAGATTGTAAACTGCCTAAGGGACAGGAATAAAACAAGTTTTAATCATCACTCCCCATCACCTTCACTCTCGAGAATTGCTGTGTATTCTGCAAGAGCTCTGTTGCGATGGAAAAACCAAAGAAACGAAGGAAAAGAAATAGCTCCGAACTTTCTCCTCTACCAATCCCCAAAAGAGCCTAAATCCCCCAACATTTTGTCCCACCCTCCCTCTTCCTAGGACTTCGAGTATCAGTCACTCTTCCCTCTAGCTGCAGCCAGCTGAACGCGGATGGACTTGGGCGGAGTTAAGAGTGGGAATTCAAGGCTGACTTTCGCCTTCCTTACTAATACAAAAAGAGACCTAAGGGAGCGATGGGCAGACCTTACTTTGCAGACTGGGGCCGCTACACCCCGGCCGCACCGTGAACTAAGGGTTTCTACAGGGAAGCTTATCGAGTCCCCATCCCGTAGTCCCTCACCTCCAAGTGCCGCAAAAGCTGGGTGGCATTCGCCTCCGACTTAACGGCTTTATACTGACTGATGGTCAGGAGCAAGGACTTCAGGCAGGCGGTGGAGTCCATTGGCACTCGCCACAACCCCACCTGGGAGCCACTACCACCCTGCCGGCACCGGCCTCCAACTTTCGCGGCCCTTTTTTTGATTTTTCAGCCCCACCCCCCCCAGTCCCGATGCTTCCGGTTCCGGTAGCGCTCCGGAAGTGCCTGTGTACCCTGGGAGAGCTGCTGTCAAGAAAGGAGAAGCGGGAGGGTCTAGTGGGTCTGTGGGTTCTTCAAGGGGGTTGGAAGCTGTCCTTTCCCTAACTTCTTTTCCCATTCCCTCAACCCACCGTCGCTTCGAAAAGCCGCGAGCTTTGAACTTCGAGATCCCGCGGAGACGATAAATCTCGCGAGAAATGCGATTGCGACTCAATTTGCGAAGGGGCGGTTAGGCGCTGGGGGGTCCGTGTTCATTAGAGCTCTCAGTTTTCGTTTGCTTCTTCGGCCTTCACGCTGGATGGCCGGTTTTTCTTTGTGCATGAACCTCTGCCTGAGAAATGGTCGCTTCCCCGTAGTCTAGACACGGTGAGGAGCTCTGAGGAGAATCTTGGCCTCTAGATTTTGAGGGGGCCTGGGAGGGACCTCTTTTTAAATATTTTTCCTGCGTCCACCCTTTCTACCCAGAAATGTTTGTTTTTCAGAGTAAGCCTGGGGCCATTGGGATTCTGTGGCGAGGTAGTCATGCCCTTAAGGTAGTCGTCAAACTTATTCCAGAAAGCTAGCTCCTGGTGACTTCTGGGCCAGGTATTGCTGCGGAGAGTGTTCTCATTAGCGTCAGTTTTTGTAAGTGAAGGTATCTATTTTTATTTGGCATGATCAATTGCTTTCTAAGCCTCGGTGTCTTCTATGAAACACGGCACCGCCCTTTGCGTTTTTTGTAAGAGATAATATTGTGCGTGTGTATATAATGAAATGAGTTGCTGGCTTTGGAGCTTTTTTTGCTTGAAGTATGCTAATATTGAATTAAGCTTTAAAAACCAGTTTGGAAACAATTGGAAGAGCAAGGCGCATGTCGTTTTAATTAAATCATTCGTCATGGATCATGTTTTGTCAGTTCAAAAAAAAGTGTTTTTACATTACATTTTTAAAAAGGATTTTTTATATTAAAAGTTTTTAGTTTGAAAGCTTACAATAATCCAGCCAATTGAGACATACATGTAAAAATAATTAGGTAATTAATGTACATATTCATTCATTCTGTAAACAGTTATGGATTGTATAAAGTGGGTTAGAAGTTGCAGGAGAACAAAGATGATGAAGTATCCCTGCTGCGAAGCAACTGTCTAATTGGGGAAATGTACTAAATAGGTAGTACATATGGAATTCATATAAGTTAGAGGCACCATGCAGTTATGTTGACCAGTGAAGCCAGGCTTTATGTTTACGAACTCTGGTTCCACCTTTTACTCTGTGACCATAAGGCAGATTCTCTCTGCTTCAGTTTCTTAAAATCCGGCTAACGGTAGTACCTGTTCAATAAGTTAAATAAATCAGAAATCATTGAGAGCCTACAGTGTAACAGGTACTTGTCTAAGCACTAGCGATTTAAGTGAATAAAACCTATGTTATGGAAATTACGGTCTGATAGGAAAAAAACAGTTTGTAAGAGGTGAGATGGAGAAAAAATTTAGCAGAATTATTCTTGGAGAATAATGGTGGTTGGGAAGAAGGGAGTTGGGAGGTCAAGATAGAGCAAGCAATATTTGAGGAAGTGCTTCAAGGAGTTGAAGGAGACAGCCCTGCTCTCTAGGGGGAAAAGTAGATAGAAAAGCAAGGGCAGAGATCCTGAAGTGGGACCATGATGTGTGTCAGGAACACCAAGGATGCCACTATGACTAGGGTAGACAGCAAGGGTGAGAGTAGCAGTAAAGATGAGGTCATTTCAGGTGGTGCAAACCATTATAAAATGAGCTAATCAACTTACAAGAATTTAGAGCAGTTGCCTGGCATAATTACTTTCTCAGCAGGTGTTAGTTACATCTTAGTTCATTAGCAAATGCAGTGATAACCTTTTGGTTGGTGTTAGACTTTTCACTAATAATGACAAGTGTCTCATCTTCATACTCATTCTCAGCCAAGGGAAGAGGTCAAAGCTGCTGTCTGTAAATGCCATCTTTCTTTACACTCTTTCATTTTAACATAAGTAATTATCCATCTTTCTTTACAATCTTTCATTTTAACATAAGTAATGATACAAATTTTGCATTCTCGTCTGTAAGATACTCATTTTAATATGTCTTTCTTAAAAAATCTTTTTCAAAAATTGATGTTGGAAGTATAGTAGGATGTACCATGATGGTAACTGTGAGAAGCCCTAACACATTTAGTCAGAGATACTTGCACATCCTAATATGAGAAACAGTCTTATTTTAGGCACCAAAAAATGGGGAGGAGGAGGAAATGGTGGTGATGATGGTGATGAAGCTCGGTCCAGATGACTGAAGACCTTATTCTTGATACTGAATTCAGTGGTGATCTTTGGCTTTTAACTGGGGCCTGATCTATTTAGGTTTGTGTTTTAGGTTGATTACTCTGGCAACTGGGCAGCTTGTGATTTTGATAAGGATAAGGGTAGGAGTAAGGAGAATATTTAATTTGCTGAGTCTTTGCAAAGGATTACCAGGGGTAATTGAAGTGGAGATAACAAAGAGGTGAAAAATTGGGAGAAATAAGTAGGTGAAATAGGCAGGATTTAATGACTTATTTCAGATGTGAAGAGAAGCATGAAACTAGAAGGGACTCCAAGTTTCTAGTTGGGGTGACTGAGAAGATAGATACTGCTGAGATAGTTAATACTATTCAGGTTGTATTTCATGTTCAGTGAAATTTTATGTAGTTTATCTTCTAGTCTTGTATTAAGTTTGTTCCAGGGCATTGTATAATTTTTGTTAATGTGAGCGGGTTCTCTTTTTCTCCTTTAAAATTTTGTTATTGCTACTGTAAAAAAAAAAAAGATGCTGATTTTGATACATCTTTTATCCAGACCCTGACTAAAATCTCTTATTAGTTTTTATAGAATTTTGTTTACTCTCTTAGACTTTCTCACTATATATCATCTATAAATAATAATTTCATCTTGTCCAGTATATGTTGTCTTTATTTCATTAGTGCAAAAACAAATTGGAATAATCATGGTGATACAGAACATCTTTGTCTTATTTAATTGAATGGGAATGACCAGTATTTTAACACTTAGTATAATTTGTGCTATTGGCTTGTAGTAGTCTTTCAAATGTTTAGATTGCCCTTTATACCTGTTGTACTTAAAGACTTGCCAAAGCGTCTACTTAAAAAAATTATCAAATACCTATGTTTATAGATCACATTTTCCACTTTGACATGATAATGCAATGTATTGTGTTGCTTTTTTGTTCTTGGGATAATAATAGCTAACACTTAGTGAGCATTTGTTAGAAGCCAGGCACTATTCTAAGAATTTTATACTTACTAATTAATCTTCATAACAACTTCATACTTTAGGTACTATTATCTCCATTTTACAGGTGAAAAAACTAAGGAGAGTGAAATAATTTGCCCAAGGTCATACAGATTATAGTAACAAAACTTGTATTTGCTATGATGCAAATATTTTATTCAGGATTTTGTATTTAAAATTTTTTCATTAATTTTTTCTTTTGGAATTTGTGAACTTTTGAAAAATGAATTGGATGCTTTCTAATCTTTTTTTCTGTGCTACAGAATGAGAATCACATAGGAATCAGGTGGTCCTTGTAGATTGTATACCACTGGCCTATAAAATCAAGTAGCTGATTTAGTGGTAGATCTTTTGAAAATATTTGAATTGGTAATATGGTTATAGATCTGATCATTTTTTCCACCTTTCCTTAGGTTTGGAAATAAAAATATTCTAATATAGCAACTATTTCTTTAAATTTAAAGAATTTAAAAAAATTTTTTTAATGTTTATTTATTTTGAGAGACAAAGTGCACGTGCGAGCAGGGGAGGGGCAGAGAGAGTGGGAGGCACAGAATTTGAGGCAGGCTCCAGGCTCTGAACTGTCAGCACAGAGCGCCATGCAGGGCTCGAACTCACAAACGGTGAGATCATGACCTGAGCCAAAGTTGGACGCTTAACCCGCTTAACCGACTGAGCCACCCAGGTGCCCTAGATTTAAAGAAATTTTGATATGAAGTTGCATCAGTATTCTAGTAATTTTCTTAATCTCTTCATTGTAGTTTTAAATTTCCTTTTTCATTTAAATGTTACCTATATTTTTCCTTATGGAAAGTTCCTTACTGGAACTTTCTAGGGGTTTATCTACTTCATTCAGCTTTTCAAGAACCAACTTTTTTCCTTTTTTGTCAGAATCACTAATTTTATATTTAGGTTTATTAATTCCATCCATATACATATTTTCCCTTATTTTTATTTTTTTTTAAGGTTCAAGGCTTAGCAGATTTACATATATATTCTTTATAAAGGACATTTATGCCCACAGATTTTAAAAGGATAGTAGCTAAAGTGAGCATCTGTATTTCACTTTTATTTTTTTTTAATATTTGTTTATTTATATTGAGACAGAGAAAGATAGAGGGAGAGGTATCTAGAATCCCAGGCAGGCTCCACACTCAGTGAGGAGCCTGATGTGGGGCTTGGATCTCACAACCATGAGATCATAATCTGAGCTAAAATCAAGAGTCAGACACTTAACCCACTGAGCCACCTAGGTGCTCCTGTATTTTACTTAAAAAAAGAAAAAAATCCAGTTAAATTAGTTTAACCAACACAGGTAAAAAGATTTTTAAATATGAATATTCCTTCATTCTCAAAGAGCTTAGATTCTGTTACACAAATCAGAGTAAGTGTTAAGAGAAATGGAGAGTACTATAGGAACACATTTTTTAGGGCAAAATATTAATATCTTCAAGGTTTGGCTTAAAATCCCTTTTCTCCATAGATTTTTTTATTGACATCCTTTGTATTTGCACAGACATTTTCCCTAATTTATAGTTCCAGAAACATATTAAAGGGAGTTAAAAAAAATTGCTTAGGATCTTAGAACTCAGTATTAGGGCTGTCTAGCTCCTTTATTTCTTTTAGAAAAACTTAGCATACCTTTAATTAAGAGTAAAATAGATTTTTTTAGAGAGAGAGTGCTAGCTGGGAAGAGGGGCAGAGGGAGGGAGAGAGAGAGGATCTCAAGCAGGCTCCATGCTCAGCACAGATCCCATGACTCTGGGATCGTGACTGGAGCCGAAACCAAGAGTTGGAACACTCAACTGACTGAACCATCCAGGCACCCCATAAAGTGGAATTTTTAAAAACGTTTATTTTTGTGAGAGCGAGAGAGAGCATGCACAAGCAGGGGAGTAGTAGAGAGGGAGAGAGAGATTCTTAAGCAGGATCCATGCCCAGCATAGAGCCTTATGGAGGGCTTGATTTCACGACTGTAAGATCATGACCTCAGCTGAGATCAAGAGTTGGATGCTTAACTGAGCCACCTAGGCCCTCCTGAAAATTTTTAACGTCTCATGACCAGAGCTTAAGTCCTGTTAGATAAATCAGACTGAATAAAGATATAAATTTGTGACAGAAGTGCAGAGGTTATAGAATACTGAATGTTGTAGTATGAGAATTATACCAACAGTGTGAACACAGAGCTAATTGTTCATTCACCCACCATACATTTAATGAGTGCTTGAGTGGTAAGTACATTTCCAGGTACTGGGGTTATGGCAGTGAATCAGATAGATAAAAAATTTCTATCCAGGTGGAGCTTTTATTTTAACGGGAGACATAGACAACAAATAAGAACTATGAATAAAATATACGAATGTAGTAAGTGCTATGGAGGAAAATAAAGGGAAGAGGGAAAGGAAGTATCAGTCAAGATGGAGTGTTGGAATTTTAGACAGTGTGGCATATTGTTCAGTATTTTCTGCATAGCAAATCACCTTAAAACTCAGTGGTTATAAATCATGAGCATTTATTTCTTGCTCACCAGTCTTTGAGTTGACTGCAGTTAGTCTGATCTAGACCTGGCTTGGCTGAGTGGCTCTGCTTCAGCCATTTTGTGGGGAGAAGGCAGTATCTAGAGCTCAGTTTCAGTTATGTTTCGATATCTACTAGACGTCCAGGAGATGCTGAATGGGCTGTCGAATATATTATTTGTAGTTAAGGGAGAGGTCAAGGCTAAAGGTAAAAATTTAAAGCCTTGAACCTAAATGATAAAAGGTGAGTATGGATAGAAAAACTAAACCACAGGGTACTTAAATATTTAGAGGAAACAGCAAAGAACACTGAGTAGTTGCCAGAAGACAGAGGCCCTGTCTTGATTCCATGGTTATCTGCAGGGATAGTTTTACAGTAGTATATGGGCTACTTTTGACCTGTAAAGAAGGGCTCAGGTTGGCAGAGAAGGCAGTCTTAATTTACACACAAACTCCGTCTTCTGCCTTCTGAGGACTTGCGGTATTCAGAGGAAAGGTGGCTTCATTCTTTAAATCAATATTGAGTGCTTGAAGTGTACCAGGTGCTGTTGTAGGCTCTGCAGATATATAGCAGAGGGATTAAAAAAAAATTCCTGACTTTGTGGGGCTTCTATTCAGTGGAGATGTGAGGCCAGATGTAAATTAGGAGATTATTAAGTATGCATAAATAGCAGGTAGAACAAAAGTTCTATTGGCCCGGGTTCCAAAGATTCAAGGCAAAGAAATCTAGTGGTAGAAAATTGGCAGAGGTCTAGGCATGGACTCATTTGGATACCTTGTCTCTACTGTAGTTAAAACAATATTAAATATTCAAATATTCAAATATTAATATTAAATTGATTTTGCCCTTTATGCAGAGCCAGAAAACTAAGTCTGTAGAATTAATGTCAACTTTGATTTTTGAGAAATGTTACCCTCAACACAAAGGCAAAAAACCTGTTAAGCCAAAATTGCTCTCTTTTCAATTATTCTTCCTGTTTCTTTTCCCAGTCAAGTGTTAAAATTCAACTTACCTCTAAATGATTTGCCAAACCATAAAATTAACTTTTTCACTTTTCAAACAATTCCTGTTTTGTTTTGTTTTGTTTTGTTTTGTTTTTTTTCCCTGCACATTTCACAGAATTCAACTTTAGTTTAAGTACATGGTTTGGGTAATTTGGGTAAATGTTTTTTACCCCAATTTCACATCTAATTTCATATCTCAGTATCAGAAGGTTGCCTTTTTTT
This sequence comes from Panthera onca, assembly GCF_046562875.1. NCBI lineage: Eukaryota > Metazoa > Chordata > Mammalia > Carnivora > Felidae > Panthera > Panthera onca. Next base: position 55,466,388 of record NC_138347.1, read on the forward strand.
AAAACATAAATATTATCCATTGTTTCTGAATCCCAATTTTGCAGATAAAGGTAAGTGACATAATTTTATTTTAAATTAAGGTACAATAATCATTTTTAACTATAGTATTTATTGAAGACCTACTTTATACAGAGCCAAGTCCTTTGCATATCTCATTTTTAAATTTCCAGTCTTTCAGAAAGTAGATATTACTATGTTCATGAAAGATATTATTATGTTCTGTTTCTTGAATTAAATTTGGAACTATTTTCTAAGATAGTGGCATCCAAAGTGGAATATGCACACCTTGGGATATGTGAAGCTATCAGGGTGTGGGAACAATTAGAAATTTTTACTTATTTTGATATCATTCTTTTTTATTTTATATTATAGTAATATCTGTATATAATTCATAAATGAATTGCTATTCATGTATTGTCAGTGTATTCTCAGACTTATTGCTTTAGATACATGGTGATCAAAAAAAATTTGGAGACTTCTCCAAAATTGTTAACCTTAACAGAGCATTTAAACACATATTAATTATTGTTCATTTTAGTAGCACGTGTAGTACTGGCATTTTTCTGAATTGTTTTCTTGAACAAATGGATTTTCTTAGCAAAAACTAATGAGAATAGTATATTATGAAATTATCAGATGTCATGATTATCTTTACAGTATCATTACTAGTCAGTAAGGTCACATAAATAGTTTTGTTTCTAAGTGTTTGTCTTTATGCATATTACTCGGTTTAGCTCAAAATTGAACACCACGCTTAAATAGTTAAATATTGCACTTAATGGGACCTAGTGGAAAGAATATGGAATTTGCAGTTAGTGACACTTGGGCCTGAATTTCTGCTTTTATTAATTTGTTAGCAATATGAACTCTAAATCCCTCAGTTGCTTGCTTTTTAAAATGAATTACAGTAATGTTTATTTCACAGTTGTGTGAGGATCAGATGTGTATTCACTGTACATAGGTACTCAGCCCAGAGCCAGACACATAGGAGCTGATGAAAATTAATCTTATTTTTGATGAAACCACAGTTAATTACACCCAATTAATTTTATGAGAGAAAATTCTTCATAACCAAAACCTTGACCTACCTTCTCAGCTAAACTCTTCTTACAAATATATGTCTTTCTGAGATAATGAGTCTTCTTACATTGGTGGATCAGTCTGGATTTGGGTATTGTAGGCCTTGTCATTGGTGGTGAGAGAGTCAAGTGCATATTATATACTCTACTTCCTGCTTGATTATCATCTCTACATGTGTCATGTGTCAACATTCTGTCTTGTTTCCTTTTTCTCATCATTGTCTAATAACAGTAATGATAACATTGCTGAAAATATTCTGCTTTGGAAAATTTGCTTAGTGGTAACATGCTCCTTCCAAGGGTTTCTAGCTGTGTTTCTGAACAGTGATTTTCGCAGTGTTACCTGTAAATAAAAGGAAACTGATGGGTATTTTAATATCTGGATTTTTTTCCCCAGGTAGATCCTAACCTGTGCGTATTCATTATAGGTTCATTATAGGTACATTCCAAATATTAAAAACAAATTAATATATGTTCTTTAGGTTTGCTAAGTCTTGAAGTAACTGGATAGGTCTGAGGGTCTGAGGAAAATTAAAAACCTTCTCCAAACAAACAAAAAACAAACCTACTCCTGACAAGATGCTGGTTGTGACAAGGATATTTCCTGTTTTGGCAGATTTATAAGGAAGGGTGCTGGGTGTACATTGCAGGGTTCTTCCTTTCTGATATAAGCTGCCAGACAGTGCTAATAATGATTTTTTTCAAGATGACAAGAGCTGAGGTATGACAGTGAATTCCCTGATCTTTTAGGGCAAGAATGCTCTTCAGTTTATGATAACTTTTGCAACGATTTTCCAACCATTATCCACGAGTCCTGGAATTTGCCTTAAACAAACTATTTTTTCTTTGGGGTAAAATAATGTTTTGGCTACTTGTGTCTAGCTAGGTATGTTCATTTTGTGGCCTTGCCAGGAAGTCAGATAAAAAAATGGAAGAAATTAATGGAAAATTAGAAAACCAAATAATCAATATATTTTGTTCACTCTTACAACAGTAACAAAATAATGGTATAACCTGTGTGAGTCTAACCTGATGGTCCTAGCCATTCTTGTCTACCTGGAGCTCACACTTGAGTAATAAAGACTTTCAGAGTGCTAGAGTCATAGAGCCTCTACTTTAAAAGCCACCAAGAATGGCTGTTGCTGCTTGCATAGTAAACATAATCAGATCAATAATATTTAAAATTTTGGTTATAAGGAAACTTCCAGTACTAATGTCTTGCCTTATTCCTAGAAAGCATCCTCTTCGTAATGTTTTAAGCCTTGAAGTAATTACTACTCATATGGAGCAAAACATCTCACATCTCTAAGGAATTTTTTGGAATTCTTTTGGGAAAATCTAGCAGAAGTGTTAACAAGCAGTGTCAGAGATCTGCTTTGCTAACAGACCCCTGAACTTCTGAAATACTTCTGTAATTCAGTGCTGATGTCATAAACCAACTTTTTTGTTCTTGTTTTGAGAGAGCGAGCGAGTGTGAGTGGGGGAGAGGGGCAGAGAGAGAGAGAGAGAGAGAGAGGAGAGAGAATCTCAGGCAGGCTCCACTTAGTGCAGAGCCAGACATAGGGCTTTATCTCATGACCTGGGATCATGACTTGAGCCGAAATTAATAGTTGAACACTCAGCCTACTGAGCCACCCAGGTGTACTGTAAATCCAGCTTTTTAAAATAGCTATCAAGATTTTACCAAGTTGCATGTTCAGGTTGTTTATTGCAGCATTGTTAGTAATAGCAAAAGAAAAAAAGGGAAGACCAGAGAGGAAGTGTTTATCAATAGTTGTCTGGTGAAATGATACATTTATACAATGGTATATCATACTGTTTAAGGAATATGACATGTGTCATATGTGCTGATGTGAAAAACCCAAGATGCCAAATGTGCAAACTAAGCTGCATTTGTGCCATGTGGGATATATTTGAAAAATGTGTTTTTTGTCCCAGCTCTCAAGCTCATTATTACCTTTCCTTTCCATATGGTAGCAATTCTCCATCAAGGTAGAGAATTGGAAGAAAAAACTGATTTTGCTACAAATTTAAACAAAATTTGTTGATGATAATGAAGGGATGATAGTAACACATAGTAATTACTTGTGCTAGGTCTTGTTCTATTACATATTTTAAACATTTAATCTTGATGACCCTGTGAAGCAAGTACCATCTTTTTTGTTTTGTTTTGTTTTTTATTTATTTTTAAATTTACATCCAAGTTGGCATATAGTGCAACAATGATTTCAGGAGTAAATTCCTTGATGCTCCTTACCCATTTAGCCCATCCTCCCTCCCACCACCCCTCCAGTAACCCTCTGTTCTCCATATTTAAGAGTCTCTTATGTTTTGTCCCCTTCCCTGTTTTCGTATTATTTTTGCTTCACTTCCTTTATGTTCATCTGTCTTGTGTCTTAAAGTCCTCATGAGTGAAGTCATATGATACTTGTCTTTCTCTGACTAATTTCGCTTAGCATAATACCCTCTAGTTCCATCCATGTAGTTGAAAATGGCAAGATTTCATTCTTTTTGATTGCCGAGTAATACTCCATTGTGCATATACACCACATCTTTGTCCATTCATCCATCGATGGACATTTGGGCTCTTTCCATACTTTGGCTATTGTTGATAGTGCTGCTGTAAACGTTGGGGTGCACGTGTCCCTTCGAAACAGCATGCCTATATCCCTTGGATAAATGTCTAGTAGTGTAATTGCTGGGTCATAGGGTAGTTCTATTAATTTTTTGAGGAACCTAAAGTGGGTACCATCTTTATTTTCCAGATGAGGAAACTGAAGCACAGATGTTAATTAGTTTCAAGCAAGGTTGCATAGCTAATGTGTATCAAAGCAGTTCTGTATACCCTTGCAGGAGTATTCCAATATTTTTGCGCTCTTAACTACCAATGCTATGCAATCTCTCAACTTTTGACATTGATATGAAATCTAAATGAGGTACTTTATGTCATTTTTCTTTCTTGTAGACAAATGATTGTAAATATTACATAATACCAGGATAGTCTTAAGTGTTCTTCCTCAGAACAATCTGTTATGTGTTTACTTAATTAACCTTTGTATTTTTTTTAATGTTTGTTTATTTTTGAGAGAGAGAGTGGGAGAGGGGCAGAGAGAAAGGGAGACCAGGAATCCCAAGCAGGCTCCACACTGTCAGCACAGAGCCAGACGCAGGGCTCTATCTCGCAAACCGTTGGATCATGACCTGAGCCGAAATCAATAGTCAGACGCTTAACCAACCGAGCCACCCAGGCTCTTTTCATTTTAAATCATTTAGGTGGTTCTCAACTGGGGCATTTTGTCCCCCAGGGGACATTTGGCAGTGCTTGGAAACACTTTTGGTTTTCACAATGGACCTGAGAGGTGGGAGAGAGTTGCTTTTGGCACCTATGAGGTAGAAGTTAGCGGTGCTCCAAAACATCCTTAAAATGCAGAGTGTATCTTCCATAACAAAGCTTCATCTAGCCTAAAATGTCCATAGTGTCAAGATAGAGGAACCCAGATTTAGTGGGCACAAGAGAAGTTCTCACAACTGAATTTCTCTCTTGAAAAATATATTATTTTGTTTTCAAATTAATAGCATTGAGAAAAATGAGTTGAATTTTAATGTTTTTGCACACGATAACTCCCTTTTTCCATCTGGCATTGTGTGATCTGTAAGGGCCAGAACTGACAAGAGTAGTAAATCCATGGGACATCTATCTACCCACACACTGAAATGTGAACTTTTTGGCTAGTTAGAGCCTCTAACTTGGTCAGATGACTTACGATGAGCACTCGAGTAGATTTAAAAAACTGTGCTTTTATAATGTTGAGGTGACAAGTGCTGTAAGGTAAACATTTGAATGAATGATTAAACAATTAGAAACAAAACTGTGCCTGCTTTTTTGTGAATAAGCCACCTTTAAAAGTAGGGGGAGGTGGAATACTTTTGCGATTAAAAAAAGTTTGATACAATTTCAGTAGATAAGAGGGAAGGAGGGAGCTGGGAGCTCAGAGGGAGCAGTAAGAAAGGCATTTTACTGTTGGATAAGGATAAAGATGGCAGGACTTTGTTTTTTACCAGTAAAACAGCCTGTGGATAAGATCATTTTGCTTGGTGGATAAAGGTGTGCTAGAAATTGACACTGACCTTTAACTTGCCCTCTGATCAATTAGCTAGCACCTGAGTAGGTTCCTGTGGACAAGCAATCCCTCAGTTCCAGGAAGGGAGGTAAATTTTTAGTTTCCTGCTGACAGGGAAAGCCTGTTGAGATGAACACACCAGGGGAAACCAGATTCATCCTTTATCCCATGTTAACCCTGATTTTGAAGGTTTCCTTCAGCCTCTTCTAGAATGGTAAGAACCTCTGGATTATTTTAGAAGCAGTGTGTTAATGTTTCGGGCTGGCTACTTCCTTTCTGTTGCTAGGCACTTACGCCTTCCTTCCCAGCAGAGGCTGTAAAGTGCCACCGTCACCGCGGCTGCTGCTATTGCAGTAGGGTTTGCCACACATGATCTGCTTAGCTCCTGGGGAAATGATGGGGTTGATGATATTCTCCTGGAAAACCTTTCACCACAGAGATTCATCTCAGGTTGTATTTCTAAGCAGACTAAAAAAGCCATTAGCTTTTCTTAATTCTTAATTCAGGCTCCAAATACCTTCTGATTTATTAATTAATACTATATCCTTTTCTTTTTCAAGCTGAGCACTGAATAGCTTAGCAGAGGCCTTCCATCTTCTCTACCTTGTTGCCAGAGGACTTTCTTCCCTTTTCAGCCTTGTGATCTGTGCAAACAACTGCCTGAAGGAGAGCTTATCAGAGGGGGAGGTATCTGTGTCTGGGCTTTTAAATTCTGGAAATGAGGGGGACTGCTTTGTCTAGAAAAGGTGTGCTTTTGTATAATCTGTGAGATAATGCCTAACTTTTTATTAAAATAAGCAGGGAGGTTATAGAAGCTATAAAAGAAAAGCAGTTTGATCACAGTCCTAGAATTCCCAAAGCCACGTCCTTTTTTATACAGCTTTATTGAAGAGATGAAACGGATCTGATCTAGTGTGAGAGAATAAAAACCTCTTCATCATTAGTGTTAGGTTAGATCTTTCATTGGTATTGAACGAAGAATGCAAATTTAAATTGACATATTTGCTTATTGAGTTTTTAAAAATAAGAGTAAAACTATAAAATAGGAGAACTGGATTCTGCATAGGTGAGATATACTGACAGTAAGACATTTTTGTTAGGGATGGGCAAGAAACTAAGAGGTGTTAGAAAACTGTCTTTTAAATGAGGAAATTTATTTTTTAACCTTTTTTTTAAAGTATAGTTTGCATTTAATGTTATGTTAGTTTCAGGTGTATAACATAATGATTCATTATGTCTATAGGTTATGCTATGCTCATCACAAGTGTAGCTGCCATCTGTCATGATATGTTATTATAGTATAATTCACTATATTTCTATGCTGTGCCTTTTATTCCTGTGACTTATTCCATAACTGGAAGCCTGTATCTCCTACTCCTCTTCATGCGTTTTGCCCATGTGTCTTATCCCCTTCCCTCTGGCAACCATCAGTTGTCTGTATTTATAGGTCTGATTCTGTTTTTTGTTTATTCATTTGTTTGAATGAAATAATGACTTATTTCATTTAGCTAATACCCTCTAGATCCACCCATGTTGTCACAAACAGCAAGATCTCGTCCTTTTCAAATATTGAATAATATTTCAGTGTATGTGTTTATGTATATATATCACATCTGTATCCATTCATCTATTGGTGGACACTTGGATTGATTCCATTTCTTGGCTATTGTAAATAATGCTGCAGGGGTGCAAAGATCTTTTCAAATTAATGTTTTTAATTTCTTTGAGTAAATACTTAGAATTATTGGGTCATATGGTATTTCTAATTTTAATTTTTTGAAGAACCTGCATACTGTTTTCCACAATGGCTACACCAATTTACACTCCCACCAACAGTGTATGAGGGTTCCTTGCGTCCACATCCTTGCCAACACTTGTTAGTAAACGAAGAAATTAGATGGGGGTGTGTGTGTGTGTGTAAATGTTTGCATTTGTGTTTTGATTAGAAAGTATCCATTGGATTGTTGAGAGAATTACCCTTACCTTTGTAACTTAGAGCTGGTGTGAGTCAAATATAGAAAATATCTACAGGCAGTATCATAATTAGGAATATTAGTTTTGCAGATGATCTCCCAGGACTTCTTTTAGTCAGGCACCAAATTGCCCCCTTCCCTATTCAGCTCACTAATGACAGGATACTCAGGCCTCAAGGCTTATGAAGGTTCAGGTCCAGCCGTTACTTCTTTTCTACATGTTTGGTTGGCTTTTTCTGGCTTTTAAGGGAGAGTCAGTATCATGTAAAATAGTGTTTCTTTGAGTAAATACAATCTGAATGAATAGGTGACTTGCAAATGATCTTGTGGAACATGTTTTCTTTATTTGGGAATTACCTATGCTGAACTGCATTTTAATAATGGGCCTTCAAAAGTTCTGCTGATCTAACTTACAGCTGTATATTATACATGCTATTAGTGGGGTTTGTTTTGTTTTATTTTAGTTCTAGTTAATATATAGTGTTCTATTAATTTCAGGTGTACAGTATAGTGATTCAGCAATTCCATACATCACCTGGTGCTCATCACAACACGTGCACTCCTTAATCCTCATCACCTACGTAACCCCACCTACCTCCCCTCTGGTAACCATCAGTTCTCTGTAATTAAGAGTCTGTTTCTTGGTTTGTCTCTCTTTTTTTCCCTTTGCTCATCTATTTCTTAAATTCCACATTTGAGTGAAGTCATGTGGTATTTGCCTTTCTCTTGGCATAATACTCTCTAGCTCCATCCATGTCATTGCAGATGGTAGGATTTCATTCTCTTTTATGGATGAATAATATTCCCTTGTATACAAATACCACCTCTTCTTTATCCATTCATCTATCAATGGACACTTAGGCTGCTTCCATAATTTGGCTATTGTAGGTAGTGCTGCTATAAACATCAGGGTGTAAATGTGACTAATTTTAGAAGAGTTACTCTTGGAATAATTGAATAGAGAGTTATATAAATAGATGTACAAATGGATATTCTTTTTATTTTCATTTGTGTGGCGGCAGTTTTTTTTTTTCTTTCAGGTAACATCCACGACATTCATTGATATTTGAACCAGAGAGTGTACATCTCACCTCTCCTATTTTATGAAGACATAGAATCATGATTTTGGGGGAAGGTGGCTAAATGTTACCTTTAGAATAAGGAAAACAAAACAATTAGTGTTAATGAAGATTGCATTAAACAGAAACTCATGTACTCTGTGGAAAATAAATTAGCATAAACTTCTGGGGAAGCCATTTAGCAGTATGCACCAAGAGGCTTAAAATATTTGTCTTTTGACTGAGAAATTCTACTTATGAGAATTTCTTAGAATAATCATAAAGGTAAAATAGGAAACAATCTAAATGTCCATCTATAAATTAATGGTCTAGGAAACCCCAGTCAGCCAATTCTTATGTAACCATTGAGAATACATACTAGGAGTATAATATCACATGAAAGATGCTTTTGATATAGTGCTCAGTGGTGAAAACCATAATGTAGAACATCATTTATCCAGTATGATTACAAGTTGGTAAAATATACGTATGCTGGAAAAAGTAAAATATTAAAATGTAGGTAGTGACTTATCTTTGGATGGTCAAACTATGTAATTTTCATTTTCTTTTACAACTATTTCAACTATTACAACTATTTCTTTAATGATCATATATATTTTTATATTGGGGGAAAAGAATGTAATCCTTCTACTTGACCATTAAAAATATTACTTTTCTTGCAGCTTTAAACATCAGTAGTAAAAGTCTGTAAACATTTGAATAAGACTTTTGCAAAACACATTCTGCAGCATGGATTCTCTACCAGAACAGTTTTTTATGAGGTAAGGGATAGGTTGACAAAAACCAACCATGTTTGTTGCATTTGAAGACACAACATTTGTCCTTTCCATATAACCTTGGGAAGCTAGTATAGATGAGACACGTTTATGCTTCAAGACAGTTTAGCAACTTTGATTAGTGGGGGATGTAGATGGGGGGAAATCTAATTTCAGGAAATTTCTCTTAAGTACTATACTCTGGCTAAACTCTAGTTCCAGCTTTGCTACTTTCTAGGTATATAACCTCTCTGGACATCAATTTACCCATCTTAAAGTGACTGCCATAGTGACTGTTGATGTACCTTCCTTTTCTAATATATCAGGAGCATGGTTTGATTCTGTTAATGTATATTGTTCTGTATTAAGTATTAATAATAAACGAATAAGATGAATGAGAGGAAGAGGGGTAGTCAGTGGTACAAACTGAGGAGTAGAGAGCTAGGAGGAGAACCAGCAGCCACAAAGAATGCAGAAGTTTCCACAGGAGGTTGGAGGGTATGATGGGCAATGTTAAATAATGCAGAAAGGCTAGGTAGAATGAAGAACTAAGACAAATCTGTTGACATAACAAGCAGGATTTCATTAGTAACCTTTAATAGAGCCATTTTAATATTGGGGAGGGAGTGAGGATTAGTTAAGCTTACATACCAAATTTGTTAGGAAAACTGGTGAATATAGCAGCCCACATCCTACACTTTGGATTAAGAAGCTCTGAAGTAGGTTGTTCAAAAGCTTCACAGGTGATTTTAATAAGCATCTGAGACTGAGAACTGTTGGCTTGAACTCCATGAAATGGAGTTAGCAAGTAGGGTATGCATTTGAGAACTTTATGTACTCTTCTACAAAAATTGAGAGGCTTCAGAATACTGGTGCACTATTTCTTATTCCTTGACAACACAAGAAAATTCCTTATGTTCCTTTTTGGAGTGGGGCTTAGAAGTGGATAAAAAGATAGTTAAGAGGTTTTTCTTTGCAATGACATTTTAAAGAGCACTGAGAACCATCTTGTGAAGTATTGTTTGTGTGTATAAATCATCTTTCATTGAAACTGTCACTATGTGCATAATACTGTACTGTTTATCTGTCCCAGTTTCCCCTGACAAAATCTGTTGGCATAGCGGAAGATGATAAATGATTGTCTATGAGATGAATACATAAATGTGAAGTAAAATGGGATAATTTTTATAAAGTATAATGCTGAGTAAATGAATTGATATGTTTCTCACCTCAGTTTTATCTCTGCTAGTGTATAGAATTCTTATGGGCCTAATATCATGGTTCTGTATGTAGGCAAAAGCAATAAATTTTTTCAGTTCTGTATGTAACACCATATATGTTTGCATTTTAAACCAATGCCAGAAGCAAAACTTGTCAAGTTATTCATTTTTACAAAAATAGTTGGTTTTTAAATATGATATTCTCCCTCAATTTTAAAAAATTATTTTGGAAAACTGGATGACTATAATACCAGGAACTTGAAACAAAATATAAAAGGATCTACATAAGATAGATCCTTTCCAAACCTTTATTATCTTAATAAATGCATGCACATATACACACACACAACATGAGGCTTCTTAAGATCCTTTTTTCTTTATACTGAAGCAGTGCTATAAAGTTTAAATTTCCCCATTATTTTGGTCTATTGTGTGTCTATTCAAGTAAAGCTTTTTACATCAGCCTTCAGTTCTGTTTATCACCATTTAGTAAGGGACAGCATAATTTTTTTCTTTAGCTTGAGTTATCAGTCTTTGCTATACATTGTTTATACTTTTGAACTTTCAGACAAATTCACTTGTTAGATTCTTTACTACTGCAGTTTAATTGTGTTCTTTGTAAGGAGACCCTCTGAATACACCTTTATTTTTCATTTAAAGTAGGGATCCTCCTGTGGAGGGGCAGATTAAGGAGGACATCAAGAATAAGGTAGAAAAATCAACTGATCAACTGGTAAGAGAAGATTTAATTTTCATTGTTAATTAGTAATGATTAATTAGGTATGACAACATAATTCTAAATCTAGTCAGTTAAAATATTTGTTAAAATTTGGGGGTGAGTCTACTTTCCTTCCTTTACAAGTAAAAGTATGGTCATAATGAAAGCTCTCTGATAATTGATATGTGTGTCTCAAAGTTATTAGAAGCACCAATTCTCACTAGAAGTTAAAATTAGTAGGTGATTGAATTGACTTTCCCAGAACATCCCAACAATCAATTTTAAGAATCTCTTATTTGTCTTTTAAAAGCAAAATCCAAACAAAATAAAAACTATACACATGAAGAGAAAACACACACACAGAATTTTATTTAGTAAGGCATTTCAGAGTTGTTTTGAAATTCTCTTTCCTGTTTTTATCTTTACTGTTAGAACTTCCAGTTCAAAATGAAAGAGAATAACTGAAGTGTACGTTAATATAAGGCTTATATTGGCAATGACAATAAATTTTGTCGTAGCTTAAAAAAGACATATATATGTATACACACATATATATATATATGAAAGCACACATCCACACACATACATAAATATCACATGTGCTTATATTTAACTAAGGTTGGATGAAGAGCTATTTGGTTCCTTTTAGTGCAATTTTAACCATATACATAGTTATATATGATTATTGATGTGCACTGTTAACAAAGCTTATAAGATTATCAAGTAATATAGGAAGAGAAAATATAAACATAAAATAATCATATTCACCTGCATGAGGTTATCGCTACCAAAGCTGTTGCAGAAAAATACAATACAAATACAAAATACAATATATGCAGATGTACATAGGGAAATATACTTGAACCAGGGAGATTAGATCCAGAATATATTTTTCTAACTACAGAACTGGAAATACAGAAATCAAATGCAGTAGAAACTTTGACCTGAATTTGGTTTAGAGGCTAAATTAATTTTACAAAAATGATTTGAGCATCAAATATTTTGATATCTGAATTAAAAGATGGAATTTATATAATTAATAACAACTAACTGAAATCATATTTATAGATAAAAATACTTAATAAGCGTGAAGCTTAGTATGCTCTATTAAAAATTTTTATTCATGCCATAATCTTGCTTATCAATTTGGTAATTAGTATAAGATGAGTTTGTGGTGTTTTTTGACTGCAGAATTGACCTTTAGTTTGAAATGTGTGCAGTACTAACAGTGGTTATTCTTTTTAAGGGTCTACCTATTGTGGAAGTTTTGTTTTTGTTTTTTTGAACTTTTTGAAAAATATCAAACCTACAGAAAAGTTGCAAGAATAATACAAAGGATACTTATATACCCTTCACTGAGATGTAGCAAACTGTTAACATTTTCCTTCATTTTTGGATATAATTTTCATACAATGAAATATTATAAAATGTAAGATTATTTGTTGGGTATTGATGGGAATGGAGGAATCCTAATTTAAGACTCAAATCCAGAAGGGGAGAGTAGGCAGATGGGACTCTATTGTGGACTTTACTGATTCCTAGTCACTTTCCTGGGTAATTCTAGTCTGTTGGAGACCTGATGGTCAAGGAATCACCCCCACCAGGGCATTTCAGTGACTCAAGTTTTGCATGGCTCCTTAGTAAGAAACTGTCAGTTCTGATTATCAGAGGTCAGCAACAACATATTCATATTCCATAAGTTTAAACAGTGTATAGGAACTGAGGTATCATGTTAAGATTTGAAGGAAGGCCATCATCCAGGCACATCTCCCTTTCTATCGCCCGCTCATTCCTCACAACTAATGTTAATAAATAATCCAGCAGGACTTGACTGTATAGCTATTGATTAACCATTAATTATGGCTTCATTAAGTTTGTAAGAATGAGTTCCTGTAGACCCAAGATTATTATGACTTACTCAGTTCTGACCAAATTAAGAGTCATTCTATTTTACTACTTTGTTTATAAGTATGATGTTTTCTAATTCACTACTCTATAAAAAATGGTATAAGTTTCACATCTTAAAATATCTACTTTCATTTATAACTTTCAAATGAATTTATGATGAATGTATTAAATTAATGTATTAAATGAATATATTAAAGCTTCCTTAGTTTTGGTCTTAGATTTCCTGTTATGTTTTAAGTTCCTTGAAAGCAGAGAGAATGTCTTATTCTTACTTGGATTTTCTATAGGTCTGTCACAGTGATCTACATATAGTATGTAAAGGCACTTTTTAAAAATATTTGGTCTTAATATTAGAGTAATATGAACATGTATAATTGTGGAAAGTTTTAATTAATAATGTCTTCTAGGATAAACAGGAAAAGGACACACCTACCGATCTTGTCTCTGTTAACCTACTAGTAGAGATGAAGAAGTTATTGAATGCAATTAATACTCTACCAAAAGGTGTGGTCCCTCACATTAAGAAGTTCTTACAAGATAATTTTTCCTTCCAAATCATGCAGGTAAGATTATAATTTGTTCTTTGAGACAGAAGTGCAACTCTTTGTATAGGACTCTCCAGGGAAAACATACTATTTTCCTTTACTCTCACACTGCTACTACCCTCACAGCACTTTTGACACTAGATGTGTGGATTTATTCACACACCAATTCTCCTATACTAACTAGTCATCCTACAAGTCAATTCAATTCTAACACTATCTACCTAGAGTTAGTATCAGATCCCACAAGTTAAGGGCTCAGTCCCAGTCCCACAAATCTGCCCCAATTCAGACACCAGTCACAAGTCCTAGGTTGTCTCTAATACTTCTGACCAACTGGCTATAGATTGGGGCTCCCATGACCCCTTTTGGGTCCCACAATTTGCTAGTATAGCTAGCAAACACTTAATGTTTATCAATTTATTATATAATAAAGGCTATGATAAAGGATTTAGATGAGCCAAATGAAGAGATATATACGGCAAGGTCTGGAAGGGTTCCAAGTAGAGGAGCATCTACCTCTGTGGAGTTGGGATGTGCCACTGCTCCCCTGGCATGTGGATGTGTTCGCCAAGCTGGAAGTTCTTTGAACTGTATACTTCCAGGATTTTTTATGGAGGCTTTATCATATCATATCATCATTGATAATTACTAATTCAGTGCCCAGCCCCTCTCCCTCTGGGAATGGGGGATAGGGCTAAAAGCTTCAAGCTTCTAATCATGGCTTGGTGTTTCTGGTGACCAGCCCTATCCAGGAGCCTGCTGAGTGTCATCTCATTAGAACAAAATATACGCCTATCACCTAGGAAATTCCCAGGGCTTTAGGAGCTCTGTGTCAGGACCCAGAGTCAAAGACCAGAAATTATCAGGAACTAGGAGCAGAAATCATGTATGTATTTCTTATTACTTCACAGTGACTCTTTTCCTCCCTCCTTTCTTTCTCACAATAGTGTAGCTAAAGTCTTGAAATCTTCATCTTACTTTTTGCGAAGGGCCTTGACTTACAGACTTTTATTAATGAAATAAGTTAGTTGGTGCTAGCCTTTCAAGAATAATGGTGGGAATATGGGTTAGTAGCCAGTAAGCCATTGACTGTGAGGTCTAGTGTTTATTTTTATTCTACCAGTAACCCATAACATGCCACCCTGGGACAGGGAATTGCTTTCAGTTTTCCTAATTTGTAGAACGTTAACAACTTTTTCAAGAATGTAAGATGAAGAAAAATAATGTCCTAAACTTTTTTATTTATGAATAAAATAAATACTATAGAGAATATACTGTAGATTTTCATTTTGGAAATAGTTTTTTTAGATAATTTGTGAAACTTTCAGCATAGGATGGATATCAGTTCCTAAATGAATGGAGTTTTTCAAAGTTAAAGAAAATGTTCTACTCATTTCTTTGTAGCTTTTAACTGGGGCAATTCCATGGTTGCCTTTTCTGTGGAAGAATACATTATTAATTATTTCCATGAAACAAATCAATACTGTTATGATTAACAATTCAAACAAGCTCTACAAATATCCAAAGACTACATACAATTATAACCTTAACTGAGATAATTTTCCAGTATGAATTCTGGTTTGAAACTGATGGAATTATGCCACTATTTTCCTCTTATCTGTTGGAAATCACCCAGAAACAACAATCAGTAGCTTTTCTATATGCAAACAACAGCCAATTAGAAGATATAGATGAAAGAGTACTTATTTATAATAGCAATAAAAAAGGGAAAATACCTAGGAAAACACTCAAGAAATATATAAGATATAAACTAGTATTTCTCAAAATTTTTCCTATATCACCTACATGAGACTATCTGAACCCCATACTAAAGTCCTAAAGAATCAAAATCTCTGGGGGTAGGTCTGGGAATCTGCATTTTAGCAAGTATCTACACGTTGATTTTTTTCACATTAAGTTTAGAAATCAATACTTTATATTAAAACTAAATAGAGATTTATAAAATTCTAATAAAGGTAAGAAAAAAAGACCAAATGAAAAGCAATACATGTAAGAAGACACAATGTGATAAAGCTGTCTGTATCTCACATAATTCCAATAAAAATGACCAAGTATGTTGTTTTTGGTTTTGTTATTACTGAAAGCTAATTCTAAAGTTCAGATGGGAAATAAAAGGAAAAATAGCCAAGAAAATTAGAAAAGTGTAGGGGAGACAGGCTGGGAATTTGCCCACTTAGATATTGAAACTTAATGTGAAGCTCTCATAAGTATAAGATTGTATTACTTGCTCCTGATTCAGTTGGCAAGTCTAGAAAATAGAAGAGAAATTCCAGAGTAGACTCAAATACATACAGAACTGTTACATATGAGAAGGTGAGTAAATTGTTAATATTGAATGGAAACTGGACAAATTAATAATCCCAGTAGATTTTAACATGACTCTCTTAATAACTGATAGAACATGGACACAAAATAGGTAGAATGATAGCAAAGTTGATCTAATTGACGCACACACACACACACACACACACAAAACATGAAACACGATACCCAACAGTGGCAGAATATACATACTTTTTAAGTGCATTTACAAAAATTGACCATGTGTTAGTCACAAAGCAAGTCTCATCAAAGAATCACAATATATAGAGCATATTCTCAAACTACTGTACAATTCATTTATAAATCAATACAGAAAGATTAACTAAAAAATCATTGTTCTTAAGAGTAACCCATGGGTCAGAAATCACAATGGAAATTAGGTAAATTTTTGAACTGAATAAAAAATGTATATCAAAACTTGTGTTATAAGTAAAATATGTGTTTCAAGGAATATTTATAATTTGAAATACATGTATTAGACAATGAAGCAAGGTTGAATATCAGTCATCTAAACGTAAAATTCAGGAGATTAATGGAAGAACGGTAAATTAAAAACAAAGTCAAAAGAAGGAAGTAATAAAGATATCTAAGTTTATTGAAATAGAATAAAAAAGAAAGTCAATAAAGCCAAAACTTGTTTTTTTTAAAGATCAGTAAAATTGATAGCCCCCTGCTAAAAATCTTAAGAAAAAGGCAAAAATAACTTAAATCATGAATGAACATGAAAACATCAAAATTAATTCCACAGTCATCTAAAGGATGATAGAGAATTCTGCTACCTGCAGTGGCTGCTAGAGTTGATTTAGAGCAACCTTGCTTTGAGAAGTACTAGAAGAACTGGACAAAATCTTCCCTTAGTAATGCTTCTTTGTGCTTTTCTGGCAGATCACTTCATTCAACTAGGGATTGAGATGTTTCCAAGCTTCTGTTCTGTGAAGAAGGGTCTATTTATGTTTTCCCTTTTGTAGTAGATACTGTGAGTGTCCTGCACATAACTCCTGGCCCCTTGGACTCTTATTTCAGTATGCTCTGGACAATCTCCAGTTTTCCATGTGTCTATGCCTCAAGGCTTTTTTTTTTTTCCCTGAAACTACAGAAGGCTGTACTCATGGCAGTTCAGAAATCCCAAGGAATTAATATTCTCATGTCACCCCATCACCACTCAATAAGCCTTGGGAGTTCTGCAAATATTCCAGTTTTCTCTCCCCTTGAGTTGAATAATACTGCAGCTTGTATTTTTCACTGGTTTACAGAGTCTCTCTGTTCTATTAACCCCAGCTGCCCACTGTGGGTAACTAACTTAATAACTTACCCATTAATTTAAAGCTTGTTTTTCCTTCCCTGAATCACATCTCTATTCTCCACCATTGTTCTCTGAACCTCCCAAATAAACTACTTGCATTCAAACTGGAACCAAAACAGACACTCTTACTTTAAGGGTATATTTCTTCAGGGTCTGCACCAAAGGATGATGTGTTTACCAGGGTCCCTCATCCTTGATAGGTCATACACTCTGTTTTTTCCCCCAGCTTTGTAAGTTGGCTAAAAGCTACGCCTAACATCTTAGCCACAACTGAAAATGTCAATTGCCTTAAGGAGAAAAGTGGCTCCAAAAGTCAGTCTCATGTCTGAATGTTGGCTCCAGAGATTTTCAATGCCTTCGTAGCTTTCTGTTGCTTTCAAAAAATGGCTTTTACATTTTGTCCAGCTTTTTTAGTTCTAAAGGAGGTGGAACTTCAGTGTTAGGTTTTATATGTCTACTCAAATTCAAGAGCTACTGTTGAGTGACTGGTTGGATATATGAGTCTGGAATTAAGGGGATGGTTCTGAGCTGGAAATATAAGCTTGCAAACTGTCAGTACGTAGACACTACTTAAAAACATGACAGTGGGTTACTTTAGGGAATGTATGTGATGATGGGGAAGACGTTCATTAAATTGAGTGCTAGAGAGACGGAAATAAAGTCTCTAGTTATCTAGGAGAAAAACAGAGCAGTATCGTATACTAGAAACCAAGTTAAGAAAGTGTAGGTTAAACTTTCCACACAGATAATATATCATTAAACAGATAATGGAATTTAAGCCAAGCACTTGTAGGTACAAGGCTTGGGAAATGGATGCAAAGATAACACACAGTCCTCCTTTTCATTTCAACCATGGCAGTAACAAACTGTGATATAAGTCGTATATTAGCTTGGTTCCAATCAGATCGTAGCTTAAGATGCCTTGCCCTCATGTTGGTATTAATGCCAAGCATTCCTGCTTCCTGCAGGGTCAGGGCTGGAAGGAAGATTTTAGCTATGCTTAGAGGATAGAAGGTATGAGAATAAACTGGGATTACTAATAGAAGTGGTTGTGGCCAACCCCTCAGCAGGCTTAGGAATGCTTTTTAAGTGTTTTGAGGAAATAGTTACAGAGAACATTTGTCAGACTGAAAAATAAACAAGAAAACAATTGTATCTCGCTGGTGTGGATTTTTTCTTTAAATCCTCTCCAGATTTTCTACAACAAGCATGTATTATTTGTATAATAAAAATAAGTGTAGATATTTGCTTTAACTTAAATTTTGGACCAAATTATTTTCCACAGAGAGAAGTTGCAGCTAACAGTCAGAATGGGGAGGAAATTGTTCCTGTTTTAACTTTACGTTTCTTGATAACACAACTGGAAGCAGCACTTAGGAATGTTCAGGCTACTAATTATACTGTAAGTGTTTTCTTTTGAAAGTTTGAAATAATGGGTTTGGACAACATTTCTCAATGAGAGGGTAGCCAATGCATGCTTGTTTTAAGGTGTAGACCAGTTTGTATTTTCCTTTTACCTCTAGAGAAAAAGTATGCATAAATTTATTTCCTTCCTGTGTCTTGTACTTTTTGATGACTGCATGTCCATAATAAGCCTAATCTAGTCCCTTCCTTACTATAAAATTGTTTATCTTCAATAAAGAGAAACTCAATAAATAGTAAAATTGGACTTTCCCAATTGAAATAGTTATAAACTTGAGAAACTACTACTTGCTTTCCTCCTAGTTATTAATCAGCTCCTCTTCTGATAACTATATTTGTAAAAATTGGAACTTCTGTCATTTGTTATTGAGTACTCATGAGAGATAAAATTAACAAGATATATTTGTATGTTAGAAATAAATAGAAAATCTGAGGAAGAATAAACCTGGCATCAAAAATCAGAACCAATATGGGGCGCCTGGGTGGCTCACTCTGTTAAGTGTCCAACTTTAGTGCAGGTCATGATCTCGCCGTCTGTGAGTTCAGGCCCTGCGTCAGGCTCTGTGCTGACAGCTCAGAGCCTGGAGCCTGTTTCAGATTCTGTGTCTCCCTCTCTGCCCATGCCCTGCTCACACTCTCTCTCTCTGTCTCTGAAAAATGAATAAACCTTAAAAAAAAAATCAGAACCAATAGTATAAGACAGTAAAAGGAAAAGTCAGTTACTTGAATAATTTGGATCAGTAAACTAAATTTTGTACACATGTAGAAGATGGATTAGAGTTACTGTCAAGAAAGGACCACCCAGGTACCAACCAAGGTACCCAAAGACACCAAATCCCATATTATAAAGATGTGGAGAAATCATCTTTATTTAGGACTCTCGGGATGGGGGTTCTAAGTGGTGATATATACCACCCTAAAGGAATTGTACATGGAGTCAAAAGAGCCAACAAAAGGGAGTATGTATTAACAAGTATTCAGCAAGAACTTCTGGGATGCTGAAGATGTGCTGTTTCTCCCACTGACCAGGTTACCAGGAAGTGAAATAAATGAGCATTAACAGATGCTGATTGCTTAGCCTACTGTACTTAGGCATTATTTCAATGATGAGTCTTACGTTAAGAAATGGAAGAGATCCCTCTCCTGGTAGCATTGTTGAACAGAATTGGAATCGTCATGATCAGAGCAGCCTACTGCTGTATCCTATAGCTCTCACTGTTCCTCAAGGCCACCAAGGCCACCAAGGATAGGTGGAACAATTTGGTAGGAGGTGGCAGTGGGGTGAGGGCAGGGGACAGTTGCCAATAATATCTCTATATCCATTGAGTTCCAGTACTTAGAATAATCCCTGCTAATAGTGGGGGGGATGGTAGGAAGGGAAGGGCAGAGTCATGTAGGTCAGAAACCTACCACTTACATCTGTAAATTCCTGAGTTCTTTACCTTTTATTTATGATTATAGCATTACCACAATTCCACATCTTATCCTGTTCTCAAAATGTTCTTTTTAGACTTGTGTGAGCCAAAGGCTCTGTTGTATTTATTTGTGAAACCAATTTTTTTAAAGTTATAAAATAATAGCTTACACTTATTTAGTGTTTGCTATATGACAGACACTGTTCTAAGCACTTTTTGTAAGGATTAGCTCATTTGCTCTTCATAACCACCATCCCTCCACCATTATTTCCATTTTATAGATTAGAAACTGAAGCAAAGAGGTTAAACAACTTGCTTAATTCAGCAGGTAGTAAGTAGTAGAGTCAGGATACAAATCCATGTAGTCTTGGCTTTAGAGTCCATTCTCTGAACTGCATTTTACCTCCTCTGCAGAAATGGAAATTTTAAGATGGAAACCGGTATGTGAACACAAACTCACTTGGTCCATTGAGCGCAAACATGCACGTCTATTTGCCCTGAGATTAATTTGAAGCCAAACTTCTAACACTAGCCAATTACCTCATAAATGTGTACTGTTGGCCATGAGAAGTATGCTAAGTAAGAGAATACAGTTAGATCAGTAAAGAAAAAGACTTCTGTCCTACAGATGCTTATCATCCCTATGTACCTGCAAAAGATCTTGTTTATGGGACAGTCTTGTAAAAAGCTAATGTGACAAAAGACAGGGTTATGATCTTAAGTCAATAGAGAGCTTACGAACAGAATGTACAATATTGTTCTCCATGGACAATGTTTAAACTTTTTATTTGAGGTAACTTTAGATGCACAGAAGTTGCAAAAATATAGCTGTACAATACAGAAGTGCAGAAAGGTTTTTGAATACCTTTCATTCAGTTTTCCCCAATAGTTAGATGTTATATAACAGTATATATTATCAAAACCAGGAAGTTGGCGTTGGTACAGTGGGTGTTGTGTCCGGAGTCTCTAAGACCACCCTCCTGTTTTGAAGGACTTCAGGGACTCAGAATGTAGTTGTACTCACTGCTACATCTGTATGGAGATCCTTAGCCATTTGTAGCATGTGGGGGCAGGAGGGGGAAGGAGACAATAAATCCTGATGGCTTTCATTTTCTTTAATCACACTCTAGTGTTTTATTTTGAGATTATCAATTATCCTCTTTCTTCTTCAGGGTTGAATTATCAAATACATCTAATGTATTTACTATTTCTCTTATTAGATGATCGATAATATGATAATTTTTACTCTTTTTAATAACTACTGAGTAGCCTAGGATATTTAATTAAACTTACTATACTAAAAACTATTTTCGTCTAAAGAGCCAATTAATTTTTTTCTTTTTAGGCACATCAGATTAATATTGGTTATTATCTGACATTATTATTTTTGTATGGAGTAGCACTCACTGAAAGAGGAAAGAAAGAGGTATGTAGTATGTATTATTGCCCATTGTAAGTGTTTTCACATACGATGACTTGATTTTAACAAAATGTTGATTTTAGAAATTCTCTAACTCTTAAAAACTGAGAACAAACTGAGGGTTGATGGCGGGGGGGGTGGGAGGGAGGGAAGGGTAGGTGATGGGCATTGAAGAGGGCATCTTTTGGGATGAGCACTGGGTGTTGTATGGAAACCAATTTGACAATAAATTTCATATATTAAAAAAAAAGAAATTCTCTAAATGTTCATTTTGAAATGTTGGCTAGGGAAGATCTTAAGTTCTTTTGTGAATAGGTATTTTAATCACTGAGTATATTATCTATATGATCACATACAGAGATGCTAGGATTAGAGATGTGAATAAATGACTGCATGACTGGATCAATATTAAAGCTGCCCTAATTTCTCCAGTTTGGAAAATAATTCTTGTAATAGAAAAAAAAAATGCTTTTTACATCAGCCAAACCTAGTTTTATGTTACTACAGGATTATACAGAAGCAGAGAATAAATTTCTAGTGATGAAGATGGTGATCCAAGAAAATGAAATTTGTGAAAACTTTATGTCTTTAGTTTATTTTGGACGTGGTTTGCTTCGATGTGCCCAGAAGAGGTAAGGGTTTTAATAAATGGGTAAATCTTGTCTTTCAACTTTTAGCATTGTGACATGGATAGTTTTTGCACTATACTAGGTATGATGACATTTGTGCTCTTCTGGGTCTTCTTCACCTGTTCCTATAGAAATAATTTCTTTAATGTATTTGAGAATATTAAATATCAAATCTAACAGATCATGGCAGTAAAAGTCAGTGTAGCAAAGACATTAGGGACCATAGGCTTTGGAATCTGACAGACCTGGGTTTAAATCCATTTTGTACTATGTATCTAATCAATGACTCTAAGGAATGTAGTGTTGCTCAGCCTTATCTTTTTTTTTTTTTTTCCAGCCTTATGTTTTTTATCTATAAAATGGAACTAATAATAGTGCCAACCTTATAGGGATGTTGCAAATGATTAAGTGCTCGGGCATCTGGGTGGCTCAGTCGGTTAAGCGTTAGATTCTTGATTTCAGATCAGGTTATGATTTCACAGTTTGTGAGATCAAGCCCTGCATTGGGCTCCATGGTAACAGCATGGAGCCTGCTTGGGATTCTCTCTCTCACTTTCTCTCTCTCTCTCTCACTCTCTCTCTTTCTCTCTCTCTCTCTTTCAAAATAAATAAATAAACTTTAAAAAAAATTAGTGCTAAGAACACAAAAATGGTAGGCTTAATAAATAAATGCTGGTTGTAGTTATTAATACTATCACCAGTTGAATAGGTGTTTAAGGTATAAATGAGCTTTTAAAGCATTGAAAGAGTCCAGATGCTATGTTTGGGGAACATTGGGGATTATATGTTTAGTGAAATTGTACGGGGGAACTGATATGGATTGTTTCCTTATTTGTACCCTTAGCCATTTGTAGCATAATTCATTAATTTTATTTGCTAAGAATGTATCATATTCTAGAGACTGTGCTAGCATCTCTAGATAGCATTGGGGATACAATGATGTGCAAAACAGTTCCTATCTTCATGTAACTGACACTATAGTGAATCTTGTAGACCTTAATCAAATAATCAGTTATACAACTAATTAATTTGGAAATATAATAAAGAGCTATGAAGGAAAATACAGTGAATAATTAAAGTTTTTACTGGGCCCCCAGTCTAGTTATGGGAATGAGAAGTCTTCTTGAGGAAATAATGTTTGAGATTTGAAAGATGAATTAGGCAGTTTAAATCCTTATGCAGTATTACTGCTATGTCCAACCATGGGATTCCCAGAAGAGTCATCTCTATGGTAGTTACCTGATTCTTTTGTAAGGTTTATCGTCTATCCTCTGGCATGCTTGTTTTTCACTGGGGTACCCAGAAGACTTCCTGCTTCCCATTTACTAACATGATGTCATCAATATAGTGGACTGGTGTGATGTTTTGCAGAATTTTAGGATGATCAAAATCTCTTTATATTGTAGAGAGAATTCTCATAGCTGTGAGACAAGACAGAGAATGTGTATTGCTGTCCTTTCCCCAGATGTGTGAACTATTCTTTAGTCTCTTTACTGATGGGTGTTGGAGAGAATCTGTTTTCCATATCACAGATAACTAGAAACCCCAGTCATATGACAGCATCATTGACTTTCATCCCTGGCCTATAGAAAACAACCACCACTGAACTGCCTGAAAACACTGCTTTAATAGTTAGAGTGTCCTCTGGGCCTTTCCAGGGAACTGTGTTTAGTGGTGGCTTCTCTGGTCTTAGGTAGTAAGTCCATTATAATATCCTTACCTCCTTGAACTTTCTTTAATACTCTGCCTTCAAATTTCCTGCATTTCCACCTTAATTACTATAGGTCAATGTTGGATCCAAGCTTCAAGTAGCCTTCTCAGCAGCATGGTGTCTCAGGTGTCCTAGCTAGGAAAGTAAATCTTGAATTGTGGAAGAGTCCTCCCATATCAACATACACTTCTCTATCCAGTTGTATATTTGTCTATTGGGTCAACACTCTTAAGATCCACTCCCACATATGTTTCTGCCAGTACATACTGGTCAAGTTCTGCAATTCTTAGGGTGAATAAGCTTTTTCTTTCAGGGCAGGAACTCTGTTTTCTTACATGGGCTCTGTTTATACCTGACCCTAGAGTTATTGCTCTATGGGCAGTAAGCACAGATGGGAGAGGATCTTGAGAAGGAAGGGCATCATCTTTTGAGATATGAACCTCAGATGATACTTGGTCAGTAAAGGGATTCTGATACTCCTTGTCAGCCAGAGGGTTGAAGGCAATTTAAGGGTTTTACTTAAATGTCTCCATTTCAGACCTCAGGGTCTACTTTTTCCCGATCAGAGCCCTGATTTTAGCATAATCCACTGAGGCAGTGTTTTTAGTTTTTGCTGCTGTTTTAACCTTATGATTAAATACTGGGCCTCATTTTCAGCACAGTTTGCCCTTATTAGAGTTGGTAAGGGTTCTTTAAATGTTACCGTAGAGGCCTTTTAGCTTTCACAGGGTGTCCTGAATTGGTAATAGTCCTGTCAAGGAGGTACATTTGGTCTCTTTTGCAGTTTGTTTCACCTTGTGACTAAATCTGGCCTGATTTTCAGCACATATTATCTTTATGGCTGCAGGAGAGAGTCTCTTTAAATGCTGCCATAGAGTCCTCTGTCTTTCACAGTGTGCCCTGAGTCAATAGTTGGCTGACCTGTGACTGTCATTCTCTTTCTTCAAGGCTTCCAAGACAGTAGACAAAAGCCAACCAACTCTACAATCCCTTTAATTACCAAGGCCCCCATACTGTTCAAGCTTGAGCTACTACATAATCTATTGCCTCCCCTTCCACCTGTATTTCATCCCAATCTACCACAGGTGAGAGTCCTAGTATTTGTATTTCTATAGCATGCCAGAGGTTATCATCACCCTACTTACCACCAAAAAAAAAAAAAAAAAAAAAAAAAAAGAGTTGCTCATTGTCTTATTGGTAAACTATCTAAAGTCCCATTCAAACTAACCTTATTTTAAAATAAATGCCTTACAGATATAATGGAGGACTGCTAGAATTTCATAAAAGCTTACAAGAAATAGGAGATACAAATGATCATTGGTTTGACATAGATCCTGCAGAAGATGAAGATTTACCTACAACTTTTAAAGTAAGAAATTAAGAACAGCATTTCATCTGTGACTAATCAGAATCCTCTTCGATGAAGTGTGGTCTGTGCTAATTTTGTAGTATTCTATAGCAGCATGTTCTTTTATTGGAAATTAGCTTTTTGTATAAGAAACAACATTAATCCCATTACTTTGTGCAGAATGTATGATTCAACACGTAGAAGTGAGGTAGCTGTGTTAGCAAATAACAAGATTTGTTATTTAGAAACAAGAAGATTAAAAGCTATGCAGGTCCGGTACTTCATGCGGCTATAGCTAAATGTGGTAGTTAATTAACTTACTTTTTTTTCTAATTATACTTACCGTTATTTTGTTGTTGATTTAAATTTAAAAAGTACTAAGAAAACTTAAAAAAATTATTTCAGAAAATTTGAAAAATGTTTAAGTACTGAAAGATAAAATTTATCCATATTTCCTCAAAAGGAGAAACTAATACTAGTATTTTTATTTATGTTTTTCCAGACACACATGTATAAACACTTGTACCCTTTATTTTTAGTAAATTGGTATGTTATATACATTGATATATAGTTTAGAAATATATACTCTGAGTTTCCCAGTAATTAGATTATTCTACAGTATGATTTGTTTTCATGGTTCATCATAAAATCATGCTTTAATTTGCATAACCAGTTTCCTGCTGTTGAATATTCAGTTTATCCTAAACATTCCAGTTTTTCATTATTATGTAAAGTCATCTTTGTGCATCTCCCACATAATTCCCATAGGACACATTTCTAAAGGTGGAATTGTGAAGTAAGTCTTTAAAACACTTGTAAACATGTTGGTATTTGTCTTCATATATCCTCTTAGAAAGTTTGTACCAGTTTGTATTCTTAAGGCAAAGTATGAGGGTTACCATTTCCTCATACTTTCTGGGTATTCTTTACTTTTGGGGTAACTTTCATCCATCTTTTAAGTCATATTACAGTCACTTTTTAATTTGTTTAATATGAAAATAGCTACACTGAGTTTCTTTTGGTTAGTGTTTGAATGACATACGTCTTTTCAGACTTTTACTTTAAACCTTTCGGGATCTTTATGTTTGGGCTGACTTTAAAGCCAAATGCATTCCTCAAAGCAGATGTTTGTAAAGATACAAAATGCAACTTTCTAGTAAGCTGTAATAGGTCAAATTGTATATAGCTAATAATAGAGCCTCGAGATGTATGGGACAAAAGCTAATATAACTAGAAGGAGAGATAGAAAACTCTCCACTCTCAGAGTACTATTTTTTTTTTTTAATTTTTTTTTTTTTTTTCCAACGTTTTTTATTTATTTTTGGGACAGAGAGAGACAGAGCATGAACGGGGGAGGGGCAGAGAGAGAGGGAGACACAGAATCGGAAACAGGCTCCAGGCTCCGAGCCATCGGCCCAGAGCCTGACGCGGGGCTCGAACTCACGGACCGCGAGATCGTGACCTGGCTGAAGTCGGAGGCTTAACCGACTGCGCCACCCAGGCGCCCCTCAGAGTACTATTTTAATGTAGCTCTCACAGTAATCAATAGAATAAGCAGTTTTTGGCATTTATCAGGATAATCACATGACCTTAAACCTAGACTTAGTAATGATTTTATATATTATTTTTAACATTGAACTTCGCTGCTTGCCTAAAGCAGGCCCTACTTGGTCTTACTTTTCTCTTTTTCCTCCTCCTTTTAAAATATTTTTTGTTATTCAAACTTTTTTTAGTGAATTTTTTTATTTCATGCAAAATAATACATACATGTAGTTTGTCAAATATTAGAAGACTTAAACATTAACAGTCTGTGGTACATCAGCTTTAATTGTAGTTCCTAACTAGAGAAACCTTCTTCCAACTCTCTAGACATTTTTCTTTGATATTTACCTATATTTTTTGAAAAGATGTGCTGCTTTTTAAATATTTCTCCATGGTAGATATTATCTTTGACTACCCATGATGGCAGATGAGGAGGGTTTATTAGCTCTTATACCTCCCCTTTACACATACATTTCCCTTTCCCCAACCTACCAATAGTCAGTCATATGTTTTTATTAAATGTGCCTTAGGTTTTTCTTTTATTCCTTGGAATATCCTTCACTTCTATGTAGAATCGTCTGTTTCTTTGATCTCAAGCTTTCTTTTTAGGTTTACTCCCTTGTTTTGGTGGTACAGCTCCTTCAGCAGCTTCCTAGAAAAGGGTACTTGATTGGGAGGTAAATTTTTTGAGATCTTTCAAGTCTTCGAAATAATTTCTTTTTTGTACACTTTATTTGTATCTTGCCTGGGCATCCAATTGTAGGGTGCAAATTATTTTCCTTTATATTTTCAGTGTGTTTCTGTTACCTTCTTTGCTTCCAATAGTACTTTTCAGAAATCTGATGCTCTGGTTCTCAATCTTTTGCTGGTAACCTGTTTTGTTTTTTTCTTTCTGGGAATTTTTAGGATATTCTGTGTTCTCTAGTGTTCTGAGATTATATTTTGAAAATGTTCTGGTACATTCTAAAAATTTACTTATTTGATAATTTCTTCATTTCCATTTTTTCTTTCTGAAATGTTTAATATTCAGATACTTGACATCCTGAACTGAATCTCTGATTTTATTATTTTTTTCCTTATTTCTTACATTTTATTTTTTTGTACTATTTTCTAGGATATTTTCCTCAGCTTTAGCTTTCTGTGTAGGGCTGATATTCAGCCAGTGCACACTAGTGCTATTATATTAGTTATTATAATGTTAAAATATTTATATACAGCTTCCAAAAATATTTGCTGCCATGAGTTTTTTGGGCACCCAGCCACCATTCCAGCTGCTTTGGACTTTCTACCAGCCCTCACTCCCTTACTTCTTTAAAATCCAATAAAGGTTTAATGTCTGACAGAACAGAATGCTTCAATGACCCTGTTCTGGCTGTAGGCCAGTATGTTCTTAATTTGTTAAGATTGATGCCTGGCAACCCACTGAAAATCTTGCTTCTCAGACATTATGATTAGTTTATTTTTAGGGCAATTAGAGGGCGACCTGTACCCCTTTATCCTGGGTGAGTTCCACCAGAGGCCTTCCCTGCCCCAGTTGTTCCTGTCCTCATATATCCCTTTAGATAAACTCATCCTGGTGGGGCAATATAGCACCCTTAGAGATGCTGGCACCCTAGCCAGGGTGGTGTCCTTTGAAATGCTTGTTATTTTTTAACATTACCATTGTTCCTATCCTTCTATTGAAATTTTAATTTCAATGACTATTTCAGCTATTATCTACTAAGAGTTTTTGTTGTTACGTATTATGTTCTTTGGTTTTTTTTAAATGACCATCTGTTCTTGTTTCATAAATGCATAATATAACAGAGGTAAATGTCAGCCACATCATGGAAGGCCTTAATAAGCCAAGTATGGGGTTCAGACCCTATCTTGAGTTTAATGTGAAACCCCTGAAGACTTTTAAACAGTAGAATGATATAATCAAATTATAATAAAATGAGAAAATGGAGAACATGAACATATACACTTGTATACTGTATGTATCTGTATTTATACGTATATATGCGTATGTATATGTGGTCTCTCTGGGAGGTGATACTCAAGTTGGAACCAGCAGATTGAGACTAGAACTAGCTCTGTGAAGACTGGGGGAAGAACAATTCTAGGTAAATGGAATATAGTGTGGCTTTCACAAGCAAGTCTGAGGAACTGAAAAAGATAAAACTGTGTAAATTTTATAATGAGCAAGGCTGGAGATGAATTTCAAGAGATGGCTAGATATACTGGGTTCAGCAGCACGTTCTGCAGAACCTTGCAGTCCTTGGTAAGGGTTCCCCACTTTGTTTTAGGTACAGTGGGAAGCCATTGATGAGTTTTAAGCAAGTAACTGACATCTTTTGCTTCTGTGTAGAGAGTACCTTGGAGCAGAGTAGGTGGGGAAGAGGGGGGCAGTTAGGCAGCTGTTACAGTTAATAATCTAGGTAACAGCTGCCTAACTGTTAGGCAGCTCCAGTGGTAAAAATGGAGATAGAAATGGAAAAATTTGCAATGTATTTTGGAAGAAGACTCAGTAGTTACTTGTTGATATATTACATGCAAAAGGTGATGGAATCTATTATGCAGTGGCTGAGTTCAAGATTTCTGGCTTGAAGCTGAACAGATAGAGGTAGATGACATTGATGTGAGTCCTATGAGGGCTAAGTCTTAGCCTGCTAAGTTTACTACTGTTACCATTAACATACATAACTTCCATAGCAAGCTGGCTTAAAACAGGCATTTTGTAAATATGTTGAATGAATGAATGCCTAAGATGGGAGGCAAGAGATAAGGAATAAAGAATAAGGAACAAAAGGATTAAAAAGGGAAAAAAACCTAATAAAATAGTTACAAATTGTAGTTAGTGTTCTAAAGAAGGCAAGGGGCTGGCGTAGAGAAGATGGAAAACACAGAGATACACACCCCTGTAGCTAGCTGCGTATATCCGTATGTATATATGCCTATAGGCATGTGTGGCATATATTTGGTGGGAGTATCAGTAGATCAATATTGAAGTACTAAGTTTAAGATCTGTGAAACTGCAGTAGTTATATATTTTCTGTGAGTCCTTTGTTGCTGCTGTTGTTGTTTTTAGCATTTCCACTTGGCCATTGGCTATGCTGACAGGATATACTACCCTCATACTGAAAGGTCCTTAAATGCCTCTCATTTCTTTCTCTCTCTTCTTGATACTAAAATGTTTTAATTTGGTCAAAATATCTTTATTCTTCAATATCAGCCATCAATTTAAAATTCTGAATGGCATCAAAAGAATGTTATGGTGACTAGATTTATCAAATAGTCTATGGAAGCTTATTAGTCATGTTGTATACTCTCAGTATATTAGAAATACTGCTATTTGAAATCTCGTAATACTGTCTCTCTAAGGGATAAGGATTAAGGACCTGGTCAAAGGACCTGCTTAACATAGACCTGGTAATGTGTTTCATCTACATTTAATCAGCATTTTTAAAATAGGAAATTTCATTCCAAGTTGTAACTCAACATTGGAAGCATATTTCTGTACGCTACTTCTGCCCATAATGGCCCCGAGTGGCATATTACACCACTCCAGGAGTCCCACTGCCAATATGGTGTTCTGGAGACCAGTTCTAGCAGACCCTCCTGGGCTCCCAGTGATTTGTTGTCTCTCTGTATGTATATCAGAGCAAGTAATTTTTAACAGGAACATGCTGGGTGTTGTGCCATGAGTTAGGATGGTGAACAGAGGTATAGACTCAAATAAAGACTTTTTCCTTTCTCCATGTTTATGTTCAGTAAAAAACCCAGTATTTCTAATTTAGGGCCTTCTCATGTATTGTTTACTTTGAATGAGGGAAATATGTTCTATACTGTTTTTTAAGAAAACATACAATGCCTTCAAAAAGGGAGATAATAAAACGGACATATTATTTAAGGTAAAATATTGGAAGTGTTGCAGTCTTGTTACTAATAATTCATAAAATTAAAAAAACCTTTTAATCTAGGATCTTCTTAATGATTTTATCAACACAACTGAAAGTAATATAATGAAGCAGACCATTTGCAGTTATCTAGATTGTGAGCGATCTTGTGAAGCTGACATTTTAAAGAACACCAATTACAAGGTAATATAATTATTAACTGATTTTAAATTAATATAATTAAAAATTAAACTTTGATAAAAATTATTTTTATCATGCATCAAAATATTGTTTAAAAAGAGTACTTAGTTTAATTACAGTAGTAATTCATGCAGTTAAGAAGTTGAGTATCTCTGAGTACTTAGATTCATAGTGAGCAGGAATTATTTAAATCCTGTGAGTCAATAAAAAAATAATCGATTTTGCTAAGGATTTTGTAATATTCAAATGCCTGTAATCATACATGAAAAATATGTGAAATATTCTTTATAGTTAGAAATGTTATAGGTTGAAAATACTAGCATTTTACTAAGGAGAAAGGTTGTTACTCCTCAAGAATTATGTTACTAAGTGAGCGATCATTATCTGTTGTATGGGTCTTGGTCAAACAAAATGAAACCAACCTGGATTTGAAGAAATTTAACAAAGTACTTCAAGTCTAGTTCTCTCTGGATATATCAGAATGAGGCTGTGGGAAATCACAAGATAGGATAAGATGTGACCGTCAGTGCCAATCTGACACCACGTCTGTCATATAGTGGAATTCCAGTTGCAAGGCATGATGTATACAGCGAGTGATGGGGGAGAAATCCAAGATCTATTCATTAGAGTAATACAAGTTTTGGGAAGTGGACCTGGGGAAGTGGAGTGCTCAACGTGGGGCAAGTTGGTCTTGGTTTAGGTGATATGGTGATAAAAATCTAAGGTTTGCCAGGGAGGCTTCCAGGGTTCCAATCACATGGACAGCATGTAGCAGCAGAACCTCCTGGCCAAAAAATTTATGCCATTCATGCAGTTTACCTATTTAAAGGATGCAGGGCTGTAGTTCCCAGGGAGCTCACACTGGGGAGGACAAGAAATTTAAACACTGGGATAATGCAGTAGCTATCACTAAGAGAACAAATCAGGTCTGGTGATTATTAGCAGAGATGCAGGAGAAAATGGTATGAAATTGGGGCTGGAGGAAAAGAGAAATGTAAAAATGGAGGTGAAGAAGAGGGGCAGAGAGCACGTTCCTCTGAAAAGATCACACATCAAATTTCGGATATTTTGTTGTATGCGGTATATGGAAGATGATTACATTGACTTCAAATTGACCGACTTTTCTTTCTATCCTAATGCACTGTCTTTAGTGATGGGAAAATGGACCTATGAAAAATGACCTATAAAGTTCTTTGATGACCAGTGATCTGTTGATAAATTTTGAATGCCATGTAAAATTCATTTAGTTATAGAATAGTTTGGAAAGTGACTTAAGGTAATCATGTATAAATAAATAAATGAATGAATGAAATGAATGAATGAGACTTATGGTAGTATTTTCTATATCTGTATGAACTACTATTTTCATGTCAACTGCTTACTTTTATCTTTTCCAGGGATTTTTTCAGTTAATGTGCAGTAAAAGCTGCTGTGTTTATTTCCATAAAATTTGTTGGAAAAAGTTCAAAAATTTAAAATATCCAGGTGAAAATGACCAGGTATTTTGTTTTTCCTTCAAAGCTTCACAGCATTTCTTCCTTTATCCATTTCTCTTCATTTCTTCCTGTTCATATCCTTTTCTCCTTTTTCTTTCCCCTCTATTTTTCTTTGCCTGTTGTCTCGTGCTTTTCTCCTCATTATTCTTTGTTCATTATCACCATTTATTAAACACATCTTTGTTGGGGATACTCTGCTAATTGCTTTGTTTAGTGATTTTTATCAGTTTGTTTCCTTCCTTTTAGAAGTTTACAGTCCTAAAAATAGAAATATTGTTGCGTGTATTCACATAAAGAACATAGATTCAAAGGATATATATATTTGGTAAACCAAAAAAAAGGAAAGGGTACATACAATTTTAAGGATAGTTTCTATTTTAAGGAGCGGGGGACAATAATAAATGTTATAGCCTTCAATTTTTTATTTATTTGTTTATTTGTTTATTTATAGAGAGCGCAAGTGGGGGAAGGGGGCAGAGGGAGAGAGAAAAGAGAATCTCAAACAGGCTCCATGGTCAGCACAGAGCCTGATGTGGGCTTGATCCCATGATCTGAGCCGAAATCAAGAGTTGGATGCTCAACCAACTGAGCACCCCTATCTGTATTATTTGTTTTTACCTAAGGTAATATAATTAAATTAAATTCTTAAGAAAGTAGAATTCCAAAGCTCAGTTCTATATTGGTTACTCTTTAGTGAGCTAATGGCCATAGGTTGGGTCTGTACTGTTTCATTCTAGAGTGTCTATATTGTGCAAACAGCAGAAAACCCCTTATAAAGGAATTGTGGTATAGTACAAAGAATATTGTATATAGTGTTGAGTGATCTGGGTTCATGTGCAGATTGAGCCACCACTATTTTTTTTTTTTTCATTAGGCTGGTGATTTAACGACTCTCAGACCCAGTTTTCTAAACCATTTGAAGTGAGAATAGTAATACCTACCTCTTAAGATTGTTGTGAGGATTGACAGATAAAAAAATATGAACTTGCATCGTACACTAAACATTATTGTATGAAGTTTTATGCTTATTTATTTATTTATTTATTTAAAGCAACATGTGAATAATTTTCACCTTCTTTGATTGTTAGGGCAATCAATATAGCTCAACTTCAAGAAGGAGAAGTAAAAGAACACTAAGTAACTTAACCAAGGGAAATAGTAAGGTCAGAGCCAGAGAAAGGACTCAACATTTTTATTCCTTTCCCTGGAATCCTCATATATCTGATAAAAATTCAGTATTCCTTTTTATACTTGTTTAATCAGTACATTTTACTTGAAGTTGCTTTCCCTGCGGGGCAGCAAATACGTTTTAGGCTGTAATATAGCTGCTTGAAGATTTTGAAGTAGAAATGATGAGAGAGAAAAGTGTGATCATGCATTTTAAATAGGAAATCAATTAATACACAAATTGGACTATCTTTATTTTTTTAAAGTTTTTATTTATTTGAGAGAGAGAGACAGTGTGAGTGGGAGAGGGGCAGAGATGGAGAGGGAATCCCACCCTGCACCGTCAGCATGGAACCTGATGTGGGGCTCGAACCCATGAACCATGAGATAAAGCCCTGAGCAGATACCAAAAGCCAGATGCCCAACCTACTAAGCCACCCACGTGCCCTATGGACTCTCTTTAAACAGCTAACTCTCCAGTGTTTGTTCACATCTTTTATCATCTAGCAACATCTGCATTGAACTTTAATCAATTTTGTACATTAGTGATTTTTTAAATTTTTATTTGTATTTTTTCTGTTAATAATTTATTGTTTTTTCTATTGATAACTTTAGAGTTTTAGTGGGAGAAAATGTTTGAAGGAAGGATGTACAGGTGATATGGTAAGGATGCTGCAATGTGATGTACCTGGAATTGTTAAAATTTTGGTAAGTATCTTTTTTCTTATTTTTCTTCCCTTCACTGATATTTTTTACTGCAAACAGACTTGGGAATCATAATAGTATTCTAGTCATATTTTTTCTTTTGATGATGACAAGCTCCCTGACCTTTCTATTGCTTTGATTTCTCCAAAGCAATAGATTTGGACCTTAAGAACAACAAAAATATTTAAAAATAAAGATGCACACAGGGGGAGGGAGGGAGAGAAACAAAGCAGGCAATGACTGTACCAAGAGGGAAAGTCTGTCATAAATCAAAGATGATAATCTAATTCTGTGCCACCTAAGATTGAAATAATTTTAGACTTTCTGAACTTTTTTTAGTTTGTAAACATTTTCCCATGAAAATATCTGTAGAACATCACATATTGTTCCTATTACATACAACATAGTCAAATTGTATCTACTTAATTTTTTCTAGTTATGGAAGTGTCTTGTCACATCTTCAGTTTATAAGCTAATGGACCAAACTAATAAATATGTATTATTTCTTTTTTTGCATATATATTTTTTTGTGTTTTAGATTTGGCATTTAAATCCTATACTGATATAAAGTTGGACTGCTTTTTAAGATCCACTCGTTTGTTGTTTGATTAGGATTGCGTATGGTTCACCTTGTTACTTCTGTTTTACTTGTTTTAAAGTCTGTTTAGCTTCATTCTCATTGTCTTTTTTCAAATGGTAAGGCTAAGAAGTAACATTAAAGAATTTTGAAAATTGAACTACTTTAGGGCTATTTTTTTCTTTTTCCATCACTTGCAGTTTGAAGTTGTGAGAAAGGATGAATATATAACCATTGAAAATTTAGGAGCAAGGTAAGCTTGAAATAAACTCTTCTTCTTCCTGAGCATGTACATATTTTTCAGTTGCTGCTTTTTTTCTTTTTCTGTCAATTGTTGGAGCTCCATTAAGTTTGTGTATTAATTTCTTTTTTGGAGCTCTATTAAGTTTAAAAGAGTATTAGTTGTATGAAAAAAATTGAATTTGATTGACGTTTGTCTTCTCCTCTCTCCCTATGCTGTAGACAATTAAATTCTAAAGCAAGTAAGGGTTAATTATGTGAATGCTTTTCCTCTAGGTATAAAGATAATCTTTTCCTGAAAACAAAACATATTTTTCTTAAAGTCATTTAAATTAAGTTGTTATGATGTAAAAACTTTCTCCTAGCTTTCAAAACTTATCCAGGCCTCCAAGCTTGCTGGAATGATTAGAATCATCTTATTTCTTGGATGAGAAAACTGTAATGCAGAGGAAGATCTAGTGTTAGTTGGGAACTCATAGAGGTAGAGAGCATTATTGCTATTAAAATTAGAAATTTCAATAGGAAAAGTTCTCCTAATTCATTGATTCTGTTTTCTTCTGTTGAAAGTGTAAACGTCTACCATTTTTCAGACTACCAGGAATATGGCATTGATATCTAAGGCATCAGTTTTCCTTTATAAGATAATGAAACCCAAGTCTTTATCTCTGGCATAGGTTCCACTCCTAAAATTTAGATCTATCCACCGGCATACTAAATAGTTCCACTTTTAGTTTTATTTTTTAAATTTTTTTTTAAAGTTTATTTTGAGAGAAAGAGAGGAGAGAGAGAGTCCCAAGCAGGCTCCACACTGCCAGCGTGAATGAAGCCTGATGAGGGACTCAAACTCACAAACTGTGAGATCATGACCTGAACCAAAATCAAGAATCAGATTAAGCCACCCAGGCACCCTCAAAAAGCTCCACTTTTATTTCCAGAAATAACTGTAGTTCAGCATGTCCATAACTGGACTTAGAATCTTCCTTCCCAGCACTGCTGTGTAATTTTTAAGTCCAGTCAATTCAGCTTCTTAAAAATATTATAAATGCCTCCTTACTTCCACCCCTACATTTGCACTAAACTAAATCACATTATTATTTCTCACTTGGAATTCTGAAACGGCTTCTAAACTGGTCTTTTTGTCCCTAGCCTTACCTTCCTTCAGTCGGTTGTTTACATAGCCATCAAGAATACTTATCAAAAATGAAAATTGAACTGTATCACTTCTCTGTTTAAAAATCTTTCAGAGGCTTCTCCTTGCTCTTAATTTAGTTCGGACTTCTTAGGTTGACTTTTCAGACACCCTGTCCCTGCTGCACTCACTAGTGTCATCTCTTGTCATTCTTTTCTTAGTGTATATGCACCAAGTATACCGAGCTTCTTTTAGTTCTTGAGTATACCATCTATTTTACCTTCAGGCCTTGCTTGGAATACTCTACTCCTTTGGTTTTGCCTGGTTAAAAGTTTTGGAAAGACATTAGACATTAGGTGTTTCTATCACGTGTTCCCTTTACTTCTATCAAGAAATTTAATATTGACCCTTGAACAGCATAGGGGCTAGAAGTACCAACCCCACCCCCACCATCCGCCAAAAATTTTCATGTAACTTTTGACTCCCCCAAAACTTAACAGGCTACTAATAGCCTGTTTTTGACTGGAAGACTTACTGATAGCTTAAATAGGCAATTAACACATATTTTGTATATGTTTTATATACTGAATTGACTGGATTTAAAAAAAGTTACAGAGAAGTATATTGAAATTTCTAAGCTAGAGAAAAGAAAATGTTATTAAGAAAATCGTAAGAAAGAGAAAATACATTTACAGTACTGCATTGTATGAAAAAGATCCATGTAGAAGTTTAAACCCATGTTCAATTCAAAGGTCAACTCTATGTACTAAGTTTTATTATACTTTCTTGTCTGTCTTCTCCATTTGACTATAACCTCACTGAAGGCAAGAACTTTATCTTGCTTACTAGCATATTTCTAGTGCATAGCGTAATGGCACATGGGTACCTGACATATAGCTGGTACCCAATGAATACATGACAGATGTAGAGGTTCCGAATTCCGTTATTCTGCAATAGGTAATGTACTTTTGTTTTGACAGTCAATTAACTTGTATATGGACTGTGAACTCTTTTTTGGGGGAGGCAGGTAGTGGCCCCAGTCTCCATTCAGTTCTTTTGCCTTCACCTGAGCTGCTTTGAGTCTGTTCCAAACATGTGGTTCAGCAGTCAGAGGTGTGGGTAGAAATATTTGGGGATCTCTTTCTCTTCTGGGATTCCCCCACTCTCTTCAATAGCCATGGTTCCCTGGCTTCAATTTTCTGGTTCCTACAGCCTAGGAGACTTGTTTTCTGCCAGGGTATAGTTAGCCCCAGGTTAAAAGCTCTAGGATTGGTGAATTTACTAACATTTCACCCAGCCCTTACCTCCTCTCCTCTGAGCACGTACCCTCTCAGCAGAATTGGTCTTTTACTTCTACTATCCAGTGCCACAGGGAGTACTTTTTGTAATTTGCCCAGGTTTTTTTAGTTGTTATCTGTGGGAGAATCCTCTGGTAACTCGATCACAATACCAAAATTGGAAGAGCTACTTTATGGAGTTTTACGAATGAATAACAGAATCATTCTTTTTTAAACTTTAAAATGTTTTATGGTTATTAAAGTATAAGGAAAAGCTCACAAAATATAAATGCAGAATTTAAGGAATATCATAAAGCAAACACTGTCATAGCCCTACCCAAGATGGGATTTTGCCCGTACTCCAGAAGCACTCACTTGGGCCCTCTCTCCCTGACTCCTCATCTTCTCCCTAGGTAACCTATCCTGACCTTCACAGTAATCATTTCCTTGCTCTTTTTTATGAAAGTGCCAATTATAAATGCATTTCTAAACACTGAAGTTCTTTTTTTTAGGTCAGTTTTTCAAGCTGTAGTTTATATACAGTAAAATCCACTCTTTAGAACTATACATTTAAATGAGTTTCTTTGTATACATTTGGGTAACCACTACCATGATCAAGATACAGAATATTTTTATCTTCCCAAAAAGTTCCCCCCAAATGTCTTTGTAGTCATTCCCCGTGCCCAGCCTCTAGATGCTGGTAACCACTCATGTGATTTCTGTCCTGATGGTACTGCTTTTTACTGACTGTCCTTTAATAGGGAAGCCTTTTGCATTTGAACTTTTTCACTTAGCATAATATTTTTGAGATTCATCCATGTTATTGCATGTATCACTAGTTTTTTTTTATTAAAATGTTTATTCATTTTTGAGAGAGAGAGAGAGAATGAATGAATGAACGAACCAGAGAGGGGCAGAGAGAGAGGGAGACGCAGAGTTCAAAGTAGGTTCCAGGCTCTGAGCTGTCAGCACAGAGCCCAACACAGGGCTCAAACCCACAAACCATGAGATCATGACTGAGCTAAAGACGGACATTTAACTGACTGAGCCACCCAGGCACCCCAACACTAGTTTATTTTTGTTTATTGCTAAGTAGTCTTCCATTGTATAAATGTACCACAACTTATTTATTCATTCAACAGTTGAGGACATTTGAGTTGTTTCTGGCTTGGCTATTATGATTAAAACTACTATAAATTTCACTTACATACTTTTTGTATAGACATATTCTTTCCTTTCTCTTGTATAAATTCCTAGGAGCAAGAGTGATGAGTCTTATGGTATATGTTTAATATTATAAAATACTGCCAAATGTTTTTCAAAGTTGCTATACATTTTCATTCTCACCAACAGTGGAGGAGAGTTCTAGTTTCTCTGCAGGTGTGTAATAGTATATTGTGGTTTTAATTTGCATTTGCCTAATAACTAATGAAGTTGAATATCTTTCCACATGTTTATACATGTGTTATTTCACCTATATATCTTCTTTGATGAATTGTCTAGTCTAATTTTTTGCCCATTTTTACATTGGATTGTTTATCTTTGAGTTATAAAATTTCATTGTGTATTCCAGGTACAAATTACCTAATATGTATTTTTAAAATATTTTATCCCAGGCCATGACTTGCCTTTTTATTTTCTAAAAGGTATCTTTCAAAAATCAAAAATTAAGTAATTTCAGTGAAGTCTTAACATTTCTTTTATGCTTAATGCTTTCTGTGTTTTAAGAAAATTTTTTCTGCCCCAAAATCACAAAGATTTTCTCCTATATTTTTTCTAACAGTTTTTTTAATAAAACTAAAAACAGTTTTACATTTAGATTTATAATCCACTTCTTTTTTAAAAATTTATTCATTTTTGAGAGGTAGAGAGAGGCAGAGAGTAAGGGAGAGATAGAAGCTCTGTGCTGTCAGCTAGGAGCCTGACATAGGGCTTGGACTCACAAACTGTGAGCTGAAATCAAGAGTTGGACACTTATCCGACTGAGCCACCCAGGTGCCTCGGATTTATAATCCATTTCAAGTTAATTTTTGCATGTGGTATGACAATAAGGGTCAAGGTTCACTCTGTCCCATAGATAGATATAGATCTATCTATCTAAAATCTATAGACTATATATAGTCATTTTTGTATTCCATTCATTTGTATGTTTGTCCATTTAACAATACCATACTATCTTCAATACTATAGCTTTTTATTATCTTTTGAAATTAGGTGGTGTGATTTCAACTTTATTCTTATTTTTCAAAACTACTTTGTTCTAGATCCTTTGCTGTTCTTTATTAAAGCTAAGAAACATCTTATAATGTTTGCAAACTTTTTGCTGGGATTATGAGTGGGATTATGTTGAATCTATAGTCCAGTTTGGGGATGATTTGTGTCTTAACAGTATTGAGGCTTCCTATCCATGAATGTGGAGTGTAATTACATTTAATTATAACTTCTTTGATGTCTCACAGGAATGTTTGTAGTTTTCTGTGTATTTGTTTTTTTATGCTGTTGCAAATAATACTTTTGAAATTTTAACTTCTAGTTATTTGTATTATGTGGAATTGGTTTGTATATATTGGACATGTATCCTGTGACTTGGTATTTAATAATTCTAATATCATCTTATAGATTCTTTGAGGTTTTCAACAGATGATCATGTCATTTGTGGCTAAAAACAACTCTATTTCTTTTTTCCAGTTTATATACTTTTTGCTTATTTCTCTTACTGCACTGGCTAGGTCTTCTGGTACAATGTTAAATACAAGTGGTGAGAGTAGACATCGTTGCCTTTTCTAGATCTTAGGGAGAAGACTTCAGTTTTTCTCCATTTAGTGTGTTCTTAGCTATCAACTGTAGTTGCCCTTTTTCTGGTTGAATAAATTCTTTTGTTTTCCTAGTTCTCTTAAATTTTTTTTTATCATGAATGAGTATTGAATTAGTGCTTCTCTGCATGCATTGAGATGATCATATGGTTTTCTTCTTATTCTTTAATCTGTTAATATGCTGAATACATTAATGTATTTTCACATGCTGAATCAGCCTTATTTTCCTGGGGTAAAGAACAGTTGTTCGTCATCTATTTATTTTTTTCTATATTGCTGCTATTTTCTTCCTAGCTTTTAAAAGATATAACTGACATAGAACATTGTATAAGTTTAAGGTATAGAAAGTGATGATTTGATTTATGTATGTATTATAAAAAGATTCCCACAGTAAGGTTAATTAACTGTATGAGGTGATGAATATGTTAACTTTTTTCTTGTGTGTGTGTGTGTGTGATGAGAACTTTGAAGATCTTTCTTAGCAACTTTCGAGTATACAAAAAATATTAACTGTAGTCACCATGCTGTACACTGGAATTTGACCCCTTATTCATTTTCCCCACACCCTTATCCTTGGCAACCACCATTCCACTTTCTGTTTTTGTGAGTTTGGGGTTTTTTAGCTCCTACATTTATGTGGGATCATACAGTATTTGTCTTTCTCCGTCTGGCTTACTTCACTTAGTATAATGCTCTCCAGGTTCACCCATGTGGTCACAAATGGCAGGATTTCCTTTTTTTTATGGCTAAATAGTGTTCTAGTGCATGCGTGTGTGTGTGTGTGTGTGTGTGTATAAAAATCATATTTTGTTTATCCATGCATCTACTTATAGACATTTAGTTGTTTTCATATCCTGGCTATTGTAAATAATACTGCAGTGAACATGGACATGTAGATATCTCTTCAAGACAGAGATTTCATATCCTTTGGGTATACAATATATACCCAAAAGTGGGGTTGCTGGATTAATTGTATTTTTAATTTTTTTAAATATTTTTTAAAATTTATTAATTTATTAATTTATTTTAAGGTTTATTTTTTGAGAGAAAGACAAAGTGCAAGCAGGGGAGGGGCAGAGAGAGAGGGAGACACAGAATCCGAAGCAGGCTCCAGGCACTGAGCTGTCAGCACAGACTCTGATGTGGGGCTTGAACCTACAAACTGTGAGATCATGACCTGAGCCCAAGTCGGACACTGACTGAGCCACCTAGGTGCCCCATTTAATGTTTATTTTTGAGAGCGAGAAAGAGAGAAGGAGGGAGGGGGGAAGGAGCATGCGCAGGCGGGGGAGGAGCAGACAGAGAGGGAGAGAGAGAATCCCTAGCAGGCTCCAGGCTCTGAGCTGTCAGCACAGAGCCTGATGTGGAGCTGGAACTCATGAAAGAGATCATGACCTGAGCCAAAGTTGGATGCTCAACTGTCTGAGCCACCAAGGTGCCCCTACTTTTAATTTTTTGAGGAACCTC
Organism: Panthera onca; assembly: GCF_046562875.1. Lineage (NCBI taxonomy): Eukaryota > Metazoa > Chordata > Mammalia > Carnivora > Felidae > Panthera > Panthera onca. Next base: position 55,507,869 of record NC_138347.1, read on the forward strand.
CATACTGTTTCTCCTGGTGACTGTATCACTTTGCGTTCCCACCAGCAGTGCACAGGGTTCCTTTTTCTCCATATCTGGCCAACACTTATTGTGTTTTCGGTAACAGACAATCTAACAAGTGTGAGATGATCTCTCATTGTAGTTTTGATTTGCATTTTCTGGATGATTACTAACGTTAGCATCTTTTCATGTACCTATTAGTCATTTTGTGTCTTCTTTGGATTAATATTCGCATGGTATATATCTTTTTGCATCTTTTTACCTCAACCTAAATATGTCTGTATTTAAAGAGAGTTTCTTATGGACAGCATAGGTCTTGCTTCTTTATATCCAACCTGACAATGCCTATCTGTTAAATTTGGGTGTTTATTCCATGTAGATTTGCTGTAGTTATTGATATGGCTGGATTTAAATCTACCATCTTCCTGGTTGTTTTCAGTTTTTCCCATCTGTTCCTTGTGTTTTATTTCCTGGGTTTGTTTGTTCTTTCTGTCTTTCTGTCTTTCACCCTCTCTCTCTCATGATTGCTCTAAGACTTATAATATATGTTTTTAACTTGTCAAAGTTCATTTTCCAATACTATACTATTGTATGTATAGTATAGGTATTGTATGAACCTTACAATAATGTTTCCATATCATTCCACCTTTGTGCATTTGTTGTCATGTTTTACTTCTGGATATAAATTCCATAATATATTGTTATTTATAAGTATAGTTCAATTTTTTTCTGTTTACACTGGTAGAAATACAGGTTATTTCTGAATTCTGACCATAACAACAGTGCTATGATGAGCATGCCTGGATGTGTCTCCAGATGTATATGTACAGAAAGTTTTCCAGAATATATCCCTAGGAATAGAATCAGTAGGCCATCTGACCATATCTTCTACTTTTCTAGATTTTGCTGAATTGTTTCCCACAGTGGTTTTACCTGGTTACACTCCCACCAGCAGTATAGAATATTTTTTATTCAGTATCTTTGCCAATACTTCATATTGTTAGAGTTTAAAATGTTTCCATTGTAGTTTATGGTGGGCAGTGTCTTGGTGCTGGAGATAAAACACCTCTAACAACCTCCAACACCTAAATCTCTGTCCTCATTAAACTTAAAACATCCAGTTGGTATTGCCCCATTTTTGTTTTATTTTGTTTTCTGTGGGAGAGTTTATCTCAGTGCCAAGTCTCAAGTTTTTCATGACAACATTAGTGTTTAGTCTGTTTAATAAATTTTGCTACTTTTACCCCTCATTTTTTTTGGTTATTTGTATTGCTGTTATGCTAATTTCTTTGTTGCCTTTTTTTAAAAATCACTAGTCCTTACATGAGTTTTCTTCTTGGATTAGTGATTGATAAGATCTTATGTTGGAGGAAGGTCTGGGGGGAGTTATAGTTTTGCTGCTTTTTTACAGTATTTCTGTTGCCACACAGCCTTTTTTTTTTTTTTTTTTGGTATGAGATTTAGCAGTTCTATTTGTCTGGTAATTCCAACAAAATTGACAGTGTGGGGTTATCCTTGTTGGTGGATTTTGTTTGTTCATTCCCTTTTTTCCTTTGCTTTTAAATTTTTCCAGAAGGAGGAGGAGAGGACAATATTCACTTATTTAGCCATGCTGATATCAGAAATCTTAAGTAACTTTGGTATTAATTGTAACTTAAGTTTTTTCTACTTGCAGTTATAAAAAGTTGATGTCTCTGAAAATTACTGATACTGATATAAGACCGAAGATCAGTTTAAAATTTAGTGCAAAAGGTACTGTTTTATTCTTATATGTCTCCTCTTGAAAAGTATATTAAAAGTTTTGACTTGCTCTGTACAGTATCATACCACTGACAACCATGTGTTTATGTTTGTCATTCACTGGGCTTATGTTTACACTAAGTAAGCATCACTTGGCATGGGCTGAAATTCATGGACGGAAAGATCAGCGGGTGTATGGGTCTTCCATTACCTTGGCATCATAGAGAAGTTTGCTGGGTCTTGTGTATAACTGTTGACTACACAGTGAGATTGGACTCCAGCAGGTGTTCCCTACCAAACCCTCCTCTCTTGTTGCATTCCCTGTTAATAGAGTGAAATGGAAGGCGTGACAATTTGGGACTCAAGGCCAAGTAGTCTAAACTTAAGTGCCAGCTGTTTAGGAATGCCAGCTGGTCAGCAATGCCACTTAGAGGCTTTTAGAGCTCGTAATCCCATGGAAGAATAGTTTGATATCAGTCCTTGCTGGGGGGAATGAGTGTCCTTGATCCCAGCCAGCTTCTTACTAGGCTACCCAGAGAAAGTTCCCTGGGTCATTTGCTTTGTAACCTTGCTTGCTTCCACGGTATATGTCAAGTATATCAAACAAGAATATTAGTTTCTAAATTTCTTGAAACACAGAATCGTGAAGGATAAAATAATAAAGCTACATTTTATGATAAATACATATTTTGATATTCATACAAAAAGTATACCATCATATATCAAGTTCTTACTACTTTAAATTCACCTCAGTCTACTTTCCTCCTTTGGAAGTGCTATTAAACCAGAAAAATCTCAAATAGTTCATTCTCATGCCTTATTCCATTTCATTGATGAATTATCTACTTAATCATTAATTTATCTTTTGAGAGGATAAGAATATCATCATCAGGCCAGTGTGCCTTAAACTTTAATGTATATTCAAATCATCTGTTATACATTGTTAAAATGTAGGTGCCAATTCAGTAGCTCTGGGTGGGGTGGGGGGAGGTGGTTGTTAAGATTCTGTCTTTCTAACAGGCTCCCATGGGGATGTCACTGCTGGTCTGTGGACTACACTGGGATATCAAGGCATTAGATCACTTTATGTTTTTTGATATAGTTCTCTATTGTCTGATATGGTTGCCACTAGCCATATGCAGCTATTTAAATTAATAAAACTTGGATATAATTTCAAATTCAGTTCATTTGTTAGAAAAGCAGCATTTCCAGTCTTCAGTGGCTCATAGGCACTACAAATCTAAAACATTTTTATCACAGAAAGTTCTACTGGGCAGTGCTGATTAAAATAAAGTTGCCTGAATAAAATATAATTAAACACTGGCAGTTACCATTCTTGAAAGTCTTCAGAATTTCCAAAGGCCTAAAGTTTTATGCCATTTGGTTGCCAAAGCTCGTTTACTTGAACAAAACCCTGGATGGTTGAAAGGCTTCTGTGGTGATTAGTCTTTGTGATTACTTTTGCTTGGGAACATATTGTTTTTGTTGGGATTTTTTTGATAGGTAGAAGCAGCATGCTTATTGAGCACTGGCTGTGGCAAAGCACTATACTGTATTTCATTGTTTTGGAATCGTCCCTGTCCTACAGGAGCTTAGGATGTAATGAGACAGACCACATAGAAAAAAAGCATTAATGTGGAATGTTTTGACTTCTCAAAATTCATTTTCAGATGAAATGCCTATCTTCAAACTTGATTATAATTATTTCTATCATCTGCTTCATATAATTATCATTTCTGGTACTGACATTGTCCGGCAAATATTTGATGAGGCTATGCCACCCCCTCTTTTGAAAAAAGAACTTCTTATACACAAGAATGTGCTGGAACCTTACTACAACCATCTTTGGACCAATCACCCTTTGGGTGGTGCATGGCATCTGCTTTATCCCCCAAACAAGGAGCTACCACAGTCCAAACAGTTTGACTTATATCTCCTATTAGCTCTCATAAAACATTTGAATGTATTCCCTGCACCCAAAAAAGGCTGGAATATGGAACCACCATCTTCTGATCTCTCTAAGTCTGCCGACATCTTGAGGCTGTGCAAACACAGGGATATCCTCCTTAGTGAGATTTTGATGAATGGTCTCACTGAGTCACAATTCAATTCAATTTGGAAAAAAGTTTCAGATATTCTTCTGCGTCTTGGGATGAAGCAAGAGGATATTGACAAAGTGAAGGAGAATCCCATTGAGAATATCTCCCTTGATTACCATCAACTGTCCATCTACCTAGGCATACCAGTACCAGAAATCATCCAGAGGATGTTATCCTGCTATCAACAAGGTACAAAATAATTATTTACTTCAGCTGGTAAACCTTCACTAAATGTCTGCCATGTGCCAGACACAGTGCTAAGGGCAGGAGATTCAGTGAGCTCACATCTTGGGAGGATAGACTCATCAAGAAACTACTAAAAATTATAGTACTAGAGATGTTCCAGAATACCATGGGAGATCCTACCCTGAGAGTCCAAAAAAGCTTTCTGGAGAGTGTAATATTTAAGGAATTCTTAAATGACATGTAAAAGTTAGCCCAGTGAAGAAGATGGAGAAGGACGTTTCAGAAGGAAACAAGAACAAAGGTATAGAAACATAAAAATATATTGTAATACAGGGAACTAAAAAGTTTGGCCTTACTGAGATCAAAATAGGGGAGAGGTAACAAAGAGAATACATTCAAGAGGATTTCCCTGGCCATGTTGAGGAGTTTTTGTTTTCAGAAAGGAATTGTTGAAGATTTTTAACTAAAGGAGTTTTATCACTACTATAAAATTAAGGATGCCTAAAACCATGAAATACAGGTACTGTATGTTTCAAGTATGGCCTTCTAGATAACATGGGTATATGTTTTCTCCTCCTTTCCAGCAGAACCATGACAATTAATTGAAAAGTTTGGCAACTATTCATTGGCCATGCCCATGAGTAATTTAAAAAATCAGGTAATGTTTAAGGTCAGCAGTAGCCATTGTCCAAATGTCCATGAAGGACATTGTCTCTTCATGTGGGAAAGACTTCAGACCTCCTCTCCCACATTCCTGGATAGCTTCTCAGTTGTCATCATGGGGAGTGGAGTTCAAGGCATGTCAGCATCACTGAAACCTTTACTTTGCTATCCCGGGTGACTTTTCCTGGTCCCAAGTTATTAGTCGTACTACCTAGTGAGCAACTGATGACCACACTGATGCTTTGTAAGCATACAACTTAGGGTTCTTGTAATTGTTGAGCTACTATTGTTGATAATTGCTAGGCCTCAATAACATTCCTTTTACTAAGGTCCTGGGATACTGTCGTGTTTTCCTGCTTAACCTTTAAGAGCCTTCTCTGAGTGTAAGAGGAGAGAATGCTGACTTCGATAATATGAGAAAGTCATGCAAGAACCCTTGACTTAAAATAAGAGGCTTTTTTTTTACATTTACTTTATGAATACTTTATTATTTATTCATTTATTTATTTATTGAGAGAGCATGAGGAGGGGAGGGGAAAAGAGGGAGGGAGAGAGGGAGAATCGCAAGCAGGCTCCACTCCCAGTGCAGAGCCCGATTCGGAGCTTGATCTCACAACCACAAGATCATGACCTGAGCCAAAATCAAGAGTCAGAGGCTTAACTGTGCCACGTAGGCTCCTCACTTCATTAAGATTTGTATTAACAAATGAAAATAAAGGTAATATTTGGGAAATATTTAAGCACTAAATAAATTCAAAGCATTTCAAGTAATTCTCACTTAGACCCAAAAGCCTTAGTCCTAATTTAATAGAGGCTTTCCTATCATCTTCTCTTTCCTAGTAGTTATTACAGTTGTTTTCATTTGTTTAATATCCATTGTTCTCACTGAATCACTGTGAAGGTTCTTATTTCTTCACCATTCAATATCTAGAGCTTAATACAACCTTATGCATTGTACGTGCTTAATAAATATTAATGGACAAGGGAGAGGGAGGGCTGATCAGGATAATTCATATTGCTAAAAAAATCCTGACACTTTCAATGGAGGTTTGCTTCATAATTGACTATTGTTACTTTATGACCTTAGATTTTTAAAATTTTAAGAATCTGCTGCTTGTTTTAAAGTGCTTATATTCTAAGCATTATCTATTATGAACTATCAAAGTTTTGTTTTCTTTGCCTAAACATGAATTTATAAACTTTATGTTACAATTTAAAGATTATGCCTTGTTTAAACTAGATTTATCAGTGAAACTGGTTGTTTTTACAGTTATAAAAGTAATTGGTACAATGTAAAACTCTTCTGACTTTTCTTAGTCCAGTGAGATATTTGTTGGTTCTATTTCCAATTGTACATCTAAATTTTTTCTTTATGTATCATAGGAATTACTCTACAGTCAATAACGGGCAGTCAACGTAAGTATGTTTAGAAACAAATTGCCTCGGTGACCTTTCAACTTGGAATAGCTAAGGGATACTTATAGGAATTTTACTTGGTCAAATAACTGTATGATAAACTATTATTTGTTACAAGCTTGGAAAATCATGTGACCAAACTACTACTGGTCAGCTGAATGTAGTATGAACCTTTTTCCTCCACTTTGGTCTTAATGCATGTCTCCAGGATTTACCCGAGCATAGTTTATTAACTTTTGACACACTGGACACTTCAACAGGCAAAAATGCCTACCTGCTTGCTCTACCTGCTCATATATGCTACTCTTCAGCTTATTTAGCTTTTATCTAATTATCCACTGCTAGGCTGTATACTTTTTGCCAGGTGGTGAGTTGCTAATCTTTTTAATTTCCATTTTTGTGCTGTGGTTCTTTAAATGCAATTCGTATTCTGCAATTAAAATTATACTTTAGAAAACACCACCATGGGTTTTGTTTGAAGTAAAATTATACTTAAACAATAAAAATATTTAAGTTAAAAATAAAAAAAGATATCACTATCCTAAAATTTTACTAGGTGCAGTATTAACAGGGTCAATGTCAGGATCCTCAAAAGACTTAGTATTTAGAATCAACTTAAGTTGTACAATATCTAATATTTAGAGTCTACTTAACAGTAAAGTATCTTAGCATTTGGGTTTGTACTGATTGGTTCTAAGCTAGTATCAGTACCTATTTGGTCACTGATAAATGGGCATTTCATTTTCACCTAGTAATTAAAGAGAATAAGATGTCTTTCTGTTCCCGGGATGGTGTTTTTTAGTGATATGAGGCTAAAACTAAATGCGTCCTGATTTTGAGTGTTATTTAACATTTAGGTATTGAAATAGAAGAGTTACAGAATGAGGAAGAAGAACTAAGTCCACCTCTCATGGAGTACAACATAAATGTGAAATCAAACCCTGAAATACAGTTAGCAGAAATGAATAAAGATGGAGCATCGATACCCAGTGAATCTTCAACAGAATCTACTAAAGATCTCCAGGAAGTATAAGCTCTCATTAATATTTAAATTAAAAGAACTTAATCAGGGCTTTTACTTTGTTACATGTGCTGTATTTACAACATCCTAGACAATCTTAGTTTACATTTATCAGTGTTCACACAGAGCTTGAATTGGAATGGTTCTTTCTCCAGTACTTCTTCCAAAAATCTTTCCTGCCTTAACCTTTTATTTTGTCAGCATTTACCAAACACTTGTTATGTGTCAGGCACTATGCTAGATTTCTGAATGTTTCTTCGTCCTGAGTGATGGCAATAGAAGTGGGAAGTTAGTAGAAAGTAGAAGAAAACATAGTGGGGAAAGAAGAGAGAAAAGAGAAAAACGTGATATTTCAGTGTCATTTGCATGGGAGTAAAATTAAAGTCATGCAGGATGTAATCTCTGTATTTCTTTAATGTTAATTTTATATGGTCACTAAATTACTCCTGGCCTTAATTTTTCATCTTATTGACTTGAATGTGTTGATTTTTTGAAAGTCCCTCCCTTCCTCCTTTGTTGCTCATGCATGCACGCACATGTGCAAGTAAGGATCTGTGAGCTTTTTTCTGTAGCCTCCTCATTGATATTATGTTATTCCTTTAGAGATCAATGATCTCAAGAGCAGAAGACTGAGATTAAAATAAGAGTGAAACTGAAAATAGTTTTCTATAGAATCTAGAATAATGAGAATAATAGAATAATAATCTATAATATTAGAAGATGAAAGATTTCAGTGGTTAGAGGAAATATATTTTGCAAAATAACTTATTGTGTGATTTGAATTGCATATTAATTAAATTATTTATTTCTTGTCAGGTTAAGAGTAAACCAAAGAAAAAGAAAAAGACTAAGAATAAAAAGGTAAGTGACTATTAGCATTATAATAGATGTCTGATTATGAACACTTAGGTTTACATATGGATTCGCTGTTAGAACTTAGTTCAAGTAGGTATATAGCATAAATGACTTATAAATGTCAATAGCTTAGGGGTGCCTGGGTGGCTCAATCAGTTAAGTGTCCGACTCTTCATTTCAGCTCAGGTCATGATCTCATGGTTCATGGGTTCCAGCCCCGCATTGGGCTCTGTGCTGATAGCGCAGAGCCTACTTGGGATTCTCTCTCTCTCCTCCTTTCTGTGTTCTTCCCCGGCTTGTGCTGTCTTTCTAAATAGATAGATATAAATATAAATATAAATATAAATATAAATATAAATATAAATATAAATATAAATATAAATATAAATATAAAATATATAAATAAACTTAAAAAAAATGTCAATAGCTTATTGAATATGTGGTTATATATGGTAGATCCTGAATGATTTAAGCTCCTAGTATGTCCTGCTTCACTTCCCTAAATCATAATTATACATTTAAATGTACAAATAAGAAACTGAGTTACTTGGAAATTTCATTAATTTCTGCATACCACTCTCATTTAAAAAATGCCTACTCAGTCTTTTATAAAAAGCTTCTCATCATATTTCCAGTGATATATTCAGAAACATTTTTCAAAGCCTTTAGAAGTGTTGATTTTCTTCCTGATATCCAAAATTCTGCCAACAGTGCAATAATGTACAAAAATGGTACAAATGCAAGAAGCTTCCTTCATGCTTTGTCTTTGCTTTTTGCCAATTACAAATGAACAACTTACTGTTACTATCTATGGCAGAGTTTTAGCAAAAAGTCTCTTAATTGCTTGGAAAATTACAAAGGCAAGTTGAGTCTTTTTTAGTTTTGTTTTTTTTTATTTTTTTTTTTAACTAAGGCTATATTTGTAGGGCAATTTTTGTTGTTGTTCAGAGCAAAATTGAGGGGAAGGTAAAGATTTTCCATATATCTCTGACCCCCACATATGAATAACCTCCTGCATTATCAACATCCCCCATCAGAGTGGTACATTTGTTACAATTGATGGAACTACACTGACACATCATAATCACCCAAAGTTCATACTTTATGTTTTAATTCACTCTTGATGTTTGTAGATTCCTATGGATTTGGACTCAAGAGTTTTTTGTTTGTTTCTTGGTTGGTTTTTTTCCTTTAAATCAACTATACAGCTAACTACTATGCTATGCAAACTTTATGGTAAAAAAGAAAAAAAAAAGTGTTGTTTTTCTGGCCTGAAACATACACTTAAAACCTAGATATATTCTGTAGATTATGTTATAAATTAATGCAATGAGAATATTTGACTAACTATACAATCTGGTAAGCCAATGTTATTTATTGGAAGTATACACAAATTTTAGTCATAAATGAAATTTAACACAAGGTAAATTTACAAAATGCTTAGGTGAAGAACAGAATACAGATTATTTATGCTGTGATCAATAAAATATCAATATAATTTTCGTGTTTATCATAATCATTTATTATAATTTATAATTTCACTCAAAAGTTATTTTGAAAATTAAGATATGTTTTTAAAAGACATGAATAAGAAGACTTACTACTGGTCAGTTCTTATATAATAAAACACAGACTGATCTATTAGTTTAACTGATACTTTTTAATTCTTACCAAAACATTAGTAAATCCCAGGTCTAATACTACAGAAAGCTGGGCAAATAAATCTGCAACTGTCAGACTATAACTCTTGGTTCCAAAGGTATGTAGTTTGTCTCTTACAACAAATTAAAATATGATTGTTCAGATTTTCAATTCTAGTTAAATGGAAAACCCAACTTTTATGTCAAATTGAAATGAAACAGGTAATAAACACAATGGAAAATAAATGTAAACACGACTCAAAAATTCATATGCTAATAATATTAAAAATGTCTTCTTAGGGGTGCCTGGGTGGCTCAGTCGGTTAAGCATCCGACTTCGGCTCAGGTCATGGTCTCACGGTCCGTGAGTTCAAGCCCCACATCAGGCTCTGTGCTGACAGCTCAGAGCCTGGAGCCTATTTCAGATTCTGTGTCTCCCTCTCACTCTCACCCTCCCCCATTCATGCTCTGTTTCTCTCTGTCTCAAAAATAACTAAACATTAAAAAAAATTAAAAAATAAAAATGTCTTATTAAATGTCAAGAAGTTTTTTGTTATTGTTTATAACAACCTAAGTTTTAAAATTTTTTTTTTTTAATGTTTGTTTATTTTTGAGACAGAGAGAGACTGACCATGAGCAGGGAAGGGGCAGAGAGGGAGACACAGAATGTGAAGCAGGCTCCAGGCTCTGAGCTGTCAGCACAGAGCCCGACGCGGGGCTCGAACTCACGAACTGTGAGATCATGACCTGAGCGGAAGTCAGACGCTTAACTGACTGAGCCACCCAGGAGCCCCTAAAATTTTTTTTTAATGCTTATTTATTTTTGAGAGAGAGAGAGAGGGAGAACATGAGTGGGGGAGGGGCAGAGAGAGAGAGAGAGAGAGAGAGAAGCACAGAATCAGAAGCAGGCTCCGGACTCTGAGCTGTCACCACAGAGCCCAATGCGGAGCTTGAACTCATGAAGTGTGAGATCATGACCTGAGCCAAAATCAGCCATTTAACCAACTAAGCCACCTAGGCACCCGACCTAAGTTTTTTCTAATTTATTTTTTTAGAAGAAGTTGAGATACTGTGAAAATAAGATAATTTTATGAAGATAAGATGTGGACATTAGAAGAGAGATCTCTCTTTTATCTAAATTTTAAAGTATGGGACCTAAAAATGCTGAAATTTTCGCGTATGACTATTTCATATATAGTAGTCCTATTAATATACTTCGTTATTGTTGATACAAAGAATTGTCTAGTTACAGTGTAAGCAACCAGTTGTCTAGCTAAGTCCATCACATCCTCCAATGAGTTTTCCTCATGAAAAATTCTAGCATACAAAAAATTATCTTGTGTTATACAGAATAACAACAAAGTTTCTATGAATGAAATTGTGTCCTCTGTCAATTATTTGTCTTGTAATATCTCTGCCTAACATTAGCTGAAGTCCTGAAAAGATCTTTCAGGGACTCTGGAAGAAGATGATGAAAAAGAAATATTTGTATAGCAAATAGAGGAGACAGTACAGATAACTTCTAACCAGTATATATAGAGACATTGTAGTTACTTTTTCTTCAGTTAGGAATTTAGTATTTAGTTTCTAATATATCCAAATTATAAATAACTCTTTTGGGAGTTAATTAGCTCCTCCTTCCCACTCCTACCTCCCACCCAGGGGAATTAAGGGTTAAGAATAGAAAAGGGAGGTAAAGCAGATGGCAGAAGAATAGAAGTCTTTGTGATGATGCCTTGGGGAAGGAAGGAAACATGGCAGGAAATAAATCTACCCCTTCAAATTGGATGTGCTGTCTATAGCAGGGAAGTTGCTGAGATGCATGTAAAACAGGTTGCTGCATGTGTTGACAAAAAGTTGTCATGGGAAGAACTAAAAAGAAGTTTCAGAAACTATGCAGCTACACTAGATGTTCATTATGAACAACCAAATAAATGTCTTTCAGTTCAGCTATTCAGGTATACTGGAACCAAGGTAGGAGTTGATAATTCTAAATTGTAGAATCAAATTGGCACAGGACATTGATCAGATGCTGAAATGCAAAATTCTCTTAGTTTACAGGCAATAAAGCAGAACAAATTTGTAAATACATCATGGAATCTATGGGGAAGGAGATCCAAAAGTTTCTTGTAAACAAGAGGTGGTGGTAGAAGTTAATACTGTAATTTATATAAAAGTAATTAATACTGTTAATAGGGTAATGTATAAGAGCAATTAATACTACTAATATGTGTTGAGTGTCATTGATATTACCTTTACCTACTATGTAGCTTTTATAGTTTTACTTTAATGAACATAAAATTTAGGGTTTTTTAACATTTCCTTCCAATTGTGATCTCCTTGACACTTCCTTTTCTATAAGATTTCTTAATATATCAATCTGCTTTCACCTTGTATGTAGATTTTCAAGAACTCTTATAGTTAGTACAGTATTCCATAAAGGAGAATTATACATGTCCTGTCCCAAGATTACCAGTAGGTACAAACTCAACCCCAATATTTACTTTCAATATCTGAATCAGTGATTTTTAAGTTATTTCATGATTCAATGGTAGATTACAAAATCAATGTAGCAGGTCACAACTACCATTTTATAAAATAAATAGAATTAGTAAGAGTAAAAAAAGTTTCAGAGTTCATTATGTATTGTCTTAGTTTGGGCTGCTATAACAAACTACCATAGACTGGGTGCTTTAAGCAAGCAAGAAACATTTTTCACATGTTTGAAGTCTGGGAAGTCAAAGATAAAGGTGCCAACAGATTCGGTGTCTGGTGAGGGCCCTCTTAGTTTGCAGATGGCTAACTTCTTACTGTGTCATCACAGCAAGTAGAGAGAGAGAGAGCACACAGAAGAGCAAGAGATCTAGCTCTCTGGTCTCTTCTTAAAAGGGCACTGATTCTATCATGAGGACTTCATAGCATCATCTAAACCTAATTACTTTCCTAATTAATTTCCCCCTTAATTGGGGGTTAGGGTTTCTGCATATGAATTTGGGAGAAGCATAAACTTGCAGTCTATAACATATATAATCTGGGTAAAGATTATTTAGTGTGACTTCAATTTCAGTTTTATACTCATGGATAAATATCTCTGAATCAAAGTGCATTTACATCATGATGTAAAATATATTTCTTATTTTGGTTGTGGTCAAAAAAGGTTGAGAAACACCTAAATGCAGTCACATCACTGTGCTGTACTGGCATAGTTGATATAGATTACTAATTCTTGATGCTGTTTTTCAGAATAAGGAATCAAAAGAAGAACAAGTGTAAGTATTTATTTAATTTTTAAATCTTTCCTAGTATTCTCAAAGTGTGTTTTGCCAGTATGACACAGCCTTGCCTTGGGAAATGTTCTGAAAGAAGAAAGTACAGTTACTTTTCTTAATAACTTGTCACTTAAGAGTAACAAAAAGTTAAATTATCATTTACTTTGGGAGAATAGAATCTCTCACCATTTTTCTATAAGGCTACTCAAGAGTCAAAGACTAATTTGGATCCAGCATAAAATCTTCTACAATATAGTCTAGATTGTGGTTAGCCAAATCTAAATATAAGTAAGAATTAACCTTAAAGAACGGATCAGTGTTTGTCCTAATGACCTCTTTTACCAAAGAGTTTGTTTTGTTTTGGTTTGTTTAATTAACGCATAGGTGATGGTGGTTTTTAATTCCAGTTGTTTACCGTGAATCTTGAACCAACTGGAAACCTTTTAATGTCTAAAGATCACTGTGTTATACAACTATGTGACTGATGACAGTGCAGTAGTGGATGGAAGTAAGGGAGATAGTAATGAAGAGGCTCATTATACCCAACAGAAAGTTTAATTGAAAGTTGGTAACTTTGGAGAACTCACTGTGAGGACATAAATTATTAAGATATCTTTAAAATGGTAGCAAGAACATATTTTAACTTGAAAGTCATCACTTGTAGTTGATATTTTCTCATTGATAATGGATGTGATCTACTTGCTAATAGTTCATCATCCAAGGATGAATTTTCACTTTCTCTGTCAAAGAGTTGAGCCACTAGAGTGATAGTTTTTTTGTTTGTTCTACTTTTTTCAAACCATGTCTAGAAGCCATAAAAATAACTTACTAAAGAATCATACAGTGCTATCCATCATTTTGCTTATTTTACCTATAGTGTAGGCACAAACTGAATGATCATCAGATCACCCAGGAAGCTTTGTTTTTGTGTGAGAATTTTCACATATACACAAAGGTAAAAATAATATATCACGTTAATATATGTACCTAATCATCCCAGTTCAACAATTACACTGTTTTTCCACATTTGCTTCACTTTTTTCCCTTAACATTTTGTTCTTTGTTGGTGTTTTCAGTCCCAAATATCATGTAATTTTAACTCTACATGCTTCAGTTTGCATCTCTTACTGATAAGAACATTTTCCTATATTATTACAGTGTCATTATTAAACTTTAAACATTTAGGAATAATCTTCTATAGCTTTTCAAAAATACAGATTCATCTATGTATTTACAGTTGTCAGGATACCTGGAAAAATATAATTTTAAAAAGCTCTTCAGGTAATTTGGAAAATTGGGTTTGGGAACCAGTGGTCTACACAAGCATTTGATTTCATTGAACTTTCCAAAATGTTTGAGTCATTCTAGAATACCTCAGTGATACCTAATGAGTGTTTTATAGTGTTTTACAAGTTACTCTACAAGCATGAGATGCCATGTTGTTTTCTAGGTCTCCGTGGCCTAAAAGAAGTAATAACATATCCTAGAGTTACCGATTTTCTATTCACTAATCACGTCATTTATATTGTGTTATAAGTAAAAGTACTATTTCTTGTTACCATTTAATGAGATTGGGAAGGAAATTTATAGCCACTCACTACACCAAGTTGAAAGGATAGTAGCATGCATTTACATTTTAGACATAGGTATAAAAATGAGTTAATTATCATTGCACTTACAGCATTTTCATTCTTTTTTTTTAGTGGTTTCTAGTTACTGAAATCCATGTTACCACTACAGTTTTTTTTTAAGTCCTGTTACCAAAGAATCTCCATTTTTAAATCTACTTTATGTTGATATTTGCAGCCCACTATTTAAATGTACACTGGACCTAAGCAATGAAATTGATTAAACCAACCTACTTTTCAAGAATGCTGTGATGATAAAATAATATAGCAGATGTAGAAATGCTTGTCAGTATTTCCCGAAGTATTCTTTCCCAAAGTAACTGATGTTAATAATTATAATTTGAAATATGAACTCTATGGTCTCATAATTCTTGAAAACACTGGGATGAACCGAATAGGTACCTTGATTGAGTGCTGTCTTATATATGATAAGTAAATTCATTATGAATCATCAAGAGAAATACACAGTATAAGCACGGTCTAAACTTGCTTTGGCCATGAACCCTCCTTTCTCATGAGACTAATATAATATTAATTAGGGAAACAATGGCTTAGATGAGAAACCCTATACACCATTATAAAATATTACATTGATTGTCATCACTGTAGCCCAAATATGGTAGGAAAGGAAGAGCCATTGAAGAAAGAGCAAGCACATCTACACCCAGTCAGTAAATTTATGAAAGATGATGCAAGTGATATTCAAGAGGATTCTGCAACAGAAGACAAGTTCTATAGTCTGGATGAATTACATATTCTGGACATGATAGAGCAGGTAAGCCTGACTGGAGAGGGTACAGATCTGCCTTCCTTCTTCTAGAAACCATCGTTAACCACTGTTAGCCTAGTGTTTTATGCTGTGCTTGTGAGGGGCAATAAAAAACAAGAAGGGAGGGTCAGAGGGATAGAGGGAAAAAGAGCCTTAGGAGCTGAAGCTTTTCACTTTGGCTCTGAAACCATTTCCTGGATTTAACTATTGGGCAGTGTTGATTATGAATGCATTCCTTGCAAAAAAAAACTTGGATTAATATTCATGAGAAAAATAGTTTTGTTTAAAAAAAGGTACTTGCATTTTTAAAAAATTAAACTGGTTATAGACATGAAATGTCTACAAAAATATTAACATACAACAGGTTTTTTCCCCCCTCTGGTTCCTTTCCTTGTAGCGGTCACTGCTGGGAATGACCTTCCTATATATGAAGGTACATGTGAACATGATTTAAGTGCTCAGCAGAACACTAAATCCGACAAAGCAAAAGACAGATTTTTTTTAGTCACTTGATTTAAATGAGAATTCTATACTAAGGTAATTTTATAACCTGTTCCATAGTACATAGGAATATTGATTGTCTAAGGGTACAGTTAGTAAAAATGATTCTCTGACTGATAGTACAACATTCATATAATTGTCATTATCTTCTTTTTCCCATTGCAATTAGAATATTAGAATATTAGTATATTTTATTTGAAATGACCTATTCTTAGCTTTGGATGTCAGACTAAAGTTTAAATATGAGGCCTTTGGTTTTCATTCAGTAGCTATGAGAACTCCAAAATATAATAAAAATGTCACACACATTTTGGAAAATGTTAATGCCCTCATATATTCAAAAAAACATTTAGCACATGCTTTTTGTCAGAGCTATGCTAAGACATGGTTCCTGTGATTGTAGTGTTTACAATCTGGTGGATAAGTTGAATATTAAACTAAGGTAGTACTGAGTAATAATTAAGTGTTTGGGAATAAAGACTGCCTGAGTTGGAATTCAGGCTTCTCTACTTTCTGTGTAACCTTGGATGAGGTACTTCACAGTTTTATCATCTCTAAAATGGGAGTAAGTGTCTACCTCAGATGATCTTTACAACAATAAAAGTTACCAAAAGTAACCAAAAAGTTACCAAAAAAAAAAAAAAACCTTAAAAATATGGTAAGCATGCAGATAATGTTATCCACTAGTAGCAGCAGTAGACGCATACCCATGGTACTATTTAGTGAATGCTGTAATTGGGGAGAGGTGGGTTTATCTGAACTAATCACAGAAGTGATGTTTGTATTGAGACATAAGCATGAGTAGGAGTTAGATGGCAACTTTAAATCTCCTTTAAAGTCTTAGAGCACTTTTTAGAGGAAAATAAGTCATGTGTATTCCATTTGCTCATTAGGGCTCAACCAGCAAAGTAACCACAGAATATGGAGAAACTGAGAAGGAGAAGCTTGCTCGGCAAAGGCAGCTTTATAAATTGCATTATCAGTGTGAAGTAAGTACTTTTGCCATTATATCTGAAGCAAGTCAGAGGTAGTTCAGTTGTTCAGTTCAATGGTAGTTTCTTTTTTTTTTTAAAGAACACATTTTCTTTTTTCTTTCAATATCTGGTGATTTGAACAGAATTAACTATGAAATAATTTTCATTTTCATCAGGATTTCAAAAGACAGTTGAAAACAGTGACTTTTCGGTGGCAAGAAAACCAAATGCAGATTAAGAAGAAAGACAAAATCATTTCATCTCTTAACCAACAAGTGGCTTTTGGAATCAATAAGGTTTCCAAGTAAGTGCAAATCTGTTGTTCACAGGTAATTCTGGATTTGCTCCGTAATGAATGCCATCTTTAAAAGATAATCCTTGTGTAGCCACTAGGTGGCATTGTGACTACACATTAAGAATAGCTGACTACAGCTCTGTACTTGCTTAAAAACCAACTATATATTTGTCTTGCCAGCTGGATTGAAAAATAAGCAACGGCTCACTCTGTATATCAAGCTTTACATGTATTGGCTGAACAAGTATAATTATAATAGAATTACATGAGAAAGATAATTAACTTTCAGATCATGATTCTAATTTGTAAAAATATGACCAATGATTTGCTGTTTCTTTATAGCATATGATGAATACATTCCTCAAAGACACTGTGAAATCACTTGAATCCTTTTTTATATTGGTCTCTCAGAGATTTTGTGTTCCAAGACCAAGAGATTGAAAATGAATCAAATTCCTGAAGATTGCTCCTTCCCAACAATCTCATTTCCCTTAACAATCTTTTTTATTTGTATGTACTTTTTTTTTAATTTTAATTTTTTTTTTAAATTTACATCCAAATTAGTTAGCATATAGTGCAACAATGATTTCAGGAGTAGATTCCTTAGTGTCCTTACCCATTTAGCCCATCCCCCCTCCCACACCCCCTAAAGTAACCCTCTGTTTGTTCGCCATATTTATGAGTCTCTTATGCTTTGTCCCCTCCCTGTTTTTGTATTCTTTTTGTTTCCCCTTCCCTTGTGTTCATCTGTTTTGTCTCTTAAAGTCCTCATATGAGTGAAGTCATATGATATTTGTCTTTCTCTGACTGACTGATTTCACTTAGCATAATACCCTCCAGTTCCATCCATGTAGTTGAAAATGGCAAGATTTCATTCTTTTTGATTGCTGAGTAATACTCCATTGTGTATATATAGCACATCTTCTTTATCCATTCATCCATCGATGGACATTTGGGCTCTTTCCATACTTTGGCTATTGTTGATAGTGTTGCTGTAAACATTGGGGTGCATGTGTTCCTTCGAAACAGCACACCTGTATCCCTTGGATAAATACCCAGTAGTGCAATTGCTGGGTTGTAGGGTAGTTCTATTTTTAGTTTTTTGAGGAACCTCCATACTGTTTTCCAGAGTGGCTGCACCAGCTTGCATTCCCATCCCTTAACAATCTTAAGTATTAAATATCTAAGACTTAAAAATTCTGACTTAATAGGAGAAAATGAGTGGCCTTGCTTTACTCTTTTTATACTAATCACTATATCCAACCAGTATCATTTGGAATAATAACATGATTTATAACACATTATTTTAATAAATAGTAATGCAAAAGATACCAGTTGTCCACGAAGTCTAATTTGAAATCCATTAGTTGCTAGAGCTAGTAGGGAGAATAGACAAGTTCTAGGGAATATCTTAGAGTAAGGAGTCTACAATACTAATTATGGAGTTGCAGAAATATTTGGCAGATTTAAGTCTTAAATTTTCTCCCACATATTATGTCATTCATCCTTGAAGGAATTTTTAGGAAGAACTGGATGCCTAGCATTGGCAACATAGTATCAGTTACAAACACTTTGTAACTTATCCCTGCTGGAGTTAGATCCTTCAAGTTTAAGGAGGTGAAGACCTAAGGTAGCTTGGACAAATCTAAACTGGCTACAGTCACTTAAGAACCCACACTTCAGGGTTCAAAACTTTGTATTTTAGCTTAGAAGGCAATGACCAATCCAGATATGTGTTATATAGTATCAGAGATCAGAAAAGTAATGTCATCCATGCAGATGAGCCATCTCTCTCCTTTAGCATCTGAGGATATCCTTCCTCAACTCTGATAGCTGACCCAGGTGCCCTTGTATGCTTGACCATTTTAGGGGATGCATATATCTTCATACAATGAACCCTCCATGTAGAATATTCAACATTTATCAAGGGCCTACTGTGTGAGAAGAATTCGGGAAGGCACATGTAGAAGATACCAACACATGTCAGACATTGCTAGCTAATGGAGAGTAGAGATTAATGTGAAGGGTTTAAAATTACTTATAACAGAGGGACTTCTAGTTCTACTAAGAAGTAGCTCTATTCCTTGCCATTCATCCTTTTTACTACTAAACTACCCAAG
Source organism: Panthera onca (assembly GCF_046562875.1). NCBI lineage: Eukaryota > Metazoa > Chordata > Mammalia > Carnivora > Felidae > Panthera > Panthera onca. Next base: position 55,527,045 of record NC_138347.1, read on the forward strand.
ATATAATACAACAAACAAGCATAGGAAGGTCTAAAAGGTAGAAGAAAGCAGACTGTCAAGAAGCTTTGGTACTTGAGGAATGATATGACATGAATTTTCCTTATTTCCTCCTGTATATCCTAGACAGAGTTTGCAGAAATCACCAACCTCGAATAGCCAATAGGCAGAGGTGGTGGGGGGAAGCCCAAGAAAAGCCTGTTTGCTCTAGCCAAAGGATCAAGAAAAGGAAAATACAACAACAGAAAACTTTTTTGGCACTATCCAACTTACTCTAGTCAAGCACCAATGGTCCCATACCACCCCTTGGAACCAGGTAGTGTGATAGCAGATAGCACAAACCAGATTTCTTTACTGAGGTAGTATCGCAGCTGGTCTTCCATTCCCCACGGGGCAGAAGTAGGTAGTGTTACAGTTCCTCTGCCAGGATAGTGTCAATGTGATCTAGCAGCAATCTAAGCCTCTGCCTCTACTCAGCATCAATGAAACTTAAGGTAATCTAACTTGGGACTACTCAATATGGGTTTTACTTCTACTCTCATGGGGAGCTGAGTTTCCACCCTTGGTGCTAGCTGGCACTCTATTCTCTCCCCTCACCCCAGGTGGTGCCAGAGGGGCCCAACAGGGAGCCCCTGCTCTCCATCCTGTAGAAACAAAGTGATATGAGTCATCCCTCTGCTTTCTCCTTCCTTAGTGTCAGTAGGGCCCAGCAGGAAGCTGATCTTATACCCTGCTGAGGCAAAGAGCAGAGTAAGTTGGTGCCTCCCTTTCATGGGAAATGTCATGGATTGAGGGGACTGAACTTCCACACCACCCATCTGCATCGAGGCAGTGTGTCAGTGTCCACAATTTTGGTGGGATGTTGTAAGTAGGGCCAGATGAGAAGCTAAACATACACACCCACTCAGCCCTCACAGTACACAGCAACAGGGGGTCTTCCTGCTAAAAAAAGATTAACTAGAATCCAGAGTCTCATAATACCCAGAATATCTAGGCTACAATAGAAAATCCTCATTATACCAAGAATGAGGACAATTAGAACATGAAAAAGAAAAGCTAGTCAACAAATGATAACATTAAGACGATTCAGATTTGAGAATTACCTGACAAAGATTTTAAAGTGACCATCATAACAATGCTTCAACAAGAAAATTGAAATCTCTTTAAACAGATGAGAACCTAGAAAGTCTTACAAAAAATATATAATAAAGGATGGAAATTATAAAACTAAAAAATACAATAACAAAACCTTGCTGGGGACACCTGGGTGGCTCAGTAGATAAGCTTCCGACTTTGGCTCAGGTCATGATCTCACTGTATGTGAGTTCGACCCCCGCGTTGGGCTCTGTGCTGACAGCTTAGAACCTGGAGCCTGCTTCAGATTCTCTGTCTCCCTCTCTCTCTGCCCCTCCCCTGTTCATGCTCTGTCTCTTTCTCTCTCTCAAAAGTAAATAAAGATCTAAAAAAAAATTAAAAAAAAAACCTTGCTGGATATAATCACTAGTAAAGATGACAGAGGATTGAACTGGTAAACTTGAGGAAATACAAAAGACATTACCCAATCTAACAGCATAGAGGAGATAAACTAGGGAAAAGATAAAAAGAGGACAGAGTCTCAGTGACTTGTGGGACAATAATAAAATAAGTTCTTGTCAGAATCTCAGAAGGAGAGAAGAGAGTGTGGCGGGGGGAAGGGAGAAGCATTAAAAGAAATGAGGTGAAATACCTAAATTTACAAATTCAAGAAGCTGAATGAACCCAAAGTAGTATAAACTGAAAGAAATCCATGCCAAGACACATCATAACTAAACTGCAAAAAAACTAAAGACAAAAATCTTGAAAGCAACCAGAGAAAACACACATGGGAACATTAATTCAAATGAATCAAATTTCTTATCTGAAACCATGGAGGCCAGAAGGAAGTGGTACATTATTTAAGTACTGGAAGAAAAAAAAAACTGAAAGAAAACAACTATCTTGAATCCTATATCCAGCAAAAATATCCTTTAGGATTGAAGGGAAATAAAGACAAGTCTCAAAGAAAAACTAGAAGAATCCATTGCTACTAAACCTATGATTAAGGAATAGCTAAAGGAAGGTGTATAATCATAAAGGAAATGATAATAGAAACTTAGAACTTCCAAAAGGAAAGAAGAACATCCAAGTGAGTAAAGGGAGGGGTAAATAATAAGAGTCCATCCTATTTTCATTAATTTTTTAAATCATATTTGATGTTTGAATCAAAAATTATAATACCATCTTAGGTGAAGTTTATGTAGAGGAAGTACAGCAATTATATTTTAAAACTGTAGAGTATAAAGAGACCTATATGAAAGTAAAGAAAATATCAATACCAGTAGATTACCATATACATATTGTAATACCAGGTGCAACCACTAAAGAAAGCTACAGAGATATATGTATTCAGATACACTATAAATAAGTCAAGATGGAATCCTAAAAAAAAAAAAAAAAATGTTAACCCACAAGAAGGTAAGAAAAAAGAAACAGGAAACAAACAAAAAATAATGGCAGACTTAAGCCCTAACATCACTGATTACCTTACATGTAAATGATCTAAATACATCAATTAAAAGACTATGGCAGAGTGTATTTTAAAAACAAAACTGTTGGCACAAAAACAGACACATAGACCAATGGAATAGAATAGAAACCCCAGAACTAGACCCACAAACGTATGGCCAACTCATCTTTGACAAAGCAGGAAAGAACATCCAATGGAAAAAAGACAGTCTCTTTAACAAATGGTGCTGGGAGAACTGGACAGCAACATGCAGAAGGTTGAAACTAGACCACTTTCTCACACCATTCACAAAAATAAACTCAAAATGGATAAAGGACCTGAATGTGAGACAGGAAACCATCAAAACCCTAGAGGAGAAAGCAGGAAAAGACCTCTCTGACCTCAGCCGTAGCAATCTCTTACTCGGCACATCCCCAAAGGCAAGGGAATTAAAAGCAAAAATGAATTACTGGGACCTTATGAAGATAAAAAGCTTCTGCACAGCAAAGGAAACAACCAACAAAACTAAAAGGCAACCAACGGAGTGGGAAAAGATATTTGCAAATGACATATCGGACAAAGGGCTAGTAACCAAAATCTGTAAAGAGCTCACCAAACTCCACACCCAAAAAACAAATAACCCAGTGAAGAAATGGGCAGAAAACAGGAATAGACACTTCTCTAAAGAAGACATCTGGATGGCCAACAGGCACATGAAAAGATGTTCAACATCGCTCCTTATCAGGAAAATACAAATCAAAACCACACTCAGATATCACCTCACACTGGTCAGAGTGGCCAAAATGAACAAATCAGGAGACTATAGATGCTGGAGAGGATGTGGAGAAACGGGAACCCTCTTGCACTGTTGGTGGGAATGCAAATTGGTGCAGCCACTCTGGAAAACAGTGTGGAGGTTCCTCAGAAAATTAAAAATAGACCTACCCTATGACCCAGCAATAGCACTGCTAGGAATTTACCCAAGGGATACAGGAGTACTGATGAATAGGGGCACTTGTACCCCAATGTTTATAGCAGCACTCTCAACAATAGCCAAATTATGGAAAGAGCCTAAATGTCCATCAACTGATGAATGGATGAAGAAATTAGGGTTTATATACACAATGGAGTACTACATGGCAATGAGAAAGAACGAAATATGGCCCTTTGTAGCAACGTGGATGGGACTGGAGAGTGTGATGCTAAGTGAAATAAGCCATACAGAGAAAGGTATCATATGTTTTCACTCTTATGTGGATCCTGAGAAACTTAAACAGAAACCCATGGGGGAGGGGAAGGAAAAAAAAAAGAGGTTAGAGTGGGAGAGAGCCAAAGCATAAGAGACTGTTAAAAACTGAGAACAAACTGAGGGTTGATGGCGGGTAGGAGGGAGGGGAGGGTGGGTGATGGGTATTGAGGAGGGGACCTTTTGGGATGAGCACTGGGTGTTGTATGGAAACCAATTTGACAATAAATTTCATATATTGAAAAAAAAATTAAAATAAAAAAAACTAATCCAACAATACATTGTTTACAAGAATCTTCAGTTTCAGCAACTGAAATAGATTGAGAATAAAAGGATGGTAAAATATATACAATGTAGGGGCGCCTGGGTGGCGCAGTCGGTTAAGCGTCCGACTTCAGCCAGGTCACGATCTCGCAGTCCGTGAGTTCGAGCCCCGCGTCAGGCTCTGGGCTGATGGCTCGGAGCCTGGAGCCTGTTTCCGATTCTGTGTCTCCCTCTCTCTCTGCCCCTCCCCCGTTCATGCTCTGTCTCTCTCTGTCCCAAAAAAAAATAAATAAAAAACGTTGAAAAAAAAATTTAAAAAAAAAATATATACAATGTAAACAATAAAAAAAGAAAGCAGGAATGGCTGTATTAATAGCAAAATGGACTTCAGAGCAAAGAAAGTTCTGGAGACAAAGAAGAACATTAAATAATGATGAAAGGATCAATCTGCCAAGAAGACATAACAACCTAAAGATGTATGTGCCAAACAACAGAGCCTCAAAATACATGAGGCAAAATTTGATAGAACTGTAAGGAGAAATAGAAAAACCTGCTATTAGAGTTGTTGATTTCAGCATCCTACTCTAAGCAATTTATAGAACAACTAGATAGAATCAGCAAAGATAAAGAATTTCTACAACCCAATCAACCAAATAGGATCTAATCAATATTTATAGGACACTTCACTAGACAATAGCAGAATACATATGTTTGCAAGTGGCCATAGGAAAATATACCATAATAGAACATATGCTGGCCCATAAAACCTCAAAAAATTTGAGAGAGTTGAAATCATGCAAATCATGCACTCAGATCAAAATGGAGTCAAACTAGAAATTAATAACAAATGCCCCTGTGCATCAGCACTCCTGTATCCCTTGGGTAAATTCCTAGCGGTGATATTGCTGGTTCATAGGGTAGATCTATTTTTAATTTTTTGAGGAACCTCCACACTGTTTTCCAGAAGGACTGCACCAGTTTGCATTCCCACCAACAGTGCAAGAGGGTTCCCGTTTCTCCACATCCTCTCCAGCATCTGTAGTCTCCTGATTTGTTCATTTTAGCTACTCTGACTGGCGTGAGGTGGTATCACAGTGTGGTTTTGATTTGTATTTCCCTGATGAGGAGTGATGTTGAGCATCTTTTCATGTGCCTGTTGGCCATCTGAATGTCTTCTTTACAGAAGTGTCTATTCATGTTTTCTGCCCATGTCTTCACTGGATTACTTGTTTTCCGGGTGTGGAGTTTGGTGAGTTCTTTATAGATTTTGGATACTAGGCCTTTGTCCGATATGTCATTTGCAAATATCTTTTCCCACTCCGTTGGTTGCCTTTTAGTTTTGTTGATTGCTGATGCATAGGGGCACTATAAACACCCCAATATTTATAGCAGCACTTTCAACAATAGCCAAATTATGGAAAGAACCTAAATGTCCATTAACTGATGAACGGATAAAGAAGATGTGGTTTATATACACAATGGAATACTACTTGGCAATGAGAAAGAATGAAATACGGCCTTTTGTAGCAACGTGGATGGAACTGCTGGAGACTGTTATGCTAAGTGAAATAAGTCATACAGAGAAAGACTGATACCGTATGTTTTCACTCTTATGTGGATCCTGAGAAACTTAACAGAAGACCATGGGGGAAGGGAAGGGAAAAAGAAAAGTTAGGGAGAAAGCCAAAGCATAAGAGACTCTTAAAAACTGAGAATAGGGGCACCTGGGTGGCTCATTCGGTTGGGCGTCCGACTTCAGCTCAGGTCACGATCTCGCGGTCCGTGAGTTCGAGCCCCGCGTCGGGCTCTGGGCTGATGGCTCAGAGCCTGGAGCCTGTTTCAGATTCTGTGTCTCCCTCTCTCTCTGCCCCTCCCCCGTTCATGCTCTGTCTCTGTCTCGAAAATAAATAAACGTTAAAAAAAATTTTTTTTAAATATAAAAAAAAAACTGAGAATAAACTGAGGGTTGATGGGGGGTGGGAAGGAGGGGAGGGTGGGTGATGGGCATTGAGGAGGGCACCTGTTGGGATGAGCACTGGGTGTTGTATGGAAATCAATTTGACAATAAATTTCATATTAAAAATATAAAGATAACAGGAAAATCTGCTGGAAACTACACAAAACACTTCTAATTAATCCGTGGGTCAAAAAAGAGTTCTTAAGGGAAATAAAAGTATGTTGAGCTGAATTAACATCAAAATACAATAGATCAAAATTTGTGGGAAACAGCTAAAGCAATTCTGGGAAGATTTATAGTACCAACTGTACACATTAGAAAAAAGGAAAAGTCTCAATCTAATCTAAGCTCCCTCCTGAAGAATCTGGAGGAAGGAAAGAAAAAAAAACCCAAAACAAGCAGATGAAATTAATAAATATTAGAAGTAATAAAATTGCAAACAGAAAAACAATAAAGAAAATTCATGAATTAAAAATCTGTTTCTCTGCAAATATCAAAACTGATAGACCTCTACCAAAACTGACAAAGAAAAGAAGACACATATCACCACCATCAGGAATGAAACCATGGTAACACTACAGACTCTGCAGACAGAATTACGCTGAGTGAAAAAGCAAATCCCCAAAGCTTATGTACTATTTGATTCCATTCCTATATCATTCTTGAAATGACAAAATTTCCAAATTAAAAATTTTTTAAATGTTTATTTTTTTATTTACCAAAAAAAATTTTTTTTAACATTTATTTATTTTTGAGAGACAAAGCATGACTAGGGGAGGGGTAGAGAGAGAGGGAGACACAGAATCAGAAGCAGTTTCCAGGCTTGGAGATGTCAGCACAGAGCCTGACTCAGGGCTCGAACCCACGAACCGTGAGATCATGACCTGAGCCAAAGTCAGACGCTTAACAAACTGAGCTACCCAGGCGCCCCTAAATGTTTATTTTTTTGAGAGAGAGCTAGCAAGCATGCGTGAGGGAAGGGCAGAGAGAGAGGAGACACAGAATCTGAAGTAGCCTCTAGGCTTTGAGCTGTCAGCACAGAGCCTGACGTGGGGCCAGGACTCACGAGGCATGAGATCATGACCTGAGTTGAACTCAGATGCTTAACTGACTGAGCTACCCAGGTACCCCTCAAAATTTTTGAAATGACACAATGATGAAAATGGAAAACATTAGTGATCCAAGGTTATAAGGAGGAAATGGGAATGGGAGCAAAATGAGGTTTGTGATAAAACTGTTCAGTGTCTTGACTGTATCACTATTCAGAATACTGGTTATTATACTGTAGTTCTTCAAGACATTAACATTTGAAGAACATGAGTAAAGGGTGCATGGGATCTCTCTCTATTATTTCTTGCACCTGTATATTAATCTATGATGATCTCAAAAGGCTTAATTTAAAAAAAAAAAAAGTACGGTTGACACTTGAACATGGATTTGAACTATGTGGGTCTGCTTGTATGCAAAATTTTTAAATATGGGACAGTACTATAAATGTATTTTGTCTTTATGATCTTAGTAACATTTTCTTTTTATTGTAAGAGTACAGTATATAATACATATAACATACAATATATGTATTAATTGACTATGTTATCAGTAAGGCTGGTCAGCAGTAAGCTATTAGTAAAGTTGTTGGGGAGTCAGAAGTTATATACACAGATTTTCAACTGCGTTTGTCAGGGATAGCTATCAGCATCCCTAACTCCTATGTTGTTCAAGGGCCAGCTGTACATGTAAATAACTGTCAAGTGGAGCTATACTTAGTAGGGATTTTGTAGGGTAAAAAGAGTACTTTTGATTGTTGTGATAAGGAAGAACTTCATTGAAGATAGTATTGAACCTCGACTACATAGAATGAGATGGGAGAAAACACAGGGCATGTAGGCTGAGCGGAAACATGAGCAAGCACAGTGTGTGTTCTCATATAGCTTTTAAGCCTTTGCTTTATTCACTTGAACATGTCCCAAAAGTATATGATAAATGTATAAGTATTTTTAAATTATAAAATGTTGATTTCTTTTACTTTAGAACATGATACTTATTAGAAAGCAAAGAAATCTTTTTTCTTTGGCCTAATTCAATGTCAGTCCTACACTAAATGTTTGGTAAATGTTTGTTGATGATAATTGCAGAATTAGCAGAAAGATTTATATAATAGCAACATATTTTGCACAAATTACAATAAGCACTTAATAAATGTTAAGTAACGCTGTCAGTAAAACCCATATAAGAAACATGATAGCCAGCCAGAGTAACTTGAGATCTGTCAGAAAAGAACATCTAATCCTGCTCTAATGTTATTCATGAGAAAATAGGACTAAGAAGTTATGACTGCTTGAACATAGATAGCTGTTTCCTATCCAAGCTGGATGATAGAAACTATGCCTACCTTATCCTCTATTATTTGAGAATCCAGGTCTTCTGAATTCCCCACCAAGCTCTGTCAACTCTTTATTGCCCTCTAAACTATAGTTAGGTAAAATATTGACAAAATGGAGGCGTACAAAGGAAAGGAGGATGTCAATTTAAAAAATCTTATTACCTCTTTTTCAACTCTCTACATACTCCTGCATACCTTGCTTGAGTAACAAAGCTTGTCTTTCTCATTCTTTACTTGAGAACATGATCTTTTTTGTATAGAAACAGACCTGATTTCTTTTCATTGCATTTTTAGTTCAATAGAACATTGATTATAAGTCTCTATAGCTTCTAACAAGCTTGGAGTAAAGGTGAGTGGGTAATCTCTGAAATTTAATAGTCAGCAATGCAACCAACATTTAAAGTCATTGTTTTAGGGCACCTGGGTGGCTCAGGCGGTTAAGCATCTGACTTCAGCTCAGGTCATGATCTCATGGTCTATGAGTTCTAGCCCTGTGTGGGGCTCTGTACTGAGAGCTCAGAGCCTGGAGCCTGCTTCGGATTCTGTGTTACTCTCTCCCTCTACTCCTCCCTGGCTCGTGCTGTCTCTTTCTCTCTCAAAAATAAATAAACGTTAAAATATATATTTAAAAATAATAAAAAAGTCATTGTTTTAAGGCTATCATTCCAATAATTTATATTAACCAGAATTCCTATGTATCTCAAGTGTCTCAACATATCAGAGACTTAACGAGAAATGGACTTTTGCTGTAAATGTCTTCATATTGTAGCAAATTAATGGGTTAGTGTAAAAACTTAGTTGTGAGGAGAAATACAGCAACAAAATGAAGGAGTATCAGAGATGGTTTGTGAACATACATCAACTAAAAAGTATTACTTTTCACTTCTCGTAGTAGCTTCTTGCATATTAATACTTAAGCTAACTGCAAATGATGTTTTCTGATTTATTTTTACCCAGTCTTCCCATGATTAGGTGATGTCGGTGACTCCCCTGTTATAATTTACTATTTTAATTAAAATTCTTATTTGCACACAGCCTCTTTATTTTTATATTTAATATCAGGTTTCTTTCAGACTTTAACCCTTTAATAGTTTGTATGAATTTGTATGACTTGACATAATAACTTTGTAATCAAGTTAAAGTTACCAGTTCTATCACGGGCCTAGAAAATTAAAACATACCATTGGTGTTTTCTAGTGGGTAAACTAAGGTACAAAGAGCTAAAGACATTTTTCTGAGTCTTTGAAGTGGGGGTACAATTCTCTTTAGCGCTATTCTAATTGATGGGGTTCGACCTTAGTACTTTCTTTGGGAAGTCAGTAAATCAGACATTGGAAGATAAATTGCAGAAGGTCTAGTTGTAGGAGTCTATTTTCAGGCTTAATATTTGTGGTTCAAAATGGTCATATTTAGTCCCTCCTCAGCTACAAGTAGAGCTGTTCTGACTGTATTAATGACAATTTCTAATATTTATGACTTACATTTTTTCTTAGATTACAGCGTCAGAGCCACGCTAAAGATAATGAAATTAAGAATCTTAAGGAGCAACTTTCCATGAAAAGGTACAAACTTGGTTGTTGATTTGGTTTAGTGTATGTGCATCTCTGAAACTCTTAGGTATTCCACTCAGCATGTTCTGGCCAGGGTAGCCGTATTAATTTATTATCCAAACTGGGGCACTTTAGAGCATAAAATTGAGCATTAGCATTATTAATAATTACACTGGGACAACAGTTATAAATTGGAAGTGCCCTAGGCAAATTGGGACATATATTTGCCTTAGTTCTGGCCCTAGAAAACTGCTGAGGGAGATTAGATGAGCAAAGTTGTAGTGCCGCAATAAGCTTGCCAGGGACTAGAGCTTATGTGTTCTTATCGCTTAATAGTGCTAGGTGTGACTGTTTTATGAAACTGGCTGAGTTTTATTCTCATTGACATATTTTTGCCTATAGGTAACTTTTTGGGAACTTAGATTCAGTAAACATAGCATAAAATTCACTGTGTTAAGTTATACAATTCATTGACTTTTAGGATGTTCACAGAGGTATACAACCATCACCTTTGTATGATTTCAGAACATTCTTATCCCCCTAAAGAAATTCTGGATACATTAGAAATCACTCCTCTTCCCCTCCCCCAGCTTCTGGCAGTCATTAATCTATCATTTGTTGCTCTGGATTTGCCTTATTCTGGACATTTCATATAATTGTATAATAAATACCCTCTTATGATTAACTTCTTTAACTTAATGTTCTCCAGGTTCATCCATATTGTAGCATGTTATCAGTACTCATTCCTTTTTATGGGTAAATAATATTCTATTGTAGGGATATACTAAAATTTGTTGACCTTTTCATCAGCAGATGAACATTTGTTTCCTTTTTTTCACTATTATGAATAATACTGTTATGAACATCTGTAAGTGAATTTTTGTATGAACATAAGGTTTTCAGTTCCCTTGGGTGTATACCTAAGAGTGGAATTGCCGAGACATGTAGTAAACTCTGGTTAAATTTTTGAGGAACTACCAAACTATTTTCCAAGTAACTGCACATTTTACAATCCCACCAGCAATGCATGTGGGTTCTGCTTTCTCCACATCCTCACAGATACTTGTTAGATTATCTGTCTTCATTTTACTCATTGTAGTGGATGTGAAGTAGTTGATCATGGTGGTTTTTTATTTGCATTTTCTTAATGATTAAATATGTTGAATATTTCTCATGTGCCTGTTGGCTATTTGTGTATCTACTTGGAGAAATGTCTATTCAAATCCTTAGGCCATTTTTTAAATTTTATTTATTTATTTATTTATTTATTTATTTATTATTTTTTAATATATGAAATTGTCAAATTGGCTTCCATACAACACCCAGTGCTCTTCCCAAAAGATGCCCTCTTCAATGCCCATCACCTCCCCACCCTCCCACCCCCCATCAACCCTCAGTTTGTTCTCAGTTTTTAAGAGTCTCTTATGCTTTGGCTCTCTCCCACTCTAACCTCTTTTTTTTTTTTCCCTTCCCCTCCCCCATGGGTTTCTGTTAAGTTTCTCAGGATCCACATAAGAGTGAAAACATATGGTATCTGTCTTTCTCTGTATGGCTTATTTCACTTAGCATCACACTCTCCAGTTCCATCCACGTTGCTACAAAAGGCCATATTTCATTCTTTCTCATTGCCACGTAGTATTCCATTGTGTATATAAACCCCAATTTCTTTATCCATTCATCATTTGATGGACATTTAGGCTCTTTCCATAATTTGGCTATTGTTGAAAGTGCTGCTATAAACATTGGGGTACAAGTGCCCCTATGCATTAAATTGGGTTGTCTTTTGTTGAGTTTTCAGAGTTCTACACATGTTCTGGATATAAGTCCTTAATCAGATACATGATTTGCAAATATTTTCTCCCATCCTGTGAGTTGTCTTTTTACGTTCTTGATAATGTGCTTTAAAACACAAAAGTTTTTAATTTTTTCTCTTGTTTTTGTAGGCAATTTTGTACAATATTCAATGGCATAATAATTCACTTTGGTTGAATTAATATATGTCCTTCAATATTTTTTTTCCCTGAAAACACTGTAGCCTTAGTGGTATTAACAATACAGTGTATTGTTTTATCAAGCTTCTCATTAATGTTTGTTAAGTATGCAAGTATCCAAGTGTTTCTAATAATTAAACAATGAGGATAGCCTTTGGAAACATCCCTATTACAAATTCCATTTGTTTCCTTTAAAGTCATAATTTAGTTTGTGTGCTCTAGAGTTTGGGGCTCAGGTGGGGCGCCTGGGTGGCTCAGTCGGTTGAGCGACTGACTTCGGCTCAGGTCATATCTCATGGTTTGTGAGTTTGAGCCCCGTGTCGGTATCTGTGCTGACAGCTCAGAGCCTAGAGCCTGCTTCTGATTCTGTGTCTCCCTCTCTCTGTGCCCCTCCCCCACTCATGCTCTGTCTCTCTCTTTCTCAGAAAGAAATAAACATTAAACAAAAATTTTAGAATTTGGGGCTCAGGTGTAGGAATCTGAAATGGGATGGGAAAAAGTCAAACCTTATAGGTAGTCTTTCTCCATAATGTCCTTCATAAATAATGTCCTCATCATCTCCCTCTCTCCCTCTCAAGCTGTAGGATTTGTTTTCATTCTAAGGTGTTGAATGTGAGCACTGAGGCAACCAGTACAATATTTTAATGCAGTGATGGCAGGGATAATAAAAACCTTTTGTAGTTGCTATTTGGGGATACAGAAAGGTTATAGAAACTTTATGTGAAATTTATAAATAATAATAGCTTACATTTATTTAGTACTTAATGTGTATTAAACACAAAATATTTTTATGTATGTTATCTGAATGAATTTTCACAACAGGTCTTTGAGGTAATTACTACAGTATTCTCCATTTTCACATGCAAACAAACTGAGGTATAGAGAAGTTAAGTAACTTGCCCAAGGTTTCACATTTATTAAGTTTCAGAAATCAGATTCATCGTCGGACAACTTTATTTCAGAGCCAAGTTTTATTTTTTTTATCATTAAAAAAAAGTTTTTAATGTTTATTTATTTTTAAGAGAGAGAGAGAGAGAAAGTGTGAGCAGAGGAATAGCAGAGAGAGAGGGAGACACAGAATCCGAAACAGGCTCCAGGCTTTGAACTGTCAGCACATAGCATGAACGGGGGCTCAAACCCACTAACCGCAAGATCATTACCGGAGCCAAAGTCGGATGCTTAACCAACTGAGCCACTCAGGTGCCTCTCAGAGCCAAGTTTTAAATCATAGCCCCTATATTGACAACTTTAAAACTTCTGCACTCTTAATAGTAAAGGATAACAGTAAGGGTTAAGTAAATGTCTTCTCTTGCTTTAAAAAAAAATTTTTTTTAACATTTACTTATTATGAGAGACACAGAGCATGTGCAGGGGAGGGGCAGAGAGAGAGGAAGACACAGAATCCGAGGCAGGCTCCAGGCTCTGAGTGGTCAGCACAGAGCCCGACGCAGGGCTTGAACTCACGACCCTTGAGATCATGACCTGAGCCGAAGGGCTCGAACTCACGAACCTTGAGATCATGACCCGAGCTGAAGTCAGACGCTTAACCACTGAGCCACCGAGGCGCCCCTCTTCTCTTAGTTTTATATGCTGTAAAAGTTTACAAGAAATTATTTCTTACTCATTGAATAGTTTTGTATCTTTCTCCCTCCTGAATAAGGTAGAAAAGTCTATCCTTGCTGCAGTGTTGTTAATTCTTTAATGGTCATATATTTCAGATCTCAGTGGGAAATGGAGAAGCATAATCTGGAAAGCACAATTAAAACATACTTAAACAAACTGAATGCAGAAACTAGCAGAGCTTTAACAGCTGAGGTAATACATAAATACATAAATACATAAATAAGGAGAGAGAGAGAGATGGGGTTGGGGAGGGAAGTTTTCCTTGTATACTAGTATACTAAAGAATTGAAAAAAAAAACCTTATTTCTGAATAAACAAATAAGTCATCTTAGGACCAGCCAGAAAACATAACTCCAACTTTTGTGCTCTTTGACTCATTGCAATTTTATACATGATTACTTCATTGTTGATGACTTTATGTTGTTTTCCTCCCCCAGATGACTTCAGAAGATTGGTCTGCTTCAGTATATATAGGAAATACACACATTTTGGGAAAATTCTCATGAAGCCAGGTCACTAAGCCAAGTTTATAAGAATAACATTTTACTGCTGCTGGAGATAATATCTCCTTTCTTTGTTAGCTCCTATGTAGATCTTCCCAAAACACATATACATCATACACTCCCAATTTCAAAACCAACTTACCTTCTAGACCCCCAGAATGTCACTCACAGTTTGTTCTAAGTTAACTTAGAACACCACAACTAGGGTCTCTTCTAAAAGATATGTGATTGATTATCTGTATGGATGTAATTTTTATTTATAGATATTCAAACTTGATATAAAATGTTTTATATCAAACGCTCTAAAAATTTTTAGAGAGTTCACTAACATTAAAAGGATTATATATCTTCCTACCTCTGTCATGGGTGAGCTCTATTCTTTAGCAGAATAATTGGGAATCTGGAGGTCAACAATCAAGGAATGATACCTGAACCAAAAATAATCTGGAGAGTAAAATGCTAGCTATAACTGAAAAACCAAACCCTCAGATTACTTTAAGAGCTCAAGTTTGTATATTTTGTTTCTCACTACTTTTACTCAGAAAGTTTCTTTCTGCTTGCATGATTAATTTTATAAACCCTTAATGCTGTCCAAGAATATAATCTACTTTCAGTGAATATTGAGAGATTACTGAGAAAAAACAGAGGCCAAGTAACCATGCAACAATAATGGTGCCGAAGGAATTCCTGCTGTGGGGGAGACATTGGACCCATTGACCTCCCAAAGTCCATTTGGACTGCATGCTCCTCCTGTGTGGTCTTATTATTTTCTGATCCCTTCCTCAATTAACAAAACAAAACAAATAGCAGGATTCTTTTGAGTTTTCTTAAACTTTGCTGCATAGTAGAGTTACCTGAGAACTTTAAAAAATCCTAGCACTCAGGCTCTACCTGGTATCAATTAAATTAGAATTTCTGGGACCAAGGCACCATTTTTTTTTTAAAGTTTCTCAGATGACACCAGGGTATGTTCAAGCTTGAAAAACTAATGTTCTGGAATGGTTACCAACTCAGTAACCATTGACTAAAAAAGTTAGAGTTGCAGAATTAGAGTTTTTCTAATGTATTATGGATGGTCAAGAGGCTCAGGTGCTGGAAGAGATTGAAAAATAGCTTCACCTTTACTAGAAGTGATTTAGAAAACAACGTGTTCATTTACAAGGACACCTTCAACTTCTTTGTCTTTCTCTCAAAAATCTGTAGGTGTACTTCTTACAGTGTCGTAGAGATTTTGGTCTGCTCCACCTAGAGCAGACTGAAAAGGAATGCCTCAGTCAGCTTGCCAGGGTGACTCACATGGCGGCAAGGTAACATTTTACTCTTCCTTAATGCTTCTTTATCTCAGAGATACTAACAAGAGGCTTTGAGGTCAAACATAATCTGTGTTTTACATGTAAGACACCAGAGTCTTTGGAGTAAACAAACCCTTATTTTTTTTAAACCTCAAAATTCATTTAGTCACTTTGATACTTTTGCTTGGTTGCTTTTCCCGAAGCACTGAGAAATCTGAGCACAGTAATAGCTGTGGACAAATTTTTCCCTTCCCCTGAAGTGAAGTAGATGAAAAATCTCAGAAACATGCATCCAGACTAGATATTTACAAAACGGGGTGGATTCTAAGTGGAAAACCTTTTTTCTAATAGATTTCTCTTCTAATGCTTGATTTTATATACTTTTGGAATACATTGAGGGAAAGATCAGTATTAACACCTGAAATCCTAAGTTAAAGCCAATTTCTTGCTGTGTGATAATAAGTGATTTTTTAAATTTGGGGCAGGTTGCATGAGACTGTCCTTAAATTTATAATTTTATGGAGTATACCTTCATGCTTAAAGAATTAACTAAATTAGAATTTCTGGGACCAAGGCATCATTATTTTTTTAATGATGATCATTTTAATGATCATCATTATTCTCCAATTCTAAAGAATCAGAATCTCTGATGTTTAGCAAGATTCCCAGGATATACTGATGTGCATTCGGGTCCGGGAAGCACTGTTGTAAGTGATCAGTCTATCTTTGCTTGCTAGAGGGAGAAGGGGCACTCTATAAACTAAAATATTATCAAGCCTCTTTGTATAAGATGATCTCAGTGATAACTTATTCTGCTTTTAAAACTGGTGTGCTGGGTGACACTGGGGTGGGGATATTTTAATAGAGCCTTTTGAAAGGCCTCATGAAATCTCTTCTAGAGATGGCAGACCTTCCACACCTCAAAGCTGTTCCTACTTAAGTCATCTGGTGGGCATGTTTGGCAGAGCTGCTGTGTTTGTGTAGTTTATGCACTGCATCGAGGCAGCAGTCTAATTCATCCTCACAGAAGAGGTAGTTCTTTCTGATTTGCCCTCCCATAAGGGTATCTTTTAGGAATTTGCACAAGAGCTGATAGGACACATATGGCCCTGGGATGTCAGGGCTACTGTGAAGATAGTCTAAAACCTGCTTCCAAGAGGACTCAGCATCTGGAAGGATGCTCTTGCTTTTGATGGCTAGGGCATTTCCCTGTTTGGCCTTCTCTGCTTCCTTACTTCAACAGAGGGATTCCTGCGTAAAGATTTCATATGTCCTAAAAAATATTGCCACGATAGAAAAACACTTGGTGTTGTGGAAGCAGAAGTTGTATTTGCTCTTGAAAAAGAAAATATATTCCCCGTCTTTGTTTTATTTTTAATAACCAAACCCTTCCATACAACTTTGTGCCCATTTGAGGTAATTGTTGGTGTCGGAGGTAATTTTGTTGCTGTTTTATGTTATTTACATACATGCTAAAGAATATAATGGAAATTTTTAGAGACCTATGTGGTATATAAAAAGAAAGAATTTTCTCTTGTGTCTCCTTTCCTACATCAGTAACCTGGAATCACTTCAATTAAAGGCTGCAGTAGAGAGTTGGAATGCCATTGTAACAGACGTTAGAAATAAGATTGCATTCCTCAGGGTAAGTGCTGAAGTATCTTTAGAGTAAATTGAATGTTGTAGGAGGTATATACATAAAGAAAACATGTAACATTAACAACAATTACTGGAGAAATTTAAGGAAGAACATGTTTTTTTTCAGTTATTACAATTTATGCCTTTTTAAGGTTTAAGATCGATATTTCCATGTAGTTGATTGTAGACAGAATCGTAGGCTAATACATGTGGGTTTTTCAGGTCTTTCAAGTCCTTCGTACAATAAAGGAACTCAAAAATTGTGCTTCACACCTAATTTTCCTAGAATTCCAAAGCTGATTCTGCTCTAATCAAAAATAATTGTCATAACTTGGTCTGAGTAATTCTGTGTTTATATAATTAAAAGGACAATCAAGCAGACCTGTCTTGGTTTTCAGTCTTAGATTTTATGTTCTTATTCCATAATGCGAAATATTTATTCATTATTTAATAGAATTAGGACTATGCTTAACGTAATCTAAAGAGGTAACCTACTGAATATTTAATAATTTCTTCATTTGGCCTTAGGATATTTTTGTATTTATATCTTCAGGTAAATATATAATGTTCAGTGTTTTGTGATTTCACAACACTGCTAGCAAAACAATGACATTTAATTGTGACAACTGCCTCAGAGCATTACCTATTTGTCCAGCTTTTCCGGTGGCCGTCTTGACTGTTTCTTTCCAAGACTCTTGTTATGAGGTCTTCAGTGATGCTTAGCATTTCTGTTGGGTTTACTCACTGGCCTCACAAGAGCAGCTACATCTTTGTCTTCTTTCATGCACAGGTCTTCTGTGTGAAGTTTCTAATGTTTTATTTCTTTTCTGGTCTCTGTGGGTTGTTTACAAAATAATACTGTGAAGTAACAATGCCAAAAACTTTTGAGAGTATGTAGTTAAGCTTCAGAGATTGGAGTCTTAGTTTTGGCAAAATCCATGACGATAAAACAAAGGTATATATAATACTAGAGAAAACTAGAGGTATAACTCTGAGATAAACAAAATGTGGATATTTAATGAGTATTCCATAAAATTTCTCCTCCAGTTTTTAAAGTGAACATTTGCCAAGTAGCTCAACTCTTCGTTACAAATACTGTTTTCCCATATTTATCAGCCCGATATTACTTACAGCTTCTTAAATCTTTAGACACTATTCACTTTATATCAGTGATTCCCATTTTGGGGCTGAAAGTTATGGAAATACTGAAGAATTATCATAGGATCTGTGAATTATGTGTCTTTGTATCTTGCCAGTACATTTGGGGATAGTGTGTTATAGAATTACTTTATGTCAAAAATCGTTTTTATGTTATTTCTGACATAATTGGTTGAGAATCACTGTTGTGTGTTTTATTATTCAAAACTGCATCGAGTATTCCCATATGCTATTTCTTTGAGGTTTATTTTGCGCTAAAATATTGTTTCTCTTGTTCTACTAGACACAGTACAATGAACAAATTAACAAGGTGAAGCAAGGGTTTGCCTTGAGTACCCTACCTCCAATCCAGCTTCCTCCACCACCACCTAATCCTGACATACTGGTAAGAAATGGGACATTTTGAAAAATTGCCATCTTCATCTTGATGAAGTGCTAAGGGCTATATGTTTAATGTGTGTTCAAACTAGAATAGGCACATACTGTGCATATTGTTTGTAATTATGTCTATTCCTGCTATATTATTTCCAGATGATATAACTAGTTGACTGGCTTAGCCACGCCAATACATAGGTGTATCACTGGATTTTAGTGATGTATTTGGTAGCTAAAGAGGTAATGTATTCTCATTCATCCTGTCAATCTCACCTGTAAGGTAAGAAAAAACTGATGGATGGGCAGAATTCCCAATGCTCTCAGGTTACCCCTAGATGACTAAACCATCTCAGTATAGTACCCTAGCAGTTTAGACTTCACCCCTCCACTTCTACTTTGAACATTCTGTTCCTTAACTTTTATCCCTATTCTACCTTTAGTAGCTTCCATTTATGCCCCTTTCCTGCTTATTGCTGGGAATCAGTGAGTCTCAATCAGCTTTCTCTCTGTTGGACTATTTATATTATCCTTCTGGGAAACATAGTACCTTAACCCAATAAATTCACACAGCTTTTCAAAAGACCTTTCAGGAAAGAACCATTAGGTGATCATTTTTATTATCAAAACACATCTGGGAATAGGAAAAGGAGTAAGGTGTGAGATATTTAGTGGCCAGTCACTTTCAACCCCAGCACTTCTGCTTGTAGTAGAACTTTGAAAATGTTATTTCTGTAAATAGTTGAGTGTATCAGAGAACTTGAAAATTATGTGAATTGTGTGGAGTTACACTGTGTTTCAAAAGCAGAATCCAAAGCTAAAAGCATTATATGGTGTACACCATGGTCTTTAGAATGCAGTATTGCCTTTTATATTTTTAGTTCAGTTTTTATAGGAGCACTACATTATGAACATTATTATTCTAGGCTTGGAACTTCATCATACTCAATTACCCCGATAAGAAATATTATATGCAAATGATGGAGAAATCCAAAGAGTCCTTGTAGTTCTACAGGAAGTAGCACATATGCTTGTATGATTTCTAGAAACTGCTTTCTGCCCATTTTCAAACTACCACCTATAGGTTGTAGTTAAACTCTCCGATAACTCTAAATATAAAATGGCTCCAGAGACTCTGAAGCCACATACAGAGTTTTCTTTGAAGTTTCTTGAAACCAGATCAGCACAAGCTGTCTGATACCAGTGATAACTCCATAGCTGACATATGTAGTTAAACTTTGACCTCTAGATCCTCATCACTTTGAAGGCTTTCTTATGTCTGATGGGGCTTAACCCAGGTTTAGTCAAGGGAAAACCCCACTGGCAGTTAAGCTCTGTGCGTCCTTCTGCTAACATCTGAGAGGTACATGTGTATCTTTTGTGCTTCCTAACTAGCATCACCGCTGTGTTTGATCAAAACTAACAGTTGTGTTCAAGTGCAAGCATCAGCGACCACTAAACATTAGTGGAACAGTTTGAGAGTGCAAATGCTAGAAATGTAACGATGCTATTTGCCGTAAGTTAAGATTATTCAATGGAAACATACTAGAGATCTGGGTTTAAGTCCTAACTCTCTGAATAACTATGTTATTCTTGGAAAAATCAGCTATGCTGGACTTTGTTTTTTCCATGTATAACACCAGGAAATTATACTAGATGACCTGGTTACTAAAATACATCTATGGGTATGTATGTAAGTGATGAATCACTAGATTATATTCCTTAAACTAATATCACACTATATGTTAACTAGAATTTAAATAAAAACTTGAAATATACATACATACATACATACATACATACATACAAAGAGTTCATCTATCTCTGAGATCCTAGTATTATAAAGAATAGTCAACAGGCTTTAAATGTATAGTAGTCTAACCTGAAAAATCTGAAATAAGGGGTACTCTTCCCAGTTTAACCCAGTATTTTTTATATGTTTTTATTATATCTTGGGTTTTGTACCCTGGCTATCTAATTCTCCCAAGTAGTATTAGGTAGTGTCTGTCTGCAAAGAGAGCAGGAATACTGACTCATACCCACCATCCGTTCATTCTTTAAAAACTTTACATTATGAAAATTGAAACACAAAAATAGAATAGTATAATGAACCTCTGTGAACTGAGAGAGCCAACATTTTGTTAATCTTGTTTCATGTCATCCTCTTCTTCCTACTGGGATATTTTAAAGTACATATCATATAATCTCATCCATGTATACTTCATCCTAAAAGATGAGGATATTATTATTATTGGATATAATGATAACACCATTTTTTTACCTAAGAAAATTAAAAATTTTAATATCTAAAATCCAGTTAAAATTTATATTTCCCAATTGCCTTAAAAATGTCTTTTTCTTACCTAATTTGCAATATTTCCAATTTGATTATAATTACTCTTTTAATAACTTATTTTTAAAAACAATTCAAATAAAGTTTAAACTTCTCATGTGGCTCATTGTTCTTTAAATCTCTAGCAGCTACCCTCCCCCCTCTCTTTTACTCATGTCATTTATTTGTTAAAAAAGTTCAAATTCCCACATTATTGATTTAATTGATTGCATCCTTGTGATGTCATTGTACATGTTCTGTTTTCTATAAACTGTTGATTAGATCTAGACGGTTGCTTAAAATCAGGTTCAGTATTTTTAGCAAGAGTACCTTATAGACAATGATATACACAATGTCTTTCCTTTAGTGCTATTAAATAAGAATCCGGTGTAAACCTCATGTATTCATTTTATTGTTCCCTATTAATCTATGATCTGTGTTGATGTTCATTTTTTTTTCCAATTCAAAAAATATTTGAATTTCTGTTTATGCCAGTGCTAGACTTGGCACATAGTAGAAACTTAATCTGTCCTCTTCTGTAGTCTAGTCAGTAAGGTATCCATCCCATTGCTAGATGCTAAGAAGGGCTAGCTTTCCACAGCCCCCTGGAAGGTGCAGTAACACCTATAAGCGTGTCTACAAGTCATTGTAAGGGGGTTTATGCCCCAGGCTCACTGCACTTCAGCTTTCTGCTCTCATTGGAGCTAACCATAAAGTCAAAATCCATCAGGTGATACAAGTTCCCTGCAATGCGTAACCAAGGAAAGTAATATTTTCTATAGTCAGCTTTGGTCCTTTATAATTTCTGAGTATCAGTATTATTCATCAATGTGGACAGTACTCATTGAGGAGCCTCTTAGCATAGTCCTATGTTATTATAGTTGGGAGGGAACTTTAAAAATTACTTAACCTAATAACCCTCTGCTTTATAGATTAGTAACTTGGCATCCCTGGTTACCCAGCCAGGTAGAAAGAGAGACTAGAACTCACTTCTCTTCTCTCTCTGCTCTTTTGTATATTCACTACCCTTAGCTTTTCCAAAAATGCGTACATTTAACTGTTATGACAACACCAATTCTAATGCTAGTGCTTTGTATCTAGATTTCAAATTGTTTTCCCCCAAACATTGCTCTATGAATTTAGATCATTGCCTATTTAATATATAAATGTATTGGGTTTTTGTTTTTTTTAACCTTTTCTATTTTAGATGCAGCAGTTCTTGGGAAGACCTCTTATGAAAGAATCTTTCTTTAGACCCATACTCACTGTTCCTCAGATGCCTGCTGTTTGCCCTGGAGTCATCTCTGCACCTGGCCAACCTAGAGCTCCGCTGGTACAGATCCCTTTTTGGTGGAATAGTTGTTATCACCACAGTAGACTTCGTGAATGAATGTGTTCTGTTTATTTGATAGGTGGTGATGGTGGTGGTAGTAGTGGAGGGGAGGATAGCTGAATGACAGGTGAATGAATAGTTCCATTTGAAGTGTTGTGCTAAGAGCATTCCATATATTATTTTGTTAGCTGATACTGGTTTAGCTTCTGGAGACAAAGATAAATACCTTTTTATAGTAGACAGTCCTTATAGGATTTTATAGTTTTGCTTCTATAATAGCAACAATATAGGGTAGATTAATATTTTTAATAGATAATTTATATTTAGCATGTTTGATGGGTAATTAGAAAGCAAAGAAGCCAATTCATAACAAAGTTATGCCACAAAGCTAAAGAAAAACTTTATTTACACAAACATACACACACATATGTATAGTAGCACACAAACAGAATATAATTTGCATCACCTTGGAATATACTATAAAGTGATGAATCGTCCTCCTAGCTACAACTAGCCAGATAAGCCTTATCCAAACCTGAAGAGGCAATAGAGAAAATTTAAATGACCAGGATTATTAGTTGTAATCTTGGCAAAGGTAAATGTTTTTTAATAAAAAAAAATCTTGTCCCAGAAGATTGATGTTAATTAACTAAGGAAAATTCTCTAATCTTGACTTTCCATAAGCACATTCTTATCAGTTTTTTATACCTATAAATAGTCTCCCTTTGAAATATATAGTCAGATGGACTCTTTATTTTTGCAGAGGCTGACTCTGCTAATAAATATGTACATAGACCTTAACATGTTAACTGAGTACCACATCTCTTTATTCCCCATGATATCACAGTGTTGTTCATGTGGTTTGCTCCCCCATCATTATATTAAAGATAGTTTTGTGTGTGTGTACATACACACACACACACACACACACACACACACACCCTTATTGAAAACTTTGAAGTACCTCAACCTAATAAGATTATTTTCTGATTCCTGGGGAAAAGGTTGACACTAAGGCAAACCCAGATGTCTGGGCAGTTTTCTCCTCTAAGTAGGCTTTGTAGGAGTTACTTCAGTAGCTGTTAGTAATTGCTAATCTTTCATGAGTAATCTTATATTTGAAAATAACCTGTAAAGCCTTAGGTAAAAGTTGTCATGTTTATAATTATCCTAGTAATCAGCTAAAAGTGTTCACTTCCTGATATTAATTAGAATCTTAAAGTTTCTAAGAAGAAATGCCATAACATATGGCAAAACTGATGGTTTCATGGCTCAGAGGTGTCACTACAACTTGCATACCACCTTTGTCTGTAACATTCATGAGACATGGGGCAGACATTCTAGTAGTGGTCTCATCTTTATTTCTTTGAAAATTCAACTATAGCATAAACTACTTTTATAATTAGAAAAATCATAAAAAATGGAAATGCAAGCTAGTGCAGCCACTCTGGAAAACAGTATGCAGGTTCCTCAAAAAACTAAAAATAGAACTACCCTATGACCCACTAATTGCACTACTAGGCATTTATCCACGGGATACAGGTGTGCTGTTTTGAAGGGACACATGCACCCCCATGTTTATAGCAGCACTATCAACAATAGACAAAGTATGGAAAGAGCCCAAATGTCCATCGATGGATGAATGGATAAAGAAGATGTGGGGTGTGTGTGTGTGTATACACACACACACACACACACACACACACACACAATGGAGTATTACTCAGCAATCAAAAAGAATGAAATCTTGCCATTTGCAACTATGTGGATGGAACTGGAAGGTATTATGCTCAGTGAAATTAGAGAAAGACAAATATCATATGACTTCACTCATATGAGGACTTTAAGAGACAAAACAGATGAACATAAGGGAACAAAAAGAATATAAAAGCAGGGAGGGACAAAGCATAAGAGACTCATAAATATGGAGAACAAACAGAGGGTTACTGCAGGGGGTGTGGGAGGGGGGGATGGGCTAAATGGGTAAGGGGCACTAAGGAATCTACTCCTGAAATCATTGTTGTACTATATGCTAACTAATTTGGATGTAAGTAAAAAAAAATTTTTTTTAAATCATAAAGCAAATAACAGAAATATACAAAGTAGAAAGTAAAATTATTTTGCAGTTAAATCCTAGGAAATAATCAGTTTACAGATTGTTTATAACTTGAGCCCTTTTCTATGCATATGTATTTTTTTAATTTAATATAAAAATGAGCCCTACCATAAATACTATACCACAGACTTTTTAAAAAAATGAAACATAATGGGGCACTTGGGTGGCTTAGTTGGTTAAGTGTCCGACTCTTGATTTCGGCTCGGGTCATGATCTCACAATTGTGAGATCGAGCCCTGCATCAGACTCCGCACTGGGCATGGAGTCTGCTTAGGATTCTTTCTCTCTCCCTCTTCCTCTCCCCTGCTCATGCATGCATGTGCATGTTCCCCCTCTCTCTCAAAAAAACCAAAACCAAATGAAACAAAACAAAAACCTTTCATGGGCATGTCTTCTTCTCAGATATATAGATATGTTTCTAAGGACCTGATTAAATATGCTATAATTCACTCATTCCCCTGTTAGCACACTAGTTGTTTCTTTACTATTCTAAAATACAGCAGTAAATACTCTGTATTTCTGTAATTTCTTCAATTACGGAGACACACATGTCTCCTTTTCAAAATAAGGGTAATTAAAAACAAGAAGTATTATCGTGCTAGTTAAATTTTTTAAAAAATTCTAAAAAGGGAATGTATAGGTCGATATTCTTCCTCTTCATTCTACCCATTTTCTGAGGTATGGAAATACCATGTTGTCATGGAATGTTACTTCCTAATAACTAAAGCTGATGGGTTATAACTCTGTGTTCCTTTCAGATGACTGGTATAGCCTGGACTGTACCGGCGCCTGTGGGAGACGCTGGGCCTCCTCCCAGTGCAGGTCTGGGAAGTGACCCCCCCATGATGAATTGGGAGAGGATTATAGACAGGCTGAAAACTGCTTTTCCACAACAAACCAGGTACCTTAATTTTTATTTAGTTGTGAGTACAGATCATACTCTACGTTTTCCACCACCATAATTAGGGGAATGAAACAAACATACACACAAATATATTTCTTTTCCATTGCCTTGGTAAGGAAAATGAAATTTAAAGGGATAGTGTTCAATATAAATGCTAAGCCTCTTCACTAAATATATTAGTCTTAAATTATGACAGAATAGATTTTTAAATTTAGGTTTGCTCATTTACTAAAAAGTATAACTAGTCATAAGCCTATCCAATTTTAATGCCACCAGTTACAATAATTAATAACCTCTTTCCAAAATGAATTTTGATTGTATGCTTATATATAAGCCCAAACATCAGGTTTTACTTTCCTATTTCCTTAATTTTATTTAGGGCTCTTAGTTTTTGTTAGGGAACACAGTTAAATGCAAGAAATAATTATTTTGCTGTGGTTTTCACAGTTCTGACTTTAGCAGAAAGATATTTTTCTTCTCCAGAAATGAAGTTTTTTATCCTTTTGTATTTAAGGAAATAATTCCAGTTTTTAACCAGTATTTTCATTTGAAGGCTAACACTTTTATTTAATGAACATATTGTTATGCTTCAGGATTATGGTTTTCTAAATATAGTGAACAGACAATGAAAATAGAACTGTAATACAGTTATAAGTATATGTACATATAAAATGTA
Source organism: Panthera onca (assembly GCF_046562875.1). Classification (NCBI taxonomy): domain Eukaryota; kingdom Metazoa; phylum Chordata; class Mammalia; order Carnivora; family Felidae; genus Panthera; species Panthera onca. The sequence goes on from NC_138347.1 coordinate 55,552,904, forward strand.
TAAAATGAATAGTAATCCAAGGTAGTTTACCAGGCTGATGACCTGACACTTCATTTGGGAAAGAAAATATTTCATCCTATTCTATCCTACCAAAAATGTATACAGACTTTGAGTCAATGGAATATGGGATTTGAAAAGGAATGTATTGATTGTGTGATAAAGAAACCTACATTATTTTAATGTGTCTTCTAGCTTCTCTGTTCAGTTTTAATTTTGTAAAACTCAGAAACAAAACAAAGATTAAATATTAACACAGAAAAGAGACCTATAGTAACCCAAGTTAAAAGGAGTACTTTAGTCCTGAGTAAGAACAGTTAGAGACATGATATAAAGAGCTTAGTACATAAGTAAGTAGATAACAACCTCAATTTTCATACAGTAAGTTTTCAAAAACAGTTAAAGTTCTTTTTTGGAAAGAATAAATATTAAATAAACTTGAGTTTTCATTTTGGTTTAAGATAAATTTAGGTAGACTTTAGATCAGAGACCTAAAGGGCCACATCTCTATTCTACATACCCATCATACGATAGGATTTTGTAACTTGTATGGAGGGCATGCCCTCAAGGCAGTAGGAAAAATCACCACTGCTCTTTATTTGACCTCTTCCAGAAAGGAGCTTACGGATTTCTTACGGAAATTGAAGGACATTCATGGGAAATCCTTATCTGGACTGACATTTGATGAAATTGTGTACAAGATTTCCCAATTTATTGACCCCAAGAGATCACAGGTAAAAAACAAAAACAAAAACAAACCTGTATCAGGTAGTTAGCAGTCTTAATTATCTTCATGTCTGTTCCAATAACCTGTAATCACATTAAGCATCTATTAAAAATTGAACTTCAACTTAAATGGTATAGGAAGTCTTTTTGAAATACTACCTGATCATTCTCGAATAAAAATGATCCTCTTGGAATTGATTCTAGGTTACTTTGACTCTAAAGGAAGACATTATTTCTAATTTTTGTAAAGACTTGTTTTAATTAAAAGGGCATATAGAGTTGTTTTTAACTTGGCTTTGAGTATACAAGTAATATTACTAACATTTTATTTCAGGATTTTTCACAAATCTAATTGACCTTTATCCTTTTGCTAATTCTCACTGTACCCTATTTTCTATGCTATCCTACCAATTCTTCCTGTTTTTGAACACTTCTGAAAAAAAAAAGTATAATATTCTTACTTTCAGAGTCAAGGAAAATCTGTGCCAAATGGTAACTGTGTTTCACCCAGCCACACTCCTCCACAGTCTAATGCCGCCCAGCCCCCCAAACCAGCCTGGAGGCCCCTTAGTTCACAAGGGCCTGCCACATGGGAAGGAGACAATAATTTGGTGAGAATGAGACTGTTGATTCTAAATACATTTAAATTTGGGAGAAAGAAAGGAGCTGAATTGGGCCTTCTGTGTGTATTTTCCCTAGGATGAAGAGGAGGAAGAAAAGGAGCCTTGTGTGATTTGTCATGAGAATCTCTCTCCAGAAAACCTCTCAGTTTTGCCTTGTGCTCACAAATTCCATTCTCAGGTAACCCTTTAAACTTATCTTTTTAAATATTTTGCCATTTAATCAACTAAGCAAGATTCATACTGCCTTACTTGAAGTCATTTATATGTATCATGGCTATAGCTGTGTTACGAATTCCATGGGAAAGAACTCCAGGCTTTGGAGAACCACACAGAAACATTGATGCCTGTTTTCCCCATACCTAGCCCCACTTTGCACCGTGCTTTCTCAGATCTCTACATACCTTACACGAAAAGACAGACAGTGATGAAATTGAAATAATACAGAGTAGTTTCAAATAGAACTGGAGGGAATGTTGATTGACACAGCAACTGTGTCACTTCATCTCAATTTGCTATAAATAACATATAGTGTCCTTTGTTCCCATTTACTGATGACCCCTTCCCTTAGAAAGCAAAAGACTCACCTTAACCGTCTTTCCGGGCCTTGTATTTGCTTTTTAGGTGCTCAAGTTTCAGTTTTGATATTAGAAAAATCTGAGACTGGCATATCTTGTTGATTCTTGGCATTTGTATAGATTAGTTTCTGGTGTTGCTGTGCAAATGCTATCGATATACAATTTATGATCCAAGTCTAATGGTGCAAAGATGTAATTTGACCCAGGAAAAGATAATCTTACATACAGTCTTCTCAGGGAAGTGAACAGTAAGTAGCCGGCTCATTCAAGCCGTATATGTATAATGTGACACATAGTTTGTATCTACTCTAATATGAAGAAGTGGACACAGAATGGCTACTCCCAAAAGACCAGGAAAGATACTGAGCCATTTGAAGCTTCCATTTAGAAAATAAATGTTTAATGAAACTTCTTATTCTTTGCCATTGTCTGTAGAATAGAAAGCAGGTGACCCACTGAGGTTACTTTTCTAGGGTTATTACAATTAGTGAGCCTAATATATAGTGCCTATTCTTTTTCCTGTTTGTTTTTAATTTACATCCAAGTTAGTTAGCGTATGGTGCAACAATGATTTCAGGGGTAGATTCCTTAATGCCCCTTACACATTTAGCCCATCCCCCCTCCCACAACCCCTCCAGTAACCCTCTGTTTGTTCTCCACATTTAAGAGTCTCTTATGTTTTGTCCCCCTCCCTGTTTTTATATTATTTTTGCTTCCCTTCCCTTATGTTCATCTGTTCTGTGTCTTAAAGTCCTCGTCTGAGCGAAGTCATATGATATTTGTCTTTCTCTAATTTCACTGAGCATAAAACCCTCCAGCTCCATCCACGTAGTTGCAAATGGTATAGTGCCTATTCTTAATCTTCTCTCATCTGACCTGGCTCTCATTATTTATACAGGTAAAATTGATTTGTTTTTGGAGAGTTTTTACTCAAGCGAATGACTTAACAGATAGTTCATAGCTAAAGAATACTTCATTTTCACCAAAAAGACATCTGAAAAGTATATCCATCATCTAGGGATTTTAAATTCAAAACACCATTAGCACTTGGTACAAGGTATTAGTCACTTTTGTATTTTTTTCTGGATTATAAAGGAGAACAATATATAATTAACTAGAGGAAAAATATGTGGCAGGTTTCCTCAGCCTCTTTGTTAGGAAGAATTGGTACTCATCCTGAAAATTGGGTTTGGAGAAAGGATCCTAATAAACTGGCTGAAAAGTGTACCAGCTATATTGCTTAGTGAATCAGAGAAGGTGCCATTATTGCAGCAATTGGCTTGGCAATCTACTAGATAAGGTTTTAAGATCCACCAGAAGACAGGTTGGCTGGTAACTGATTATATAGTGTAGCAGTTACCTCTGTTAGTCTAACTCTGAGAGTCTGACATGAATATTTTTGCTCCTTTAGTGCATTAGACCTTGGCTGATGCAACAGGGGACGTGCCCAACCTGTAGACTCCATGTTTTGTTACCAGAAGAATTTCCTGGTCACCCCAGCCGGCACTTACCCAAGATCTGATCCAAGAAGGTGACTATGCAAAAGAAGTTCAGTTATCATATTCCAGAATTTAGTTTTGCCTTTTTATTATGAGCTGATAGTGTGAGTGGTGTGAAGAAGTGTGTTCTTTAGCTAGCTTCTTTTGCACGATACTAATCTCATCAAAGCTGCAGCCAAAGAGGACAGGATAAATCTTCAGGACTTGGAACTGAACTGAAAGGGCTTAAATTTTAAAAGTTATATTTGCCCTTATCTTAGTAAGCATTTTCTTCTGATGGAAACATCACTGTTAACATAAATCTTGGGATGTTTTTTCTTGTCTTTTTCCTTCTTATTCCACTTACCCTTTACTGAAAATATGCTGCATTTTAATTTTCTGAAATTAAAAGGAAAAGTGGAATAGAAAACAAGTACAAAAATTCCACAGATTTTGTTCCTTTTGAGTTTTAAAACTGCTTACAAATTCTGTAACTGAATTTTTTAAATTTTATCCCTATCTTCCCTGTTCTTGTCTAGCCTCTTAAGTGTGCACCCACAAAGAGATTACGAGCTACTTGAGGGTGGGGACCATACAGTAGTGTATTGGAGCTTAGCTAATAATAGTTTGTAAGAGATGACTGTTGAATTGTTAGGAATTTTGTGAGCCAGTTACCAAATTGTTGGTAGCTTGAAATGGGACATAGGAGTATTTATACCATAGGGATCCATAAATATTATAAGTAAAGGATTCTCTTCCCAAGAAGGGGTTTGTTAAACGTGTACCAGCCCACCACTGAAACCATGTCCGATCCTCCTCTGTGTTCTCAATGCCTTGCACAGTAGGGTAAGCATAAATATTCCCAGAATCTGAAACAGGAAAGGAGTTAATGTGTAAATTAAGTCACTTGCTCAGTTAAATAATTGAGATCTTACGTTCATTTGTAAACATTGTCATTGGACCTTACACTTGTAGGATTCTTTTTTTCTGCCTTAAAAGTTTCTTAATATCACTTTTGTCTTGCTGCAGGGTATGAGGGACTGTTTATATGTAGCTGCTTCTTAGAACAAAGTTAATATCCACTGGGCTAAGCTGCTGCCTAAAGTTTGTCACTAAGAACTTTTATTCTTAGAGGTCAAAACCCTATTTTGAAAATAGTATTGTGTAAATGTTGTAAGTGTTATACATGTCTTTAGTTAAATATAAAGAATTCAGTTACCATGTAAGATGTTACCTGGTTCATATTTAAATAGTTTCCATAAATTAATGAAATTGAGACTGTGAATGTGTGTTTTGACTCAGCTATTTTCTCTGTATATTTCAGTGTAAATGTATCTTGAAGTTACTTTAAATCTGGTTAATTATCTATTTCTGTAATTGTATGCTAAATGTTTTCTTCTGTAATGATAATAGACTGGAAAATGTAGAAGAAAATATCCAAAAATGAAGGCAGTCTTCTAGACACTTAAAATGCCAAGAATCTCTCAATTGAAAAATTCAGAAATTATAAGGCCTTTAAAAATTGTCTAACACCTTGAGGTCATATGGCAAATTATCTTGTAAAAAATGTTTCTTAGTTTGTTTACAACTACGATTTCACTGCATGTGGAAAAGATTTTATCTTTTAATCAGTCCCAATGTATCCTGAAACTGTTTTAAATCTATTTAAAACATCTATATCTGCTTAACTGTGATTTTTTTTTTCTGTTATGACAAAGAATAGGAAAATACCCAAGATGGTAGTCATTGAGACTTATAGAATGTCAGAATGATCCTCTAAGACTATCACCTCATTTTATAAGTACATCTTGCCTAAGATCATATGGATAAGTAGCATCTGGGCCAGTCCTAATTCTTGAAGGTGCTGGCACTTGGTCACAGGCATTCTTCACAAAATCAGTCTGTAAGAATTTCTTGGTGCTGACTCGGCCATCCTTGGGTCTAAGGATGGGGCCAGAGAACTCACCACAGTAGCTGTTATGTAGTGAGAATGTAGTAGGATTGTACTTTTGAGAGTCATGTCCAATTCTACAGGTGCTGAAGGTAATGGTATTTTTTTCTTTTTGATAAGTATTATCAAACAATGAAGACAACTGTCAGGGACTTTCTATGTAAACAATACTCACTGTCAATCCTGTGGCTCCTGAGAGATCTAGAATCCCATCCTTCTTGGGGAATACAATGAGGGAAGTGGCAACATTTACATCAAAAACAATCTGTAAACATCTAGTAATATCATTACAGCTGCTGTCAGAAGATATGTCTTGTAATGTTTCCCTTCAAATTTATTTTGTCTATAATTATAACATTTTCCAGCTATTTTGAGATACTTTCAAAATGCCTGTTACCTCATTTGATCCACTGATAATTCTAAAGTGGTTGTTTAGTAGATATTCCTTATTTTACAGATGATGAAACTGAGGCCCAAGTAAGAAAAATAATCCAAGGTCATAGCTACAAAATGACATTTTAATTTGAATGCAGATCTTCTGTCCCTTGGTGTTCTCTTTTAGTACTTCACAAATACATCTCCACTTTGGATTGACTTTGTACAAACAAGAAAAGTGGTTTTTTCTTCTTTGTAAATAATATTCATCAAAATAAAATGAAACAAATGGTAAACCTACTAATTTTTTTTGGACTAGGAACATGGTATTGAGTTTATAAAAATATATAATAGTTGTAGGACATGGTGAGAAAAAGTTAGTTTGATTTTTCCTTCAGGTACCTTGGTTTGCTCGGGATGGTTCCAATTAATTAATTCCTACTGTTTTGACATAATTAATAGTGCCCCAATCATGATGAATTATATCTTATGGTTAATTCAGGGAAGGTAGGTTTATTATTTTTACCAGATTCAAATTTAACAAGAATCCTCTATACTTATAAAATGTTCCTGGGATATTCTATCATATAGCCTCTTGGGTAAGACTTCTAGGACTCTAGTAGCTAAGGAATAGCTGGTGTATAGCCAGATAATAATAACAAATACTAATTTAAAGATACCTGATTTCTGATTTTCTTGAGTAGGCAGTTTTCAAAGTTAATGGACTCTAGTTAAGTATGGATCCTGGACCACATCGCATTTACCTGGTGTGTTTATAAAAGATACATATTCCAAGAGGCCATCTGGGAATCTGTATTTGGATTGAGCACTGCAATATTTAGATATTCTAAAGCATGCTAAAATTTGTCTACTATTGGAATAGTAGAAAGTGGCTTTCTCAGGCAGATCTATGTTTGAATTGAACTCTCATCTTTGGCATGTTATATAATCATGAAAAAATTGCTTTTCTCAACCAAAACTTATGTCAAATGGGGAAAAGACTACTTGCCTGACAGAGTTAGTGTTCTAAAGTAGCAAACTTTCCATTAGTCATTCAACCTGTTGGAATTTGCTCCTTGATAAAATTCTTAAAGATTTTTTTTAATCTTCAACTACCCTTATTGAGTGAATGGAAGAGAGAAAGTTCAGGGAAGAGAGAAGATGGCAGAGTAGGAGGAACCTGAGCTCACCTCATCCCACAGGCCACCAACATAGCAGCTGTATTTATATAGCTAACTCTGAAAACATCCTGAAGACTGGTAGAACAGATCTCCCACAGTCCATTGTAGAGAGGAGATCACATTGAAAAAGGTATGAAGAGTGGAAACCAAAACCCTGGTGAGAGTAACCACAAATGGGAGGGATACCACCAGAATGGAGAAGCGAAAAGGACGAGACCTCATACCAGGCACTCCAGGCACAGGGGACCCACACTGGGAAGACCAGTCCCCTTATGTGGCCTTGCAAACCAGTGGTGTTTAACTTCAGGAGCATTTAAAATAAGCAGGGCTTTAAAAACATACTTTAAAGATCAGCCACCTTAAGTCTAGGAGAGCAGGAGGGCAATAGGAAAATGAGTCCCTGCCCTTAAAGAATCAGCTTAGTAACTCAAGACAGCACAGAAGCAGCAATTTGAAAAGTGCCTGGGGTATATGTGAAGGAGATTGATTTACTAATTTCAGAATGTGCACTAGAAGGCCAGGGATCTTTAGATTTCTCTGGGGGGGTGCGGTGGAGAACCAGCAGGCACCATTTCTCTTCTCCAGACAGGAAAACCAGATACTTGTGTGAGTCATTGTTAACACTCTCCACCTATCTTGCTAGCACTACATGCCCTGCCCCTGGATTGCCCCACAGACCCACCCTCCTGGGTAGGCATCCAGCCCCCTGCAAGTCTGACCAGCACCACTCCAAAGTGAGGAGAAGGGGGATAACCCCACACACCAGTGTGCCTGCAGTTTCACCAATTGAGCCTCTTAGCTGGCTGCACAGGGAGCAAGCTCAACTGCTTTTGCACCTGCTGTGGCAAAGAGGGTAACTGCAGATGCTTAGTCTGATTGCAGCCTACCAAGGAAAGCCTTTCAGTTGGCCTTGTAGGAAGCAAGCCTTACCTTTTGGTGTGCCTGCAACTGGCAGAGAGGCTAATTTCAGTTACCTTGACTGCCAGTCTTGCCCACCACAATGGCCTAGACAGTCCTGTTAGCAGAGGGACCAAACCCTGCCCAGTGTGCTTATAGCAGGCAGTGGGTCATTACAGCAGTCTGAGATAACAAGTGGCTTAGCCACAACAACAGGGCACAAGCAGCCCACAGAAGAGACACCACTGCAGCTCTCAGTTCTGGTGACTAGGGATTGTCACCAGGGATTGTGCTACAGGGCACCACAGGACCTCTTCTACACAAGGCCACCACTTTCAAGACAAGGAGATGTAGCTGACTTACCTAATACATGGAAACAAAGTTAAGCAAATGAGATAGAGGAATATGTACCAAATGAAAGAATAAAACAGTATCAGAAAAAAAGAGCTAAATTAAACTGTGATAAGCAATATGCCTGATAAAGAATTGAAAGTAATGGTCATAAAGCTACTCCCTGGACTTGAGGAAAGAATGGATGAACTCAACGAGAACTTCAAGTAGAAAACAAAAAAGTAACAGGTGAAAAATTCAATAATAAATTAAAAATGCACTAGAGGGAATAACAGCAGATTAGAGGATGCAGAGGAATGAATCAGCAATCTGAAAGAGGATGATTGAAAGTAACCAAGCTAATAGCAAAAAGGGAAAAAATTAAGAAATGAGAATAGCTTAAGGGGAACTCTGCAACATCATTAAGCATAATAACATTTATAGGGATCCCAGAAGAAGAAAGAGCAGGAGGCAGAAAATTTGAAGAAATACTGAAAACTTACCTAATCTGGGGAAGGAAACAGATATGCAGATCCAGGAATCACAGAGAGTTCCTAACAAAATGAACCCAAGGAGATCCACACCAAGATACAAAGTAATCAAAATGGCAAAAAGCAATCATAAAGAGGGAATTTTTAGATTAGGAAGAGTAAATAGTTACGCACAAAGGAAAACCCATAAGGCTTCTAGCTGATTCTCAGCAGCTTTGCAGGCCAGAATGGAGTGGCATGATATATTCAAAGTACTGCAAGGAAGAAATTGCCTGAAACTAATAATACTTTACCCTGGGGAGGAGCCAAGATGGCAGAACAGCATAGAAGTTTTTTGTGTGTCTCATGTCCATGAAATACAGCCAGACCAACACTAAACCATCCTGCACACCTAGAAAACTGATCTGAGGATTAATACAACAATCTGCACAACTTGAACCATAGAATTCAGAATGCAGCATGGAGAGGTGAACTTAGGGAGAGAAAAGCTGTGGAGGGCGGGGAGCCGCTTTTGCATGTGGAGAGAGGACAGAGATGGGGGTGGGGGGAAGAATATGGGAAAAGCACCCTTCCCCAAAAGTAGCTGGAGAGAAAGAGGAAAATTGGAAACAGCTGCAGGGACTGAACTAAAAAGGGAGAAAGGAGAAAAGAGAGGGTTTAGATTCCATTAAGACTAAACAGGGTGAGTGCAGAGTCTAAAACTCCACAGCTCGATACCTGGCGGTGCTCTGGTGGGAAGGGCGAATCCCCAGGAGCAGAGTGGGGTCCGGGAGATTCTTGGGCCACACGAGGAGAAGTGGTTCCACTGCTGGAAGGACATTTAGTAGAAGCTGTGAGGCCACCTGGGCGCAGCAGACCTCAGAGAACGGCCACATTCACTGGTGCTGGAACAAGGTCATTGGGGATGAAGCCTGGTGCCAGATGTGTGTTGTGATTTTCCGTAATCCCTGAGGAGCTGCTGCTACACTGTTTCGTGAACTTTTTGGGGGGCTGTCTGGCACCTGGCTGCAGTCTCTGGGCATCGGCAGCAGCATGGTTCTCCAAGCGTTCCTGGGTGTGGCCAGCACCTGGCCATTGCTCGATGAGACCCTCTGCAGAGGGGCGGAATGGGTCAAAGCCACAGTCCCTCAGAAGTGGGGGTCCAGGGAAGGCAGCCGCATCTGAGACAAAACTCGGGAGGGAGGTGCTGCCTGGGGCTTCGTCATGGACAGTGTGGAAGTGAGGAGTGGACAGAATCTGAAGATGAAGGACGGGTGCACAATTACTGATCAGGGAAAAGAGAGTTCCAGTACTAGAGACTGAGTAGCTGGGTGACGCCATTTTCACCACTTCCACGCATGCGTATACTCACCTACAAGCACCACAGCAATCCATCCCAGTAGGCTATCAGTGCCATCTAGTGGAGAAGGAAGCCATTACACTAAGCCCTGCCCAACTGGGCCAACCTCGCTCTTCAAGAACACAAGTCTCACCACCTGCTTAGTTTACGGACTGTAAAGCACTTCACAGTTTGACTTCTAGAGGAAAACAAAGTAATTTCAGTTGTATTTCAATCTGTTAGGTCCATCTATTCGATTTTCTTTCTCTCCTCTCTTTCATTTCTTTTCTTGAATACAGAAAGAAAAAGTTCATTTTTATTTTCAATTTTTATTAAAAATATTTTTATTTTTTCTACTATATTTTTTACTTTTGTGTAAATTTTTTCAAATTCTATTTTACTTCCATCATTTTATTTTAGTCTACTTCATTGTATTCATTTTTTCAAATTTTCAAATGATTTCCTTTTTTTTCCTTTTTTCTCTAATCTATCAAGCCACTTTCAATACCCAGACCAAAACACACCTAGGACCTAGCATCATTTATTCATTTTTTTGTGTGTGTGTATTTGTTTTTAATTTTAATATTTTAATATTTTTATAATTTTAATTTTAATTTTTTCTACCTCCTTAATTCCTTTTCTACGTTCAAAATGATGAAACGAAGGAATTCGCCCCAAAAGAAAGAGCAGGAAGAAATGACAGCCAGGGGCTTAACCAATACAGATATAAGCAAGGTGTCTGAACCAGAATTTAGAATCATGATAATAAGAATACTAGCTGGAGTTGACAATAGATTAGAATCGCTTTCTGCAGAGAAAAAAGAAGTAAAAGCTAGTCAGGATGAAATAAAAAATGCGATAACTGAGCTGCAATCTCAAATGGATGCTGCAGAGGCAAAGATGGAGGAGGCAGAACAGAGAATCAGCGATATAGAGGACAAACTTATGGAGAATAATGAAACAGAAAAAAAGAGGGAGATTAAGGCAAAAGAGCATGATTTAAGAATTAAATCAATGACTCATTAAAAAAGAACATCAGGATCATAGGCATCCCAGAAAAGGAAGAGAAATAGGGGTAGAAGGGTTATATGAGCAAATCATAGCAGAAAACTTTCCTAACCTGGGGAAAGACACAGACATCAAAATCCAGGAAACACAGAGGATCCCCATTACATTCAACAGAAACTGACCATCGACAAGGCATAGCAGAGTCAAATTCACAAAACACTCAGGCAAGGAGAGAATCATGAAAGCAGCAAGAGAAAAAAAGTCCTTAACCTACAAGGGAAGACAGATCAGGCTTGCAGCAGACCTATCCATAGAAACTTGGCAGGCCAGAAAGGAGTGGCAAGATATATTCAACGTGCTGAATCAGAAAAATATGCAACCAAGAATTCGTTATCCATCAAGGCTGTCATTCAAAATAGAAGCAGAGATAAAGTTTCCCAGACAAACAAAAGTTAAAGGAGTTTGTGACACTAAACCAGCCCTACAAGAAATTTTAGGGGGGACTCTCTGAGGGGAGAAAAGATGAAAAAAAAATAGATGATAGATAGATAGATACCAAAAGCAACAAAGATTAGAAAGGATCCGAGAACACCACCAGGAACTCCAACTCTACAAGCAACATAATGGCAATAAATTGTTATCTTTCAGTACTCACTCTAAATGTCAATGGACTCAATGCTCCAATCAAAAGACATAGGGTAATAGAATGGATAAGAAAACAAGATCCATCTTTATGCTATTTACAAGAGACCCACTTTAGACCTAAAGACACCTTCAGATTGAAAGTAAGGGGATGGAGAACCATCTATCATCTTTCAACAAAAGAAAGCCAGAGTAGCCATACTTCTATCAGACAATCGAGACTTTACAATAAAGTCTGTATCAAGAGATGAAGAAGGGCATTATATCATAATTAAGGGTCTATCCTCCAAGAAGACCTAACAATTGTAAACATTTATGCACCAAATGTGGAGGCACCCAAATATATAAATCCATTAATCACAAACATAAACTCACTGATAGTAATACCATAATAGTAGGAGACTTCAACACCCCACTCACAGCAATCAACAGATAATCTAATCAAATAATCAACAAGGAAACCATGGCTTTGACTGACACACTGGACCAGATGGACTTAATGGATATATTCAGAACATTTCATCCTAAAGCACCTCTCCAGTGCACATGGAACATTCTCCAGAATAGACCACATACTGGGACACAAATCAGTCCTCAGCAAGTACAAAAAGATCAAGATTATACCGTGCATATTTTCAGACCACAACACTATGAAACTCGAAATCTACCACAAGAAAAAATTTGGAAAGGTAACAAATACTTGGAGACTAAGAACATCCTACTAAAGAGTGAATGGGCCAACTAAGAAGTTAAAGAGGAGATTAAAAAGTATATGGAAGCCAATGAAAATGATAACACCACAACCCAAAACGTATGGGACACAGCAAAGGTGGTCATAGGAGGAATGTATATGGCAATGCAGGCCTTCCTAAAGAAGGAAGAAAGATCTCAGATACACAACCTAACCTTAAGCCTTAAAGAGCTGGAAAAAGAACAGCAAATAAAACCCAAAACCAGCAGAAGACAGGAAATAATAAAGATTAGAGCAGAAATTAATGCGAATAAACCCGAATTAAAAAAAAACAAAAAACAAAAGCAAAACAAAAACAGTAGAACAGATCAGTGAAACCAGAAGCTAGCTCTTTGAAAGAATTAACAAAATTGATAAACCCCTAGCCAGTTTGATCGAAAAGAAAAAGGAAAGGACCCAAATAAATAAAATCAAGAACAAAAGAGGAGAGATCACAACCAACACAGCAGTAATAAAAACAATAAGAGAATATTATGAGGAATTATATGCCAATAAAATGGGCAATCTGGAAGAAATGGACAAATTCCTAGAAACATATACACTACTGAAACAAGAATAAATAGAAAATTTGAACAGACCCATAACCAGCAAAGAAATCGAATGAGTAATAAAAATTTCCCAAAAAACAAGAGTCTAGGGCCAGATGGCTTCCTGGGGCAATTCTACCATTTAAGGAAGAGTTAACACCTATTCTCTTGAAGCTGTTCCAAAAAAATAGAAATGGAAGGAAAACTTCCAAACTCTTTCTATGAGGCCAGCATTACCTTGATTCTAAAACCAGACAGAGACCCCACTAAAAAGGAGAACTATAGACCAATTTCCCTGATAAACATGGATGCAAAAATCCTCAACAAGATATTAGCCAACCGGATCAAACAATATATTAAAAAAAATTATTCACCATGACCAAGTGGGATTTATACCTGGGATGCAGGGCTGATTCAATATCTACAAAACAATTAATGTGATTCATCACATCAATAAAAGAAATTTGACAAAATACAGCATCCTTTCTTGATAAAAGCCCTCAAGAAAGTAGGGATAGAAGGATCATACCTCGAGATCATAAAAGCCATATATTAATGACCCAACGCTAATATCATCCTCAATGGGGAAAAACAGATTTTCTCATAAGGTCAGGAACAAGACAGGGATGTCCACTCTCACCACTGTTATTCAACATAATATTGGAAGTCTTAGCCTCAGCAATCAGACAACACAAAGAAATAAAAGGCATCCAGATCAGCCAGGAGGAGGTCAAACTTTCACTCTTTGCAGATGACATGATACTCTATGTGGAAAACCCAAAAGATTTCATCAAAAAACTGCTAGATCTGATTCATGAATTCAGCAAAGTTGCAGGATATAAAATCAATGCACAGAAATCAGTTTCATTCCTATTCACCAACAATGAAGCAACAGAAAGAGATCAAGGATTGATCCCATTTATAATTCACCAAAAACCATAAAATACCTAGGAATAAATCTAACCAAAGAGGTGAAAAATCTATACACTGAAAACTATTAAAAGCTTATGAAAGAAATTGAAGAAGACACCAAAAAATGGAAAAAGATTCCATGCTCCTGGATAGGAAGAACAAATATTGTTAAAATGTCAATACTACCCAAAGCAATCTACATATTCAGTACAATCCCTATCCAAATAACATGAGCATTCTTCACAGTGCTAGAACAAAGAATACCTAAAATTTGTATGGAACCAGAAAAGACCCTGAATAGCCAAAGCAATATTGAAAAAGAAAACCAAAGCAGGAGGCATCACAATCCTGGACTTCAACCTATGCTACAAAGTTGTAATCATCAAGACAGCATGATACTGGCACAAGAACAGACACTCAGATCATTGGGACAGAATGGAGAATCCAGAAATGGACCCACAAATGTATGGCCAGTCTTTGACAAAGCAGGAAAGAATATCCAATGGAATAAAGACAGTCTCCTCAGCAAGTGGTGCTGGGAAAACTGGACAGCAACATGCAGAAAAATGAACCTGGACCACTTTCTTACACCAGGCACAAAAATAAACTCAAAATGGATGAAAGACCTAAATGTAAGACAGAATGCCAACAAAATCCTTGAGGAGAAAGCAGGCAAAAATCTCTTTGACCTTGGCCGCAGCAACTTCTTACACAACACATCTCCAGAAGCAAGGGAAACAAAAGCAAAAATGAACTACTGGGACCTCATCAAAAAAAAATCTTCCGCACAGCAAAGGAAACAATCAGCAAAACTAAAAGGCAACCGACAGAATGGGAGAAGATATTTGCAAACGACCTAACAAGTAAAGGGTTAGTATCCAAAATCTATAAAGAATTATCAAACTCAACACCCCAAAAACAAATAATCCAGTAAAGAAATGGGCAAAAGACATGAATAGACATTTCACCAAAGAAGACACCCAGATGGCCAACCAACACATGAAAAAATGCTCAACATCACTCATCATCAGGGAAATAGAACTCAAAACCAGAATTAGATACCACCTCACACCTGTCAGAATGGCTAACATTAACAAATCAGGCAACAACAGATGTTGGCAAGGATGTGGAGAAAGAGGATCTCTTTTGCCCTACTGGTGTGAATGCAAACTAGTGCAGCCACTCTGGAAAACTGTATGGGGGTTTCTCAATAAAATTAAAAATGGAATTACCCTATGACCCAGCAATTGCACTACTAGGTATTTGTCCAAGGGATACAGGTGTGCTGTTTTGAAGGGACACATGCACCCCAATGTTTATAGCAGCACTATCAACAGTAACCAAAGTATGGAAACAGCCCGAATGTTCATCGATGGATGAATGGATAAAGAAGATATGGCATATATATACAATGGAGTATTACTCGGCAATCAAAAAGAATGAAATCTTGCCATTTTCAGCTACATGGATGGAACTAGAGGGTATTATGCTAAGCGAAATTAATCAGAGAAAAACAAATATCATGTGACTTCACTCATATGAGGACTTTAAGACACAGAACAGATGAACATAAGGGAAACAAAAAAATATAAAAACAGGGAGGGGGACAAAACATAGGAGACTTTAAATATGAAGAACAAACAGAGGGTTACTAGAGGGCTTGTGGAGGGGGGATGGGTTAAATGGGTAAAGGACATTAAGGAATCTACTCCTAAAATCATTGTTGTACTATATGCTAATTTAGATCTAAATTTAAAAAAAATAAATTAAAAAAAAAAATAAAAAGAATACTTTACCCAGCAAGGTTATCATTCAGAATAGGAGAGATAAAGACTTTCCCAAACAAAAGAGTTCATCATCACTAAACTAGCCTTACAAGAAATGTGAAAGACAATTCTTTCAGTAGAAAATAAAGGCCATAATCAGGACTAAAACAAAAATTATGAAAGGAAAATTCATGACTAAAAGCAAACATGTAGTAAAGGAAGTAGTTTAATCACTTATAAAGGTAGTATGGATTTAAAACCCAAAAGCAGTAAAATTTATATCCTCAAAAAAAAAAAAAACCAGTTGAGGGATATGATACACAAAAAGTTATAAACTATTACAACAAATAACATGAAACATGGAGGGGGGACTAAAAATTTATGCCTTTAGAGTGTGTTCAAACTTAAGCAACCACCAACTTAACATAGACTGCTGTACACATAAGATGTTATATACAAATCTAATGGTAACCCCAAATCAAAAACCTATAATAGATACACAAAAATAAAGAGAAATGAATCCAAGCATAACACTAAAGAAATCCATCAAGACACAAGAGAAGAGAGCAATAGAAGAAGGAGGGAACAGAGGAGAACTACACAAACAACAAGGAAACAATTAACAAAATGGCAATATGTACATACTTATTAATAATTACTTTAAATGGACTAAATGCTCCAATCAAAAGACCTAGGGGGGCTGACTAGATTTAAAAAATTAGATGTGTTTTTATGCTGCCTAGAAGAGACTCACTTAAGACCTAAAGACATGTAGGCTGGAAATGAAGGGCTGAAAAAACATACCATACAAATAGAAGGAAAAATAAGGAAGAAAGGGGAGCAATACTTAGACATAACATACTTTAAAACAAAGACTAGTAAGAGACAAAGAACACTATATAATAAGGGATCAATACAATAAGAGGATATAACAGTTATAAATATCTATGTATCTAACATAGGAGCACCTAAATACATAAACCAAATATTAACAGACATAAAGGGAGAAATTGACAATAATACAATAGTAGTAGGGGACTTTAACAACCCATTTACATTAATAGATCATTCAGACAGAAAATTAACAAGGAAAGTGTCTTTGAATGGCATATTAGACCAGATGGACCTAACAAATATATACAGAATAGCCCATCCAAAAATAGCAGAATACACATTCTTTCCACGTGTATATGGAACGTTATCCAGGATAGATCACTTTAGACCACAAAAAAGTCAATAAATTTAAGAAGATTGCAATCATATTAAGCAACTTTTCCAACCACAATGGTATGAAACAAATCAATTACAAGAAGAATATCTGGAAAACATAAAAGGACATGGAGGCTAAACAAGCTACTAAACAATGAATGGGTTAACCACGAATAAAAAAGGAAATTTAGAAAAAAATACATGGAGACCAGTGCAAATGAAAACACAATGGTCTTGGGCACCTGGTTGGCTCAGTTGGTTAAGCTACTGACTTTGGCTCAGGTCTTGATCTCTTGGTTCATGAATTCGAGTCCCTCATCGGGCTCTGTGCTGACAGCTCAGAGCCTGAAGCTTGTTTAAGATTCTGTCTCTCCCCCTCTCTCTACCCCTCCTATGCTCTTGCTCTGTCTCTCAATAATAAATAAACATTTAAAAAATTTAAAAAAAGAAATAAAACAAAATGGTCTGAAATCTTGGAGATGCAGCAAAAGCAATTCTAAGAGGAAAGCTTATCGTGATATGGGCCTACCTTAAAAAAATAAAATAAAAAACAAAAAACCTCAAACACCTAATCTTACACCTGAAGCATTAGGAAGAGAACAATGAACAAAGACCAAAGCTATTACAAGGAAGGAAAATTAAGATTAGAGTTGAAATAAATGAAATAGAGACTAAAAACAATATATAGATAAGACAATGAAACCAGGAGCTGGTTCTTTGAGGAGATAAACTAAATGATAAACCTTCATCAAACTCATCAAGGGAAAAAGAGGACTTGAGGCATGTGGGCGGCTCAGTTGGTTAAGTGTCTGACTTCAGCTCAGGTCATATCTCATGGTTTGTGAGTTCAAGGCCCATGTTGGGCTCTGTGCTGACAGCTCAGATCCTGGAACCAGCTTCAGATTCTGTGTCTTCCTCTCTCTCTGCCCCTCCTCTGCTCACATGTGCTCACTCTCTCTCAAAAATAAACATTTGGGGTGCCTGGGTGGCTCAGTTGGTTAAGCGTCTGACTTTGCCTCAGGTGATCATCTCACAGTTCATGAGTTAGAGCCCTGCACTGAGCTTCTTGCCAGCAGTGCTGAAACCTGCTTGGGATTCTCACTCTCTCCTCTCCCTCTGCTCCTCCCCTGTTCACACTTTTTCTGTCTCTCAAAATAAACTTTAAAAGATCTTTTAAAAAATTAAAAGTAAATAAATAAACATTAAAAAAAATTAAAAAGGAGGACTCAGAATCAGAAACAAAGAAGAGAAAATAACCAACACCACAGAAATACAAGGAATTAATTATAAGAGAATATCATAAAATTTATATGTCAACAAATTGGACAACCTACAAAAAAAAAGGGGGGGGGGGGTAAATTCTTAGAAGTATAGAATCTTCCAAAACTAAATCAGGAAGAAACAAAAAATTTGAACAGACTAATTACCTATGATAAAACTGAACAGTGCTCAAAAAACTCCCAACAAAGTCCTGGACCAGATCACTTCATAGGTGAATTCTACCAAACATTTAAAGAAGAGTTAATACCTATTCTTCTCAAGCTATTCCTAAAAGAAGAAGGAAAATTTCCAAATTTATTCTTATAAAATCAACATCATCCTAATACCAAAACCTGACAAAGGCAACTATTAAAAAACAAACAAACAAACCCTACAGGCTGGGGCGCCTAAGTGGCTCAGTCAGTTAAGTGTCCAACTCTTGATTTTGGCTCAGGTCATGATCTCATGGTTCATGAGATCGAGCCCCACATTGGGCTCTGTGCTAACAGGGATTCTCTCTCTCCCTCTTTCTCTTTCCCTCCCCTACTCATGTTTGCACGCTCTCTCTCTCTCAAAATAAATAAATGAACTTAAAAAAAACTTACAGGCCAATATCAATATCTCTGATGAACATAGATGCAAAAATCCTCAACAAAATATATCAACTAAATTCAGCAATACATTTTTTAAATCATTCACCACAATCAAGTAGGATTTATTCTAGGGATTCAAGGGTAGTTCAGTATTCACAAATCAATTGATGTGATGTATCACATTAAGAAAAGATAAAAACTGTATGATCATTTCCATAGATGCAGAAAAAACATTTGAAAAATACATTCATTTATGATGAAGTTTCTGAACAAAGTGGATTTAAAGGGAACATAGCTCCACATAATAAAGGTCATATATGAAAAACAGCTAACATCATACCCAATGGAGAAAAACTAAAAACTTTTCCTCCAAGATCAGGAACAAGAAAAGGATGTCTATTCACTCCCACCACTTTATTCTACATAGCACTAGAAGTCCTAGCTGTGGAAATCAGACAAGAAAAATAAAAGGCATCCAAATTAAAAAGTGAAACTGTCACTATTTGTAACTGACTTGATAATCTCTCTATAAAACCCTAAAGACTCCACCTAAAAGCTATTAGAAATAAAGTAGTCAGTAAATTTGCAGAATACAAAATAAACATACAGAATCTGTTACATTTCTATACACTAATAACAAAGTAGCAGAAAAAGAAATTTTTAAAAAAGCAATCCCATTTGCAATTGCACCACAAAATATAAAATACCGAGGAATAAACTTAATCAAGGAGGTGAAAACCCATACTCTGAAAACCATAAAATACTCATGAAAAATTGAAGATGATATAAACAAATGGAAATATATTCCATGCCAATGGATTTAAGAAGAATTAATATTGTTAACGTGTCCACAATGTCCAAAGCTATCTGCAAATTCAGTGCAATCTTGATTAAAACACCAACAACACTTTTCACAGAACTAAAATTATACTGAAATTTGTATGAAGCCAAAAAAAGCTACTCAAATAGCTAAAACAATGTCATTAAAGAACAAAGCTAGAGGTACCACAATCCCAGGTTTCAAGATATAAACTACAAAGCTATAAAAAAGCAGTATGGTACAAAAATAGACACAAAGATCAACAGAATAGAGATCCCAGATATAAACCCATGTTTATATGGTCAATCTACAATAAAGTAGGCAAGAATATACAGTGGGAGAAAGTCCCTTCAATAAACGGTACTGGGAAAACTGGACCATATGCTTTAATACCCTACACAAAAATAAATTCAAAATGGTTTAAAGACCTAAATGTGAGATCTGAAACCATAAAACTTCTAGATACAAATATATGCAATAATCTCTCATTGCCTTAGCAACGTTTTTCTAGATATGTCTCCAGGTAAAGGAAACAAAAGCAACAACAAACTATTGTGACTACCACAAAATAAAACTCTTTTGCATAGCTAAGGAAACCGTCAACAGAATGAAAAGACAACCTACTGAATGAGAGAAGATCTTCACAAATGATTTATCTGATAAGGGGTTAATAACCAAAATGTATAAAGAACACAAAATTTGATATCAAAAAAGTAATTTTATCAAAAAATGGGCAGAAGATCTTAATAGATATTTTTCCACAGAAATACAGATGGCCAACAGACCCACAAGAAGAAAGATGCTCAACATTGCTGATTATCAGCAAAATGCAAATCAAAACCACAATGAGATATCACCTTATACTGTCAGAATGGCTATTGTCAAAAAGACAAGAAATAATACATGTTAGTGAGGAGGTGGAGAAAAAGAAAATCTTGTGCACACTTGGTGGGAATGCAAATTGGTACAGCCACTGTGGAAAACAGTATGGAGATTTATCAAAATATTAAAAACAGAAATGTTACATGATTCAGTAATTTCTCTACTGGGTATTTACCCAAAGAATACAAAAACACTAATTTGAAAAGATATGTGCATCCCTGTGTTTATGGCAGCATTATTTATAATAACAAGTTATGGAAGCAACCTATGTCTATAAATAGATGAATGAATAAAGATTCAGTGTGGGGTGTGTGTGTGTGTGTGTGTGTGTGTGTGTGTACGCGCGTGCATGTGCATGCGCGAGCTGGAATATTGCTCAGCCATAAAAAAGGTGAAACCTTGTCATTTGTGACAACATAGATAGACCTAGAGGGTATTACACTATGTGCAACAAGTCATATAGAAAAAGACAAATGCTATATGATTTCACTTACATGTGGGACCTAAAAAACAAAACAAATGAATGAACAAACAAACAAAAAGACTCTTAAAAACAGGGAACAAACTGGTGGCTGCCAGAGAAGAAGGGGTGGGTGATATAAAGGAGATTAAGAGGTACAAATTTCCAGTTATAAAATAAGTAAGTCATGGAGATGAAAAGTAGAGCATAGGGAATATAGCCAATAATATTGTAATAACATTGTATGGTGACAGATAGTGATGACAATGATCATGGTAAGTTGTGAGTAATGTATAGAATTCTTGAACCAGTGTTATACACCTGAAACTAATACAAAATTGTATGCTAATTACACCTCAATAAAAAATAAAACAAAGGGAGAAGATAATACAATTAGTCCTACTTCCAGGCCCAGGTGATAACCACAGACTTCCAGAAGATTTTTCCACGGCTGACTGGCTGTACATCAGATTGGCTGGACTCACCACCAATGTCCAGACTACTGCTCTGCACCTCAAGTTCTGGATGAACGTGTATGAGCTATAGTATGGCTGGCAGATAAAGCCTTAAACCTTCATGAGCATAGTGGCCAACCTCCTTTCTGAGAAATAGTTTGGCCAGTACTACACTGACCTAGTAATTGCCCAATTAGTTCCCAAAATCTTTAAGCCCTTCATTGCCCTTTAGACCTCATCAGCTACCCCACGGTGACTGACGACTTTCTGGTCATCAGCATATGCGATAAACAAATGTATGGGATATATGAGTCCCTGTGGGAGCCAAACATGAATCTAGAGCACCTGTTTGAATTCATATAACAAGCCATGCTTAAAGCTATGGACCAGGATGCAGTGTCAGACATAGGAGTCATTGTTCACGTCATTGAAAAGGACAAAATCACCACCACAACACTGAAAGGGACTTACCCTCAGTACCCAGAGCCCACTTTAAAAAATTAGGTTTTCATTCACACACACAAAAACACTTCTTACATCACACAAAAAATATACTCAAAATGATTAAACACTTGAAGACCTGAAACCATAAAACTCTAAGAAAACAAAGGCAGTAATGTCCTTGACATCAGTTTTGTCAATGAGTTTTTTGATCTGACACCAAAAGTAAAAACAAGTGGGACTACATCAAACTAAAAAGCTACTGTACAGCAAAGGAAGCAAAGTATATTTAAAAAAAAAAAAAAGGTACTGCACAACAAAATGAAAAGGCAACAAACCGAAGGGGAGAAGATCACTTGCAAATCATGTATCTGATAAAGAACTATTCAAAACAAAGAAATTCTACAACTCAACAACTATAAACAAACTAAACAATATATCTGAATAGACATTTTTCCAAACAAGACATACAGATAGCCAACAGGTACATAAAGTTATGCTCAACATCGCTAATTATCAGGGAAATGCAAATCAAAACCACAGTGAGGTAGTTCATACATATAGGAATGGCTGGTATCAAAAAGACAAGAAATAACAAGTGCAGGCATTCATATAGAGAAAAGAGAACACTTGTGCACTGTTGGTAGGAATGTAAATTGATGCAACCACTATGGAAAACAGTGTGGAATTTCTTCAAAAAATTCAAAGTAGAACTACCATATGATCCAGCAATTCCACTCCTGGGTTTTGTCTTAAAAAAAATGAAAACACTGATTTGAAAAAATATATGCATCTCATGTTTATTGAATCATTATTTACAATAGCCAAGACATGGAAAAAACCTAAGTGTCCACCAATGAATGAATGAATAAGAAGGGATTCATGCACACGTGCGCACATGTGCACATGCGTGCGCACACACACACACAGTGAAATATTATTCAGCTATAAAAAAGAATGAAATCTTGGCACTTGTGACTCAATGAATGGACGTTGAAGGCATAATGCTTCATGCAATTAGAGAAAGGCAAATACCATATGATCTCTTTCATGTGGAATCTTAACAAAAGTAAGCTCAAATGCTTTTTCTGCATCTATTGACAGGGTCATATGGTTCTTATCTTTTCTCTTATTAATGTGATGTATCACATTGATTGATTTGCAAATATTGAACCAGCCCTGAAGCTCAGGAATGATTCCCACTTGATCATGGTGAATAATTCTTTTTATATGCTGTTGAATTTGATTTACTAGTATCTTGTTGAGAATTTTTGCATCCGTATTCATCAGGGATATTGGCCTGTAGTTCTCTTTTTCTTCTGGGTCTCTGGTTTGGGAATTAAAATAATGCTGGCCTCATAGAATGAGTCTGGAAGTTTTCCTTCCCTTTCTTTTTTTGGAACAGCTTGAGAAGGATAGGTATTATCTCTGCTTTAAATGTCTGGTAGAATTCCCCAGGGAAGCCATCTGGTCCTGGACTCTTTTCTTGGGAGATTTTTGATAACTGATTCAATTTCTTCACTAGTTATGGGTCTGTTCAAATTTTCTATTTCTTCCCATTTGAGTTTTGGAAGTGTGTGGGTGTTTAGGAATTTGTCCATTTCTTCCAGGTTGTCCAGTTTGTTGGCATATAATTTTTCATAGTATTCCCTGATAATTGCTTGTATTTCTGAGGGACTGGTTGTAATAATTACATTTTCATTTGTGATTTTATCTATTTGGCTCCTCTCTTTTCTTCTTGAGAAGCCTGGCTAGAGGTTTATCAATTTTGTTTATTTTTTCAAAAAAACCAACTCATTGATCTGCTCTACTGTTTTTTTGTTTGTTTGTTTTTTAGATTCTATATTGTTTATTTCTGCTCTGATCTTTATTATTTCTCTTCTTCTGCTAGGTTTGTGGTGTCTTTGCTGTTATGCTTCTAGTTACTTTAGGTGTGCTGTTAGATTTTGTATTTGGAATTTTACTTGTTTATTGAGATAGGCTTGAACTGCAATGTATTTTCCTCTCAGGACTGCCTTTGCTGCATAATAAAGCATCCTTTCTTAATAAAAACCCTTGAGAAAGTTGGGATAGAAGGAACATTCATAAACATCATAAAAGCCATCTGTGAAAAGCCCACAGCTAATATCATCCTAAATGGGGAAAAACAGAGCTTTCTCCCTGAGATCAGGAACACGACAGGGATGTTCACTCTCACTGCTGTTGTTTAACATAGTGTTGGAAGTTCTAGCATCGGCAATCAGACAACAAAAGGAAATCAAAGGCATCAAAATTGGCAAAGATGAAGTCAAGCTTTCACTTTTTGCAGATGACATGATACTCTGCATGGAAAACCTGATAGACTCCACCAAAAGTCTGCTAGAACTGATACATGAATTCAGCAAAGTCGCAGGATACAAAATCAATGTACAGAAATCAGTTGCATTTTTATACACCAATAATGAAACAACAGAAAGAGAAATAAAGAAACTGATCCCATTCACAACTGCACCAAGAATCATAAACTACCTAGGAATAAACCTAACCAAAGACGTAAAAGATCTGTATGCTGAAAACTATAGAAAGGTTATGAAGGAAATTGAAGAAGATACAAAGAAATGAAAAAATATTCCATGCTCATGGATTGGAATAAATATTGTTAAAATGTCAATACTACCCAAAGCAATCTACACATTCAATGCAATCCCAATCAAAATTGCACAAGCATTCTTCTTGAAGCTAGAAAAAACAATCCTAAAATTTGTATGGAACCACAAAAGACCCCAAATAGCCAAAGTAATATTGAAGAAGAAAACCAAAGTGGGAGGCATCACAATCCCAGACTTTAGCCTCTACTACAAAGCTGTAATCATCAAGACAATATGGTATTGGCTCAAAAACAGACACATAGACCAATGGAATAGAATAGAGACTCCAGAATTGGACCCACAAATGTATGGCCAACTAATCTTTGACAGAGCAGGAAATAATATCCAATGGGAAAAAAAGTCTTTAACAAATGGTGCTGGGAGAACTGGACAGCAACATGCAGAAAAATGAAACTAGACCACCTTCTTACACAATTCACAAGAATAAACTCAAAATGGACAAAGGACCTGAATGTGAGACACGAAACCATCAAAACCCTAGAGGAGAAAGCAGGGAAAAACCTCTTTGACTTCAGCTGCAGCAATTTCTTACAGGACACATCTCCAAAGGCAAGGGAATTAAAAGCAAAAATGAACTATTGGGACCTCATCAAGATAAAAAGCTTCTGCACTGCAAAGGAAACAATCAATGAAACCAAAAGGCAACCGATGGAATGGGAAAATATCTGCAAATGACATATCGGATAAAGGGCTAGTATCCAAAATCTATAAAGAACTCACCAAACTCCACACCCAAAAAACAAATAATCCAGTGAAGAAATGGGCAGAAGACATGAATAGACACTTTTCTAAAGAAGACATCCAGATGGCCAACAGGCACATGAAAAGATGCTCACATCACTACTCATCAGGGAAATACAAGTCAAAACCACACTAAGATGTGGTTATACAAATTAAAACCTCACGCTGGTCAGAGTGGCTAAAATGAACAAATCAGGAGACTATAGATGCTGGAGAGGATGTGGAGAAATGGGAACCCTCTTGCACTGTTGGTGGGAATGCAAACTGGTACAGCCACTCTGGAAAACAGTGTGGAGGTTCCTCAAAAAATTAAAAATGGATCTACCCTATGACCCAGCAATATCACCGCTAGGAATTTACCCAAGGGATATACGAATGCTGATGCATAGGGGCACTTGTACCCCAATGTTTATAGCAGCACTTTCAATAATAGCCAAATTATGGAAAGAGCCTAAATGTCCATTAACTGATGAATGGATAAAGAAGATGTGGTTTATATATACAATGGAATATTACGTGGCAATGAGAAAGCATGAAATCTGGCCATGTGTAACAACATGGATGGAACTGGAGGGTATTGTGCTAAGTGAAATAAGTCCGGCAAAGAAAGACAGATACCATATGTTTTCACTCATATGTGGTTCCTGAGAAACTTAACAGAAGACCATGGGGGAGAGGAAGGGAAAAAAAGTTAGAGAGGGAAGGAGGCAAACCATAAGAAACTCTTAAATACTGAGAACAAACTGAGGGTTGATGGGGGTGGGGCGAGAGGGGAAAGTGGGTGATGGACATTGAGGAGGGCACCTGTTGGGATGAGCACTGGGTGTTGTATGGAAGCCAATTTGGCAATAAATTATAAAAAAAAATTAAATTAAAAAAAACATAAAGAAGTAAGCTCATAGATACAGAGAACATACTGGTAGTTGCATGTGTATGTGGTGGGGGAGGGGTATCAAAATGGGTGAAGGCCATCAAAAGGTACAAATTTCATTACAAAATAAGTCATAGGGGTGAAATGTACAGCATGGTTACTATAGTTAATAAACTGCATTCCCATTTGTAAATTGCTAAGAGAATAGAATTTGAAAGTTCTCATCACAAGAAAAAAGGTAACTATGAATGGTGACAGATGTTAACTAGACTTACTGTGGTTTCATATTATATACAGATAGCAAATCATTACATTATATGCCTGAAACTAATGTTACATGTCAATTATATTTCAATAGAAAATTTAAAAAATTCTCTTAAAAAAAGATGGAGAAGAAAATATGACCATTAGTTTTACATCCAGTTTCACATAGCAATAGATTGTTAAGAAGTAATTTTATTACATAAAATATTAAACCCCATTACATTTCATTGATCCATTTGAACTACATGAACTTTAATAATTTTTAATACTGCCTAGCAAGGTTGAAAACTGACAACGATCTAGGAAACTGAAAGTTTTGAAGGTTTGTAGGAAAGATGCCATTTCCACTGAGGAGACAAGAACACTGAGGAAGTGGTTTACCCAAGTTTGCACAACTATTAAGCAGTAGGGCCATGATTCTAATCCAGATTCCTGACATCAGAATAAGTGTTCCCTCTTTATAACATCAAACTACCTTTTTAAACAACAAATGGCCAGGAAAAATCACATATTAGGCCACAAAAACAAGTCTCAATAAATTTAAGATTAAAATCTTAACACCTTTTCTGACTACAACTAATATAAAACTAGAAATCAACTCTAAGAAAAAAACTGAAAAAACAAAAAAATCCCACAGAGACTAAACAAAATGCTACTGAACAATCATTGGGTCAGCGAAGAAATCAAAAAGGAAATAACATACCATGAGACAAATGAAAATGAAAACAATACTCCAAAACCTATGGGATACAGCAAATGCAATTCTAAGAAGATTAGTGATACAGATCCACCTTAAATAACAACAACAACAAAAATCTCAAATAAACAATCTAATCTTACATCTAAAGGAAGTAGAAAAAGAACAAAGACCAAAGTTAGTAGAAGGAAGGAAATAATAAAGATAAAAGCAGAAATAAATAACAGAGATTTAAAAAATAGAAAAGATTAATGAAACTAAGAACTGATTCTTTGAAAAGATAAACAAATTGATAAACATTTAGCCAGAGTCAAAACAAAAGGGGGGGGGTGGCAAATAAAGTTAGAAATGAAAGAGAAGTTACAACTAATATAACAGAAATACAAAAGATTATTAAAAAACTACTAGAAACGATTATATGCTAACAAGTTGGACAACCGAGAAGAAATGGATAGAGTCCTAAAAGCGTAAAATCTTCTAAGACTAAATCAGGAAGAACTAGAAATTTTGAACAGACCAATTACTAGTAATGAAATTGAATCAGTAATCAAAAAACTCAGAATCAAAAGTCCAGGACCAGACAGCTACACAGGTAAATACTACTGAACATTTAAAGAAGAATTAATGCCTATCTTTAAACTATTCCAAAAAATTTGAAGAGGAAAGAATGTTTCCAAGCCTATTCTGTGAAGCCAGCTGTACCCTGATACCTAAACCAAAGACCATACAAAAAAACAATTATGGGCCAATATCCCTGATTAACATGGATGCAAAAATTGGCCACAAAATATTAGCAAATGGAACCCAACAATACAGTAAAAGGATTATACTCCATGATCAAGTGGGATTTATTCCAGGGATACAAGCCTGGTTCAATATCTGCAAATCAATGAACGTGCTACACACACCTTTTTAACAAAATAAAGAATAACAATCATATGATCATCTAGATAAAAGCAGAAAAAGCATTTGACAAAGTACAACATCCATTCATGATAAAATTCTCAACAAAATGGAGATGGGGGAGTATACCTCAACATAATAAAGGCTATGTATGACAAACCCACAGCTAACATCATATTCAGTGGTGAAGAGTTGAAAGCTTTTCCCCTAAGATCAAAAACAAGACAAGGATGTCCACTCTCACCTATTTTATTCAACATAGTATTGGAAGTCCTAGTCATAGCAATTAGCCAACAATAATAGATAAATAAATAAATAAATAAATAGCATCCAAATTGGAAAGGAAAAAGTGAAACTGTCACTATCAGCAGATAACAGGTTACTATACATAAAAAAAAACTCCTAAGGATTACACACCCACACCCACACACAATTAGAACTATTAAATGAATACAGTACAGCTACAGGATACAAAAGCAATATACAGAAATCTGTTACATTTCTACACACTAACAATAAACTACCAGAAAAAGAAAGAAAACAGTCCATTAACAATCGCATCAAAAGGAATAAAACACCTAGGAATAAATTTAAATTAAGAAGGTGAAAAACCTAGACTCTGAAACTGTAAGTCATTGATGAAATAAATTGAAGATGACACAAATGAATGGTAAGATATACTGTGCTCATGGATTAAAATAATGTGGTTAAAATGTCCATATTACCTAAATCAATCTACAGATTCAATGCAATCTCTGTCAAAATACCAATAGCATTTTTCACAGAACTAGGGCAAATAATCCTAAAATTTGTATAGAACCATAAAAGACCTTGAGTAGCCAAAGAAATGTTGGGAAAGAAGAACAAAGCTGAAAGCGTCTTGTTCTTGGATTTGAAAACAATTTGGTACCGGCCCAAAAGCCAATACATAGATTAATGGAACAGAATACAAAGCCCAGAAATGAATTCGTGCTTATATGGTCAATTATAACAATGGAGTCAAGGACATACAATGAGGGAAAAGACAGTCTGTTCAATAAATGATGCTGGGAAAACTGAACCACTTTCATACATCATATATATAAAAATAAACTCAAAATAGATTAAAGACTAAAATATAAGATCTGAAATCACAAAACTCCTAGAACATAAACACTAAGTTTGACATTGGTCTTAATATTTTTGGATCTGTCTCTTCAGGCAACGACAACAAAAGAAAAAATAAACTAATAGAACTACATCAAACTAAAAAGCTTTTCCACAGTGAAGGAAACCATCATCAACAAAATGAAAAGGCAGCCTTCTCCCAAATGAATGACAGAAGATATTTGGAAATGCTATATCTGATAAGGGGTTAACATTCAAAAAATGTAAAGAACTCCTAAAACTCAATATAAAAAATCCAATTAAAAATGGGCAAAGGAGCTGGATAGACATTTTCCCAAAGATGTGTAGATGGCCAACTGGCACATGAAAAATCTTTAACATCACTAACCATCAGGGAAATGCAAATCAAATGTCACCATGAGATATCACCTCATACCTGTCAAAATTGTTATTTCTTGTCCTTTTGATAATGACCAGTGTTGGTGAGGACGTGGTGAATGGATAACTAGACATATTGTGGTGACCATTTCTTAATGTATATAAATATTGAATCATTATGCTGTATACCTGAAACTAATACAATATTGTATATCAATCAGTACACACACACACGACTTGAAAATCACCAGGTTGTTTCTTTGGATAAATGCAGAAGTAAAACAACTTTAGAATAATATTATCACAGGGAGTTATTCTAACTCAGAATAAAGTCAAAATTATAGTATTTTTACTTCAAAGTTGATGGTATTTGATCAGCACTTTTAAAAGGCAATGTACAAATGCTTCACCTTTTAATTTCAAAAAAATCATATTCCATTTTATAACATGTATCTATGGGTTGTATCATTTTCTTAAACCATGAAATTTTACAACCACTATTAGGATTCCAATATTGCAATAACACACTTCTGCATTGTGAATAATCTCTCTGTCAATGTGCTATCTCAGCTTAGATAAAATGGCAAGGGTGTAAAAAACTAGCATCATATGCCTTGATTTCTGTCTTGAAACACTATTATATGACAAAAAAGTAAGGCTAATTATAAGCTGTAGTTATGAAGTTTGTATTGTTTTAGTCCAAGAAAAACCATTTTAATGCTAAAAGCCTACCACAAAGCCATTTTTCAGCAACTAAAGGTGATTCACTTTAACTGTAATTTCAATTAAGTCTACTGTTTTAATTATGAACACATTTATAAAATTATCAAATCATTACAAAATAAACCTAAACAAAAGTTCAAAGCCAACATACATTTATTGGATACTTTTTTTTTTTTTTAGATAGCCAGTGCCTGTCACTGCTCTCAGCCCAACTCTGTAAGTCAAGAGTTGATAATAAGCTCTTTGAGGGCACGACAGTAGCACAGGTCATTACATCAGATTATGGTCATGAGTGTTTATTGAATATAGAATGAGAGTACTATTTTTGGTTTTGAGTATATCAAGAGGCAAAAGACAAGGTTCCTGGCAGGAAGTAGATGAATCTTAAGTGGAAAACAAGCATCTCAAGTTCTCAAAGATAGCTAGTATTATAATGCAACACACATTTGGTGCCAAATGAAGGACACAGACAAGCGCTATTATAAGAATTTGGTCATTGTGAGCTGGGAGAATCAGAGTTTCTTGTTGTAAATGTTGAAATGAATTAGCTCTTACTGATTTTCAATCATATTAGGACCTTACCTTAGGTACTATACACATGGAATATTCTTTAGGCTACATGTTTCACTCATCTTTCAGTTCTCTGCTTCAGTGTGATCTCAGAGTAGCTTTCTTGGACTCCCATGATGAAAACAGACCTCTTCTCTACCACAGATACCATTTTCGCCTTTTCACCTAAAACTCAGTTGTTTACTTGTTTATTATCTTTTTCATAATATAAGATTCATGAGAACAGAAATCTTCGTGTCTATCTTGTTTATTATTATTTATCTTTTGCCTAAATCATTATCTGCCATAACATAGGTATTCAGCAAATATTGAGTAAATGGGCCTTGTGAATCAAATGAAACTTCTAAAATAGGACAGAATAGCCATTCTAGGGAAAGACAATGGCTTGAAAAACAAGTGCAACCTAGAGAGTCTTTCAATCATGGTCTATAGGTGATTTTATATAGTCTACCTAAAAATTTCAGTAAAATATGGGATACTTATAATATCATTGATACTGCAAATGATTGGGCTTGCCACTATTTTTATAATCCCTGGTCAGTTTGAAGCCAGTGAGCCTTCTCCTGGGTCCTTCAATTATCCCTGAGTACACAGAATAAAACTTGTGAAAGAGGACTTGGTTAGATCCCTAGAAATAAAATTTTATAAGGTATAAGACAAAGGTGTTGCTGAGATGTTCATAATGATTGGCTTATTTTTCAGGATTTCCATGAACAAAAAAGGCTGAAAATTATGAAAGATGAAAGTGAAATCAAGGGATAATTTATTAAGATCAATTAAAACATTTTTCTTTTTCTTTTTCTTAATAATTTATTGTCGAGTTAGCTAACCTACAGTGTAGTTTTGGCTTCAGGAGCAGATTTCCGTGATTCATCACTTATATAAAACCCAGTATTCATTCTAACAAGTGCCCTCCTCAATGCCCATCACTCATTTTCCCTGCCTCCCCAACCCCCCACCCTCATCAACCCTCAGTTTGTTCTCTGTATTTATGAGTCTCTTATGGTTTGCTTCCCTCTCTGTTTGTAACTTATTTTTCTTTTCCTTCCTCTATGGTCTTCTGTTATGTTTTCACTCATATGTGGAACTTGAGAAACTTATCTTTCTCTGACCGATTTACTTCACTTAGCATAATACCCTCCAGTTCTATCCATGTGGTTGCAAATGGAAAGATTTCATTTTTTTTTTATCGCAGAGTAGTATCCATTATGTGTGGGTAAGTATATATACATATATATATATGTATATATACATACACATATATATGTATATGTATGTATACACACACACACACACACACACACACACACACACACACACCTTTATCCATTCATGTTGATGGACATTTGGGCTCTTTTCATAATTCCATAATTTGGCTATTGTTGATAGTACTGCTATAAACATTGGGGTACATGTGCCCCTATGAATCAGCATTCCTGTATCCTTTGGATAAATTCCTAGTAGTGCTATTGCTGGGTCATAAGGTAGTTCTATTTTCATTTTCTTGAGGCACTTCCACACTGTTTTCCAGAGTGGCTGCACCAGTTTGCATTTCCACCAACAGTATAACAGAGTTCCCATTTCTCTACATCCTAACATGTTTTTTTTTTTTCCTGAGTTGTTAATTTTAACCACTCTGACCAGTGTGAAGTGGTATCTCAATGTGGTTTTGATTTGCATTTCCCTGATGGTGAGCGATGTTGAGTATATTTTCATGTGTCTGTTAGCCTTCTGGATGTCTTCTTTGCAAAAGTGTCTATTCACATCTTCTGCCCATTTCTTCACTGGATTGTATGTTTTTCAGGTGTTGAGTTTGGTAAGTTCTTTATAGATATTGAATACTACCCCTTATCTGATATGTCATTTGAAAATGTCTTCTCCCATTCTGTTGGTTGCCTTTTAGTTTTATTGATTGTTCCCTTTGCTGTGCAAAAGCTTTTTATCTTGATGAGGTCCCAATAGTTCATTTTTGCTTTTATTTCCCTTGCCTTCAGAGACATGTCAAGTAAGAAGTTGTGGCCAAGGTCAGAGAGGTTGTTGCCTGTTATCTGCTCTAGGATTTTGATGGTTTCCTGTCTCACATTTAGGTCTTTCATCCATTTTGAGTTTATTTTTGTGTATGGTGTGAGAAAGTGGTCCAGGTTCATTCTTCTGCACCTTGCTCTCCAGTTCTCCCAGCACTATTTGCTATGGAGACTGTCTTTTTTTCCATTGGATACTCTTTCCTGCTTTGTCAAGATTAGTTGGCCATACATTTGTGGGACACTTTCTGGGTTCTCCATTCTATTCCATTTGTCTATATATCTGTTTTTGTGCCAATACCGTACTGTCTTGATGATTACAGCTTTGTAGTACAGGCTTAAGTCTGGGATTGTGATGCCTCCTGCTTTGGTTTTCTTTTTCAACATTACTTTGGCTATTTGGGGTATTTTGTGGTTCTATACAAATCTTAGGATTGTTTTTTCTAGCTTCAAGAAGAATGCTTGTGCAATTTTGATTGGGATTGCATTGAATGTGTAGATTGTGTTGGGTGGTATTGACATTTTAACAATATTTATTCTTCCAATCCATGAGCATGGAATTTTTTCCATTTCTTTGTGTCTTTTCAATTTCTTTCATAAGCTTTCTATAGTTTTAAGTGTACATATCTTTTACCTGTTTGATTAGGTTTATTCCTAGGTATTTTATGGTTCTTGGTGCAATTGTAAATGGGATCAATTGCTTGATACCTCTTTCTGTTGTTTCATTATTAATGTATAGAAATGCAATGATTTCTTTACATTGATTTTATATCCTGTGACTTTGCTGAATTCATTTATCAGTTCTAGCAGTTTTTTGGTGGAGTCATTCAGGTTTTTCATGCAGAGTATCATGTCATCTGCAAAAAGTGAAAGTTTGATTTCTTCTTTGACCATTTGGATGCCTTTTATTTTATTTTTTGTCTGATTGCTAAAGCTAGGACTTCCAACACTATGTTAAATAACAGTGGTGAGAGTGGACATCCCTGTTGTGTTCCTGGTCTCAGGGGAAAAAGCTCTCAGTTTTTCCCTATTGAGGATGATATTAGCTATGGGCCTTTCATATATGGCTTTTATGATAAGATATGTTCTTCTATCCCAACTTTCTTAAAGGTTTTTATCAAGAAAAGATGGTGTATTTTATCCAATGCTTTTTCTGCATCTATTGACAGGATCATATGGTACTAATCCTTTCTTTTATTAATGTGATGTATCACATTGATTTGCAAATAATGAATCAGCCCTGCATCCCAGGAATGAATCCCACTTGATCATAGTGAATAATTCTTTTAATATACTGCTGAATTCGTTTTGCTAGTATTTATTGAGAAGTTTTGCATCGATATTCATCAGGGATTTGGCCTGTAATTCTCCTTTTTAGCGGGGTCTTTGTCTGGTTTGGGAATCAAGGTAATGTTGCCTTCATAGAATAAGTCTGAAAGCTTTCCTTCCATTTTTGTCTTTTGGACTATCTTGAGAAGAATAGGTGTTCACTCTGCTTTAAATGTCTAATAGAATTCCCTTGTGAAGCCATCTGACCCAGGACTCTTATTTGTTGGGAGATTTTTGATAATGGATTCGTTTTCTTCACTGGTTCTGGGTCTCCTCAAAATTTCTATTTCTTCCCTTTTGAGTTTTGGTAGTGTGTGAGTGTCTAGGAATTTGTCCATTTCTTCCAGATTGTCCAGGTTGTTGGCATATAATTTTTCATAGTATTATCTAATAATTGTTTTTGTTTCTGTGGTGTTGGTTGTGATCTCTCCTCTTTCATTCATGATTTTATCTATTTGGGCTCTCTTTTCTTTTTGAGAAGTCTGGCAAGGGGTTTATCAATTTTGTTTATTCTTTCAAAATACCAGCTTTTAGATTCATTGATCTATTCTACTGTGGGTTTTGGGGTTCTATATTGCTTATTTCTGCTCTAATCTTTGTTTCTCTTCTTCTGCTGGCTTTGGGCTTTCTTTGCTGCTGTGTTTCTAGTTCCTTTAGATGTGAGGATAGATTCTATATTTGGGACATTTCTTGCTTCTTCAGATAGTTCTGGACTGCAATGTATTTTCTTCTTAGGACTGCCTTTGCTGCATCCCAAAGGGTTTGGATTGTTGTGTTTTCATTTTCATTGCTTCCAAATATTTTTTTAATTTCTTATTTAATTTCCTGGTTGACCCATTCATTCTTTACTAAGATGTTCTTTAACCTCCATGTATTTGTAGACTTTCCAAATTTTTTCTTTTCGTTGTTTTCAAGTTTCAAATATGCATGGTATGATCGCAATCCTTTTATATTTGTTGAGGGCTGTTTTGTGACCCAGCATGTGATCTGTTTTGGGGAATGTTCCATGTGCACTTGAGAAGAATGTGTATTCTGCTGCTTTTGTATGAAAAGTTCTGAATATATCTGTTAAGTCCATCTGGTCCAATATGTCATTCAGAGCCATTGTTTCCTTATTGATTTTCTGCCTAGATGATCTGTTCATTGTTGTAAGTGGAGTATTAAAGTCTCCTACAATCACAGTACTGTTATCTATACATTTATTTATGTTTGTGATTGGTTTATATATTTGGGTGTTCACATTGGGGGCATAAACATTTATAATTGTTAGCTCTTCTTGATGGATAGACCCCTTAATTATGATATAATGCCCTTCTTTGTCTCTTGTTAGCATCTTTGTTTTAAAATCTAGTTTGTCTGATATAAGTATGGCTACTTCAGCTTTCTTTTGACATCCAGTAGCATGACAGATAATTCTCCATCTCCTCACTTTCAATATGCAGGTGTCCTCAGGTCTAAAATGAGTCCCTTGTAGGTAGCATATAGATGGATCTTGTTTTTGTTTTTGTTTTTAATCCATTCTGATACCCTATGTCTTTTGATTGGGGCATTTAATCCATTTATATTCAGAGTGATTATTGAAACATGGATTTAGTGCCATTGTGTTATCTGTCAGTTCCATGCTTGTGGTGATATCTCTGTATCTTTGTCGTCTGCTGCTTTCTATTCACAGAGTCCCCCTTAGGATCTCCCATAAGACTAGTTTTGTGGTCATGAGTTCCTTTAGCTTTTGTTTGTCTGGGAGGCCTTTATCTCTCCTTCTATTCTGAATGACAGCTGTGCTGGATAAAGGATTCTTAGCTGCATATATTTCCTATTCAGCACATTGAATATTTCCTGCTACTCCCTTCTGGCCTGCCAAGTTTCAGTGGACAGATCTGTTGCTACCCTTATCTGTCTACCCTTGTAGGTTAAGGCCTGTTTGCCCCTAGCTGCTTTCAGAATTCTCTCATTATCTTTGTATTTTGCCAGTTTTACTGTGATATGTCATGGTGTTTACCTGTTTATGTTGATTTTGAAGGAAGTTCTCTGTACTTTCTTGACTTGGATGTCTGTGTCCTTTCCCAGATTAGGGACGTTCTCAGCTATAGTTTTTTCAAATAAACCTGCAGTGCTTTCTCTCTCTTCTTCTTCTGGAACTCCTAGAATATAGATATTATTTCATTTCATTGAATAACTTAGGTCTCTAATTCTCCCCTCATGGTCTAGTAATTTCCTTTCTTTTTCTGAGCTTCATCATTTTCCGTAATTTTATTTTCTTTTTTTTTTTTTTTTTTTTTTTTTAATTTATTTTTGGGACAGAGAGAGACAGAGCATGAATGGGGGAGGGGCAGAGAGAGAGGGAGACACAGAATCGGAAACAGGCTCCAGGCTCCAGGCTCCGAGCCATCAGCCCAGAGCCCGACGCGGGGCTCGAACCCACGGACCGCGAGATCGTGACCTGGCTGAAGTCGGACGCCTAACCGACTGCGCCACCCAGGCGCCCCCCGTAATTTTATTTTCTATTTCACCTATTCTGACCTCTGCTTCTCTATCTTTGCTGCCACTGCATCTAGTTTATTTTACATCTCATTCACATCATTTCTTAATTCATCATGACTATTTCTGAGGTCCTTGACCTCTGCAGCAATAGATTCTCTGCTGTATTCTATGCTTTTTTCAAGCCCAGCTATTAGTCTTAGGACTACTGTTCTAAATTCTTGCTCAGATATATTGTTTATATCTGTTTTGAGCAATCCTCTGGCTGTCACTTCTTCCTGGAATTTCTTTTGAGGAGAATCCTTCCATTTCATCATTTTGGCTCATTTTCTGTCCTTTATGTGTTTTAATAGCTTGTTTTGTTTCCTGCACCTACAAGTGCTACTATATTAAAAAGATGTCATACACTGTCCAGGGCCTGGCACTTCAGGAAGTGTTTTTTGTGTGTTGCATGCACTGTTTTTGCATCTTTAGTTAAAACTTTTTTTCAAAACCACAGTTTGACAAACAGTTTGCTCAGATTTCTCCTCAATTACTGCTTAACAAGTAGGTATCTGCCAGTCTTCTCTTCCCTACCAGGCCTGAGTAGATAAAATCCCACAGAACTGTCAAAAATCCACTGAAGGAGTTACAAACCTGACTGCTCTTTATTAATTGTCAGCATCAATGCTGCCCAGTCTATGTCATGAGATCATTCCTGGTTTAGTCTAGGTTAGCAAGTGTCTCCATTTTTTCCTTTGAGATAGGAAGCAGACAGGATGTTCTAACTTAGTGTTCTGAATGGTTAAGCCTCATCAAAGGCTGATTTATGATGATAAGGGGTGGCCACCAGAGAGTAAGGCTAAACACCAACATATTACAGCTTTCACAGAATTTTACTAAAAAATTTTTTAATAGTATTTTTTAAATGTTTATTTATTTTTGAGAGAAAGAGAATGCTAACAGGGGAGGGGAAGAGAGAGAGAGGAGAGAGAAAATCCCAAGCAGGCTCCACACTGCCAGCACAGTGTCCGACGTGGGACTCGATCCCATAAACCATGAGATCATGACCAGAGCCTAAATCAAGAGTCAGAAGCTTAACCAACTGAGCTACCCCAAGCACCTCAATAGTATTTTTTTATTAAGAAAGTAATGCATGCTGAATCACAAATATTAAACTATAGAAATGTAAGAGAAAAAATGCCACCCATAGTTCCAGCCCCTAGCATATTTTCTATTCTAACTTTTATGTGTATATGCTTTTAAATCTGCAAAATATCAGTATGTGAACATAACAGTAATAAAAATGTTAATGATCACTTTCAATTCCTTGCTTTAGTAAATCTGTTATTGAACTAATTTTTTCTAGTCCTGATCTATATGCAAATGTTATTTTTATCATTTTCCATAGGAAGAAGAATCTTTGTTACTGTATAAACACAAGGATGAAACCAATAAATCCAGATTTATAATTCTTGTGCCTTGGAGAATCATCCTTAGACCTCCGATTTTAGTCTTTGACATGGGGAAAATATTTTTTCAATTTTCTTAAGGTAAATGGTTATTGGCAAGAAATTGATGTTTCCCAGATCTAAATATATTCAGTCTAATGGTTTTATAATAATGGGGTTTGCTCTTTGTCTTATAAAGTTTCTTATCTTCTCATTTCCCTTTTTTAGTATCTTTTCAAATTCTTATTTAAATTCCAGTTAGTTAACATATAGTGCAATATTGGTTTCAGGAGTAGAATTCAGTGATTCATCAATTTTAGTATCTTTTGGACATAAGCAAGCCTTCTTTTTCCTTCTGGAATTGATTTAAAATGAATTAAAATACGATATAAGCAAGGTTTGGATTTTTCTTTGTATTTAATAAATTTCATTTATGCATCTTGCCAAAATTCTTTGTTACTTTTAATTTAGAAAAAGTAATGAAATTTACTCCTTCTAAAATTGGTGTTTCATTTCTAAGGCATTATCAAATGTCTATATTTGACAGAGTATAAATTCAAAGTATTTTTTCCTCAGAAATAATTATTTTAAAATGTTATAACTGCATGTTAGTTAATGGTGGGGATTGGAATTAATAAATAACAACAACTTAAAGAACTCAACATACCAGACAAAAAATCCTTAGAGAAGCAGGAGTGACATTTTTCATATATTTAGAATTTAATGTTTATAAAATTAGAAATTTCTTTAAAATGAAATAAAAATGCATTTTAAATCTTCTACATCTGGTTTTGCTGGAGAAGTTGGTATCACTAACGGTTTAGTTTTGAAAAACCATAAAATCTGGATAAAAAATGTTTTCAAGACATCTAATTAAAAGCATTGGAGAATAATGAGGATAGTTAGGAGTTGAGGAGCCATGATTCCAGGGAGAAAGCAAAGCTGTATTTTTTCCTGGAGGAATTTGTATGCATAGATAACTGAGAAGTAACTAACTACATATTGCTCAAGAAAGTATCAGATAAGGGAGACAAACAATAAAGTGGAGTTCATGGCTAATGACAACCAGAACCTAAGAAACCATACCAGTGTCTTACAGGCAAAACTGTAGAGAGGTGAGACTGACGTTATTGCATTTCCCCCCCTTGAAGCAATGGCCAATTCCTTAGCTGTACATGTGCCAGACAAGAATCCAGAAATCAAAAAGAAAGGAGTTGCTGAGACTTTATGCATTGGAGAAAATGTATAAGGCAAAAACACCTCTTAGATGTGAGGGCAATCTGGCTGCAACATCTGCCACCCTATTGATCATCAGGGTTGATCTGGCTGATCAGGCTGGGTAGGCAGGTGTTCCCTTTCTCCCTCACTGCTCCATGTGCATCCCTCCAGAAGCTGTATACTTGGTCAAAGAGGATGGCCTTCTCTGATAAAGAAGGACCTTTCTTTGGTTAAAGATGTACAAGTAACTGCACTCCCCTGCTAGAATCTCCAAACAAGCTCTTGGGGTCCATTTGTAGGAGAATATAGGGTAGTCAAGCTTCCAAGACTCCAGACACATCCAAATGAGGCACTGCAGGTGGCAGTCTGCCTTTTTTTAAAAGTAGGGGGGGAGGGGGAATCTTTTTTCTGTCCATTCACGGAATACTCTAGCCACCCAAATTGTGGGATTGTTCCTCTCCCATACACAAACACACACCAAGCAATTTTTCCATTTTCTGGTGGACACACATTTGGTGTCCTACAAAGTTAATTTAATCTGATACTATCTACCCGGAGATAATTACCTGGAGATAACATCAGATCCTACAGGTTAAGGGCTCAGTTCCACAAGACTGCCTTCCCACTTAAAGTGTCAGTCACAGGTCCAGTTAGTCACCTGAGCTTCAACCAGCCAGGTATAAATCAGAGGTTTCCATTACCCTGGGGTTTGATTCTATGCTAAAATAACTCACAGAACTAAGGAAAACAGTTTGCTTACTAGGTTGTTGGTTTATTATAAAAGGATAATACCCAGGAACAGCCTGATGGAAAAGATGCATAGGGCAAGGTAGTAGAAAAGGGGACAGAACTTCCATGCCCTCTCTAGGTGAGATACCCTCTCAGAACTTCCATATGCTCACCAACTGAGGAGCTCTGTTAACCTTGTGGTTCAGGACTCTCATGGAGGCTTCAATACATAGACATGATTGATTAAAATTGGTCATTAGTGACTATGTCAAACTCCAGCCCTTCTCACTCCTTGAATGGTCCAACTCTCTAATCAAATGGTTGGTACCCCTGGCAACTAGTCCTCATTCTTATCTTTAGGGGCTTTCCAAAAGTTATCTCATTAATATAAAGCAAGGTATAGTTGAAAGAGGCTTGTTATGAATAAAAAGACACCTTTATCATTCTTATCACTTAAGAAATTCTAAGGGTTTTAAGGGCTCTGTGCTAGGAATTAGGATAAAGACCAAGTATATAATTTATATGATAAATCACAATATCTCAAAACTGAAGTTCAGGGCTCACAAACAATCTAGGCAGTCCCTTGAGAATCCTAAGAATACAGCGTAAGGACAAACCAGAAATAGATCAGACTTGATTGGATCAAAGCGATCTGCTTATGTTCTGTCTTCTAGAAAATAAAATCTCTAGAAGATAACCATAATTTGGAGTATCCTTAATTTTTTTTTATACATAATAACTGCCATTCCATACACACACAAAAATTACCAACCATGCTAAGAAACAGAACTAAATGACTGGAAAACTAGAAAAACAACAGGCAACAGAAACAGACCCACAAGTATTCCAGATGTCATTATGAGACAAAACTTTAAAATAACTATGACTAGTATATTCAGGAAGACAGATGAAAAGAAGATAAATTAGAATTTAAGTAAAATTTCAAAACTAAAAAAAAATTAAGTTTAATCTACTATTAAAGGGTTTAATTTAATAGAACAGCAGAGGAGAGGACTGGTGAATAGGAAGATACAACAGTACAAAATATCTAGGCTGAAGCTTAGAAAGCAAAAAAAACATAGAAAATGCAGAAAAGTATAAAAGTGAAAAAATCTAACATATATGTAATTGGATTTAAAAAAGGAAAAAAGAGTGAGAATGGGTCATAAATCTCATTTAAAGAGATTTTAACTAAGAATTTTCTAAAATCACACACACACACACACAAAAGTCCTAGGTTGAGGCAGCTATTCAAACCCCACGTAACATTTAGAAGATGAAGAAGGGGGTACCTGGATGGCTCAGCTGGTTAAGCGTCCAACTTCGTCTCAGGTCATGATCTCACAGTCCGTGGGTTTGAGCCCTGTGTTGGGTTCTGTGGGGACAGTTCAGATCCTGGAGCCTGATTCAGATTCTTTGTCTCCCTCTCTTTCTTCCCCTTCCCCCACTCATGCTTGCTCACTCTCACTCTCAAAAATAAATAAACATGAAAAAAAAATAGAAGATGAAGAAAAAGGAAGAAAGGGGGAGGGAAAAGGAGAGGGAGGGGAACGAAAAAATTGCTGCTGCCACATTTCAGGTACATCATAGAAAAACTGCTGGAAAAATAAGACATCTTAAAATATTAAGGGATTTTAAAAAGACAATAAAACTGAGAGCTAATTTGAT
The DNA here is from genome assembly GCF_046562875.1 of Panthera onca. Taxonomy (NCBI): domain Eukaryota; kingdom Metazoa; phylum Chordata; class Mammalia; order Carnivora; family Felidae; genus Panthera; species Panthera onca. The sequence goes on from NC_138347.1 coordinate 55,594,347, forward strand.
ACAGAAACACTGGAAGCCAGAAGATAAAGCACTAATATGTTTAAATGTTGAAAGATAGTAACTGCCAATTCCAAATTCCATTTCCAGTTAACATATCCTTTAAAACTGAGGATGAATCATTATCTCTGAGGCAAATGTAAACTGAATTTATTGCCTAAGATGTTCATTTACTAAAGAGAAGTTTGTTTTTTTTTTAATTTTATATAGAGAAAGAGCATGAGTAGGGGAGAGTGGCAGAGGGAAGGGGGGGAGAAGGAGAAGGAAGGAGGGGGGAAAGGAGAGAGAGAGGGAGAGTGAGAGGGAAGGAGAGAGAGAGAGGAGGAGAGGGAGAGGGAAGGAAAGAGAGAGGGGGGAAGAGGGAGAGGGAGAGTGAGAGAGAGAGAATCTTATGTAGGCTCCACATAGTGCAGAGCCCGAAACAGACTCGATCCCATGGCCCTGAGATCATGACCTGAGCTGAAATCAAGAGTCATACACTCAGCCCACTGAGCCACCTAGGTACCCCTCTAAAGAAACTTATTTAGGCAGAAGAAAAATATTCCTAAATGGAAGACTGTTAATGCAGGAAGGAATAAAGAGCACCCACAGGAGAAAACAAACAAATACAGTTGACCCTTGGATAATGGGTAGTTAAGAACATTGATGCAGTCAAAAATCCACATGTAACATTTGACTTCCCAAAACTTAACTAATCTACTTTTTACCAGAAAATTTCCCAATAACATAAACAGCCAATTAACACATATTTGGCATGTTGTATTGTATTACATACTGTATTATTACAATAAAGTAAGCTAGAGAAATATTCAAGAAAATCAAAAGAAAGAGCAAATACATATGCAGTATTAGACTGTATTTATCAAAAATAAATGTGAGTGGACCCGTGTAGTTCAAACCCATGTTGTTCAAGGGTCAGCTATAAACTCAGACTGATAATAAAATAGATACAATACAAAATACAATGTAAATACAACAAAAATGCCGAGTTTGTTAATGAGTTAAATATTATAAGACTCTTGCATTACTCAGAAAGTAGTAAAGTACTAGCTAGATACAAACTAGTCAGGATGCATGTTATCTCCAGGGTAACTGCCTAAAATTATTTAAAAGAAAGAACATATTACCGTCAACCCAATAGAAAAGAAAATGGAATAAAAAATACTTGATTAAGAGGAAGGAACAAAAGAGGAACAAAGCAAAAAAGACAAATATAAAACACATAGAAATATCGTAGATTTAAATGGCAAATATATTAGTAGTTACATTAACTAGCAGTAACCTTAATTTTCTGAGAGGCAAGGATTGCAGGCTGAGATTATAAACATAAGACAAAAGAAACAAAGAAAAACAATAACGATTTTCTATTTTGAAAGGAATTACTTTAAATGTAAGAACATAGAAATGTAGAAATTAAAAATATATTAAAAATCATATGCAAACACTAACTTAAATATGTTTGGCATGATGAATATAAAATAGACCTTAAGAAATATTACTAGGGTTAGAGATAAGATACAATGATAAAAGGCTCATTTCAAGGGAAATATAACAATCCTCAATTTGGGTAGATCTAATAACAAAGCCTTTGTGTAACTAACATAACTACAAGTAGAAATAGATAAATCCATAATCCTATTGGGATATTTCCTATACCTGTCTCAATAAGTAACAGAATAAGCAGACCTTATTGACCTATATGGAATACTACTGCCATCAACTGCAGAATACATTTTCTCTTTAGCTACACATGAAAGGCTGACCAAAGCGGACCATATGCTGTGCCACAAAGCAACTGTCAACAACTTTCAAAAAGTTGTAATAATGTAGAGTATATTCTCTGACCATAATATTGAGTTAGAAATAAATATCAAAAGTAAACATAAGGACTTCCAGTTTCTGGTCCAACATGTAAAGAGCCTGGAAATTATCACTCCCAGCCTGATAACAAGGAAAACCTGAATAAACCGAAAATCAACAACTCTTCCTAGATCCATCAGAGAATTGAAGTCATGGGAAAACTTTTCTAAAAATGGGAGACAGGAGAATAGAGAGAATCACAGCTTATTAGAAGACGACACTACTGGAACCAGAGAGAGTAAATCACTAACAGGGCAAATGGCTAATTGTTGAAGACTATGCGAACCGAGCTTCAGAAATTAACATTACTGGGGCCCCAGCATAACAGAGAGCCCCCCTGTGAATTTTGTGAGGTTTATCTCCAAGACCCCTACCGAGTTATCAGGGTGAAGATAAGAAGTACAAGGGGATTTTTCTCTTAGGACACCAGAAGGTCTAACCATGTAGGAATAGATTAATAAACCATATTTCATTACAATTAAGATTTTTTTAATGTTTACTATAAAAACATTGACTTGTGGGACATCTGGCTACAATGACATGAATCCTCTTTGTGGAGTGAATCCTCTCTACAAAACCAAAGTATAGAATATACTAAATTTTACCCCTCCAATTTTTGTCTCTGGAAATTAAAACAAATCTAAGACTAGGTTGTAGTGTTTGAACAAATTCACTAAATATTTCAAACCATAAACTTACAGTGGATGAATTTAATGGCATGTAAATTATACCTCAAGAAAAAATTTTTTAAGACCTATTAAGAGAACAAAAAGGGAAGTCATGATCTGGGATAAGTTATTTGAAATACATGTATAAGACAAGGACTCCTACTCATATAACATAAAGAACTTCTATAAATAAGAGAAGTAAACTTTAATATAAACAAAAGAGAAAAACAGATACCTCATAAGTGAGGGTATCTAAATAGCCAAAAGCACATGAAAAATGGTCATCATTAATTCTCAGAAAGCTAAAAAATAGAACTACAAATGAAAATAAGCAAAAACCTAAATTACCAGATTTTAACAAGAATGTCAAACAAACGGACCTCTCATTGAGTTTGCCTATAGGAATATAAATTGACATAAGCCTTTTAGAAAACTGATTTGCAAGATCTCCCTAAGCTAAGAATAGACCTGTTCTACTATCATCATGTTCATTCTAGTAATCCACACAACATAAATGTTGTGTATGTATGTACACCAAAATACATGTAAATGAAAGTTCAACAGTAATATTCATAGTAGCTCTGAACTGGAAATAACCTTACCAATAAGAGAATGGGTAAATTATTGTAAATTCTTACAATAGAGTACTATAAAGAAGGGGAGAAGAGAGGACTGTTTTTCCTCATAACAATATGGATAAATAATGCAGACATAACTTTTAATGAAGTAATACAGATAAAAATGCATACATACTATATGATTCCCTTTATAGAAAATTTAAGAAGATAAGATAAACTAACACTTGATGAAAAGGACAAGTGCAGGGATGGACATGAGGAAAGAGTCTAGAATTTATGCAATGTTCTATGTATCTTGAACTTATATTTAAGATGTATGTACTTTGCCATATTTATGTCATATTTTAATAACAACAGACAGTAGTTCAAATGGCAACATAGGAAGACCCGGACTTACCTCTCCACAGACACATCAAATTTACATTTATTTATAGAGGAGCTCCCCCTGAAGAAGAACTGAGGTTTGACTGAACAGATTCTGCACAGCAAAAGATAGACCAGAGAGAGAACAGCAAGAGAGATGGAGACATGGTAACAAAGGTAACCACCACTCCTGATGCTACAAATTGCAGTAGGGAGGAATAGTACTGAGGGATGGTGAGAAGATTCATCTGCTCTGAGGCACAGAAAAAAGCCACAGTTTAAAAGAATATAGAATATATAAGATCCAGCACTAGAACTCTTTGAAACAGCAGGGGAGCTGCTAGAACTGCCTCCAGTGGAAGGGGCTGGTGAGCACCATGGTTTACACTCCTTCTCAACCTCGATAGTGCAAACAAGAGCATGATTTAGATGCTGTAGCTGGCCTACTACCTCAGTAAGCCCCAGAACCCTAGTCTACAGAAGCCCAAAATAATCTGGGGCATAGAAAATAAAGCCACAGTTTAAAAGAGGAACTAGGATATAACCCACTTTAGCTTTAAGTGTCCTATTAGGGCACCCTTTGTGTGGAGAGCAGTGAGACCACCCTAGCCTATGCCCACTTCAGTTTAAGCTATCCTGCCACAGCACTCCCCATGCAGATAGCCCCAGGGCTGCCTTGGCCCAAACCCAATGCAGCTCTGGCCATCCCACCAGAGCAACCCCAGCACAGAGTTCCCTAAGATCCCCAGCCCACACCAGTTACAGCTCCAGCCAGCCAAAGTCACCAGGCACACACAGTCTACACAGGGGATTACCATAGATAATACCATTCCTTCAAGTTTAGGAAAAGTAGCTGCTCTACCTAATTCATAGAAACAAGCACTGAAAGTTAAGCAAAACGAGGAGACAGAAATATGCTCCAGATGAAAGAACAAGATGAAACCTCAGAAAAAGAGCTAAATGAAATGGAGGTAACCAATCAACCTGATAAAGAGTGCAAAGTAATGGTCCTGAAGACGTTCACTGGACTGGAGAAAAGAGAGGATGAACTTAGTGAAAACTTCAACAAAGAGAAAATTTTTAAAAGAACCAATTAGAGTTGAAAAACACAATAACTGAAATTGAAAAATAGACTAAAGGGAATCAACAATAGTTAGAGGATGCAGAAAACCAGATCAGCAGTCTGAAAGATGGGGTAATGGAGAGCAAGCACTCAAGCTAAACAGCAAAAAGAAAAAAATGATAAAATTAAATGAGAATACAATAAAGGTTCTCTGGGACAACATCAAGTAAACACACATTTTGCATTATAGGGGTCCCAGAGAAAGAAATAAAAGAAAGGGGCAGAAAATTTTGTAGAAATAGCAGAAATCTTCCCTAACCTGTGGAAGGATATAGACATCCAGGTTGAGAAAACAGTTCCAAACAAGATGAACCCAAGGAAGCCCACACCAAAACACATAATAATTAAAATTTTAAAGATTAAAGATAAAGAGAGGATTTTAAAAGCAGCAAGAGATAAGCAATTAGTTACATAAAAGAGAAACCCCTTGGGCTATATGTTGATTTTTCAGAAGAAAATTTGAAGGCCAGAAGAGCTTGGCAAGATACATTCAAAGTGCTTAAAGAAAAACAACCTGCAACCAGGATACTCTATCTGACAACATTATCATTCAGAATTGAAGGAGAAACAAAGAGTTTCCCACACTAACAAAAGTTAAAGGAGTTCATCACCAAGAAACAAACCTTACAAGGAATATTAATGGGACTCCTTTAAGTGGAAAAGGCAATAATTAAAAGAAAACTATGAGTAAAATGATATAAAATATGACAACATATATGTAAAAGGTGGAGTGGGGGAGTAAAAAAAGAATTTCCTGTATAATATATTTGAACTTAAGTGACCCTCAACTCAGTATAGACTGCCATATACTTAGGATGTTATACATGAAGCTTAAGATAACTACAAACCCAAAACCTATAATAGATACACAAAAAATAAAGAGAAAGAAAGCCAAGCATAACACTAAAGAAAGCCATCAATCACAAGAATAGTGAGGAAGAGTAGAAGAGACATACAAAAACAAGCAGAAAGCAATTAACAAAATGGCAAAAAGTATATACCCATCAATAATTACTTTCAATGTAAAAGGACTAAATCAAAAGACATTGTGTGGTGGAATTTTTTTTTTTTTTAAAGGATCCACCTATATGCTGCCTATAAGAGACTCACTTCAGATTTAAAGTCATATATAGACTGAAAGTGAAAGGATGGAAAAACATATTCCATACAAATGGAAGTGAAAAAAAAAGAAGCTGGGATGGCAATACTTATATAAGACAAATTGACTTCGTTTTTAAAAAAAGACTGTAGGGGCTCCTGGGTGGCTCAGTTGGTTAAGCGTCCGACTTCAGCTCAGGTCATGATCTCGCAGTTTATGGGTTCGAGCCCCGTGTTGGGTTCTGTGCTGACAGCTCAGAGCCTGGAGCCTGCTTTGGATTCTGTGTCTCACTCTCTTTCTGCCTCTCCCCTGCTCACGCTCTGTCTCTGTCTCAAAAATAAATAAAACATTAAAAGAATTTTTTTTAAATAAAAAAAGAGTCAAAAGAAACAAAGAAGGGTATTATATAACGATAAAGGGATCGATCCAACAAGAGGATATAGCCGTTGTAAATATCTATGTACTCAACATTGGGGTACTGTAATACATAAAACAAATATTAACAGACATGAAGGGAAAATTGATAGTAAGACAATAATAGTAGAGGACTTTAACACCTCACTTTTACATCAGTGGATAGATCATCTAGGCAGAAAATCAATAAGAAAACCAGTTTCTTTGAAGGACACCTTAGACCAAATGGACTTAACAAATGTATACAGAAGATTCCATCCCCAAACTGCGGAATACACATCATTTTCAAGTGCATGTGAAACATTCTCCAGGACAGATCACATGTTGGGCTACAAAACAAATCATAATAAATTTAAGAACACTGAAATCATATCGAGCATCTTTTCTGACCACAATGATATGAAACCAGAAATCAACTACAAGGAAAAATATTGGAAAAACACTAACGTGTAAAGGCCAAACATACTACTAAACAACAAGTTGATCAATGAAGTCATCAAAATAAATACACAAAGTAAAAAAATATACGAAGACAAATGAAGATGGAAACACAATGGCAAAAAATATTTGGGATGCAACAAAAGCAGTTCTAACAAGGAAATTTATAGTGATACATGCCTACCTCGAGAAATAAGAAAAATCTCAAATGAAGAATCTAATATTACACCTAAAGGAACTTGAAAAAGAAGAACATAGGCTCCTGGGTGGCTCAGTTAAATGTCCAACTCTTGGTTTCAGCTCAGGTCATGATCTCTCAGTTTTGTGAGTTTGAGTCTGCATTGAGCTCCGTGCTGACAGTGCAGAGTCTGCTTGGGATTCTCTGTCTTCCTCTCTCTCTGCCTCCCCCCCACCCACCCTGTCTCAGTCTCTCTCAAAATAAATAAATAAACTGGAAAAAAAAAATAAGAAGAACAAAGCCCAGAGTTAGTAGAAGAAAGGAAATAATACAGACTGGAATATAAATAAATAAAATATAGACTAACAGTAGAAAAAGTAGTGAAACCAGGAGCTGGTTATTTGAGAAGATAAAAAAAAAAAATGGATGAACTGAGGGCGGGGGGAAATAATAAAATCAGAAATGAAAGAGGAGTAGTAACCATCAATACTACAGAAATACAAAGGATTATAAGAGATTACTATGAAAAATTATATGCCAACAAATCGGACAACTGAAAAGAAATGGATAAAGTCCTAGAAACATACTATTTTCCCAAACTGATCATAAAGAAATAGAAAATCTGAACAGACTGATTACTAGTAACAAAATCAAATCAGGAATCAAAAAAGCAACAAACAAAAGTCCAGGACCAGATGGATTCATAGGTGAGTTACAAAAAGTTAATACATATTTTCTCAAACTGTCCAAAAATAGAAAAAGAAAGCCTCCAAATACATTCTACAAGACCAGCATTACACTGATTCCAAAAACAGACAAAGACATTACAAAACCAAACAAAACTAAAAAAAAAAAAAAACACAAAAAAACTCTAGGCCAATATCCCTGTTGAACATAGATGCAAAATTCTGCACAAAATATTGGCAAACTGAATTCAACAATACATTAAAAGGAAAATCACAATCAAGTGTGACTTATTCTAGAGATCAAAGGATAGTTCAATATGTGTGAATCAATTAATGTGATACACCACATTAACAAAATGAAAGGTAAAAATCATAATCATCTCAATAGATTCAAAAAAAGCATTTGATAAAATTTAACATTGCTTCATAAAAATTATAATGGGTTTAGAGGAAACATACCTCAACAAAATAAAGACAAACCCACAGCTAATATCATATTCAGTGGTTAAAAACAGCTTTTCCTCTAAGATAAGAAAAAATACAAGGAGGTCCACTCTCACTACTTTTATTCAACATGGTACTGGAAGTCATAGTGACAGCAATCGGACGAGACAAAGGCATCTTAATTGGTAAGGAATATGTAACACTGTTACTATTTGCAGATGACATGATACTATACATAAATAAAAAAGCCTAAAGACTGCCAAAAAAACTTAGAAATAATAATTCAGTAAATTTGCAAGATACAAAATTAATATACAGTAATGTGTTTTGTTTATATACACCAATAATAAAGTAACAGAAAGAGAAGTTTTTAAAAATCCCACTTTATAATTACACAAGAACAAAATTCTTAGGATAAACTTAATGAAGGAGGTGAAAGACTACTCTGAAAACTGTAAAACATTGATGAAAGAAACCGAAGAGGACACAAACAAATGGAAAGATAGTCTATGCTCATAGACTGGAAGAATTAATATTGTTAAAATGTCCATACTGCTAAAAGCAATCTGCAGATTCAATGAATTCCCTAGCAAAATACCAATAGTATTTTTCACATATTTAGAACAAATAACTACTAAAATTTGTATGGAAGAGCACCTGGGTGACTCAGTCGGTTGAGTGTCCAACTTCAGTCCATGCCATGACTTCAAAGCTTGTGAGTTCCACACTGGGTTCCATGCTGACAGCTCAGAGCCTGGAGTCTGCTTTGGATTCTGCATCTCCCTCTCTCTCCCTGCCCTTCCCCACTTGTGCTTTCTCTCACAAAAATAAATAAACATTAAAAAATAAAAAATAAAATTTGTATGGAACCTTTAAAAAAAACTCAAATAACCAAAGCAATCTTGAGAAAGAAGAACAAAGCTGGAGATATCACAATCCCAGATTTCAAGATATACTACAATGCTATAATAAAACAGTGTGTATGGTACTGGAATTAGAACAGACACATAGATAAATGGAACAAAATAGAGATCCTAGAAATAAATTCATGCTTATATGGTCAATCTACAACAAAGGAGGCAAGAACATACAGTGAATTTATAGTTAAAAACTTTCCCACCAAGAGAAGTCCAGGTCCAGATGATTTCACTTGGGAATTTTACCAAACATTTAAGAAATGGTACCATTTGTACACAATAGCTTCCATAAAACTGAAGAGGAATGAGTCCTTCTGAACTTTTCCGGTAAGGCAAGAATTACTTTGATACTAAAGTCAGATGAAGACACTCCAAGAAATTATAGACAAATATCCCTTAATGCAAAAGTCTTAACATTTTAAGAAATTTAATGCAACAGTATATAAAAAGGATAATGTATCATGATCAAATGGGGTTTATTATAGGAATGCAATGTTGAGTTAGCATTTTAAAAGTCAGTGTAATTCATCTTAATAGCAGACAAGAAGAAAAGTCATTATCACCTTAATGCACAAAAAGCATTTGACAAAAGCCGACATCCATTCCTTATTAAAAAAAAACTCAACTAGGAATAGAAAGAGACATACTCAATTTGATAAAGACCATCCGTTAAAAAACAAACAAACAAACACCTATAGCTGGCACTGTTTGAAAGACTAAATGTTTTCCCACTATGCTCAGGAGAAAGGTAAAGATATCTGCAGTCACACCTATTCAACATTGTATTGGATGTTCTAGCAGTGAAATAAGGTATGAAAAAAAGAAAGGCATTCAATTTGGAAAAGTAGAAGTAAAATTTTCTTTATATACAGATGACATTTTCCAATTTTTTTTTTTTTTTTGAGAGAGAGAAAGCGTGAGCAGAGAAGGGGCAGAGAGAGAGAGAGGGGGGGAGAAGCAGAATCTGAAGCAGACTTCAGGCTCTGAGCTGTCAGCACAGAGCCCAACACGGAGCTCAAACCCACGAAACATGAGATCATGGCCTGAGCTTCAGTGGAATCCTTACCCAGCTGAGCCACCCAGGCGCCCTGACATTTTCTGTATAGAAAATCTGAAGGAATCTACAAATATATGAATCTAGGAGTTTAAAAAGGTTGCAGAATGTAAAGTAAATAAAGATTCATTATATTTCTATGCAATAGCAATGAACAATTACAAGTCAAATTTAAAAAGCAGTATCTTTATAATAAAATCAAAATATATTAAATACTTAGGAGTAAATCTGACAAAAGATGTGCAAGATCTTTACACTAAAAGCTACAGACACTGCTGAGAGAACCTAAGAACACCTAAAAATATGAAGAGAAATACCATCTTCATGGATTGGAACACTCCATATTGTTAAGATACCAATTTTTTCCAAATTAATCTATAAACTCAACACAATCTTGACTGAATTTCCAAATAAAGTTTACAATCAGCTTGTAAATTTCTACCAAAAAAAAAAAAAGGCTTTGAGAATTTTAAAGGATTTAAAATAGCCAAAACAACATTGAAAAAAGAAGAACAAAGCTGGAGAACCTCCACCACCTGAACTCTACACTAATTTTAAAGCTATAGTAATCAAGACAGAGAAGCATCAGTCAATACAGAAAAATATTTCAGTGGGAAAATAATAGAGTACAGAAATAAACCCATACATATAGGACAACTGTTTTTTGACAAAAATTCAATTCAGTAGACAAAGGATAGTGTTTTCAACAAATGGTATTGAAACAAATATCCATATTAAAAATAAACTTTGATCCATACCTTATGCCTGGATTATAGAGCTCAATGTAAAATATAAAACTGTAAAAATTCGAGAAGAAAATATAAAAGAAAACTTTTGTGCCCTTGGGTTAGACAAAGTTTTCTTAGATGGAATGCCAAAAGCACAATCCACAAAAGGAGAAATTAATTGGACTTCAATGGAAAGAAAGATGCTCTTTGAAAGATGATGTTAAGAGAATAAAAAGGTAAGCCATAGATAGGAATATATATATATATATATATATATATATATATATATATATATATAGCACAGACCTCATTATGTATGTTTTGAGAGAGAGAGAACATGCAAGCAGGGGAGAAGCAGAGAGAGAGAGAGAGAGACAGAGAGAGAGAGAGAGACAGAGAGAGAGAGAGAGACAGAGAGAGAGAGAGAGAATCTCAACCAGGCTCCACATGCCTCACAAGCCTGACATGGGGCTTGATCCTATAACCCTGGGATCATAACCTGAGCCAAAATCAAGAGTTGGATGCTCAACCAACTGAGCCACCCAGGTGCCCCACAAGAAAATATTTTTAAGTCACATAAATTACATTTATCCAGTATGTATAGTGAACCCTCAAAATGCAATAGGAAAAGAGCTCCACAAAAAGGGCAAAAAAATTAGAACAGATCATACACACACACAGACACATTCCACGTAAATATATGAAAAGATGCTCATTAGTCATTAGGGAAATGGTAGTAAAACCACTAGGAGATTCCAGTATACATTAATTAGAGTGTCTAAAATTTAAAATATTGAGCATATCAAATGTTGACATGTGTGGAGTATATGAAACTCTCATATACTTCTTTTCAGAATATAAAATGCCACTTTGGAAAACACTTTGGAATTTTCTTATAAAGTTAAACACACATCTTCTATACGACCCAGCATATTTATCCAAGAGAAATGAAGACTTATGGCCATATGAAGGCTTATATGTAAAATTCATAGAAACTTTGTTTGGGTTTTCCAGCTTAGAGGTAATACAAACACACCTGTCTGAGCTGTTTTTACTCACAACACCAATAATGTTGTTGTTGTTGTTTTTTCCCCACATCAACAATGAGTTTGCCAACCCTCTGGATACCAACTGGGTATCCTACAATTTGGTTCAATTCTGAAACTATCTAGAGTTAGCACAGACCTCACAGGTTAGGGCTCAGGCTCACAAGACTTCACAAACTTCAGATTCCAGTCACAAGTCCCTGTTACTATTTCTGACTGACTGTACCAAAGGGGTTCTCATGTCCATCTCCTCAGGATTGATAATTAGCTAGAATTGCTCACAGAACTGGGAAAAGCACTTTACTTACTGTTATCAGTTTATTATAAACAACTCAAAAACAGCTAAATGGAAGAGATGAATAGGGCAAGGTATGAGGGAAGGGACATGAAGCTTCCATGACTTTTCTGGGTATATAACCTTTCAAAGATCTTGATATGCTTACTAACTTGGAAGCTTTCTGAACTTCATCGTTTAGGAAGTTTTATGGAGGTTCCCTTACACAGGCATGATTGATTTGGTGATTGGTAATTAGTTCAATCTCTAGTCCCTCTCCATTCCCTGGAGATAGGAGTGGGTGGGGCTGAATGTTCCAAAATGCCTTGGTCTCTCTGGTGACCAGCTTCCATTTAAGGACCTTTTAGCCAAGAGTCATCTCATTAACATCCCAAAGATACTTATCCCTCAGAGAATTCCAAGGATTTTAGGGTCTCTGTGTCAAGAACCAGGGACAAAAACCAAATATATATTTCTTCCTATATCACAACCCCTCACCAGATAAATGGGTAAATAACAAAAAGAACAAACATTAAATACATGCGACAATTTGGATGAATCTCAAAATAATTATTGAAAGAAGGCAGACTAATAAAGGACTATACCTTATATGATTCCATTTGCACAAAATTCTAGAAAAGGCAAACTTATCTATACTGATAGCAGATCAGTGGTTACCTGGAAGTGGGGAGTGGCAGGAAAGAGTTACTACAATGAAGCACAAAGAAATATTTTGGGGGTGGCAGATAAGTTCATTACCTTGACTGTAGTGATAGTTTCACAAATATACAAATATATCAATATTCATCAAATTGTAGGCTTTAAATATGTACAGCTGGTTGCCAATTATATCTCAAGCTGTGTTTTTCTTTTTTTTAAGTGAGCACTAAATTTCACATAGAAGTATGGTCATTACATTCAAAAGAGATTGCATTTGTCAACTGGAGTAAAGACACTAAAATAAGGTCTTACCTGACACCACCACCCAGGTGGGCGACTCTTGGCTCCTCCAGGTTTCTACTCAACCTATCCAGGTAGCTTTGAGTTTGGATATTTCTCTACATTCCATTCTGATGATACCTGTGGAATGATCCTGGATACGGCAATCACCTTATTTCTACCTACCACTTTGGAAATTTTGCTGCTACTTAAAAAAATCTAATATATCCTTGGAAGCCAGTGGGAGAGGAGCAATGGAAACCAGAGAGGAGAGGGTAATGCAACATAGAATGACTTTTGCATTCTATGCATTCTAAAGATGCACAATGTCCACTAGCTACACAACCTTGGGCAAACCACTTTACCTCTCTGAGCCACAATTTTTTCATTTTAAAAATGTTTAACAATTCCTACCTGGCAGTGTTGTCTTGAAGGTATATATAAAAGAATGAAACAATACCTGGCTGAAGGAGGAACTCAAAGAATGCTTCTCTCCTTTCTGCTGTTACTTGGACCTGCCTCCTTAAATCAGTGATTCTGCGTATTCCATCATCATCATCATGCATTCAGGGCCAGCTTAAGCCGCAGGTGTAAACTATAAATGAGGGTCTAAGCTAGTAGTTCTCAAGCATGGCTATGCATTAGAATCACCTGGGGAGATAAAACCCTGATGCCTGGATTCCACTCCTACAGGCTTTGATGAGAGTCTGTGGAACAGCTGAGCACTGGGATTTTATTTTATTTTTTTTAATGTTTATTTATTTTTGAGAGAGAGACAGAGAGTTTGAGTGGGGGAGAGGCAGAGAGAAAGAGGGAGACACAGAATCAGAAGCAGGCTCCAGGCTCTGAGCTGTCAGCACAGCTGACAGGGGCCCAAACTCATGAGCCGAAGAGGTCATGACCTTAGCCGAAGTCAGATGCTTAACCGACTGAGCCACCCAGGTGCCCCTGAGCACTGGTATTTTGAAAGCTTCCCAAGAGATGTTAATATGGGGTCAAGGCTTCTCTAATGCTGCTCAGATTTTAAATGTTTATTTTCAGAGAGAGAGAGAAAGGAAGACAGAGAGAAGGAAAGAAAGGGTGCACATGAGTCGGGGAGGGGCAAAGAGTGAGGGAGGGATGGGGGCACATGAGTGGGGGAGGACTGAGAGAGAGGGAGAGAATCTCAAGCAGGGTCCATACTCAGTGCAGAGCCAGATGCAGGGCTCGATCTCGCGACAGTGACATCATGACTGTTAGATCATGACCTAAGCCAAAATCAAGAGTTGGTTGCTTAAAGGGCTGAGCCACCCAGGTGCCCCATTGCTGCTTAAAGTTTAACTTGCATAGAGTTATTGGCGATTTGTTTAAATTCAGATTCTAATTTCATAGTCTAAGATTCTGCATTTCTAATAAGCTCCTAGCAAATGTTGATGCTTTTAGTGGTGGAATGACACTTTGAGTAAAAAGGCTAAACCCAGGGTGAGCATCAGAATCACCTAAGAGCTCTTTTTAAAGCTGGGGTTGCCCAGGTCCTGCACTTCTATAGATTAACCAGATGAGTCTGATGCACTTCTCTTACAGAGAACCATGGATCTAGTCTCACCCTTTACACGTGAAGACACTATCCCCAAGAATCTGTGTGACCTCTGTCCTAATACAGCTTTCTCCCAGGAAAGTTCATTAGTGAACAAAACATATTTTCAACGGGAACATTTTCCCCAGTTGTGTGTAGGCCCCCAGTACTGATTGGGGTCTGCAATCTGCAGCTTGTCCGGAGCGTGACGATTTCATTAACACACAGCTCAGAACCTAGCCAACGAGCAGCCTGTGTGATGAATGGGGTCCCGGGTTCTACTTGAAGCATTATCACATAATATATCAGTTTTATGTCAAATGAACTGATGGTTTTATGGCCTTTCCATTCAATTTGATAGGCCCCTTGTCACGCGCTCTTTTTAATATGGCTAGAGGGCATTTTTTGGTGGTGATGACATAGTGATTTATAAAACCCACTTCATGCATCAGCCACATATATGTAAATCAGAAACATTTGTTTCTGAGAAAAATTGTCATTGCTATCTTATGATAAATAGGTGCATATTCAATGAGCAGGCATTCATCAAGACACAGATTTGAATTCACTTGTATTCCATATGACCAACCAATTAGCACCCTACCTAGGAAATAGTCTTGTTCAGCAGAATCTTTCCAAATGGGGGAAATACAGCAACTGAGCTTGATGCTAACTTGCCCCTCATATTGCTGGAGGAAAGTGGCCAAGGGTTCAGCTGGAGGTATGAGAGCATCAGCTTGGAGGTGGAAGAAGAAAGGAAACATTTTTTTTAAAATTTCTATGTTCCAGGTTTGTTAATCGTCTCCACCTTATTTAGTCCTCAAATATGCTGCAAGGTAGGACTTATTATCTACAGCTTAAAGATTAAAAAAAAAAAACTAGAATGAAAAGACCTATCTAAAACTTGAAGCCAGGTGCATGTGACTCAAAAGCCATGCCCCTTCTGCTCCTCTCTCTACAAGTTTGTCACAGAGCAAGAGAGGCACCTGCAGGTCAACAGAAGCGAATGATATCACTGCGATACCAGCTTTGCTGAGACCAGAAGTCAGTTCTCAGCAAGTGTACCTGTCATCTGCTTCCTGTGCCCAGCTTTGAATCTGTAGAGAAACCATATCAGAAGTGCTAATGCTGTAGCATAAAATGATTAAAATATGAAACACCAAAAAAGTTCTCTTTAATTGATGGATGAAATCAAATCTGTTAAATATTCTTAGCTGCTTGTGTGAAATGATATTGAAACCAAATTTAAAACTTCCTAGAAATAACCAGCAACAGAAATACATGGAATGAATTTGGAAGTAATATATTTTATTTCTTGAATATCTGTGAAATTTGTTGGAAGTTTACTTGCAACATCGCCTCCACAGACTTCTTAAAATATTATACCTATGAAAGAGCCAGCTCATTTAAAAAAATAATAATTAAGTCTATAAAACTTTCGACATTTGTAAGTCACAAACACGGTGTGAGCCTCATGACATTTCTGTGATGTTGGCAGGTATTATTTGATCCATTTTTAGATGGGGACATCAAGGCTCCAAGACCCATAAATTAAGATACTACCCTCAAAAATAGTCACAACGCAGTAATCTACTCTTCTGCTTTCCCAAGTCTCCATATCAAAGCAGAGAAACATTTACTGCAATGATTATGGTTATAAATATATTCTTTCCCTTTTGGAGAAGTGAGAAATTTGTTGACCTAAATATTTAACTGGGTAATTCCTGCATAATTTGATGTCCTGAATATTATCCTGAATTGCGTATTTCAAATATCTGTTTTCTTCATTCCATTCTTTCTCTCTAAATATAAAACTAAAGGTGGATCTTTACTACACAGAAAAAAACAGAGGCATCTGATCTCCAAATTTAGTCAAAGAATATATATAAAGTGAATAAGATACCCCACAAAACACAGGAGAAATGGAGGAGAGAGATCATGGGTCCAGATTCTGCTGCAAAAAAGGGAGGGACCAAATAGGATATATAGCTGAGAGGACTGGCTTAGGGAAAAGATACTGGGACTTCCTTGATGTCAAGGGTATTTGGTGCTTTTATCCCAAGTGTTCCCCCTCAGAGTACTTCTTAAAGGGAGTGAGTTCCAGTTGTATAGAGAGTAGGGCAATAATCTGAAGAAATAATGCAAAGTAGACAAGAAAGAAGAAAAACGCTTCAGGCAGTAAAGTGGTCTGGAGCATGGCAGGAGCGTGACCCTATGGCGTCCCTAGGTGGTCTTGGTGAGGAACTTCATTCCAGAGTTACTAGGAGCAATCTGGAAGCCATTTTTGTGACTGGAAACCACCAGTCATTTGGGAATATGCTGTTGTATGAGACACTAGGCTTCCATTCCTCTCTCCCCTTGCCATTCATTGTTGGCCAAATGGATGAATTAATACAGCTACCACTAATAATATAAATAATAATGCTAGCCTGATCCCCATGACATATTTGTGAAGTGGGATAATTATCCCCATTTTACAGATGAGGAAAGAAGTTTAGAGAAGGAGGGAAATTTCCCCATTGTCTCTTGCCTGGAGCTTGAACCTAGTACATTAAACAGGCAGTTCTGAGGTTGGAGCCAGACTGGAGAAATACTCAGTTACTATTTTCTCTATATAAACCTTTTTTTTTTTTTTTTAATTCACAGTCCTAGTAGACACCTGTTTGATAGCAAATACCCTCTTGATTGGCAAGGGTGAAGAAACAAGCCTATCTACACACAGATGGCTAATAGGAGTTATGAAGCATAATGTTAAAATATACAGGAAAACCTGGTAGACCAACCTAGGTGAGAAAGCTTCAGATAGGAGCAGATAACATCTCTGGGTGCATATATCCACCAAAATACCTACATTCTCAGTAGAAGGTAGAGCCGCTCCCTTGGGAGCTCTTTCCTAGCCTCTTGTCAAGGTTTAATCTCCTGGGTACTTACTTTTACAACACCTTGTCCACCCCATTCCTAACACCTGACTTGTATTTGTTTTGTGTCTGCAAATAGAGCTGTTGTTCGTCTGGTTCTCCTCTGGTTTATATAGGGTAACAGAGTTGTTACTGAAGCACTAAAGCAATGCTTGTTAAATTGAAATGGAAAAAAATTGTTAGAGAATTTTGGATACTGTGGAAAAATTTGTATAATCATTAAGAGAAAAGGTAATAGGTTAGGAAATTGTGTGAGATTATGATCTAGTTTTTGTAAAAAAATGTTTTATATGCATAGCAACACACTGGAAATGTACATTCTAAATATAACAGCGGTTTTCTGGATGGTAGATTACAGATGCTTTCATTTTCTTTCTTTCTTTCTTTCTTTCTTTCTTTCTTTCTTTCTTTTTGCTTGACTGTAGTTTTTTGTTTTTAGTGATTGCCATGTTTTACTTATGCAGAAGGAAAATATCAATAATAGACTGTTTTTAGACTCTACAGAGGAGGACCAAGACTGCTTCCAATGTGAAGACTGAATGACAGGTAAGCCACACAGCACCACTGATCGGACCCCTGTCCACATGAGTCTCAGAGAAGGCAGCAGGCTAAGCACCGGGCAGGTTAGGAAGATGCTGGAAAGGAGTGAGGACAAAGAAAAGGAGGTAATAGAATGAAAAGAGGGAAAGGGTCAATGAGGGAGGGAGGAATCCAGTCCTTTGAAAACATAAATAACCAAGGGACAGAGTCAACTCTTCTTAGTAATTCTTAATGGTTACAGAGATGATAGTCCTGTTTAATTCGTCTTTACATCATTAAATAAAGTGAGCTAAAGGCAGGGTGACCATGTCCTATGACATACTGGCCTTGTTAAGTAGCACAAGTCAATTTTTTATCAAAAGATCCTGCAGTTCTAGAATGTGATTCACACATCATATAGAAACTTGTGGTTTCTCAGTATTTCTTAATTAAAATTCTGAAACCAGGGGAAATAACTTTCAAAACCATGCTTTTTCCTAACATTTAGGTGTTTGCTATTTAATTCTCTCATTGGCTATAGAGCATGTTTTGGTGGTGATTTTGAGCAGAGACGTGAGAACAAACACAAAGGAGAATGGTTAGTTCTGGGTCACTAAGGCAAATGGTGGTTCTTCTCATTTGCTTGCCTCTAACCCCACTGCAAAGGAAAAAAAAAAGTCCAAGAAGAGGCAAACACAGTCATTTCCTTTGAAACAAGAGTCATACAGGCCATTCATATAAACTATCATTAATAAATAGAAAAACTTCTACAAATATTTTGAAAAGTGTTTAAAAAGTAATAGAAGCACTGAGAGTAGAAGTATGAATCCCACCTTCATTCATCACGTGAGACCTGGGCCCATGTGCCCATAAGTCCATCTAATTGTTGAGAAAATAGTAAGAGCTGCTGCTTAATTGAAACCCTACTATGTGAAAGGATTTACGAGTCACCTTACCTCAACTGTGTCTCATCCTCTCAACATCTTTCAGGTTGTGAAATCAATGATTGATCAGTCATCACTGGAGAAAATTTCAAAAGTGGATAAAGGTAAAAATAAATCTACTCTCACCACAAATTTTATCACCCACAGACCCAGATTGGTTTATAAACAATTTAACGTTGAGCTTTATTTTTAATGAGTATGTGGTATTCCATTTTATGTATGTTTTAAATGTATTCAGCTAATTTATTAATGGACATTTAGGTTTATATTTCTCACTAGTTTAGTTTTTTAAAATTTTTATATACTCTTTCAAAACCAGGAATAGGAGAATATTTGTTAACGTAGTAAAGAATACTTATCTTAAAACATTAGAATGTATTTATGGGGACACAATAGATTTCTTGTAAAATCAAGAGCAAAACAAACATGACTATTCCATTGTTATTCAATATTTTTCTGCTTAATGCAATAAAATATATAAACAGAAAAGTGGTCCATTAAAAAGCAGGTGAGATCATCATTATTTACAGATGATACAATTACATATCTAGGAAACATAAAAGCGTCAGCTGAAAAACTCTTAGGATAAGTGAGCAAAGATATACAAGATAAATATTTGAAAATCAATGATTTTTTCTATCTGTTAGTCATAACCAGTTATATGATATAATAGAAAATAAATTCTATTTCTAATAGCAATAAAACAAAATATTTAGCACTAACCATAAAAAGAATTGTGCAGAAATTGTATGTGAAGAATGCTACAAACTTTCATTCAGAGATATAGAGGCTTGGAAAAAACGGAAAGGTATACCATGCTCAAGAATGAAAAGATGAAATCTTGGCAAGGCATGAATTCTCCCCAAATTACTTTATAGGTTTAATACAGTTTCATTCAAAAGATAAAATGGGTTGGACCAACTTGAGAAGTAATTCTAGAGTTCATCAGGAAGAATAAATCTTTGAGTATAAGGCACCTGGGTGGCTCACTCGGTTGATCCTCTGTCATGATTTAATGGTTCATGGGTTCAGGCCCCGTGTGGGGCTCTGTGCTGATGGCTCAAAGACTGGAGCTCGCTTAGGATTCTGTGTCCCTCTCTCTCTGCCTCTCCTTTGCTTGTGCTCTCTCTCTTTCTCTCAAAAATAAATGAACATTAAAAAAATTAAAAATAAAAAAACACAAAATTTTTGAGTGTAGCTATCTTGAAAAAAAGTGAGGTAATAAGGGGGCACTGGCCCCATCCAATAACAAAGCTTACTGCATGGTTCAATAATTTTAAAAGAGTGCCAATGTTACTGTATTTGACAAGACGCCTCAATAGAGCATGATAAACAAGTTGGAAATAGACTTTAGTTACAAGGACTTACATGTAAGATGGTGCATTAACATATACATTCTATTAACATATAAGATAAGTTGCATGTAACAGAAACCTGCTTCTTAGGGTTTGACCACTCACAGCATGAGGGCATTGCTTCTCTTATTAAAACAAGCTGGCCAAGGATGGGTGGAAATTCAAGGATGATGCGGTTACTTAAGGAGAACTTCTTCCTTCCTCCTCACCATGCTTGGAGTGTGTTTTTCATCCTGAGGTTGCGAAACTGGCTGCTATACTTCCCTCATGAAGCCTGCAAGCTTCTGCAGTCACTGTGGATGCCTGTGATGCCCCATGAAGATCCCTCCTCAGCCACCACTGCAGTATTCCAATGTGGCATGATTACAAAGGCTGACAGTCCCCAGAAGCTGCTGTTGGTAAACTGGCAACCTGGGAGAGCCAATGATGTAATTCCAGTTTGAATACTGGCA
This sequence comes from Panthera onca, assembly GCF_046562875.1. Taxonomy (NCBI): domain Eukaryota; kingdom Metazoa; phylum Chordata; class Mammalia; order Carnivora; family Felidae; genus Panthera; species Panthera onca. The sequence continues at coordinate 55,614,896 of NC_138347.1, forward strand.
GGCTTGAGGCCCGGCCATGCCAATCTGCAAGAAGACTAACTGTCTAGTTGGAAGCAGCCAGTTAGCCAGGATCAAAGGTGGGTGCGTCTGATTCTCACTATTTTAAATAATGTTAAAGGAACAATCTTATATATATTTTGGGGCTCTTGTTTCCTCAGGAAAATTTTCTATAAAATGCACTCTTTTTGAAAGGACTTTTGAAAATTATATTGTCCAATTGTCATTCTGGAAAGGACAGAATCAGTTCCACTCCCAACAGCAGCATGTGAAAGTGCCCTTTTCCTTACACATTCACGTGAACACTGGGTAACACTATTCTTTTAATCTCTGCCAGTCTGATAAATGAAAATGTTATCTTACTTTAATTTGCATTTAATTACCAGTGAGGCTGAAAGCGACTGTCAAGGCAGGTATTTTCCCATTTTATAGGAAATAAATGCAGCATCCTTGTATGTCCCTCAATGATAAGGAATCACGGTGAATGAAGTAGCATGAATCACAACAAACTGTTCACTTAGACATTTATTATGTGCCTTTTACGGGCTTAATGGTTAAAAGGTTTTCTTCTCCACAAGTGAAAATCTAGACAGGAGAGATTTTCCTTTCTTCATCACTTTCAGAAAGTCCCATTTTCTTTGGATTCTGACACAGATACAGTCACTTAGGGATGTCTTGCATCAAAAGAGGGCTGATTGGCACCCAACATGTGCTTTCCTATGGTGAGCCCAAGCTTCAGCCCCACATTTTACCCCTCAACAATAGGGACCAGAAGTGCAGGGAGTTTCAGTAGCTTGTTCAAAGCCAAAAAATGATTTAGTGGCAGAGCCAGGACTAGCTCTTGTGCCTTCTTCTTTCTTCTTGTCACTGTAACATTGTCTCCTGTGACTTACGTCACCTCAGATCTGGACCGAAATGATGCCTTTTGTTTCTGAACTTGTTCTCAGTTTTCCACTTTAATTACTGCCCTTGGGTTGATGATAGCTCTCCAAGTCAATTTTTAACACTTGCAGAAAGATCCTTGCAGAGCTGTGCCTAACGTTGTGTGGCCAGGACTAGTAACCTTCAGTAAACACCTGCTTGGGGGAAGCCTTGTCTATGTCAGCAGTTCTGCTACAGTTCTATCTTTTCCAGACTGAAATCCCTCACAAATCTCCCAGCAGCTTGCTTTTTAGAATATCAAAAATCAAGGCACATTTCCAGTTATCTTGTCTCAGAAATGGTGTGCCTTCGTTGACTGTATAAAACACTTTTTAATCAAAACATTAGGAAATTATTTGTTATATGTTGTTAGTTTATTTTGAATTCAAAGGAAAACAGCCTTTCTCCTTCTGCTGGGGCATTTCTTTAATAGTCACTAGGTGATTTGGAGTGTGCTCAATTTGGTCTGAGCTTCATTTGGTGATCTAAAAAATTTTTTTAAAACATCATTAAAGCCTATAGTATTTGTCCTTAGAGAGCAAGCAATGTTTTTAAATTCCTCATTCTTTTCCAGCCACTAACTAGACAGCTTAATCTAAAATGAAAAAGAATTTTTTTTGCTATAACCAACACTAATGAACAATTCCAATTTTCTTCTAAAATGTAAAGCCTACATTTAAACCACCACGGAATGTTAAATTCTTGAAGAAGGAGAAAAGAGAAGGCTAAAACTACCAATGAAAAGTTTTCTTTTTTTTTTTTTTTTTTTTAACGTTTATTCATTTTTGAGACAGAGAGAGACAGAGCATGAATGGGGGAAGGTCAGAGAGAGAGGGAGACACAGAATCTGAAACAGGCTCCGGGCTCTGAGCTGTCAGCACAGAGCCCGACGCGGGGCTCGAACTCACGGACTGCGAGATCGTGACCTGAGCCAAAGTCGGATGCCCAACTGACTGAGCCACCCAGGCACCCCAAGTTTTCTTTTTTTTTAATCCTGCTAATTACAATTGATTTTTATGAGGAAAGAAAAAGAAATACTATCCCCTTTAAAACCACCCAAAGCCAGCAAAACAAACTATGACCAGAGAATTTCCTGTTGATGGCTCTCTTATTTCCTGAGAATTATACGATAATTAGAATTGTCTGAATTATTCGACAGAGGTTGTTGCCAGATAAAATACCTGGGCTGATTTAGAGTGGTCAGCACTTCTTCAACAGACATGATTATCAGCGTTAATTCTGGGACCTCTGCTATCCACGAGGCCCCAGCAGATAAATAACACCATTATTCTTAGCTCTCAGCTCAGGTGTAAGTCTCACTCATGGAGCACTTAGATTTATAGGTGATGTAATTTAGAATTCTAGGCTCGTAAGTTAATGCTTCAGAAATGTCTTCTTTATCTTTTCTGGAATGATAAATGGATGGATCCCTGGCCAAGCTCCCCATCTCCTTGCTTAATCACTTTGCTTTTGATGAAGGCCTTATTCTGCCAGATTCACTACTGTTTGCAGTATAGAAAGTGATGATTTGGTATAGACAAGAAAGTGATTAATGTCAATGGCAGATAGCAACGTTACTGAAGTGGTACCTTTAGCAAGATAATAATACTCTAGAGCACTTACTATGTACTAGGCTCTGAAATGGTACTTTGGAAAAGTCACTTTATAAATATTAATTCTTTTAATGTTTATTTTTGAGAGAGAGACAGAGCATGAGCCAGGGAGAAGCAGAGAGAGAGGGAAACACAGAATCCGAAGCAGCCTCCAGGCTAGCTGTCAGCACAGAGCCTGATGTGGGGCTTGAACCCACAAACCATGAAATCGTGACCTGAGCCGAACTCAGACGCTCAACCAACTGAGCCACCCAGGTGCCGCCAGTTTACAAGTATTTTAGCTGCATAAACAATTGAAGCTAATATTTATGTAATGTTTTTATATATGTCATCTATTCAATCTTTCAACATCCTTATGAGGTATGTATTATTCCCATTTCATGCATGAGGAAACGGGCATAGAGAGATTATACAACTATCTCAAGTTCATGCTTTTTCTTAACATTTAGGTGTTTGCTTTTCAATCCTTATTAGCTATCAAGGACATTTTAGTAGTGATTCTGAGCAGAGACACATGAGAAAAAACAGGACTATGGTTAGTTCCAGGTCACTAAGGCAAAAAATGGTTCTTCTCTCTGGCTTGCCTGTGTACAGCCCCATCACAAAACAAAACAAAACAAAACAAAACACAACACAAAACAAACCACAAAATGTCCAAGAAGAGGCAAAATGTCTCACTTCCTTTGAAACAGGAGTCATACAGACCATTTAGGTTTTTACTAATAAATGGAAAATCTTTCACAAGTATTTTGCAAAATGTTTTAAAAGAGTAATAGAGGCACTGAAAGTAGAAGCATGAATGTCAACTTCACTCACCACATGAGACCTGGGCCCATGTGCCCATGAGGTCCTTCTAATTGGTGAGTAAACAATAAGAGCTGCTGCTGATTGAGAACTTACTATGTGAGAGGTTTTACCGGTTGCCTAACCTCAACGGTTTCTCACCCTCTCAGCATGTTTCAGGTGGTTAAATCAGCGCTTCTCTTGTATCTGGGGCAGCCCTTCCACCTAGCGTTTACTGCATTATTTTGAAATTATATTTTTATCACCCTGATTACTCCATGAATAACCAAGAGCAGCAGCCGTATCACCATCATTGTTGTGTACCTAATACTTGCCACAATGTCTGGTACACCACAGACACTAAATAAGTGTTTGGTAAAAAATATTTGATTTTGGGGTGCCTGGTGGCTCAGTCGGTTAAGCATCCGACTTCAGCTCAGGTCACGATCTCATGGTTCATGAGTTCGAGCCCCGTGTCAAGCTCTGTGCTGACAGCTCAGAGCCTGGAGTCTGCTTCGGATTTTGTGTCTCCCTCTCTCTACCCCTCCCCAGCTCGCACTCTGTCTTTCTCAAAAATAAACATTTTTAACAAGTTTGATTGTAATCAACAAATATTTTAAAAACTCACAATGGCTTTTTGATTTGAACTTTCAATTATTCCCCACAAAAGAAAAAGTGAAGTTGAGGAAACAATCTCTTTTGGGCCAAACTTTTCCTTGTCTAGGATGTAAAACTCCAACCAATCCTCTTTCCGGTGTCCTCTCATTGCTTTTGTTCCTCGCTCAGATGGGAAGGACTCTGATCACTGGGGCTGGGAGAGCTGATTTCCTACGGCTTGCTTAGCACTTTCAAATCCTCATTATGTGAGACGGTGGGCCTTCCAAAGGTCTGACTGAACTGGTGACAAGCTAATGGCTTATGCTGAAGAATATGAACCAGGTTGTGGCCAGGTCTCTGCATGAAAAGGAGAAACAACCTACTTGCCTCAGGTGAGGTGTGACCAGCAGCAAACAGAAATAAGGGTGTGAGCTGTGACCGAAGCAACCCTGGTGCCCCGAACCTCACCATCCTCAGGGGAACTGCTGGTTCATATTCCTCTTTGCATCCCTGAAGCCTAGAACTTTGCTCAGAACAAAGTTCAATAAAGGCTTTTGGAATAATGAGGGGGCTGGGCTTATGGGGTTTCTATCTTGGTTCCCAGAGCATAAGTCTCTTGAGTTGAATTGAGAACACTTGGGATCCAGGAGATGTGGCTGGGGGCATCCTCCATGATCACAAACTGGGGTGTGCAAGAAGTTCTATATTTCTTTATGTTCTCTAAGTCAACTTAATTTTGACTCATAGCCCTCATTCTTCCAGGCTTGTAGGAAATTCAACTTCACTCTTTATTGGGGCTATCCACTTTATAATGGAGTAAACATCTGAAGCCAACAAATGGAGAAATCCCCTTTGATCATCAATCATTTACCAGAGACCAGAGCTGTCCCAAATCTATGGTCCCATTGGGGACACCAATTCTGCTGTTTCATGTTCAGGGTACAAAGCTCTCTAGATGCTAGTCTCCTTGATAAATGTGGGGTCTTTATTTTTTGAGGTGTTTTCACCTCATTCAGGTGGAATGAGGAAGGGGAAGTAAGGACAGTCCTACTACTAGGAACGACCTTAGGCCTCTTTCCAATTGTTAGACCAGGGAAGTGTATTCTCCTTGTCCTTAGTATGAGAAAATGTCCTTCTCTTCCTGCCCACTCAATAACACCTTGACTGGCTCACATTGGAAGAGCCATGGGTTCTTTAGTGGGTGCTGGAAGATTCATGTACTTGGCACTGCATACTTCTGTCTAGCCAAAGGCCTTGAAGCAAGGATTAACAAAACCTGTCCAACAGCTTGAAATGAGGGAGAAAGGGAAAACATGGAGAAAATAAAAAGAAGTAATTATTTTAGTTCTTAATTACCATTTCTTAGAGCAAGGAAAGACATAGAGGCAGAAAAATGCAGAGACCATATGTATTACCTGGGCACCAGGCAGAGGGAATTGGGATTGAGAAGACATAAAATGAGGGTTAGTTAGGGTTTCCTGATTGGAGTTGAGATTTATTTAAGCATCACAAGAGCAATGTCTTAGCTGTCTTATTCTAGAGTAGGTGGCAGCAACAAGCAGTGGTCCAGTCTAATGGCACATTGGTAGTGCAGATCGTTTCCCATAGGACATTGAGGAGAAATAGCCATAGCCATAAGTAAAACCAATGATGAGGTTATACTGCATGGAGTATGGGGCAGAGACAATAGACCTTTTAAATTTGGGAAGAGAGGAATTCTTAACTGCCTACCCTACCTCAAGTCCTGCTAACCCCTTTTCACTTGTGGCTATCCTATCTCTACCTTTGGGAGTTCAAAAAGTATAATGTAAGGGACACCTGGGTGGCTCAGTCATTTAAGTATCTGACTTTGGCTCAAGTCATGATCTCACAGTTCTTGGGTTTGAGCCCCGTGTCAGGCTCTGTCCTGAGAGCTCAGAGCCTGGAACCTGCGTTGGATTCTGTGTCTCCCTCCCTCTCTGATGCTCCCCTGCTTGTGTGCTCTCTCTTGCTCTCTCTCAAAATAAATAAACATTAAAAATTTTTTTAAAAAAGTATCATGTAAGAAGGGGGCAAGAAGCCAGAGGACAGAGAGATAGACTTTCAGATAAACAGGTGGCAAAATATCTTTGAAAAAAAGAGACAAAACAGACATTAATAGACAGAAGGAGAAGAAAAGGACAGAAACTAGAGATCTATCTACATCACGCTCCATGGAAACAAGGATAACATAAGGGGATTTGGGGATAGTGACTCAGACTCACTGGTCTGGTGCAATGAGATGGTGGGAGGGGAAACAGGTGCTTGGGATTTGGGGTAGTAGCCTGAGCTGGAGGCAGGGGAGTCTTTAAGACAATTTTTCAGAGACCTCACCTACTTCACTCCCTACAAGAGGTCACTGTGTCCAAGGTTATTCTAGAGACATCTGGGTCATGAATTCCATGAAGAGTGAGAACAATCCATGCTAGACTTGCTGGTGTCTGGGATCTGGGCATGGATTTGTGGTAGAGTCTAGGGAGCTGAATATGGGTGGGAGATCCCAGGTCACTTACTATGGGAATCATTTACTGTACTATACTCTCACCCACAGCCATTCCTGAGATGTTCTGGGCCCCTTCTAGGGCCACCAGCTCAAGGAAGATGAAAATGAGCACTCGAAGAAAGAGTTTCATCTTTTATATCCTGGAATAGAACAGGAAATGAAGAGTAAAAAATAAGAAGATGCCTTAGGATTGGGGATATGGATACTCCTGAAAAAATAGGGACTGAAAAGCCTTGCAGCCAGGTTATAGCAGGTTGAGGTCTCAGGAGACAGCTGGAAGAAGAAAAAAGCAGTGGGAAAAAAGTACAATGTCACTGACCAGGCATTGGTAAAGAGGTACAGCATTTGGGCTGGCCTGTTAGAGGGATCCTCATTCTGATGTGATGGTTGGTGGAAGCCACTTCTGAATAGCCAAAAGATGAACATTGGCTCTAAAGTTCCCCTTCAGGCAGAGCAGTTCCCTTTTCTCCCAAGCTCATTCCTAATGTTTTCAGAAATTCCTACTCAAGCCAGCCCTGTCTTTCGACACAGCTTGCACAACCCCCTCAAGACTCTTCTATAATTCAGGGCAGGAACAACTTGTCCATTGGTCTCCCTATGGTCTGAGTTATCAAGCTAAGCTAATGCTCCAGGTTGAGTAAGGTCATCTTCTGGGATCACTACCTTGGATATCATTTGACTTGCATATATGCCAAGGGCAGCTCACTGTTCTCTGCTTTGACACAAATGTGAATCTATGTGGAGCCTAAATTGCTAGGCAGAGTCTATTGTTTAGCCTGTTCAAATTTTACTTACATAGGAGCTTGGCATATCTATGAAGCACAGAGCATCCCTTGTCTCAAGCATAAGTATATGATTACAGTTCGTTTTGGTTGTCTTTCATATCTTTCCTTCAAGTCTGTAATACTCCAACTATCTCTAGCTTATAATTTTGCTTATTTTTCTTTATTTTTTATTTTTTTTTATTTTTTTTATTTTATTTTTTTTTATTTTTTAATATATGAAATTTACTGTCAAATTGGTTTCCATACAACACCCAGTGCTCATCCCAAAAGGTGCCCTCCTCAATACCCATCACCCACCCTGCCCTCCCTCCCACCCTGCCCTCCCTCCCACCCCCCATCAACCCTCAGTTTGTTCTCAGTTTTTAACAGTCTCTTATGCTTTGGCTCTCTCCCACTCTAGCCTCTTTTTTTTTTTTTTTTTTTTTTTCCTTCCCCTCCCCCATGGGTTTCTGTTATGTTTCTCAGGATCCACATAAGAGTGAAACCATATGGTATCTGTCTTTCTCTGTATGGCTTATTTCACTTAGCATCACACTCTCCAGTTCCATCCATGTTGCTACAAAAGGCCATATTTCATTTTTTCTCATTGCCACGTAGTATTCCATTGTGTATATAAACCACAATTTCTTTATCCATTCATCAGTTGATGGACATTTAGGCTCTTTCCATAATTTGGCTATTGTTGAGAGTGCCGCTATAAACATTGGGGTACAGGTGCCCCTATGCATCAGTACTCCTGTATCCCTTGGGTAAATTCCTAGCAGTGCTATTGCTGGGTCATAGGGTAGGTCTATTTTTAATTTTCTGAGGAACCTCCACACTGCTTTCCAGAGCGGCTGCACCAATTTGCATTCCCACCAACAGTGCAAGAGGGTTCCTGTTTCTCCACATCCTCTCCAGCATCTATAGTCTCCTGATTTCTTCATTTTGGCCACTCTGACTGGCGTGAGGTGATATCTGAGTGTGGTTTTGATTTGTATTTCCCTGATAAGGAGCGACGTTGAACATCTTTTCATGTGCCTGTTGGCCATCCAGATGTCTTCTTTAGAGAAGTGTCTATTCATGTTTTCTGCCCATTTCTTCACTGGGTTATTTGTTTTTCGGGTGTGGAGTTTGGTGAGCTCTTTACAGATTTTGGATACTAGCCCTTTGTCCGTTGTGTCATTTGCAAATATCTTTTCCCATTCCGTTGGTTGCCTTTTAGTTTTGTTGGTTGTTTCCTTTGCTGTGCAGAAGCTTTTTATCTTCATAAGGTCCCAGTAATTCACTTTTGCTTTTAATTCCCTTGCCTCTGGGGATGTGCCGAGTAAGAGATTGCTATGGCTGAGGTCAGAGAGGTCTTTTCCTGCTTTCTCCTCTAAGGTTTTGATGGTTTCCTGTCTCACATTCAGGTCCTTTATCCATTTTGAGTTTATTTTTGTGAATGGTGTGAGAAAGTGGTCTAGTTTCAACCTTCTGCATGTTGCTGTCCAGTTCTCCCAGCACCATTTGTTAAAAAGACTGTCTTTTTTCCATTGGATGTTCTTTCCTGCTTTGTCAAAGATGAGTTGGCCATACGTTTGTGGGTCTAGTTCTGGGGTTTCTATTCTATTCCATTGGTCTATGTGTCTGTTTTTATGCCAATACCATGCTGTCTTGATGATGACAGCTTTGTAGTAGAGGCTAAAGTCTGGGATTGTGATGCCTCCTGCTTTGGTCTTCTTCTTCAAAATTACTTTGGCTATTCGGGGCCTTTTGTGGTTCCATATGAATTTTAGGATTGCTTGTTCTAGTTTCGAGAAGAATGCTGGTGCAATTTTGATTGGGATTGCATTGAATGTGTAGATAGCTTTGGGTAGTATTGACATTTTGACAATATTTATTCTTCCAATCCATGAGCAGGGAATGTCTTTCCATTTCTTTATATCTTCTTCAATTACCTGCATAAACTTTCTATAGTTTTCAGCATACAGATCTTTTACATCTTTGGTTAGATTTCTTCCTAGGTATTTTATGCTTCTTGGTGCAATTGTGAATGGGATCAGTTTCTTCATTTGTCTTTCTGTTGCTTCATTGTTAGTGTATAAGAATGCAACTGATTTCTGCACATTGATTTTGTATCCTGCAACTTTGCTGAATTCATGTATCAGTTCTAGCAGACTTTTGGTGGAGTCTATCGGATTTTCCATGTATAATATCATGTCATCTGCAAAAAGCGAAAGCTTGACTTCATCTTTGCCAATTTTGATGCCTTTGATTTCCTTTTGTTGTCTGATTGCTGATGCTAGAACTTCCAGCACTATATTAAACAGCAGCGGTGACAGTGGGCATCCCTGTCGTGTTCCTGATCTCAGGGAAAAAGCTCTCAGTTTTTCCCCGTTGAGGATGATGTTAGCTGTGGGCTTTTCATAAATGGCCTTTATGATCTTTAAGTATGTTCCTTCTATCCCGACTCTCTCAAGGGTTTTTATTAAGAAAGGGTGCTGGATTTTGTCAAAGGCCTTTTCTGCATCGATTGACAGGATCATATGGTTCTTCTCTTTTTTTTTGTTAATGTGATGTATCACGTTGATCGATTTGCGAATGTTGAACCAGCCCTGCATCCCAGGAATGAATCCCACTTGATCATGGTGAATAATTCTTTTTATATGCTGTTGAATTCGATTTGCTAGTATCTTATTAAGAATTTTTGCATCCATATTCATCAGGGATATTGGCCTGTAGTTCTCTTTTTTTACTGGGTCTCTGTCTGGTTTAGGAATCAAAGTAATACTGGCTTCATAGAATGAGTCTGGAAGTTTTCCTTCCCTTTCTATTTCTTGGAATAGCTTGAGAAGGATAGGTATTATCTCTGCTTTAAACGTCTGGTAGAACTCCCCTGGGAAGCCATCTGGTCCTGGACTCTTATTTGTTGGGAGATTTTTGATAACCGATTCAATTTCTTCGCTGGTTATGGGTCTGTTCAAGCTTTCTATTTCCTCCTGATTGAGTTTTGGAAGAGTGTGGGTGTTTAGAAATTTGTCCATTTCTTCCAGGTTGTCCAATTTGCTGGCATATAATTTTTCATAGTATTCCCTGATAATTGTTTGTATCTCTGAGGGATTGGTTGTAATCATTCCATTTTCATTCATGATTTTATCTATTTGGGTCATCTCCCTTTTCCTTTTGAGAAGCCTGGCTAGAGGTTTGTCAATTTTGTTTATTTTTTCAAAAAACCAACTCTTGGTTTCGTTGATCTGCTCTACAGTTTTTTTAGATTCTATATTGTTTATTTCTGCTCTGATCTTTATTATTTCTCTTCTTCTGCTGGGTTTAGGCTGCCTTTGCTGTTCTGCTTCTATTTCCTTTAGGTGTGCTGTTAGGTTTTGTATTTGGGATTTTTCTTGTTTCTTGAGATAGGCCTGGACTGCAATGTATTTTCCTCTCAGGACTGCCTTCGCTGCATCCCAAAGCATTTGGATTGTTGTATTTTCATTTTCGTTTGTTTCCATGTATATTTTAATTTCTTCTCTAATTGCCTGGTTGACCCACTCATTCGTTAGTAGGGTGTTCTTTAACCTCCATGCTTTTGGAGGTTTTCCAGACTTTTTCCTGTGGTTGATTTCAAGCTTCATAGCATTGTGGTCTGAAAGTATGCATGGTATAATTTCAATTCTTGTAAACTTATGAAGGGCTGTTTTGTGACCCAGTATATGATCTATCTTGGAGAATGTTCCATGTGCACTCGAGAAGAAAGTATATTCTGTTGCTTTGGGATGCAGAGTTCTAAATATATCTGTCAAGTCCATCTGATCCAATGTATCATTCAGGGCCCTTGTTTCTTTATTGACTGTGTGTCTAGATGATCTATCCATTTCTGTAAGTGGGGTGTTAAAGTCCCCTGCAATGACCACATTCTTATCAATAAGGTTGCTTATGTTTATGAGTAATTGTTTTATATATCTGGGGGCTCGGGTATTTGGCGCATAGACATTTATAATAGTTAGCTCTTCCTGGTGGATAGACCCTGTGATTATTATATAATGCCCTTCTTCATCTCTTGTTACAGCCTTTAATTTAAAGTCTAGTTTGTCTGATATAAGTATGGCTACTCCAGCTTTCTTTTGGCTTCCAGGAGCATGATAAATAGTTCTCCATCCCCTCACTCTCAATCTAAAGGTGTCCTCAGATCTCAAATGAGTCTCTTGTAGACAGCAAATAGATGGGTCTTGCTTTTTTATCCATTCTGATACCCTATGTCTTTTAGTTGGCGCATTTAATCCATTTACATTCAGTGTTATTATAGAAAGATATGGGTTTAGAGTCATTGTGATGTCTGTATGTTTTATGCTTGTAGTGATGTCTCTGGTACTTTGTCTCACAGGATCCCCCTTAGGATCTCTTGTAGGGCTGGTTTCGTGGTGACAAATTCCTTCAGTTTTTGTTTGTTTGGGAAGACCTTTATCTCTCCTTCTATTCTAAATGACAGACTTGCTGGATAAAGGATTCTCGGCTGCATATTTTTTCTGTTTAGCACACTGTAGATATCGTGCCAAGCCTTTCTGGCCTGCCAAGTTTCAAAGGAGAGATCAGTCACGAGTCTTATAGGTGTCCCTTTATATATGAGGGCACGTTTATCCCTTGCTGCTTTCAGAATTTTCTCTTTGTCCTTGTATTTTGCCAGTTTCACTATGATATGTCGTGCAGAAGATCGATTCAAGTTACGTCTGAAGGGAGTTCTCTGTGCCTCTTGGATTTCAATGCCTTTTTCCTTCCCCAGTTCAGGGAAGTTCTCAGCTATAATTTGTTCAAGTATCCCTTCAGCACCTTTCCCTCTCTCTTCCTCCTCTGGGATACCAATTATGCGTATATTATTTTTTTTTAGTGTATCACTTAGTTCTCTAATTTTCCCCTCATACTCCTGGATTTTTTTATCTCTCTTTCTTTCAGCTTCCTCTTTCTCCATAACTTTATCTTCTAGTTCACCTATTCTCTCCTCTGCCTCTTCAAGCCGAGCCATCGTGGATTCCATTTTGTTTTGCATTTCGTTTAAAGCGTTTTTCAACTCCTCGTGACTGTTCCTTAGTCCCTCGATCTTTGTGGCAAGAGATTCTCTGCTGTCCTGTATACTGTTTTCAAGCCCAGCGATTAATTTTATGACTATTATTCTAAATTCACTTTCTGTTATATTATTTAAATCCTTTTTGATCAGTTCATTAGCTGTTGTTATTTCCTGGAGATTCTTCTGAGGGGAATTCTTCCGTTTGGTCATTTTGGAGAGTCCCATGCGTGGTGAGGACCTGCAGTGCACTTTCCCTGTGCTGTGGTGTATAACTGGAGTTAGTGGGCGGGGCCGCAGTCCAACCCGATGTCTGCCCCCAGCCCACTGCTGGGGCCACAGTCAGACTGGTGTGTGCCTTCTCTTCCCCTCTCCTAGGGGCGGGATTCACTGTGGGGTGGCGTGTCCCGTCTGGGCTACTTGCACACTGCCAGGCTTGTGTTGCTGGGGATCTGGCGTATTAGCTGGGGTGGGTAGGCGAGGTGCACGGGGGCTGGAGGGGCAGGCTTAGCTCGCTTCTCCTTAGGTGATCCACTTCAGGAGGAGCCCTGTGGCAGCGGGAGGGAGTCAGATCCGCTGCCGGAGGTTTGGCTCCGCAGAAGCACAGAGTTGGGTGTTTGCGCAGAGCGAGCAAGTTCCCTGGCAGGAACTGGTTCCCTTTGGGATTTTGGCTGGGGGATGGGCGGGGGAGATGGCGCTGGCGCCTTTGTTCCCCGCCAAGCTGAGCTCTGCCGTCCGGGGGCTCAGCAGCTCTCCCTCCCTTTGTCCTCCAGCCTTCCCGCTTTCCGAGCAGAGCTGTTAACTTATGACCTCCCAGACGCTAAGTCGCGCTTGCTGTCGGAACACAGTCCGTCCGGCCCCTCCACTTTTGCCAGCCAGACTCGGGGGCTCTGCTTGGCCGGCGAGCCGCCCCTCCGCCCCGGCTCCCTCCCGCCAGTCCGTGGAGCGCGCACCGCCTCGCCGCCCTTCCTACCCTCTTCCGTGGGCCTCTAGTCTGCGCTTGACTCCGGAGACTCCCTTCTGCTAATCCTCTGGCGGTTTTCTGGGTTCTTTAGGCAGGTGTAGGTGGAATCTAAGTGATCGGCAGGACGCGCTGTGAGCCCCGCGTCCTCCTACGCCGCCATCTTCCGGAACATCCTCTTGCTTATTTTTCATTTCACAGTAGTCAACGGAAAGTGATCCCTTGGTCAGTCTGCAGGAAAACCTCAACTATGATACAGCTATACAATTATTTCAACAAGGCTTGAAGACAAAGACCTGTAGCATCACAAAGAATTAAACCATATGATAAAGCATTTATAACAAAACATGAAGCAAAAAGCATCCATCTAAGACAGTGTACTACAAGACTTTTTACCAAGGCTTCCCTCAAGCCCAGTGCTTTTTGTTCACTGACATGCTTTGTTATTGTCAGATGGTTCTAATTACGTCCTATGGTCATTTTGGCTGCTCCCATCTAAACCATGGTCTGGTCACTGAACTCAGAATTACCCAAGGGATGGAGACTTAATGTTCAGTTTCATAGTGGTAATGTTTTCATCGGCCTCAGACATTTTTAGGTATGAGGTGAATCCCAAACAGACAAATTTTTGCACCAGAGCCCATTTTTATCTGAAAGGCTAGCTATGGTTATGATTTACAACCAGGTGGTGGTTTCAGAGGCTCAATATCTGGGAGCTTATTACTTATTACTGCTCAATTACCTCATATACAATCATTATTCCAAAGCAATTAGGCTAGAAGCCAGTCAAAAATTTACCTGTCACAACAAGTTCATAATAGACAAAGAGACCTAAACACTATTATTTTACCTAAACATCCTTATTGATGGGGTTGGTAATATTTTATTCTCTGTGGCACTTATTACTCCCATGCACAAAAGGAACATTATATTAATGCTTTTATACCCTTAAAGATAAGCATTCATGCCATCAGATGGCAGGTGCTTTCTTAAATTTTGTTTCAGTTTTTTAATTGTCATGGCAACTTAGCCAGTCTAATTTCTGATTAGTCACCATTTTAAGACATTAGGTCAATACCCAATAAGTATTGACATTTCCAAACTCAAGAATATGCTTTAAACATATTTGAGCCCGGGTGACCTTTCAAGCTCATATGTTCAGGTGTGCTTTCCTTTGCTGTGTCCAGAAGATGGTACAACCCCAGCTCTACACTTCAATCATCCCTCTGTGCAAGAGGGCTAATGGGTATGGTGAAGAGTGATATAGGATATGTCAGTGGATATGCTAGGTGCAATATACATTGGGCCCTGATAAACATTTTTAGGTCTGGGTAATGGTTCATTGTCATTCTAATCAGGCCCAATCCACCATACACTCTGACAGTCTGCATTTATCTGAGTCAAGAATACTTGGCATTTTGGGGGACTCAAATCATAAATTTATTTAGAAGGCACTCGAAACCATAGTCCAGCCCTTGGTGCTCATCAGCCTACTTTTGGGGGTCAATGAAGAGAAACAACGCAGGGTGAAACTTTCCAACTCTGTTGGTTACAGACTGTTCTGTCATCATATGGCCATCTTCCAGTTGTTCCCTGTAAACATAAGTTGATGGGTTTTTAAGTGATCACAGAGATCTACCCTACCAAAGAACCAGACTTACTGGAGGCTGGGGTATAGGAGGTCTCTCCGAATTCCTGTAAAGGTAAGGGCAAGATCCTTGTGAAAAGATCCCATCCACCTTAAATGTGCTCTAATGCCTATGGTGTTTTAGATTATAAAAAGGGAGAGGATTTGGTCAGACTTTTGCCCCCCACATATTACCTAACTCATGGCTAAAGAGCTGTGCTATTTGCTATTCAGCTGAAGAGCTGAAGAGCTAGATTCCCCCATGAGGTTCCTATTCAACTCATTATCTTTTAAGGTGCAGTTTATTTCTTTCTCCATCCTGGGAATTTGTGTAAGTACATGCCTTGCTGCTACCAGCAAGACTCCAGCCTTGATCAGGAAGAATTATTTGGGAGATATTTGGCAGAAATATCCAGGCATAGCCTGACTCACAGTTGCTTGCATTATTCGTAACAATGGGGAAATTTCAAGCCTTTGATTCACTGATATTCTTTAAGAGGATCACTTTGAATTATTTGTCAGGCTATTCACAGATCTCCATTTATTTAGGATCAGTTGCTGCAGATTTATTTTGTTCCTTTGAGGTGATGTTTCTGAGTCTTCATGTTCTTTGTAGTTTTGTGTTGGTGCCTGTGCATTGGAAGAAACAGCCACCTCTCCCAGTTTTTATGGACTGGTTTTGACAGGTTCAGAAGACCTTCACCAATCAGCGCTGATAGAGATTCTGCGTGTTTCTCAAACCTTTTCTATGGATATGTCTTCTCTGGACTTATGCATGTAAATTCCTAATTTTAGGGATTTATTGGTTTCTTTTCAGGAGCCCATAATTTCTTGCTCCTTCTGGTGTCCATTCCTCTTTCTTTTTTCCTATAGAGAAATCTCAAGTTCTTGTGGTTTATTTTTTTTCCTCAAGCTTGTGGCACTGTGCTGGGCACAGCAAGCCATCCTTCTCTTTTCCTTTGTTCTTAGCTGCTGGTTTCATCAGTGCTCTGGGTGAGGTGAGACAGAAACCAGCCCTTTGGGCGGCATGCTGAAAGTCCAAGACATTGGATGCACACTTCTCTCCCTGGCCTGCAGGGAGAAATTGCAGGCTAAGGCCATCTCTCTTGATGCTGAGGCTGTGCTGGCTTGGGAGAGGGGCTGATGTGCAAAAAGTGAAGTTGCTCTTATGTGTTTCAATGCAGGTATTAAAGGTTCCATGCTCATCTGGAGTACTGCAACTTCTTTTTTTTTTTTTTTTTTTTTTTTTTTTTTGGAGTACTGCAACTTCTTAACTGGATTTTAGACTTCTCACAAAGATATTGTGGTGTGTATATCATTCTCAAACTGGTGTCTCTGTGGAGAAATGAGGGCTGAAACTTCCTGTTCCACCGTCCTTCTGACCACTCCTTACATTTAAAATTTTATAGGGACTGTGTTCCTACCGTATAAGACCACCCCCTCTCACTGGGGATGAAAAAGCAAAGACAATCAACTCTTTATATACCTTTTTTTAAATTTAGTTACATAGATTAGCTCTAGTAGGATGTTCAGGGCCAAGATCCATGTTTGTATAAGCATCTTGAAAATTTGGTGTTTTATTCTTTAGTTTGTCTAACTATGACATTAATATAGTTGAATATATTTATACTCTGTCCAGATAAGGAAGTAGCTTATTCTTAAGTAGTCTGACTGATATCCCTCCCAGCATGAGAAAGAAAGAAGATGGCTACCTGACTTAAGTGTCCATTCTGGACTTCTCCCTCTGTCCACCTAAAATGAAATTTTGATGCCTGATATTTCACAGATACTTTGCTTCCTTCTGAAGCAGACAAATTGAAAACAGACTGCCTATAGATGTTAGCAGATGTAGGGGGACCTGGGTAGCCCAGTCAGTTGAACATCCAACTCTTGATTTTGGCTCAGGTCATGATCCCAGGGTTGTGGGATTGAACCCCACCTTGGGCTCTGCGCTGACAGCATGGAGCCCCCTTGGGATTCTTTCTCCTTCTCTTTCTGCCCCTCCCCCATTTGCAGACTGGTGGGCATGTGCCCTCTCCCTCTCTCTCTCAAAATAAATAAATAAACATTAAAAAACTTCTATTTTGAAACAGTTTGGACTTACAGAAAAGTTACAAAAATAATAAAGTTCTCCTACACCCTTCACTCAGGTTCCTCAAATGTTAACATCTTGTATAATCAGAATTATGAAAACTAAGAAATAAACATTGATATAATACTATTAAATAAACTACAGATTATTTTTCCTCAGATTTTTCCAGTTTTGTTTGTTTGTTTATTTGTTGTTGTTGTTAATATCCTGTTTTTCTCAGGATCTAGTCTAGAATCCCATACTATATTTGTCATGCCACCTTAGTATCCTTCAGTTTGTGACAATTCCTCAGCCCTTTTTTACTTTGACATTGCTAAGACTACAGGCCAATTCTTTTGATCACCATCCCTCAATTTGGGGTTTTCTGATGCTTTCTCATGATTAGACGGAGGTTATGCATTTTTGGCAAGAATACCACAGAAGTAATGTACACGTCACTGTATCTTGTCAGGGTGTACTGGTGATGTTCACTTTAATCACTGAGTTAAGGTGATGTCTTCCAGGTTTATCTGCTGTACAGTCATGATTTTTCCCTTGGTAACTAATAGTATTTGAGGGGAAATACTTTGAGACTACAGAAACAGTCCAGCTTCTTCTTATGGCTGTACCTGCCCCAGGTAAACAACAGCTTAAATTCCATTTCTCCCTCAGAAGATGTTGCTCCTCGGATTTGGGCTAGTTTTTCTGTTCTGCCCTCCAGTGGGTTCCAAAAAAAGTCATGAACTTGCCATTTGTCCACTCTTTGTCTTATTGTAGGTGTGAGAGTGATGTTCATGCTAGTTCTCTATAAGTCAAAACCAGAATGCTATATCCTTTCTTCTTTTTATAAGAAAAAGATTAGCCTCTAGGGTGTAATTTTCAACTTATACAAGAGTTTAGGAGAGCCATTGCTTATTTAGAAAAAAAGTAAAAGAGATTTAAATACTTTTTGGCTGCTATATGCTTTTATCATGAGAAACGGTGTAAAGTGGAAAGAGTACTGGATTGGGAAATCAAAGATCTGACTGCTGGTGTTTGCTGTCCCACTAGCATTCTCTTTGACCTTGATCAAACCCCTCACCCTTCAATTATCACCTGAAAAAAGATACAGGATGGACTGGATGGTGGCTGGGAGGCTTCCTGGGTACACAGTTTTCCATGATAATAGCTCACGTGCTTCTGATAGCTCCAAGGTAGTACCACTTAATGAGTGTTTTCTACGTGCCAATCACTGTGCTAGGTATTTAGCACAGGAACCTCATTTAGTCATTAAGACAACCCTATGAGGAAGGTAATATTTTCTCCATTTTACACAAAAGGGAACTCAGATTCCTAGAGTAGGTTTTGAAAAAAAGACGAGATGTGAAGGTCCATCTGTCTAATTAAAGCCAATGCTCTGTACACAGTATGTGCTTCCTATCTCTGAAATAAAACACTAAAATAGAGTAGTCAGTCTAGGATCTTGTTTGTACTTCATTCAAATTCAAGAGCATCCAATGATATATAAGAACAGATATGAAACTCCTATACTGTGTAAAATTCTATCCTAAGCACTCGGAAAGATGGATATGACATGGTATTTGCTGTGCATAAAACTCAAAATATAGTAGGAGAAATGAGATATAATACACAAAGAGATAGTCAACAATTATAGGAGGCGATCCACAAGTGCAAAATGAAGGTGTAGACAGATATTGGAAACAAGAGGAAGTCGTGGTCATTGTGGGCTGAGGTTGGTCATAAACAGCTTCAGTAGGGATGAGGTTTTTGCTCCTGGCCTTCAAGGGCAGGTAGGCTTTCTATAGACTGGGGTTGGGTTTGGGGGGATGGAAAAGTGGGCTGTGGCAGTGGGGTGGTAGTTGGGGTAGAGGAAATGGATTATACAAAGGTATAGAGGAAAAAGAAGTACAGAGAGTGGATTAGGGCTACCAGGAATAGACATATTTGAGTAGAATGAAGGTCCTCAGAGGATCAGCAGCAGCAAATAAGGTTGGAAGAGTAGACTGGAGTTGCTTGTGAGGGACACTGGAGCAAAGCTGAGGATGGTAAGCTTGGTACACAGGCAATGGAATGGGTGGGGGGCAGTGAAATTTTTTTGAGTGATTTGAAGAGAGATGATTTCAGGAGAGAACATTGTGCAGATGGGCACAGTGGGTTGCAGCAGGTAGGGCAGGATTAGAAAGAGCAGAGGCTGATATGGAGGTCCATGTTGGGACACAGCCTGGCGTAGGGGAGAGGCAGCTTCAGAATCACACAGAACAGGATTAGAGTCTCTCAACTCTGACTTCCCAGCTGTGTTACTTTGGGCAGATTTCTCAGTGCCCTCAGCCTCAGTTGCTACTGCAAAATGTAGATAATACCTTTACCACAGAAATGTTTATTGACCCACTCAAAACATTTGCTGAGACCCCCATGTGTCAGATAAGGAATAGAGAGGTATCAGGGATCATCCCAACATATTTGGCCTGAGTAATGAGTACAGTGCATCTGCCATTCTTGTGACATTTAAACGATATACTGTGTGTAAAACTCCTGTCATAGTGCTTTGTAAATAGTGGCATGTCAGTATGTGCTAACTCTCCTCAAAAATCTAAGGGCCTGGGCTTAGTTTGTGGCAATGCAATATAAATGAAGCCATCAGCATGAGCTTTCATCAACAGAGAGAGCAGTCAGGGCTAAAATATATGATTATCTAGAATATGTAAGTTCTATGAAGGTTCTAAATGCCTTGTACTCCCTTAGGTATAAAAGGGTGGAGGAGGGACAGATTTATTACTGGTAATTATATCTGTCAGAATTGTAACAGGAGATAGATGCACACCCAAGCTGAGTAACAGAGGAGAATCCAATGAAATGTCAGGAGAAGGAACAGATCATGAAACCAGGAGAGAGAACAACATAGAAATTAACTCCCTGACAGTAACTCTGGCTTTGGTAAAACACAATGACCCAGTGTGGAAGGAACCTAGCTATACATTCTTTTCCCCAATGGAAACTAAAACCAAAAACATTAGCTACCACCCAGGGCTCTCCATAAAACTTAACGAGGAGAAAAAAGGAAGACAAGAAACAATTAACTAATGTAAAACATAACTTCTAATTTCTCTGCCTCTGTAGCTAGGTCACAGGCTGTGGTTGACAGCTACAGTGTCTTTCCTCCACTACCCATTCCATGGTCTCTGCCCTCTCACAGAACCTCAGCAGGGGCTAATAACGCCAAAGACACAAACACAGAGAGAGGAAGGGACTATCTTTACTATTGGTAAAGCAGGGATGTTACAGGTAAAGGGGACTTGAGAAGTCATGGCTTGAAGGAAAGGAGGTGGAGGTTTCCTGGTGGGGGTCATGGTTTTATTGCCTTCATGGTCCCCAGACTCAGATCTCACCTCCTTCACTTAGATGAGGAGGCAGCAATGGGCAGTGTACACCCTACAGGATTGCACTGCTGGAGCAGACATCCCAGGAGCCACAGGCTTGGGCACAGGAGCAAGCCTTCCCCAATTATCTTTTGCCTCCTCCCTTTGGGTGGGGCAGAAACATCATGGGGTTAGATTGGAAGGGGGAAATGGAAGACACAGAAGAGGAAGGAGGTGATATGGCAGGGTACTGGATGAAAGAAAAGATTGGAGTGGGGCAGTTAAAGAAGACGGAAAGAAGTGGAAAGAAATCATCCCTTGGGAGGGATGGATGAAAATGATGGATATAGGCATTATGATCAAACCCAGTGACATTATAATCCTGAGTTTGGAGATAATCTGCTGGTACAGTAATGTGTTGGCAGCCTGAGTGCAGGTATGAGAAAGGGCGTGGGATGGGCAAGCACTCACATCTTCATATAATTACTTACATGAGAGGCAGGAGGACAGGTTTTTTCATTAGTGATGCTGCTACAAAAGAGCTATTTCATGCAGTCTGGGGGTTTACATTATGTAGGAGAGACAAAGAGCTAGGACAGGATGCACACTGGCTAGCCCCCCGCCCCCAATCCCACATCACCCTTCTGTTTATGCAAAGGAGTCAGTGTATCCAGGATTGAGCCACTTAATAGTTGTGTACTGCTGGATAAATTACAGAGCTTGTCTAAGCCTCAGTTTTCTCTTCTGTATAATGGAAATAGCACTAT
The DNA here is from genome assembly GCF_046562875.1 of Panthera onca. NCBI lineage: Eukaryota > Metazoa > Chordata > Mammalia > Carnivora > Felidae > Panthera > Panthera onca. Next base: position 55,635,912 of record NC_138347.1, read on the forward strand.
TACCTCATAAAGTTGTAGTGAGCAGTTAATAAAATAATAACAGAATGCCTAACAGTGCCTAGCACATGCTAAGTGCTAAAGAATGTTAGATGTAGGCTTCATCACTGAGTCACTAGCAGCTCTAAGAACCCATTAGGCATGGAGAAGGTAGGGAGTTTGGGGATGAATCTTCCAGTTAGAAGTTGCCATCTGGAGATGGGCTAGGAAATGGAGTAGAGTCAAATAGCAGGATTGAGAATTTGGGATATAACTGCCCCCACCCCCATTGTTACCTCCATTATAAGTCAGCCAGCTCGCCCAGAGCTGCTCTTACCTTTTCATATGCTGAAGCATCAGCAGCACTGAGAACACCTGAGCTCATGAGTTGGAAGGCGGGATGAGGAGCAGGTGAGCAGAAGGCTTCATCCTGACGGAAGACAGCATCCTGCCATGAGAAAAAATTGGAGAGAAGATGAAAAAAATTTGGGGGTCTAGAGGGGAGAGGTGGGAAAAGACTGTAGGGAAGCAGCTGGACTAGGGAGAGGCAGAGATGTCAGGGAAGAGAGCTATACATCAGGCTCACACAGCCAGGTTTAAGGAAGGGCTGCCAAGGTTGGGAGGGCAAGGATGTTTTTCAACATGGCAGCATGTGATGAGGGTATTCCCTCCCCTCCACCAACAAACAGAGGCAGTAAAGGCAGCTGGAAAGGGTCAAGCTTTCAGGAAGAAGCTGAAAAAATCTCCATTGTGTCCGGAGAACAAGCAGCTGCCTTTTCTCTGATTCTCTGCTGGGGAAGTCTTTCCATCTTTCTCTTTTCCCTACCCCACTCTTTTTGGCAGTCCCACAAGCCTGGCCACTGGCTTGTCAGGAATTGCCAAGTTTGTTGACATCTCTCATTATAGACCTTTTGTTCATTCCTTCAACAGGAAGATACAGAAAGATGTGATCTTAGGACTCTAGTTGTCATCTACTCAGACACTATTACATTATCCTTGACTAATTCCATCCATGGGACACTAACAAAAATCCCAACTGGTAGAAGCTTAGAATTGGAATGGAACCCCCATGAATGCAGTAATTTTTGCCTATTTTAGCCACCACTGAATCCCACTGCCAATCACACAGCAGAACTCAATAAATTCTCATAAAAATGAATGAATACGAACGTTGATTATTTACTTATGAAGAAATGAGATTCTACACTTTGTTCAGATTCTCTGTTCTGGCAGCTTCAGATTATTTCCCTCTTTCTTCTTTACCATCCTTGTGGTTTCTCCTCAAAGATCACAAGATGGTTGACTAACTTCATGGTCACAGCTCCAGATCTCACCTCACACCCAAATCCAAAGCAACAAAATTGTCATGGACACTTTTGAGTCTCTGTTTTTCATCTAGGAAGCAAACTCTTTTTCAAAAGACCCAAGAAGAGTTCTCTTCTGTCTTCTTGGATGGATATGGGTCACATTCCCCAACTCCACCCCATGCAAAGGTGTCTAGGAAAGAGAATACTTGGCCAAGAGGAGAAGTTTCATTATTGACTTAAATAATAATTTATCCTTCAGGACTGGGAACATTACCATTCTGAATGAAACCAGGATGATGTTCACACAGAGGAAGGGGAAATTGGCCACTCAGTGGGCAACCATATCAGCCAGTACAACAAAATCCACTTCTGCTTCTACTGTTGCTAACCTCTCTGACTTCCACCTTCATTCTCTGACTTTTTCTTTAGAAGACATACCCTCTGATATTTCTTCTACAGGCACCTTGAGCATGAGACCCAGGGGCCAATGAAACAATATCTGTCCCTCAGTGACCAATGCTGAGGTACAGGAAGCTGGATAGAAAGCAAGAAAGGGAGCTGACTCAAACTTGATAGTAGGCTAATTTGTTTGTCCATTGCAACTCCTCCATGGGCCAGGTTCTGTTCTAAGCAATGTGGATTCAATGATATCCAAGTTAGACAAAATGTCATCTTTCATGGATTACATGTTTCAAGGGGGAAGATAATATACTAACAGATGAATACATATTTTTAAGCCAGGACTAGAAAGCATTAAAAAAAAATAAAGGACAGGGGTGCCTGGGTGGCTCAGTTGGTTGAGCTTCTGACTTCGGCTCAGGTCATGATCTCACGGGATGTGAGTTCAAGCCCCATGTCAGGCTCTGTGCTGACAGCTCGGAGCCTGGAGCCTGCTTCAGATTCTGTATCTCCCTCTCTCTCTGACCCTCCCCCATTCATGCTCTGTCTCTCTCTGTCTCAAAAATAAATAAACATTAAAAAATATTTAAAAAACAACAACAAAAAATAAAGGACAAGATATAGAGCATTCTGGAAAGCTTCTCTGAAATAGATTGACCTTGTGTGTGAAGAACCATGTAACTATGGCAAAGGAGGGACATGAAGTGGAAAGGCCTAAGGAGGGAGGGTGACCATTGCTTATAGGAACACCAAGAACTCAGATGTGGCCAGGGTGAAGGATCCAAAATGAAGTTGGAAATATAGCCAATGGCTAGATGCAGATAATGTTGGCCATGATAAACATTTGGGATTTTATTTTCTGTGTAATGAGAAGTCACTAGAATGTGTAATTTGGGCAAAAATTTGACATAATTTTCATTTATATTTTAAAAGACTCATTCTACTTGCCATAAGTAAGGGCATTAAGTTATTATTACACTGATTAATAGCACACAATTGAACAAACATTTATAACAAATTTTGAAAAGTAATAAACACCAATGGTATATTTTAGAAATGTATTTCTTAAATGAGAGAAATGGAGCTGATTTTTCTTTCAGTAATTTATTTATCCATGAATAAATAATCCTAGAGAGATGAAATTTAGAGCCAATATATTTCTTTTTCTTTTCATATTTATAAGCTTTGAGATAATTTCTTCATAATTAAGTATGTAGGAAGGGAAAATTTTTATTGTAGTAATATCATTCAATTTGTTTGAATTCCTTTTGAGTTACTTGTTAAAAGTCATACTGAAGCTTATTATTAAAATTATTTTTGGTGGTCTACCAATCGATAACTGCATGATACCCTCCTTCAATGTTGTGTCAAACACTGAAAGTCCTGCAACTTGTGAAAGGACTTGTTACCCAGTCACTGGATCACTCAACATTGGTGCCAGTATTTTGGACCATTCCATTCTGCAGATATTTATATCCCAGGATGATGAATTATGGTAAGGTTCAATGGCAGATAAATGCTGTATTTTTGTTTTGTTATGGGGGAGAAAGACAATGGCAAATTCATCACTTTGATCAAAATAGATCTCTGACACATAAGTTTAGGAAACAGTATATACACAAGCCAGAAATCTAGAAATTTATTCTTTTAAAACCGTTCTTGGGGCGCCTGGGTGGCTCAGTCGGTTAAGTGGCCGACTTCAGCTCGGGTCATGATCTTGCGGTCCGTGAGTTCGAGCCCCGCATTGGGCTCTGTGCTGACAGCTCAGAGCCTGGAGCCTGTTTCGGATTCTGTGTCTCCCTCTCTCTGACCCTCCCCCGTTCATGCTCTGTCTCTCTCTGTCTGAAAAATAAATAAACGTTAAAAAATTTAAAAAAATAAATAAAAAAAATAAAAAAAATAAAAAAAATAAAAAACGTTCTTACCTGCCTCCACCTTGGAAAATCTGCCTGCACTTAGTTTGGAACCCACTCTTCTATTCAGTGAGCCTCATAGGAGCATGCATGTTATTTACTTTCTCTGTGCCAAGCAAAATGTCTGGCATAATCATTGTCCTTTTGTTAAACAATGAGGGAACTAGGAGGCTGGAATATTAATCTCAAATTTCCCCAGTCTCCCCATATTTTTACTAATCCTTGCTGAGATGGAGTAATTGGGACGCTGGAGAAATTTTCTGGCTAGAGGAATTCTAAGCCCAGGGCAGTAATATCAAAAATACAAACACAGAGAGATGCAAAGAGTTGTCTTTACTACCCAAGAAGCAGGCTGTAACAAATGAAAGGGACAGTTTGAGTCAGGTTTCCTGTTTGATGTGTAGTTTCATTACTGTGATGGTCACACAGTTGGGTTCTCATCCTCCTCCCCCTCAGGTCAGGTGGCAGCAGCGGGAAGTGGTCCAGTCTATAGTGCTGCACTGGCATTGGCATGTGGTTTCTCCCTGGATATCCCAGGAACCACAGCCATAGCCACAAGCACAGCTGGTGACAACCATTCCTATATGGACACATAAGACACAGATGTCAGAACCCTTGGATTTTGAGAGGAGGGAGGTGTACACCTACCATTTTTCATATCTGTGCAGCCCAGGGGTAGATCTAAGTTTTGTGGGACTGCAAACTAAATTGATTTTGAGAGCCCTCTTTAAGGAAAAAAATTAAAAAATCACTAAAACAAACTTGGGTATATGGCTATGGAAGAGGCCTGTGAAAATGAGGGGCCTGGGCATTTCTTTCCTTAGATTCATGATATATTTACCTCTATGCTGGCCCTACTCACCAGACAAGGGAATAGATTGGGAAAGGGAGATGAAGGACAGGGGGAATGGTAGGTAACAGATCATAACAGGACAAGGAGGGGAGGGAGCGCTGATATGTGAGCTCATGAAAGGGAGGTGGGAAGGGGAGAGACATAAACCCAAGAGCCCTCAGTAGCATCATTAAGGGAAATAAGAATGGGTAAGAGATCACTGGGAACCAGAGGTTACAACTCACCTCCAGGCTAATACAATCATGAGGCAAGGAAAGGTATAGGTGCTGAGGGATGGATGGGGTGGGCACAGGGCATCTTACTCACCATTCCGTCTCATGAAGTTACTTACCTGCAGGGCAGGAAGACAGTCTGCCTGAGTTAAAGATACTGGTACATGAAATCTTCTTTGCTGGGGCAGGATTTATTTATTTTTTTTAATTTTTTTAATGTTTATTTATTTTTGAGACAGAGAGAGACAGAGCATGAACGGGAGAGGGTCAGAGAGAGGGAGACACAGAATCTGAAACAGGCTCCAGGCTCTGAGTGGTCAGCACACAGCCCGACGCGGGGCTCGAACTCATGGACCCCGAGATCATGACCTGAGCCTAAGTCGGACGCTTAACCGACTGAGCCACCCAGGCGCCCCTACTGGGGTAGGATTTAATTCTGAACAGGAGAGAAGAAGGGGTACTGCCCATGATAGCTGTCTCCAATAGTCCCCTTCCAAATCTCCTTTTACCTCAGAAGTGTCACTGTGTCCATAATCATGCTACTCACTAGGTTTTAAAGTTCAGTTTTCTCATTTATAAAATGAAAGTAATAGTTGTACTTATTTCATAAAGTGAAAATTGAGGTTATCTATGTAAATTTTTGCACTATACCTCGTTTGTAATGAGTGTCCATAAATTATAATTATATTCCTCCTCATTACCATCATCATCAAGCTCATTATCATCAGAGAAACCTCAAATTTTAGCTAGCAGTCCAAAAATGATATGGGAGTAGAAAAAGCCATGGGCAGGAAGATTAAGCTTGAGTGGACTTAATAGAAGCTGGGATCTAGGGATGGGACCAAGAAGAAGTTAGGTTTAGGAATAGGTGGCATGATCAGGGGTTCTCTCCCACTCTCTGCCCTCAGTCAGTTACCTAAGCCAGTGAGAGCTTCCTTTATCTTTGTATCCATGATAGAGTCCAAGGAACACTGAGCATACCTTGGGATCATCAGCTGGAGAAGGAGGATGAGAATGAGAAGGAAGTAAGACGTAAGCTTCATCCTGTAGAACAGCAATGTCCTGGGGCTGGGAGGAAAGATAGAAAGCTGAGATCTCTGAGCTCCAGTATGGTCGAGAAGGAAGGGAACACGTGAACAGTCTCAAGAGAGAACAGATAGGAGAAAATCAGTGCCAGTATGGAAGACTCTGGATCTCTCCAAGCTGTTTGAAGAACCAGGGAGGGTGGCTGCAGAGCAAATTAACTCACAGATGAGTTCAGAAGAGGTCTACAAAGACTGGCCAGGAAAGGATGTTTTATACCTTATGGTAACTGACTTAAGCACCCCTCAACACATAAGAAAGCACAGACAAACAAACACACTCCCCAGTACACTTTCAAAGAACTGCTTGCTTGAGTGTGACACACAACTGTGATAAACTTCAGTGCATCCATGATAAGCAACAGCTGCTTTGTTCTGGTTCTCTGCCAAGGGGAGTCCTGTTTACCTGTTTTTGTCCTTCCTTCCTTCCTTCCTTCCTTCCTTCCTTCCTTCCTTCCTTCCTGTGAAAGCAACTTTCTGCTATTGTACTAAATTGGGTGGCACTTCTGCCCTGAAAACCTAATCTTGTTTACCTAATCTTGGATGTTTTCATCCTGAGATTTCCTATTCCTATACCTTTGTCCTATACTGAGGGCCTTTGCCCTGTTTACCTAATCTTGTTTACCTAATCTTGGACGCATTCATCCTGTGGCTTTCTATTTCTTTATGCCTTGTTAACCCATTGGTGCAAGCTCAGGGAATTCCTAAGCTTATTCCCCACAGGAAGGGAGGTCGGGGTAAAACCATTCTCTTTGGGAGGCTTTGCCTTTCTGTTTTAGAAGCAAATTTTCCCCTAGAAACTCAAGCAGATTTCCCCTTGTATTTCATTGTTCAGTTCTGGGTCATATGACCTCCTTTTACATCATTAGTGGCTGAGAAATTAAGTAGATGTCTACAATCCCTTATTTTAGACCATTGGACCTATATATGATACAGTCTCCACAGTGGAGCACATGGTCACCAGGATTGAATCCCATGATTCAAAAGCTAGATGAAGTAGCAGAGAATGGCTGTTGGATGACCACTATTGGAGGCTGTCAGGTGGGAAAGCCTGGATCTACTTCTGCTGTGACCAGCCTCACTGTCCCTTTTCCTAAAGATGCCCCCTGAGGAACAGCTACTTCTACATATCTCTCTCAGAAAACTTTGAGGATGGGGCTCAATGGTGCCAGCAAAAAGGCAAGGATGCTTCCTTAATTAACTGATAAGAGTTGAGGAAATAAAGGAATAATACAGAACACAAAAGAGCACAGGCTTGGATTTGGTATAAAAGTTGGGTAGATTAGTTCATTTGTTAATTCAACAACTATAGAGCTTCTCTATACTAATTCTAGTTCTGGTGACTCAGCAGTGGGCAATGCAGGCAAGGTTTTTGCCCTCTTGAGACTACACTCTAAGGTGTAAGATAACTATACAATATGTCAGATATTGAAAAATTCCCTGAAGGAAAGAAATGAAGGCAAGGCAATTGGATGTGCTTCTGTGTTGTATATAATGCAATGTGTTCAGGAAAGACACCTCAGAAAAGATGACTTATAAGCAATGAGCTGCAGACGTGTGGGGTAAGCCATAGAAAAAGCTGGGACAAATGTTTTGGGCTAAGGGCCAGCAAGTATAAAGAGCCTAAGGCAGGGGGGTGGGTGGTTGGTGTGTTGAAGGAATACAACAAAAGCAGTGTGTCTGAAGAGAGCAAAGTGAGTAAAGGCAAGAGAAGTGAGAAAAGTGGTCAAAAACACAACTGGCGCCAGGCTGGTTATAGAGCACTTATCAACCAACATAAGGGCTCTGGGTTTATTGCAAATTTGATGAGAAATTACTGGAGCATTTTGCTTAGGGATGATATGACTTATTTATATAAGATCACTTATATTTTATAAATCTTACTAAGGCCACTGCTGTGGAAGAAAATAGGTAAGCAAGGAAACCAAATAGCAAGCTCTTGTAGAGTTCCAGATCTCAGATGGCAGTAAAGGAAGGAGTGAGAGCTGGGTAGACTTTTGTTATATATAGCAGGTGGAGCCTCTTAGGGTTTACTGATGCACTGGGTGTGGGGCAAAGGAGGAATAGAGTAGTGAAAGGTCAAGGTTATATTCTGAATGACTTGTTGAAGAGTGATGCCATTTACTAAAATGGGGACCCCTGGGGGAAGCATGGATAATGGCAAGAACATTAAATCATATTTGATCATGGTCAATTTAATTTGCCTATTAGACATCCAGGTGGAGCGGTGGCATGGGAGTTGGGTATATACTTCTGGGGTCTGGGGGAAAGGTAAGAGTTGAAGATATAAATTTGAGACTTATCAATCCACAGATGAAAATAATAGCATAGACAATTTAAGAAGAGAAGTGAAAACTTTTTTAAAGGAGCCGGGTAAAGAAAGTGATAGACTGGGAAGTAGATGACCAGAAGAACATGGATTAAAGATGAGTTGAACTGCATTGACTACTGGGTTTGTTAAGAATGGCAAGGAAAGAAAAGAGAACAGGATCACAAGAGAATGTGATTGGTTTACAGTGAGCCTGGGCAACAGAGACAGTGACCGTGCCCTTTGGGCAACACTTGTAGTTAGTGGCAAGCCTAGCATATTTGACACCTGGAGGGGATCACTCTAACACTCCTCTTCTCTACATAACAAAATTATTTCTAGTAACAACTATGTAATGATCAGTAATAATCATTATTTCTTGATTCATTCTTTGGTTTTAAAACCAACAAAAACTATGAAAAAGACCAAATGTCAATTTTAAAGCTACTGTTTATATTCAGCATAGTATTTTTGTGCACTATCAGACAAAAAATATTATACCACTCAGTTTGTATTCACTTTTTAAATTTAAAAAAATTTTAATGTTTATTATTTTTGAGAGAGAGAGAGAGAGAGAGGGAAAGGGAATGAGCAGGGAAGGGGCAGAAAGAGCCTTAATGCATGCCCTCAAACTCACAAATCATGAGATCAGGACCTGTTGGACACTCAGCTGACTAAGCCACCCAGGTGCCCTGAATTTAAAATTTTAAATGCAATTAAACCCCATGTAATCATATAGAGTGACCAAATAGATGTAATTTAAATTTGCTAATTTTTCTTTTTTTTTTTTTAATTTTTTTTAACGTTTATTTATTTTTGAGACAGAGAGAGACAGAGCATGAACGGGGGAGGGTCAGAGAGAGGGAGACACAGAATCTGAAACAGGCTCCAGGCTCTGAGCTGTCAGCACATAGCCCGACGCGGGGCTCAAACTCACGGACCGCGAGATCATGACCTGAGCAGAAGTCAGACGCTTAACCGACTGAGCCACCCAGGCGCCCCATAAATCTGCTAATTTTTCTTTACAATCACTGGGCTATCATTGCTTACTTAAATTATACTGTTTAACTGCAGGAATACAGAGCAAGATAGGAGTTTTAAATACAAAGGCAAATTTGAATGTTTCTGAAGTGTTATGAACTTATTTTAAAAATTGAAATGAAGACATATAACAAACCCCTAGGTTAGTAGAAGGAAGAACAAAGATAAGAATAGAAATAAATGAAATAGAGACAAAAAAAATTTAAAAAAATGATTGATGAAATTAAGAGCTGATTTTTTGAAAAAATAAACAATATTGATAAGCTTGACACATCAGAGAGAGAGAGAGAGAGAGAGAGAGAGAGAAGACCTAAATAAATATAATTAGAAATGAAAGAGGAGAATAAATTAATAAGTAAATAATAGAGCTTCTCTTTTTAAGTTTTTCTCATTCTTTAACATTTTCTGTTTTTAGTGATTTATAATAAACTTACTTGGACATGTTTACAGTTTATAAATTGCATTTGAATGTACGTTTAACTTTTAAAAACTCACGGTGCATCTGAATAAAATAGTAGGAGACCAGAAAAACCAATAACCACAGGAAGTCTGCAGGTCTCTCAAACACAAGTTTCTAGCTCTATTTTTGGCTAGAGTTGGTTCTCTGATGAGGCATGGAAGTGTTGCTATTTCATCTTATGGATTCATATACTTTAGACAGTACATGAAAAACCATTCAGGTTGATTTTAGATGTAAAAACTGAAATGTGGATAAAAATCGAGAGGCTGACTCTGGAAAACAGTATGGAGGTTCCTCAAAAAGTTAGAAATAGAACTACCCTATGATCCAGCAATTGCATTACTAGATATTCACCCCAAGAATACAAATACACTAATTCAGAGGGATATATGCACCCCAATATTTATAGCAGCATTATCCACAATAGCCAAATTACAGAGTCCACCCAAGCATCCATAGACAGATGAATAGATAAAGAATATATATTATCCAGCCATAAAAAAAAATGAAATCTTGCCATTTGCAACAACATGGATGGAGCTGGAGAGCATAATACTAAGTGAAATAAATCAATCAGAGAAAGACAAATACCATATGATTTCACTTATATGTGGAATTTAAGAAACAAAACAAATGAGCATAGGGAAAAATGAGAGGCAAAACAAGAAACAGACTCTTAACTATAGAGAACAAACTGATGGTCACCAGAGGCGAGGTTGTTGGGGGGATGGGTTAAATAGGTGATAGAGATTAAAGAGTGCATTGGTTGTGATGAGCACCGGATATTGTATGTGTTGAATCACTAAATTGTACACTTGAAACTAATATTTGACTGTATGTTAAGTAACTGGAGTTTAAATAAAAACTTTAAAAAATTGAGAGGCTGACCCACCCTGAATAGAGATTAGTGATGGGTTTGCTTGGAGATAGGGCAATACATCCCTCAAAAATTATCTTCGGAATCTGCTCACATGTTACATAGGTACCTGATTAGACTGTAGAGTTCTGCACCATCAATCAGAGAAAAAAACTGGTTCTATAAAACTTGATGATTTAATTCTTTCAATTAGCTGTGAAAGCATAAAGTCTCTTCACTAATCAAGGTTCTAATCAGGTTCAAGTCAGTAATAAGAAAAAAATTTGCATTCCAGTGTCCAAAAAGAGTATCCCAGAGTGGCTTACTGAATTTATTTGTCCAAAGGACCAATAATTGGGCCATCCAGGTCCTTTGGATGCTGGAAATGTCTAATAGACAATAGCATGTTGTTGGCATTTGTTGTTATTTGCGGTAATGCTAGGCTAACGGACTTAACTGTTGGGTATGGACAACAGCAGAGGTGAGAAATACGAGGTGGAGATGACTGCAGAAAGGGACACTGGGGAGGAGATAATAAAAGAAGAGGATCTGGAGGAGAGAATAGAGAAGAGGTAATGAAAAGAAAGAAGGTAAGCATGGTGGAAATTAGAGGAGGCACAGACCTGGAAGTAGACAGAGTTTTGGTGAAGTTGTTTAAAGGTGACATAGGTCAAGGTCAAGTCTGCATTATTAGATTCACCCTGGGATCACCTGTCATGGAGGCTATCCTAGTTTGCTCTCTTCTCCACTTGTTATTTTATTTCTCTGTCTCTGCATGCTAGCTAAAGAGAAGCAATAGAAGATTCCAGCGTTTTGATTCAGGAAGGGGGTGGGTCCAGGGGGAGACTGACAGGAGCCCCTGTAAAAGAAAAGAGACCTGTAGAAACTGCCAACCACCCAAGAGGAGGCAGTAAAAGGTAGAGGGCTATTGAAAAGTCTTTTGGTGGGGTGCCTGGGTGGCTCAGTTGGTTAAGCATCTGACTCTTGGTTTCTGCTCAGGTCATGATCTCCTAGTTGGTGAGTTCAAGCCTTGCATCAGCGACTCTGTGCTGACAGTGTGGAGCCTGCTTGGGATTCTCTCTCTGTCTCTTCCCTGCTCTCTCTCTCTCTCTCTCTCTCAAAATAAATAAATAAATAAAATTTAAAAATTTTTTTAAAAAAGAAAGATCTCTTGGTAGTATCACTCCTGCTATAATTCTAAGAGTACATGCTCAGCCATTGGACTCTCCAATCAATGCTTTTGTGAAAGAACCTCAGATTGTCTGTCGGTGAAATGGCGTGTAGGGTGAGGCAAGATCCACCATAACTCCTGAAGTTTAGGAACCATGTACTCTTTAATTTTTTAAAGTTGTAAGAGGGTCGCTGAGCTGATCCAGGACAAACTGAGAAGCCTGAGCATGTCTCTCTCTATATACATGTGTATGTAGATAGACAGATAAAATCTTATTAAAAATAGATTTACATATATTTTAATGACATGATTATGGTTGTGCTGCATGGTAATTGGTGATATATGGTAATGGTAAGCAGCTGACAGACATGACATACACAATAAATATGGCTTTCCAGAGCCTTACCAGGTTTCTGGTTTTTGCATTCTATTCATTTGGCCACCTATAATAAATGTCTATATTGAGAGCATTTCCTGATACCAGGCTCTGTCTAATTCCTATCATAATCTCTAAATTAAGTCTAACTGGTAAATCATCTTCCTGTACCCAGGAATTGAACATGGGATTGGGAAACATCTGGTTATTTACTGATCCACTCTACTTTTGAGATTTCTGGAATTTGAACTCGTCACTGGGAGAAGGAAAGGAAATTTATAAAGGGGACAAAGAGGCTCCTGAAAGTATTGAGACTCCAACACACTGACTTTGAAGTTCAAACTCCTTAGAGTCTTGTGTTTAGAATGAGATTTCAGGACTTAAGCAATCCTTTAGCTTTGAGAAAAAAGCCATGTTTTCTGGCTTATTCTTAGTGGTGAGACAAGCTTAATGACACAAATGTTAAAGTGTAAGGCTCTCACTGTGGATACATCATAAGTTCATAGTCTAAATAATTAAATATCATTAGGTGTCTCTTCCCTTCCAAGTTGTTTCTCTTCCCTAACATTTGATGCCTTACTAGATTTTAAGTTGCTTGGGAGCAAGAATCATTACTTAATGCTTCTCTATATCTTCGGTGACCAAACAGTATCTGGCACATGGCAGATGTTAATGGTTGTTTGTTGGCTGGTTGAATAAATGAATGGATGAATGTTGGCCTACAAATTTATTCTACCTTTTTATGTGGTTCTATTTCACTTCAAGTTGAGGACCAAACTAGAGTCTCTTGGGCTATTGAAATATAACATGCTGTGAAATATATCGTGAGGGTTCAGGATCTTTTGTTAATTTTTTAAGGATAACCACTGAGTTTTGGTGGAAAAGGGTCAACCCTGGCATATCCCAAATGCAGTAATGGGTTGCCCAATCTCCCTGGTTCTTATACCCCATGTTCTCCTCATTTAGTTCTACACTGACATCCAGCCAATATTGATTTTCTAAACCTCTCTGATCCATCTCTGTTCATTAAATTAATTCTAACTTTTTTTTCTTCACCTCTGTGTACCTTCTCTTGAGCACATATCTTTTTTTCCCTTTCTTCTCTCTCTGCTTCTCCCTTTTACTTTCCTTTCCTCCCCTCCCCTCCCCTTTTCTCCCCTCCCCTCTCCTCCCCTCCCCTTCCCTTCCCCACCAGACCTGGTCTCTTGACTCATGAGACATAATTATTTTATCACTTTTAAGTGCTCACATTTGTAGTAAACTACTTACCTATAGGGAAAAGAGACTGATATAATGATAATTAAGGGGAACACATTCCGTTAAGACTCCTTCTTCTCCATTTTTTTTTCTTGATATTCCTAGAGAGAGACAAGCAATAGACTGGGTTGGTGAGAGAATACAGATGGCTGGTAAAAATGGGAAAAATGTTTAACATTACTGACAATGATATACAAATTGATATAATTATGAATGTCAGTATTTACCTCTCAGACTCAGAAGGGTTAAGGAAAAGGGAGAAACAGGGATTTCTTATATTTCTCTGCTGAGAACAGAATATTAACTTTTTTATAGGAGGTCATTTAGCAAAATATCTCAAAATTTTAAAATATATATTTCTTTTGACATAGCAATTCTACTTTATGGACTTAACCTTAAAGAAATAAATAGAGGCACCTGGGTGGCTCAGTCGGTTAAGGGTCCGACTTTGGCTCAGGTCATGAACTCGCGGTTTGTGAGTTTGAGCCCCACATCAGGCTCTGTGCTGACAGCTCAGAGCCTGGAATCTGCTTTGGATTCTGTGTCTCCCTCTCTCTCTGCCCCTTCCCTGCTCATGCTCTGTCTTTGTCTCTCAAAAATAAATAAATGTTAAAAAAAAAAAAGAAATAATCAGAGATGTGCACAAAGATTTATATGAAAAAGTTCACTACATGATTATTTATAGTAGTAAAAATATATATAATACATAAATAAATTATGGCCCATTAAATATGATATATTAGGCACATTATGAGGAAATGCTTAGGACATACTGTTGGGTTATAAAAATCAGGGAACAAAACAGTATGTATTTTTTGACCTAATGTAAATATGTATACAAAAATGTTAGGCATACATGCACTTATATTAATAGTCATTCTTCTGGGATGGAGGGATTAAGAGTGATTTTATTTCTTTACTTGTAATTATTGATACATTCTGCTTTTTCCATGATTGTACTGTTTTACTATTTAAAATCACTTTATTTTTTATGATTTTATTATTATTCTTTTAATGTTTTATTCTCACATTAGATAACATACAGTGTAGTCTTGGTTTCAGGAGTAGAATCCAGTGATTCACAACTTACATAAAACACCCAGTGCTCATCCCAGCAAGTGCCCTCCTCAATTCCCATCACCCATTTTCCCCACCTCCATCAACCCTCAGTTCTCTGTATTTAAGAGTCTCTTATGGTTTGCCTCATTTTAAAAGTTGTCTGTGGCAGATGGAGGTGAAAAAAGCAGCAATTCCTACATACATGTCTCTGACTTCGCTGTGCCTCCTAGCAAGAGATGGTTTATTTCCCCGCCTCCTAACTCTGATCTGGACTTGTGACTTGCCTTTGACCAATGGATGCACCAGAAATAATGTACAACTTCTGAGGTTAGGCCATAAGAAGCCTGTGGCTTCCACTTTGTTCCCTTGAAGTGCTGCCCCCAAACCACCATGTAAGGAAACCAGTCTAGCCTACTAGAAGATAAGAAACCTCACCGAGGAGAACCAAGGTCCCCCAGTCAATAGCCAGGACCAACTGCCAGACATCAGTGAAGAAGTCAGAGACTCTCTCCAGCTGAATGCAGCAAAATAGGTGGGCCCAGGTGAGTCTAGCAGAAAAACCTCAGCCCACAGAAGCATGAGAAATAATAAATTGTTGCTTCAAGCACTGAGTTTTGGGGTGAATTGCTACTCAGAAATAGATGTGAAACAGCATTATAACCTTTAATTTTAAAAAATGAAGTCATAGGCTGGCTATGGTTGTCAATCTAGCTTTCAAGGATCTTAAAAATATTGCCTCAGAAATGTAAATAGAAGCATTATGGCTGTCACAGTATAGTTTATGTTTTGGAAGAAAGACTGATGAGAAGAGACTGTGGTGGTTTGCAATGGGTCAGGAAATAGGTAGTGAGTATGGCTTTTTATATGTGTGGCTTTTCCTCATTGAAAGAGCACAATGTCTCTAGAGTATCTGTAGATGGCTCCAAATGGACCCCTAGCTGGATGTCAGCAAATCCTTGGATCCTCCTTCCTGTGAGTGCTGCAGAAGGGAGTGCTTGGCCAAATTCCCACGTGTCTTTCAGAACTTTCTTACCCAGTGGAACCTCCAGGGGTAGAGGAGAAGGACAGTGCCATAATATTTTTGAAGATATTCTCAAAACCTTTATTTCTTATCCAGAGAAATAAGGATTTTAAACAGAAATGGTACAAAAATCTGTTGACCATTTTTTCTGATGTCTATATGAGAAAGTTTCCATGATATCTTCCCAATATTTCAGCCCCTAGTCATCCACATATCATTATAGGAATGAAAACTTGAAGATAAGTCTCATGAGTCTGTCTCAGATGTCAGCCTGAGTTCAGCAGTAGAGTGTTAGAGCTACCAGGGCCCTTGGAGATGATCTAATTCTATGGCATCATTCAAAGAACAACACAGTCTAAGACTAAGACAACTATTGTGGCTTAATTCAGGTCACCAATGAGTGACTTTGCAGCACAGAGCTGGGAGCAAACCTAGGTCTCTCTGCTCCCATGCTTTGTACTCTGTGTGATGTTGGACTACTTCTTCAAGCCTAAATGAAATCAGAGATGTGGGATGAGACACTGTCTTTGTTAATTTTAGGTACATTTCACATTTCAGCGGGATTATTGGTTGTAAAACAGGGAAGTCCAGAAAGTTATACAGCCAAAATGTTTTATGCAATAATATAATTAAACCATAAAAAATAGCAAAGTGATTCCTTTCTCTGGATGCAAGGATGCTCGCGACCACCAAGAATGAATGCTGTTTGGATTCAGTGGCACAGGTTGTGTTCTCTTCAGCAAAACTGCTTCCAAAGCCAGATGTCTGGTGATGGCTGCTGACTTTCTCCTCTTCCTCCTGGGTAATGGATATTTATTATAATACTAAGCAGGAGCATGTGGGGATTGGTGAAAAGAAACCTGACAACATCTAATTTCAATATTCGATATTTTGCAGTTTGTCTCCCCCAAGCATAACCCTCATGAATGTCATACTCACTGACATATTCCTCTACAATCAGTCCCCAGTATTATTTTGTGTCTTCCATACTGAGCTCTGGCCAAGAGCCCTGAACTGGGAATGAGGCTTCAAAGCTGCATCAGCAAATACAAGAATGATGATCTATTGTCACATGCCCAAACCTGGCAGTTATGCCCATAAATCAGAGTCCAGGAGTTAGTTCTGCTCTGAGGTCTCCTCCTTCTTTCTGCTATACTTCCACCTTGGAATTAAGAATTTCTGGCTCAGAATTAAGGGAAGAATTTAAACCACTGGATCTTTCTGGAGTTTTCTGATGCCAACAGAGGCATCTGGGGTGTAACCCCAGCACTCCCTTTTGGCATCAAGTTTGGGCCAAGGCTCCATGATGTCTGAGCTTGCTTCAGTCCTGACAGGCTTTAGTGTTTTTGGTCCTCTGAGTTCTCATTTATCTCACTCTTCCGCCAGCAAGATGATAAGTTATGCTTACACAAATCTGGCAGGGGCCCAGTGTATTTGGGGGCTGTTATTTTTTGTTGGTGTGGAACCCTGTCTACTTGCTCTTTGTGGGGTCTGGCCTGGAGGTCTGGTGCTAGGATTAGAGGTCTGGGCAATATGTGGATCAAGAGCTGGAAAACCTGATAAGTGAATGCAACCTTTGTTTTTGGAGAAAATTTTCATTAAGGTCAAAGGCATGCATGGCATTTAGAGCAGGAGTCAGAACCCAGGAAGTCAGGAGTTGAGTAGACCCTGAGACAAAGTGAGGGGTAGAAGCATAATTGGGAGCAAAGGAAGAAGGTCTAATAATGCAAAGGATGCAAATTTTGGCTAAAGGGCTCTGTCTGCCTGATACTTTGTAAAAATGAAGTTAGTCGTCCACATTTAACTGTAGGATATTTCACATTCACATCCAGATTTCCATCTCCTCTTGAAGCACCACGTAAGCTCAGGTAAAATAAGACTATCCCATCTAGAGTTTTCCCTCCGACCACTTAATTTACCCCAGAGGAAAATACTCATTTCAGGTTTGCATTTCTTGGTCCTCAATTTCCATTTTCTTCACAAAGCATTTGCTAGAGTACAAAAGACACACTATTCTTTTCTCTGAGTTTTCTTCTTGAGGAATGGTTATTGTTTAAATCAAGGACACTACTTGAGAAAACAGAATTCTATCCAACATTCCTGATGCTGTCTCTTTCTATTTCATATTATGATTTTCTAGTTGCCAAAGTCTTTCACATGAATCCTACACTCGAGCCTGTTTTGGGGGGAGAAATAATATATAAAAGCCCATGCTTGGTCTTGGTGTCATCATTTTAAGGAGCTAACACAGGTTTTCCAAGAAATTTCTTTTTCTTTTTTTTTCTTTTTCTTTTTTTTTTCTCTTTTTCTTTTTCTTTTCCTTCCTTCCTTCCTTCCTTCCTTCCTTCCTTCCTTCCTTCCTTCCTTCCTTCCTTTGTTTCTTTCTAAGGACTCCTTTTGTGTTCTGGTCCAAGATAGAGGTATAGGAAGTCCCTAAACTCACCTCCTCCACAGACATGCAAAATCTACACCTATTTATAGAGAAATTCCTCCTAAAGAACTGAAGGCTGATTGAACATCTTCTGCACAACAAAAGATAGAGAGACCACACAGAGAAGAGCAAGAGAGATGAAGACAAGGTAATGAAGGGAACCCCCATACTCAATGTTGCCAGCTGCAATGGGGAGAAATAGTACTGAGAGAAAATGAACAAATTTGTCTGCCCAGAGGCACAGAAGAAAAGCTGCAGTTTAAAAGAGCAAATGCTATATAAAGTAACCAGCACTCGAGTCCTGCTAAATGGTGGGGGAGCTGCTGGAACTCTCCCCTCACTGCCAGGGTGGGACTTGCATTGCAAGTCACAACTCCCCCAAGTGCCTGGCCCTCCCTATTTCCTTTCCTTGAGCCTTCCCCCTAATAAAAATCCCAGGGTTTTGAATCCCACCTTGGCAGCTGCAGCTCAGAGGACTCAAAATAGCACAAAAAGCTTTATTATTTTTCCAATGTGGAAGGATGCTGGCATAATAAACACAAACCCTTGAGAGTGTTACTGAATTAATAAGCAGTTTTTGGTTTTTATGTATTTATATTTACATCTCACATGTTTGCACTTCTTTTCAACCCTCCTGCTGTCAACCCTCCTCCAGACTTCTGTCATCTTTCTCCAGGGTCCTTGATCCCCCAAGGGTCTCCCTGAAAGTGTCCTTGCTCCCTCTACTTCATTCCCCAGATGGTACCCAGGGAATGCTTCCTAAATGCAAATCTGTAACCAACAAATCCTTTCCTAATTCTTTTAGTGAATGAGCAGGCCTTGGTAGGATAAAATTATTATGAATTTCTATTCTTTTTCCCCTGGACCTTCAAACCTGCATTTCTGTACCTACTTGTTCTCCATTCCTGGATGAAATCTCGGGCAGATTCTGCAGCTCTTTTGACTACTCTAGGAATAACCAAATAGGCCTTTTGCTTTTGCAGGTAAAAGCTAGTTCCATCAAATTATTTCCCAACCCCGCCCCCCAACTAGGCCCACATAAGTTTGGAAGCCTCCCTGTGGGAGGGGCCTTTGCACTTACCTTCCCAGTCAGATTCTGTTCTACTCACCTTCAAGTCACATAAATGTCACTTCCACAGGGGAGATTTTTCTGTTTTCATCTTAACCTTCAACAAGTGGTAAATATACAGTTATTTCTATGAATCGTTGTTTAATGTTTTCCTCCTCCACTAGACTATAATCCCCATGAGAGCAGAGAATATGTTTATTTTATTGGTGGCCCAGATCCTGGGCCCTTAATAATATTCACTCAATAAATATTTATTTTGATTAATAAATATGAAAAGTGTTTCTTAATGGGTACTGGAAAATATGACAACTATCTTGGAAGTGTAAAGGATATTTAAAAGGGGCCCTTTGGGGTGCCTGGGTGGCTCAGTCGGTTAAGCGTCCGACTTCAGCTCAGGTCACGATCTCACAGTCCGTGAGTTCGAGCCCCGCGTCGGGCTCTGGGCTGATGGCTCAGAGCTTGGAGCCTGCTTCTGATTCTGTGTCTCCCTCTCTCTCTGCCCCTCCCCCGTTCATGCTCTGTCTCTCTCTGTCTCAAAAATAAATAAACGTTAAAAAAAAATTAAAAAAAAAAGGGGGGGCCCTTTTTGGGACACCTGGGTGGCTCAGTTAAACATCCAACTTTGGCTCATGTCATGATCTCAGTCTGAGTTTAAGCCCCGGGTCCGGCTCTGTGCTGACAGCTCAGAGCCTGGGGCCTGCTTTGGATTCTGTGTCTCCCTCTCTCTCTGCCTCTTCACAGCTTGCTCTCTGTCTCTCTCTCAAAGATAAACATAAATTTTTTTAAAAAAGGGGTCCTTTTTTTACTGAAGTAGAGTTGACACACAATGTTACATTAGTTTCAAGTGTATAACATAGTGATTCAACAGCTCTATATGTTATGTTCACCACAAGTGTAGTTACAACCTGTCACCATATAACACTATTACTATATCATTGACTATATTCCCTGTGCTGTACCTTTCATCCTGTGACTTACTCATTTCATCACTGGAAGTCTGTACCTTCCACGCCCCTTAACCCATATGCCCATCCCCAACCCCCTCCCCTATAACAACAACCAGTTTGTTCTCTGTATCTGTGGGTCTGATTCTGCTTTTTTGGCTTATTCATTTGTTTTGTTTCTTAGATTCCATATATAAGTGAAATCCTATGGTATTTGTCTTTCTCTTATTTCACTTAGCATAATACCCTCCAGGCCCATCCACGTTCTGACAAGTGGTAATATCTCATCCTTTTTATGACTAATATTCCATTACACACACACACACACACACACACACACACACACACCCCACACACACACAGCTGTGTCTTCTTTATCCATTCTTCTAACCATGGACTCCAGTATCTTAGCTATTATACATGATAATGCAATAAACATAGGGGTACATATATCTTTTCAAATTAGCGTTTTTGTTTTCTTGGGTAAATACCCAGAATTCAATTTTTAAACAAACTACATACTGCTTTTCACAGTGGCCGCACCATTTTACATTCCCACCAACAGTACACAGTTTGCTTTTTTCTATATATCTTTGCCAATACCTGTTATTTCTTATGATTTTTTAAAGTTTATTTATTTTGAGAGAGAAAGAGAGAGTAAGTGGGGAGGGACAGAGAGAGAGGAGGAGAGAGAATCCCAAGCAGGCTCCACACCGTCAGTGCAGAGTCCAATGTGGGGCTTGAACTCATGACAGTGAGATCATGACCTGAGCTGAAATCAAGAGCTGGACGCTTGATTGAGCCACTCAGGCACCCCTCTTTCTTACCTTTTTGATACTATCCATTCTCACCAGTGTGAGGAAGTATGTCATTGTGGTTTTGATTTGTATTTCCTTGATGATGAGTGATGTTAAACATCTTTGCTTGTGTCTTTTGGCCACTTGTATGTCTTCTTTGGAAAAATGTCTGTTTAGGTTCTTATATGACTGTTTCTTTTGGTATTGAGTTGTATAAGTTCTTTATTTTGGATAAGAATTCCAATATCAATATATTGATATATATTTGATCTATTTCTATCTTTATGTCTGTTAATATTTGCTGCATATATTTAGGTGCTGTTATGTTGCATAGGTATTTACAATTGTTATATCCTCTTTTTGGATTGATCTCTTTATCATTATATAGTGCCCTTTGTCTCTTGTTATAGTCTTTGTTTTAAAATCTATTTTGTCTGATATAATTATTGCTACTGTAGCTTTTTTTTTTTTTTTTGCTTCCATTTGCATGGAATATCTTTTTCCATTATTTTACTTTTTGTCTGTGTGTGTATTTAGGTCTGAAGCAAGTCTCTTGTAGGCAGTGTATAGATAACTCTTCTTTTTTTAACCAGTCATCCTATTTCTTTTGACTAGAACATGTAGTCCATTTACATTTAAAATCATCATTGATAGGTATATACTTATTGCCATTTTATTTATTGTTTTCTGGTTGTTTTTTCTAGGGCTTCTCTCTTCCTTTCTTCTTCACTTGCTCTCTTCACTTGTGGTTTGATGGCTTTCTTTAGTGTTATACTTGAATTTCTTTCTCTATTTTTGTGTATCTATTACAGGTTTTTGATTTGTGCTCACCACTGGTTTCATACATAATATCCTATGTGTATAGCAGTCTATATTAAGCTCATGGTCACTTAAATTTGAATACATACTAAAAGCACTAAATTTTTACTCCCTTCTCCATGTTTTATGTATATGATGTAATATTTTACATATTTTCATTTTGTGTATCTCTTGACTAATTTTGTAGATATAATTGATTTTATTACTTTTACATTCTAAATACACTGGCTTTATCAGTGATTAATCTACTACCTTTACTACATGTTTAATTTGATTTGTGAATTTTTTCCTTTTATAATTTTCTTACTTTTAGTTTGGCCCTTTCTTTGCACTTAAATAATTCACTTTAACTTTTTTTTTTTTTGTAAGGCTCGTTTCATGGTAATAAAATCCTTTAACTTCTGTTTGTTTGGAAAACTCTTTATCTCTCCTTCAGTTTTGAATGACAACCTTGCTGGATAGAATATCCTGGACTGTAGGGTTTTTTTTTTCTTTTCAGTACTTTGAATATACCCTGCCACTCTCTTCTGGCCTGTGAAGTTTTTCCTGAAAAATTAGCTGACAACCTTATGGGATTCCCCTTGCATTTAACTGTTTCCTTTTGATGATTTTAAAACTCTATTATTATTTTTTGCCATTTTGATTATTATGTGTGTTGGTACTGACCTCCTTGGGTTAATCTTGTTAGGAGCTCTCTGTGATTCCTGGGATCTGTGTGTCTGTTTCCTTCTTCAGATTAGGGAAATTTTCAGTATTATTTCTTCAAGTAAGTTTCTTCCCCCTTCTCTCTTTTCTCCTTCTGGGATCCCTATAATGTGAATGTTTTGTGCTTGATGATGTTACAGAGTTCCCTTAACCTATTCTCATTTTTTATTATTCTTTTTTTTTTTCTTTTTGCTGTTCAGCTTGGTTGCTTTCGATTACCCTGTCTTCCAATTGCTGATCCATTCTTTCACATTTTCTAATCTGTTGATTTGCTCTCAGTATAGTTTTTTCATTTCAGCTATTGAATTCTTCAGCTCTGGCTGCTCTTTTTTATGTTTTCTATGTCTTTGCTGAGGTACTCATTGAGTCTATCTATTCTTTCCTCAAGTTTAGTGAGTATTTTTATGACCATTACTTTGAACCCTTTATCAGGAATATTGCTTATCTCTGTTTCATTTAGCTTTTTTACTGTGATTTTGTTTTATTCTTTCATTTGGAACATATTCCTCTGTCTCCTCATTTTTTCTAACTCTCTGTGTTTGTTTCTATGTATTAGGCAAGTCAGCTATGTCTCCTGATCTTGAAAATAAATAATGGTCTTATGTAGAAGAAGTCATGTGGTACCCTGTAGTGCAATCCCCCTGGTCACCAGGACCAGGTACTACAGGGTGTTCCCTCTGTGAACTGTGTGTGTCTTCCTGTTGTGGCTGAGCTGTGACTGCTTTGCCTGCTGTGGGCACACTGGGCAGGGTTTTCTCTCTGCATTGTTGAGAAGAGTGGCTGCAGCTGGTTGCAGGTTGGTGGGCAGGGCTAGCAGTCAGCCTTGCTGTCTGAATTAGCCTCTGTGCTACAGTTTTATGTGCATTGAAGGGCAGGCCTTGCTCCCTGCACAGCCAGTTAAGAGGCCCAGCTGTGGGAACTATAGATGCATTGGTGTGTGTGTTATCTCCCTTTCACTTGGGGCAGGAGTTACTTTGGAGTGGTGCTGGTCCCAGTCAGGGATGTCTGCCAGGTGTGGTGGAACAGGAGCTGCTTTGGTGGGATGCTTGAAGAGGTGGGTGGGTTGGGTGGTGTGGGTACATCATGTGGGGGCAGGGCACATGATGCTAGCAAGATAGGTGGAGATTGTTAGTGCTGGCTCCTGCTAGTGTTTGGCTATCTGGGCTGAGGGAGGGGGAAATGGCACCTGCCAGCACTTTTGCTCCTGGAGAAATCTCCTGCAGATCCCTGTCCCTCCAGCACACATTCTAAGATTACTCAATAGCTCACTATATACATATATGCCAGGTGCTTTTCAAACTGCTACTTATGTGCTGTGTCGTGGGCTTAGCTATTTGGTATGCTGGCTCTTTAAAGGGCAGGAACTGGGTTTTCTTATCATCCTCCTGCTCTCCCAGAGTTAAGTCCTGCTGAAAGCTCCTGGAGTTAAGCTCTACTGGTTTTCAGAGCCAGGTTTATGGGGACTTGTCTTCCCAGTGCAGGTCCCTAGGTTGGGTGGTATCCAGTGTGGGGTATGATCCCCTCACTCCTCTATGCTTTCAATGTCCCTTCTGTTTGTGATTAGTCACACCCAGGGTTTGGTTCCCAACAACATCTCCACACCTCCTACCCTTTTCGATGTGGCATTCTCTCTATGACTAGCTGTAGAAGGTGTTTTCTGCTAGTCTTCAGGTCATTTTCAGAGTAAGTTGTACAGGTGTAGCTGTTGCCTTGGTGTGTGCATGGGATGAGGTGAACTCAGGATCCTCCTACTCCACCACGTTTCTGGTTCCCTCCTTTAATGAAATTATATAAAAGTTTATTTTGAATGCAGAAGTAGAACAGTGAAAATAGCAGACAAACTGCATATCAAAAGGGGAACAACATTGCTTGAGGTGGGAACTAATTAGAAGAATGTTTTATTTGCTGATATACATATTCTTTCTTTGCTATTTCAAGTCTTAGAAAATAAAATAATGAACTATTTATGCTCAATAACTATTGTCTTCCAAATTTCAACCAGGGCAGGTCTTGTGTTGAGATATAGGTACTGAAAAAGAGATGGGGGTTAGAGAATCTACTCTGGAAGCAATAGCCTCAGAAACTACAAGAGATTCCAGATTAGTTTCAAGTGATCTCATATGCTTTCATCTGTGTGAAAGCCTTTTCTGACTGCTTCAAAGGAATTACCATTAGCACAACATTTGAATATAAAGTTCAGTGTCTGTCTCTTCCCCCCCCTCCAAAATATTTTGGAATCTCTTTCCATAACTGGGACATCACCATTTCTGCATCTCTCACTTAGCTGAATATCACACAGTCCCCTTGAGGATTGTTATTAAAACAATTAACAATTTACGAAATCACAGAATTTTGAAAAAAAAGGATATAGGCCAATTTTCCTCTTGATTTAAAATTATTCACAAATAGAGTTTTTGGATCAGCTGGAGCTTCCTCAGCACTCGGTCACATTTACCACTATGTTTGTACCACAAGTCAACTTATTCTAGAAGATCTTGGTTTGGTCACATCACTCTTTATAAACATAGAAAGCCTCTCTAACTCACCACAAAGATGATTTATTATTACTTATGATAAACACGTAATATTTGCATACTGTGAAGTATTTAAGTAAATCACATTAAGATAGGTGGACAGCATTCTCAGAAGATAATTGTAACATATTTAAACAAATAGAACATGTAATTCTTGCACTGTTCCTGTAAAAAAAATCATTTCTTCATCCAAAACTAGGTTTGGTTACTAACTGTCTGTGATGATGGAAATATTCTGTAATACCTGTACTGTTTAATACACAATACATAAATTCAGAGAAAAGTGAGCCAGCCTTGAATGCTTCATTCATTCATTCATTCATTCATTCATTAGCTGAGAGTCTTGTTTGGCTCAGGCACTGGACACACAATGTCAGGCAAGACACTGCCCCTACCCATAAGTTACATGAGTTGATAACTCATCAGACAAGTGGGATACTATACAATGAGTTGGTTGCAGGGTACTGAAAAAGGGCACAGAGAGACAGACATCTAACCCAGATGAGTAAAGGGGGTTGGTGATTTACAACTTGGAGCATGTTATGCACTTCAATTAATTTTTCATAGTAGATAGGCCTCATTCTCATTTTTTAAATGAGGGAACTTAGTTTCAAAATCTCTGTGATTTACCCCCCCCCCCCCATGAAATCTATCCAACCAGATTTTGTTGCAAAATTCATATGCTTTCTATTATCCAAAAATGCTAATCAGCAGCTCTTCAAAGAAGATTTTCAAAACCACCTAATTTCTATACTTTTTACTACAAAAATGAAGGGATTTTTGAGTAAGATTAAGGGTGAGGCAACTACTACAGTATTCTATATTAAATTAAATCCACAAATGATTAATGGTATATGCATAAGTATATCATTTATAATTGATTAAATTTTATGTTTGTGGTTATTCTATCAAAAAATAGTGGACATTATACATTATGAATGTGGTTAGGAGGCAGTAATTCAACTTAAGTAATTTCTACTCATAGAATATTTCTTGGGAAGTTTAAGGAACCAAGTTTTTTCATATGTCTTCATGAGAACACTTCAGTATAGTCTTTTTGTATTTCCTCATGAAAGCACTTGCTTTGACGTTACACCTTAGTCTCTGGTGTCATTCCCTAAATCAGTTGTTCCTTTTTTTTTTTTTTTTTTTCAATTTTTCCATCTGCTGTTTAAACCTCACCCTACATTTGGGAAACTGCACATAACTTGTTCATCACATAACTCACTAAATGAGACTGAACACTTTGCCCAGATGATTTTTTTAAGAAGTGGGTGAAATGTTCAATTTATCAATATATTTCATTTTTGTCAGGGAAGCATCCTTCTCATCAAATTAGGCTTGTGTGTTGCTCATTATAAAATGTCACCAGAAATTGTGTGAATGGACTGAATCTTTACCAGGGATTCAGCCATGATTGATTGTGGATTGACCGGGAGTCTAAGGCAAAATGGAAAATACCCTTTACGATATTTGCTGAATGAAAAATTTTAATCTTCATCCCACTTTTCTCAGTTGTTTTTTTTTTTCAGTAAAACCAATGCTGACATGCAACAATTGCTTATATATATTGAAAATTTTGAATTTTACAATTTCTCAATTGTAAGGCTTCTCTAAATTCTTGATATTCAGGACATAAAATATGAGGACAGATTCACTCAGATTTTAGCTAAGTATTCTCCCTTTATACCTATACTACTGAAAAGTGAGTTTGTGGGGCTCAATTCTTGAGTTTTGCAAAGCTACATGATGGAAGAGTTTATTAAAACAAACATCTTTCTTCAATGAATTCTTAGAAACAGGGAAATTAAGCAAGAATCTAAAGGTAAGTAGAAACCACAGATAGTTAAAACAATCTTTGAATGGCAGAAATCAAGTTTCTAAGAAAGGAAGGTGGGAGGAAAGGGATAGATAAAGAACAAACATTTTTATTTTTGGCACCTGTATGCTCAGAAAAGGAAGAAAAAAGCAGATTAAATTTGTGACAGTTTCATTGTCTGTTGGGCCACAAAGTCAGTACTAGGCCTACCAGAGAATATAAGCTACCTTTATTATCATCTTTCATGGCTCAATATGCTGTATGGGTTCAGCTATATGGCTCTCATTTGGGGTTGCTCATGCAATTGCAGCCAGATGTTGGCATCAAAGATTGAACTGGGCTAGGTTCTCAATAGGGCTTGCTTGCATTGCTGGCCATTGACTGGGAGCTTAGATGGAGCTGTTAACTGCAACACTGCATGTTCTTCTTCATGAGCTTGCCCTTTTCTCAGCATGGTAGCTGGATTTAGAAATAGAGTTTTACAGGAGAAAGTATTCTAAGAGGCTCAGGAGGAAGCTGCAAGGCTTCCTATGACTAGTCTTGAACATGCATAAGATCACTTCCACCACTTCCTATTATAATCAAATAAGTCACTGAGGTCAAACCAGATTCAAGAAGGTGGAAACTTATGGTAAATGGCAAGGTCACAACACAGAAGAACATGCTGATTAAACAGAGCAAAGAAGAAGTGGATAGTAGGAAGACAGATTTTATTATATCCATCTTTGGAAAATACAATTTGTCACAGTCTTCTATCTCGACACAATTCACATCATTCTCACAAGCAAAATATAATTACTCCCATGTCCCATCAGCTCCCAATCCAGATCTTGTCATGATATCAAATTCAAGGGAGGATAAGACTCCTCAGCTCTGGATACAGCTCTTAAGCACAGTTCTTTGGGAATAGTTCTTTTCTACCTTCTGTATCTTCTCCTCTACTTGGCTTCTGCCTGCTAGCAGCTATATACCTAACCACCCCCCCAGAGTAGTAGTGCAGGTAGAGAGAAAGGAGAAGGGGTACAGAATGTTGACATCTAGAACTGCTCTAAGAAAGCTTTGTCCTCCTTGGGCCTGGCAGATGTTTAACACTGCCTCTTTCTCTGTGTGCGCTTTGTGGAGTCTCCAGTCTCTTATTTTGGGCCCCTTCAAGTACCACTCTTGTGTCTGGGCTGTCCACTCCTCATATACTCAGTCTGTCAGTATCTTATTGTCTTCCTCACCAGTCCTTTTGGGCAGGAGTGAAAATGAGTGGCTTCTGATGTAGTTGAATTAAATAATACTTCTTCTTAGCCCATGTGATTTAACCAAAAATGATAAGGAGGCATATGTATTTAAGAACAAAGATAAAGTGTAACCAACCACCTTCTCTTCCATTTTCCCACCTCTGGTCTCATGGTAGAATGGTTTCACTGAAGGAACATTATTTCCTTTGGGAGAACATGCAGCTCACCGGGCATTCAGGAAGTGTTAATGGTTTATCCTCGCCCACAGCTCAACTCTACAGGGCCTGATATCTCCTAACTTCTGGAGAGGTAGAGAAGTGGGTTTGGGTTTCAAAGAAGCATGAAAGAGAAGTGAATGTCATTAATTGTATTGGCTCTGGTATATATCCAGGACTCAGGACTTTTACAGGTTTCCCCATCTTCTATTTCCCTAGTTCCTAATCAACAAAACCACGTCTTCACTGAACAACACTCTCAAGGATCAGAGCAAAGATTGGGCTCACTTCTCATCACATTATTCCTCAAGGCCCAGGCAGAAGACTAGGATCCAATTATTAAATATTCAGTTACTTCATTTAATGGAAGTAATTTAATAAATTAGACAAAGTGGAATTTTAAGCCGAAAATACTAAACCAAACAAAGATGGCTAATTTAAGTTATATTCATAAAAATGCAATCCATCAAGAAGATAAAATAGTGATGAAAGTTTTACATAGCGATTAACCTAGCATAAAAATATACCATGTTTTTTAAATGTTTATTTGTTTTTGAGAGACAGACAGATTGTGAGCAGGGGGAGGGCCAGAGAGAGAGGGAGACGCAGAATTTGAGGTAGGCTCCAGGCTCTGAGCTTTTAGCACAGAGCCCAATGTGGGGTTCCAACTCATGAACTGTGAGATCATGACCTGAGCTGAAGTTGGAGGCTTAACTGACTGAGCCATCCAGGTGCCCCTCATTTTTTGATTTTTTAGAAGTTTCTTAATTTTTCTTTATTCTGAGAAAGAGAGAGTGCACACAAGTGGGGGAGGGGCAGAGAGAGAGGGAGAGAGACAGAATTCCAAGCAGACACTGCACTCAGACAGTGCAGAGCCCAATAAAGCAGAGCCTCATGTGAGGCTTGAACTCATGAACCATGAGATTGTGCCCAGAGCAAAAATCAAGGGTTGGATGCTTAACCAACTGAGCTACCCAGGTGCCCCTCCATCAACTCATTTTTAAGTCCTTCCTCAAATACTAGTTTCTCAGTGGGATCTTCTTGTCACAAGGATTAAGCACAACATCTTACATATACCTTTGTCCTGGGCTTATTTCATTGTGCTTTCGGGTATAACTGATTATTTCCACATCTGCTTTCTGATAGATTATAAAGGCAGCAGCAATCTTATCTTTGTATTCCCAGTATTTACCCCAATTCAGGGTGGCTATGGGTGCTCAGAGAACAACTGTTGAAGAATAGTATGGCAATGAAGGTAGAACCCCCTTTATCAGTGTAGAGCAGGGACAGCAATAAGAACATTCTCTCATCTGTGAAGATTCATTAACACAGCTGAGGCACAACTGGGGAGAAGACGGTCTTCTCAGTGGCTAGCCCTTTGATCCCATAGCAGAACCATTTTATGGAGATGATTTAATTGCTCTTAAAATATACTTGGGAGTGCCTGGCTGGCTCAGTCAGTAGAGCATGCAACTCTTGCTCGGGGTTGTAAGTTCAAGCCCCATGTTGGGTGTAAAGATTACTTAAAAAAAATAGTACACTTACCTGAAGTGCTCTATCACTTCCCATCTGTGAAGGAAATGGTATCAGAGAGCAAAGTTAAAAGCAACTGAGTGGAGAACATAGGGGGTTCAAGACATTTCAAGAGTGAGGTTGACAAGGAGAGGGTAAATACAGGCCCAGCCACAAAACATAGTGTTATTCCCCTACTGACTAAAATACAGCTTCCAGACAACCACTCAGGTGCGTGGGCGCAGACAGCCTCCACCTCATGTGCCTGTGTGGTTTGAGGTGCTCCCACCCACACTCGCTTTCTGGGAGCTGTCCTGTGCAGCTGAGAGTCAGCTGACCCAACAGCGGGGGGACTGCTGCCCCCTGAGACAATGGAGCAGAGAGTGGTCTGTCTGTCTAGGTGCTAGGCTTAGATCCTTCCTGTCACCCGGTCACTATGAAACTGGAATAGGGTTGGGGGAATGTCTCCAGAAGACTTACTAGCCACATTCAGCACACTGGTTTTGGAAAGGCCTCTGAGAAGCAACTTGTCACTGTGAGCAGGCAATATACTTGTTTACATAATCTGCTCCATGTCTCACTCAGCCCCCAGGTATGAGCACCCCCTTTACCTACGCACCTCCCGATTCTATAATGGTGGTGACAGATGGGAATTCTCATGAAAAATTCTACCAAGAAACTCGTATAAAACAAAAAGAAAATGAACAGGGGAGCGTGAGAGCAAAAGGGAAATGTGTATAAATTTAAATTAATTGATTCATCTAAGAAGTATTTGGAGGGCCTACAGGTGATGAATTCTTCCTAACTTGCTCTGGGAAGGCTTTTCAGAAACAAAGTCTAATGGAACCACCTCATGCAATGGTAAGGAGTTGGTAGTTTGATGTAGTCAAAGGGAAACAAGCTGGTGAAGAACCAGCCATAGCCAAATCATATCCTTGGGAGGAATTTGTTCCTTGTCATTTTCCATTCTTGTATGGAAAAAGCCCTAAGAAATAATAGCATGAAGTGGTCCCTTCTGAGGTGATATTTAAAAATCAATCCAGTATAAATCGATCCGATCCTGAAGCCCACATTGTCTGTCTTTGACAGCTAAAAGGTAATTTAAAAGATTTAATAATTTAATCAGTCTCTCAGTGGACCATGTAAGAGGGAAAGACTATTTTACTTTATTTTTTTAAAGGCCATTTTTTAACTTTATTTATTTATTTTGAGAGACAGAGACAGTGTGAGTTGGTGAGGGGCAGAGAGCATCCCAAGCAGGCTCCACACTTGTCAGCGCAGAGCCCACCTCGGGGTTTGATCTCACAAACCTCAAGATCATAACCAGAGCCAAAATCAAGAGTCAGTCACTCAACTGACTGAACCACCGAGGCACCCTTTAGAAAAGTCTATTTGAAAGCAAAGCAAGCATCTTTAAAAATCTTTCACTGTCACTCTCTCCTCTACATCTTTAACCCAAAGTATCTTCTCCCTTCGGGTCTCTCTCTTTCTGCATTCAATCCTCCCAAACTCCTCTCTTCCCCAACTCTTGATACTTCCCCTAAATGAACACAACTGTAGTCCCATTGTCCCTCTATCAATACCATTAATATCATCCATTTATTTAGAGCCAAGGAGTACTTAGGAGGTAATTCAAAACACAAAATCCTTAGAATCCTTAAGAAAGGATTAATATGTGAAAGCTCATGAATTAATCATTTGTTCATTACTAAAATACCTACATTTTGAAACTAAAAAGAAAACAAGAAACCTTGATGAGGAGTCATACCGTAAAATGCACAAACAAGAGAATAAAATTGCCCGACATTTTCCCTTAACATCAGTTTTGGGATTACTTTGCAAGGTGGACCTTGTATAAGAGTATAAATCTGATAAGGCACTGTGCTATAGATAAGGCTGGATTCGAACAAGTAGCTGAGAGACAAAGTTTAACTTGAGCCTTCACCATTCGGCTGGATGACAATACAGACAGTGATGGTATGGTCACTCTATTGTTTTTGTTCACTACATTTATACCAGTACCATCTGAAGTCAGGTTAATTTATAACGTACTTGATAAAATAATGGATGAAAATTTCAGCAGGAGATTCATTGAGCTTGCTGTTGGGTGGAACATACTTGCAGATGTGAGGAAAGTTGGAGTTAAATATATAAGGGGCAAAACTCCCCAAGTGGATGTTCACATGGCTACTGAGAATCCCGAATGTGGAAGCAACATACTTTGCCTCAAAGTCTGCCTTTCTATGTTCTACAGAGGTATAAAAATCATAAATTTAAAAGACTTACATGTGAATTTTTTAAAGTATTTTTTCACAAAGATATATGTTTTCTTGGCCAGGAAAAGTTGATGATTGGAGTTTTTAAACTGAAGGATGAATTGGTATTTTTTTCTTCATTAGTGAACTAAAAAGTCATCATGGCAAAGGGTAAAAGTAGGAAAGGTACATGAATTTATTTCTCACTTTAGGGATAAGTAGTCACTCACAAATTTAGCTTATTCAGCAGATGATTTTTCAAAGCCGAACCTTCAATACATAACTTCAGTGCACTGCAAAGGTATAGGGGCATAAGACAAAACAAATTCAAACCGGAAAGCATTGAACAGTTACATAAGAATTTTGACAATAGAGAAAATGGATTATTTGGAACTCTTACTTCATTTACAGGGTTGGATTTAAAAATGGTACTATCATTAGTCATCCTTCTTGGCTGAAAAGTATTTCTTTGAAGGATTAAAAGAGAATGATTGATGGATAAAAAATGAGCAACTCCGTTAGCCCATCATATGACACAGGAAATTGACTTCTCCATAAAAATGTACACATCCAAATTTCTGTTACCAGTTGCCTGAAATCCTTGTTCTTCAGAATCCTGGTCATCACCCCACAGTGATTTTCCTGACCTTGTTTACAAGCACTGAAGTGAACACTGTCATGTACCAGTGTCTAGGGCTTCTGAAACAACGTGTCAGTCTGGGGGGCTTAAACAACAGAAATTTATTTCATCACATTTTTGGAGCTAGAGGTCAAGGTGTTGGCACAGCTGATTTCTTCTGAGCCCCACCCCACCCCTTAGTTTGCAAACGGCTGTCCTCTTCCTGTCTTTACATAGTGTCCCTTCAGTGTATGTCTCTGTCCTAATCTCTTCTCATAAAGACACCAGTCATATTGGATTAGGGGCCATTCATATGACCTCATTTTCCTCAATTCCTCATTTTACTTAATTACCTCTCTAAAAGGCCAATTCATTCTATTTATCAGCATATTAAAAGAAAAAGGCATCATGACCAAGTATGACTTATCTCCAGAATATAAGCATCACTCAATATTAAGGAATTTGTTAATTTACCATATTAATAGATCAGAGGGAAAAATCATTTCACTATCTCCAAACATATTGAAAGATCTTTGGAAAAAAAAAAGATGGACATCCACTGCTGATAAAAACTCTCAACAAAATAGTAAAAATGATGAAAAGCATATACTTTGGTACTTATAGTAATAATTTTATTTAATGGAGAAACTCTAGAGGCTTTCCCAGTAAAGTCAGGAACAAGGCAACTTATGAACAAGTAATAGAACATTATTTCTATTGCTATTTAGCAATATATTGGAAGCTTTAAACTAGCAATATTATATTTCTTAATGTGGGTCACTACAAGGGTAATGATTTTATAATCATTCTCTAAATTGTACATGTGTGCTTTGTACACTCTTTTGAATATGCATTATACAATAAAAGGTAAAGAATATAACATTAGAAAACCATATATACATACATTTAAAAAAGCTATCTGATATAATTTATGTCCATTTGTACATTTAAGATTTGTGGCTGAAGGACATAAAACCAGGCATTTTCAGCAAATGAAAGGAAGCCCTGTAGATGTAAAACATACAGCATGAGATGTAAAATGGTTCTGTGGCCTTTTTATTGCTGGTGATAAAAATCTAAATCAATGGCTGTTGATGTATTGTCAAGAAAAACAGCACAAATATTTTAAGATTTAAGTATGAAACTTTCATCTGCCAAAGACAGGCAGTGAAAGTTAAATTCAGGTTTCAGCTTCAACATTTAAAGAGCTTGGAGGTCACATTACTCCAAGCTGCCAAGAAAATCAACACCTTTTCTTGGAGCCATCGGTGAACTGAGTTTACAGTACAAAACACTGCCCTGAAATCTGGAGAAGGGTAAATCCAGCGTCATGGTAAAATTTGCTTACCTAGAGTAGAGGCCACTAATGGCATAAAGTGATAGAAATATTTAAATGGTAGTTTTAATGGATTGCTAGAAGTTGACTATGGATTAATATGAGAGCGAGTAACTCCTGATGGTCTGAGTTTTAGTGGGTACTCCTAAACACACTTTTGTGTACTTTACATCCAGGGACCCCAACATGTTCTCATAGTAAAGATCGGAGAAAGATAACCCTTTTGGCTTTGGCAAGGAGAGTAGAAGAATAATTTGCGTGAAATACACCTGTCTAGAATCTTCCTCCTAACAAAAGTCTACTTTTCATGGGGACAAAACCAAAAAACAAAACAAAACAAAAACCTTTAGCAAAACCGGTTCCAGAACTCTGGCAGAAAGACATTCCTCTCACTCCAGTCCCATCTAGCCCCCCTGCCTCACCTAAGGAAGGTGGCAGGGGCTTGGGTGGGGAGAGCTATACAAGAAGAATCACTTGTGAAAGTCACAAGCCAGAGATGCAGCTCACTGAAAGGCTGAGACTTAATTGGAGGGTTATAGAATGCCCCTCATCAACACCTTACCACCACACCAACAGGGCTCCAAAAGAACGGCAGTAGATTACAGCTGAAAGACCTAGGAGATGCAGATTCCATTGGAAGTGGAGTACTTAGGGAAGCTGGAGTCAACATGGGAGACAGAAAGTGGGGACACTAGAGAAATCGGATGCTCTGTCAGCTACAGAAAACATTAAATAACGCCCAACTCCTAGTCGAGTTCACATAAATCCTCACACTGAAGGCTTATTTAGCTGAGTTTCTATTTCCCAATACAATACATCTGGCTTTCAAAAAGACATGACAAAAGCCAAGGGAAAAAAAAAACAGCCTAAAAAGACAAATCATCAGAACCAGATTCAAATATGACAAAGATGTTGGAATTATTAGAAAATTATAAAAT
Source organism: Panthera onca (assembly GCF_046562875.1). Classification (NCBI taxonomy): domain Eukaryota; kingdom Metazoa; phylum Chordata; class Mammalia; order Carnivora; family Felidae; genus Panthera; species Panthera onca. The sequence continues at coordinate 55,670,422 of NC_138347.1, forward strand.
AATTATGGTGAATACGTTAAAAGTTTTAATGGATAATGTAGACAACATGCAAGAACAGATGGATGGATAATTTAAACAGAGGATGGAAATTCTAAGAATCAACAGAAAATGCTAGAAAAACTTGACATAGCTGAATAAACAATCGGTGTGCCTGAAGACAGGTTACTAGAAAATTCCCAAGATGAAATGTATGTAAAGAGAATATGGAAGAAAATGAAACAGAATGTTAAAGAACTGTAAGACAAGAAGAAAGAGAAGAAGGAATCGAATATTTGAAATAATGTCATGGAGAAGTTTCCAAAATTAATGACAGACACCAAGTCACAAATTCAGGAAGCCCAGAGAACACAAAGCATGATAAATATCAAGAACTACACCTAGCTATATGGTAGTCAGACTGCAGAGAACCAAAGACAACTTGAAAATCTTTTTTTTTTTAATTTTTTTTTTAATGTTTATTTGAGACAGAGAGAGACAGAGCATGAGTGGAGGAGGGGCAGACAGAGAGGGAGACACAGAATCCAAAGCAGGCTCCAGGCTCTGAGCTGTCAGCACAGAGCCGGACGTGGGGCTTGAACTCACAAACCGTGAGATCATGACCTGAGCTGAAGTCGGTCACTCAACCAACTGAGCACCCAGGCACCCTCAACTTGAAAATCTTAAAAGGAGCCGGGAGGAAGAAAGCAAACAAAAACCCACCTTACCTATGGAAGAACAAAGATGAGAATGACAGTAGACTTGTCAGAAAACAGGCAAGCCAGAGGAAAATATAATGAAATACTGAAAGTGTTGAAAAAAAAGCCTTCAACCTGGAATTCTATATGTGGTGAAATTATACTTTAAAAGTGAAGGAGAAATGAAGACTTTCTCAGACAAATATGTGGTAAATTCATCACCAGCAGACCTACTGTGCAAGGAATGTGAAGAGACTTTTTTCCAGGCAGAAGGAAAACCATATGAGTCAGAAACTTGGATTTACATAAAGAAAGGAAGCGTTTTAGAGAAGGAATAAAAAACATTTCCTGGATGCCCAGTGAGTTGTATGTTCTCCTAAAGGAAACAATGAAACCATTCTACCATGAGAGGAGAGGTGGGAAAATGGGAGGGAAGGTAGTTGGTTATACTTTATCTTTACTCTTAAATAAATATGTCTCCTTATCATTTTTGGTTGAATCATGTGGGCTGAGAAAAAGTGTTATTTAATTCACCTACATCAGAAGCCACTCATTTTCACTCCTGCTCAAAAAGACTGGTGAGGAGGGCAGTAAGTGTATGTGAGTGTGTGAAGAGTGGACAGCCCAGACACAAGAGTGGTAGTCCAAGGTAAAATACAGTATATTTTTATTCTTCTTTTAAATGTTTATTTATTTTGAGAGAGAGAGAGGGGCAAAGAGAGAAAGAGAGAGAATCCCAAGTAGGCTCCATGTTGCTGTCAGTGCAGAGCCTGATATGGGGCTCTATTCTACAAACTGTGAGACCATGACTTGAGCTGTTAAATCAAGAGTTGGATGCTTGACTTACTGAGCCACCCAGTGCCCAAAATATTTTTTTATTCTTAATTGATCTAAAACATAAGTATTTAGAACAATGATAGTAATAATGTATTGGGTATTTATAACACTATGGGGAAATAAATGGATGACAGTAATGTCACAAGGGGTGAGAAAGGGGAACTGGGAACATTCTTGTTCTAAGTTTCCTGCACTACACATGAAGTGGAATAGTTCTTTTAAAGGCAGATTTAAACTGAGAACAAACTGAGGGTTGATGGGGGGTGGGAGGGAGGGGAGGGTGGGTGATGGGTATTGAGGAGGGCACCTTTTGGAATGAGCACTGGGTGTTGTATGGAAACCAATTTGACAATAAATTTCATATATTGAAAAAAAATAAAGGCAGATTTAGTTAAAAATGTATATTACAAACTCCAGGGTAAACAATACATTTATTTTTAAAAAGTATAACTGGCATGCTAAGAGAGGAGTGAAATTGAAAATACTTACAAAACACTCAATTTGAAGCACTGAAGGCAGAAATAGAAATCTCTGGCAATTAATAGGAAACAGCTCCAAAATTGGCTGATATTAATCCGTATATCTCAATAATCACTTTAAAAGTGATTGGTTTAAAGGCACTCACAAAAAGACAGAGACTGTCAGGGTAGACTAAGAAGCAATACCCAACTATATGTGGTCTAGGAGAAATCATTTCAAATATAAAGACACCAATAGATCAGGGTAAGAGTTGGAGAAAGATAAACCATGAAGGCACTTATAATTGTGACAAAGGTACCAGTGTAATGTAGGACTATAGGGGAATCTGGGTGTGAGGCATGTGAAAAGTCTCTGTGCTATTTTTGTCCTACTTCTATAAATCTAAAAGTCTTCAAAAATTAAGTTTACAAAAAATAGGCATATAATAAGTTATTTGAGTGAGAAACAAAGCAAAAGCGTTAAATGTAAAATTAAAGTTAAAAATAAAATACTCTTGAATTTAAAAAAAAAAAGGAGTTGCTCTAAAATGTGCATCTTAAAGATCACAGCATCTCAGGGCGCCTAGGTGGCTAAGTTGGTTGACTTCGGCTCAGGTCATGATCTTACAGCTCCGACCATGTCAGGCTCTGTGCTGACAGCTCAGAGCCTGGAGTCAGCTTCCTCTGTCTCTCTCTGCCCCTCTCCCGCTCATGCTCGCTCACTCGTGTGCTCTCTCTCTCTCTCTCTCTAAAAAATAAATAAACATTAGAGAAAATATTTTTAAAAAAAGATCACAGCATCTCTTTAGCTTGTTGGGCTAAATATATATATAATTCAAAAACCAGTCTTCCATAAAATCTGCTTATTGTTCACCAAGAACTGATACTAATTTACCCATTTCTATACATCTGAATTTCAGGAAAGATAAAATTCAAAAGTATGTAACAAAATGAAGTCCATTATAACATTTAAATGTAAGACAATAAGTCACTGTATAATTTAGGACTGTCTAGGTTTAGTACTTTGATTTAGCACTAAATCCATTCTGTTAGCAAATGAACACTGGGCAGCTCCCATGTTAATGGAACTGTTTCAGGCATTATGGAGAACCACAAAAATACAAGAGAAATAGTCTGTGCCCTAAGAAGTTTACACAATACAATTTAAAGGCCTTTATATACAACTTCTATAATATTTATCCTTTCCTACAAATCCAGGTTCTTTTTATACTAATAGAGTCACTAAATAAGTTGGAGACTTTGCCTCACAAGGTTTTGTTAGACAATGAGTTTGTGCGTTCACCTGTAAGGGAGAAACAGTATTGATTTCCTCTAACCACGTGATAGCTCAGCTGACATTGAGCTATTAATACAGCTGTTTAATTTTAAAAAGTTTATCTACATTTGCTTACCTAAAACTATTTTCTCATTTTTCTTTTGGACATAATTCAGTGTTGTTCAAATACGTGGAAAATACGTTCTAAAACAGCTGTGAAATGCCAATATTTACCCTTAGCCACAATTCTCCAAATGATTTGTTAGCCTTTTATATTGTCTGGATGGTTCTAAGTGCTTCAGTCTGGCAACTTTTTGATATCAAATGAGGACATGGATTATGAGCAAAGTGATATCCCTATGCTGTGATCTCTTTCACGCAAATAGTTTTGCTTTTATTAATAATGGGGCAATATTGAGCTTATTGTAGAATTATTGATTGCTAGCAATTTGTTTTGATATTTCTAATAAAAGTCTTCACTGATAGAAGAATGATGACAAACAGGAACAACGTGTGTGAATATTTACTAGAACACTTAGCAAGGGGTGGCTCTCAAGTATTTAAATGAAAATAGGCAAAAGAGCCTTTTTAAAAATTTAAGTCTTTCTATAGTGAGAACAGGCTAAAGTGGAAAGAGTTTGTACCAATGTATGCAAAGCACTTCAATAAGACTAAATGAATAGTAACTGTACACATAACACTTATATGCTCCTTCCTTCTCTCCTCTTTTTGTCTAGAAATGTAGATGCTTAAAAATCATCATCATTAGTGTTGTTGTTTGCTAACTTTGTAGAGCTTTCTTGGAAATGATGCCAGTTAAGACTCAGTGGTGGCAAGAGGAGGGTGAGGGGCAGAGTGGTGGTTTCCCACAGGAAATCCATCTTGCAGCTTGTAGTAAAACTGATTTCAAGGGCAGGTTAATGAGATTACAGCTTGCTAATCATCCTGAAACCCATCCTTTGCCATTTCCAAGCAAGATGGCAATTATCAGGCAGCTTTATCTCATAACACCAAAAGATCTGAGGCCTATCTTTCAATACTGCTGTTGCAAATGTACTTACACATACAGTTCACAAAGAGTTTCAGAAACTGAATGGGTCTGGTAGGATGGAACACCAACCCCACTCGAGTGAAAACCATGCAAGCTCTTTTGGAGTATTCGCTGTAGATGAAATCATAGGGAAAATCCCTTCTCTCAAAGTATACTTGCTATTCAATGTAGCAAATACGTAAGAGAATAGTGTGAAATCTTTGAGCTGGGCACTTTGAGGAATACAAAGATAAATAAGTAAGACCTGCAAGCTGTTGGCCATAGCTAAAGAGAAGAGATTAAATGATTGGCAGTGGGAGATGGAACAATTGTTATAACGTAGAAAAATGAAGCTTTTGCTTCCCCCCCCCCCCCATCCTTAGCTATCAGATGACATTTTGTCTACCTCCACAAATACCCAGGTGACTACACTGCCCACAGCTCTCTACTACAGAGCCACATCCAAACCCAATATCACCTGTCTCCAGAAAAGCCTTCCATCTCAAACTGCTCCTCCCTCTCCATAGCTAACCAGGCACAAAATCACTAAAGGAAACACCAGTTACTTTATCCCAGCTTACAGAATTATTCAGCCACATCTATGCATCCATGCTGAGTTCTACAGAGCAGTTTCCACTGGGACTTGTAAGACCAAAACTGACGACTCTCATCCTGGGGTTAACAGCAAAATTCTTGCTGAGTCTTTGAGGCAGTGGTTCTGGATGCGTAGGGTAGTGGGTTGGGGAAATCTCCGAATGGTGTTCCTTTGACTTTTGAAATCTCTTAGTCAAATTAAGACAATGAAAATCATACTTGTGCTTAATAGGCAAGCCTGTTAAATCATGTCTTGCCCCACACTTCCCACAGATGGCAATCTATATTTGTTGAATGAATAAATGCATGAATGAATGAATACAAAGAGCAACTGAGCTACCTCTAGGAACAGCAATCATAATATTTGTTGTTATCCTCTCCTGCATTCTAGGCTGTTTTGAAGTAAAAGGAAAAGCATGTATTTCCTGTGGGAAATTTATACCGGATATCCAACTAAATGACGGAATGTCATTCAGGACTGCTGGTTATAATGGTTACTTTTTAAAATCAACAGGTATTTGCAGAGCACTTCCTATGTGCAATCACTCTCTAGATACTGGGGAAGCAGCGCTGAAGAAGACGGACATGGGGCCTGACTTCCTGGAGCCTAGAGACTTGTGGAGGAAAGTAGACCATAAACAAAAACATAAGCAAAATAATTTCCATTCTAATGTGTTGCACAGGAAATAGGATATAATAGAGTAGAGTGTACCTGGGGAGATGAGTGTCCTACTTCAGCTAGAGTTCTAAAGGAAGGCTGTTCTGAATATTTAAATTTGAGCTGAGCCACTGAGGAGGAGATAAAAGAAGCTTTATAAGGAAACATTTTACCCTCTCCAAGCAGTGCAAAGGCTGGAGGTAATAAGGAGCTTATCTTGATCAAGGGGGTAAAAAAAAAAAAAAAAGGCTAGTGAGGCTCTAGAGGAGGGTTGGCACATTTTTTTCTCTCATGGGTCTAACAGTGACTATTTTAGGCTTTTCAGACCATATGTTCTCTGTGGAAAGTACTCGACTCTGCTTTGCAACACAAAAGCAGCCATAGATGTCTATAAACAAGGGAGTATGGCTGTGTGCTAACAAAACTTTATTTGGAAAAACAAGTGATGGGGAGATTGCCCTGTGGGTTGTAATTTGCTCTGCTCTATAGAGCAAGAGGCAAAATGTTACGTTGAACTTGGAACTCTGTGCACAGTCCAGACAGTGTGGGGCTTGAGGGCATAGTAAGGATTTGCAATTTTATTCAGAGGGCAATATAAAGCCATTGAGAGCTCCCATGAAGCAGGGAGTGACTTGGTCTAATTCAATTTTTTAAATGTTATTCTGGATGATGTATGGGCAATAGATCATAAGAGTCATCAGTGTAGAAGTGGACAGGCAGCGGTCTAGGCAAGAGATCATGATGCTCCGTCTATAGGGGGCAGCAGAAAGATGAATTAATAATTAATTAATGAATTAATAATTCTTCTCAAGTCAGGATATGAAAATAGATTGGATGTGAGGGTAAGAGACATGCCAAGGTCTGCCAAGGATGAGTTCTAGGTTTCCGGGTGATGATAGCGCTGTTATCAAAATGTGGCAGATGGAGAAGGAATCAAAAGTTCAGTTTCAGGAACATGTAGTTTGACGTGTCTGTGAGACAGAAGAAGGATTCTTCTGAAGGATGACTGAATCACTACAAGAAAAGATGTACCATTTAGGTCAAAGAGAAGCAAGGCCAGTTCCCAGTCATTCCCACTAGAGTGACTCTAGAGGGAGTGTCCCACAGCCCCTTCTAGAGGGGCCGGGGTGAGAAGCTGCATGAGCAAATGTAACTCAGGACATTTGTTGAAGTGGCCACAACCATTACTTCCTGTGCCAAAATAGACGACGACCTCCTTCTTCAGTAAGTTGAGTGTCTCCACATCATGTCTGTTTCTGCAATAAGCAAGCCTACCGGGGAGTGAAAGGGGACTGATTGCAGGCAGATAAAAATAGTGTACAGAGACACAGGATGTTAATTGTGACCAGCAAACAAAGTTTGCAGGCTAGTTGTGACCTACAAATGTGCTGCTACACGTGTTTCTCTGCTAAGCTTTGACCACATCCTAAAACACAGTTCAACGTGTCAATATTTCAGAGCTAGTCTGTTTGCTCGATTAATCCAGTCATAGGCATAAGGGGAAAAAAAAAGTAACCATGTTTTACCGCTTTTGCTCAGTTCAATTTGAACTGGGTGCTCCTAGGAATACTACTGCAGAAAATAAGCACAGAAATAGGGAACAGGGTAATGAACCATGGGGTCAGAACACATGCTACTTGTCTCCTAATCCAATCCACAGTAGTAGGTGAAGTTTTAATGGGTGTTTTTTGGTCAAATATGTCTAAGAAGCATAAACTTTGAAATAGACTTATGGCAGAATAACTTTTTTAAAATTAATGTTTTATTTATTTATTTTTGAGAGAGAGAGTGAGCACAAGCAGGGGAGGGGCAGAGAGAGAGGCATATAGAATCGGAAGCAGGCTCCGGGCCCTGAGCTGTCAGCACAGAGCCCAACACAGGGCTGGAGCTCACGAACCGTGAGATCATGACCTGAGCTGAAGTCTGACGCTGAAGCGACTGAGCCACCCAGGCACCCCTGTGGCAGAACATCTGAAGGCTAATAATTAATATCTTTCATGGTAATATTCAGTATGAAATCCCAGAAAGAAAATACTGTATTTGGTGTCTTCAAACTTGTTGAAAACATACCATGATGTGGTAAACACACACACATACATACTTTAGATATATCAATTATATATTTTCAGTAGAGTCATCATCCTATCTTATAACTCAGTTTAGATTACGCTGTGTTACCAATGACAGAATACCATTGTAGCTACTTAAACAATGAGGGGTTATTTTCCTTAAAGAGCAAGAAAGAGCAGAAGTAGGTTTGTGGCTTTATTCAGGGGCTCACAAACGTCAGAACAAACTCATAAAAATTCTCTTGACCTTTTTCTCTCAGGTGCAAGCTAACTTCTGCCGCTACAAGTACCACAGCTGCGTACAAGAAAAGAAAGAGGGAATCGGGAGGTAGCAAGGGGATATCAGCTTCATCCTTGCCTTTTAACAAGGAAAAAAACCAGATTTTTCAGAATTCTTGTAGCAGACCCTGCCTTGAGTCTCATTATCTTATTAACATCAAGCTATTTGACCACATGTAACTGTTGCAGAGCGTGGGAGAGCAGGTGGAAGCTCTACGAAAGCAGCGAACAGGATTCTTAGAATTGGTTTAGACATGCGTGTTATTTCACCTGGCCTTGGCACATCATTGCTTCAAACAAATGAGACCGCAAGGGGGAAGTTGGATCTTGGCTAGGCAACTAATAAGGTCTGCTATATAGACTGTGTTAGAAAACACACTTGGTGTAACTCATTCATCATTTACAAATTGTAATGCACACTCTAATATACTGCCCACATTTCCCTTCAGGAATAAAGTACTGCTCACCCGCTGCTAGGAAGACTGCTAGAAGACAGGCCTCAAGCTATCAACTCCCTTTAGGTATCGCTCTGACTGAAGACAGTCACCTCACCACGGACTCACCCCCTTCCCTGGGGCCATCATCATGAGACTATAGAGGCCCTACTGACTCCTCCGCCCCTTCATGCCCCCCCTACCCCATTCTCTTACCTCTTTCCCTCTCTCCCCTCGGTTCTTCCCAGACTCGGAACACCACTGGAAGGTCTTCTGTTCTTCAGAGCTAGAGGCCAGCTAAAGCTTCAGTGGAGATCACATTGCAACTTGACCTTTCCCTCTTCCCGAGCCAGCTTTCCCCTCTTATCTTCTGCTAGTAAACCTCCTCCATGCTAATGTCCGTCTCAGAGCCTCCTTCCTGGAGAACCCAACGTGCTTCAAAAACAAAATAGGAAATTAAATGTACTCAAAACATGTACTCTATTTTAGTTTTAAAGTTTATTTGGAATTTTTTAAAGACATAATTTTTTTAAAAAATCAGAGTTACTAAAGTGAAAATGCAATTTTTAAGACTGCCACATGTCAATGAAATTCTTTGTCATTTCAACAATGGCAAATATGAAAATATTTACCATTTGCACCAACTGTTCATGTCCCTAATTGAAAGACATATGGTTTTGTTTATACAAATGTATTTTTTGGAAACAGCTTTACTTTTCTGAATATAAAATGAATTACTCCTCATTGTAAAATCACAAAAACAAAAATACATTAAAAAAGAAAATAATTCACTTATAATCTTATCACGTATCTGTTATTTATCTCTGAGTGATATCCGTCCAGACTTTTCAAAGGAGTAAACAGCTGTTTCTTTGACATTCGTTTCCTTTAGTCTCAAGGAAAGTCTGAAGATCTGACCCATGTGCCATCCTCCTTGCAATATTAACTGAAACAATTTTAAGAATTTAACTAGAGCATATCTGTATTAAAAAATAATCTGGCCAAGGAATAGGTACAGGACCAAATCATACCGCGCTGTTTTGACCAAGTAATCAGTAATTGGTATTTATGAGACAGAGCTGACGCAGAGAAATGGAGCTGGTGGTACACACCTGAGAGAGCAGGCTGCCTTACCAGGAATAAAAGCTTAAAGGATCCAGAGCGAATGCTTCCCTGAGCTGTGGTAGTGTGCACACTTTGAGCTGCATTTCTTATGACCATGCGTTTTCTCTAAGCATCATGTGAGGAACGTTGCAAGCCATGCCTGGGAGGTACAAGACCACGGCTTGCTGTTCTGTGTGCTGCACTGCATCCTGTTTGTTTAAAAACTAAATACATTTGGTGCTGGGTCAATGTCCTATGAGTTTGCTTAGGCTGAAATGTACAACGACCTCAGCTAGCAGAAACAGACCTTTTTATTATCACACAAACAATTCAGGACTACCTCCTCACTGTAAAAGATTCAAATAATAGAGAACTTTGTAAACTCTCCACTTCAATTTCCCTCCTCTCTTGTTTTCAGTCACTAATTTCCTTATTTTGCATAGGTCTCTTCAGGTTTTCCACTACTTTTCAAGTCAGTTTTGGTAATTTGTGTCGTTCTAGGAATTTATCCATTTCTTCTAACTGTTAAATTTGTAGGCATATAAAGTTGTTTATGTTTCCTTATAATCCTTTTAATTCCTGTAAGGTGTGTACTTACACGTACCAATTTTATGGGTCTTAACCAAGAACCAGTTTTGGGTTCCACTGATATTTTCTAATGTTTTTCTGTTTCTGTTCCATTGGTTTCTGCTCTGATCTTTATTATTTCCTTCTATCTACTCTAAGTTTGATTTCTGCCTTCTTGCTTGTCAAGGTAGAAGGTACGTTTTGATTTAGATTTTTCATCTTTAACTATTTAAGCATTTTATGACCTATATTTCCTTCTAAGCATTGCTTTAGCTACAACTCCTTCTTTTTTGATATATTGTATTGTTATTTTTACTCAGTTTAAAGTATTGTACAATTTCCCTTGGGAGTTCTTCTTTGACCCTCAGTTATTTGGAAGTCTGTGGTTTATTTTCCAAATCTTTGGGGATTTTCAAATACCTTTCTACTTTATATTTCTAATTTATTTCTGTTATGATAAAAAGCACTTTGTGTTATTTCAAACCTTTTAATGTTTTGAAGACTTGCTTTAGGGAATGCCGTATAGTCTATCCTGAATATTGTTTCATGGTGGAAATAAAGTATTTTGCTGCTGCCATGTGGAGAGTATTCTTTAAATGTCAGATCCCTTCTCTTTTGTACTGCTGGTGGGAATGCAAACTGGTGCAGCCACTCTGGAAAACAGTATGGAGGTTCCTCAAAAAATTAAAAATAGAACTACCCTATGATCCAGCAATTGCACTACTAGGTATTTATCCAAGGGATACAGGTGTGCTGTTTTGAAGGGACACATGCACCCCCATGTTTATAGCAGCACTATCAACAATAGCCAAAGTGTGGAAAGAGCCCAAATGTCCATCAATGGATGAATGGATAAAGAAGATGTGGTATGTATATACAATGGAGTATTACTGGGCAATCAGAAAGAATGAAATCTTGCCATTTGCAACTCCGTGGATGGAACTAGAGGGTATTATGCTAAGTGAAATTAGTCAGAGAAAGACAAATACCATGTGACTTCACTCAAATGAGGACTTTAAGAGGATGTAAATTAAAAAAAAATAAATGTCAGATCCTTTTGGTCAATGGTGTTCTTCAAGGTCTATATCCTTATTCATTTTCTCTCTGCTTTTATCAATTGCTGAGACAGGAGTAACTAAATCTCCAACTATGGCTGTTGTATTTTCTATTTCTCCTTAAATTCTGTCAGTTTTTGCTTCATTTTTGGGCTCTGTTGTTATTAGTATGTATTTATAATGATTATATCTTTCAGATGTATTGACCTTTTATCATTATGAAATGTTATGAACAAAACCATCCCTTGTAATAATCTTTGTATTGAGACCTATTTCATCTCATGTAAAGCTAGCCACTCCAACTCTATTATGATTACCATAGGCAGGCATTTTTTTCCATCCTTTTATATTCACGTAATTCTATCTTTGAATTCTAAGTATTTCTTTTGTAGACAGAAAGATCTTGTTTTTAGGGTTTGTTTGTTTGTTTGTTTTTATCCATTCCACCTCTGCCTTTTGAGTGGAGTGTTCAGCTCATTCCTGTTTAATGTAATTATTGATACAGTTGATTTATACCTACTATTGTGCTATTTGTTTTCTACCTAGCTCATTTCTTTTTTGTTCCTCTGTTCTTCCACTATCTTTTGTGTTAAACAAAACTTTTTGGATGCTATTTTAATTCCCAAATATTTTAGATGTATTGAGATTTTTTGTTATTGTTAGTTGCTCTAGGGGTTAAAATATTCATCTTTAACTTTCACAATTCACTTAAAGCTAACACAGACTTAATTTCAATGAAATATAGCCTACTGACACAACTCCATTTCATCTCTCCCCACTCCTTTGTGTTGTTGTCACATACATAAAACCTTCATGCATATTATAAACCTAATAATACTGTGTTAGAATTATGAGCTTAAATAATGTTCTGATGTTAAAGAAATTGAGGAAGGAAAAGAAAAAATTTTACATGCCCATGCAGTCTTCACTTGCTCACATATTTCTGGTGACCTCCATTCCTTCCTGCAGATCAGAGTTACCATCTGGTGTCATTTCCCCTTGGCTTGAAGGACTTCCCTAGTTTTTCCCTCTAAGTCAGGTCTGCTAACAGTTGATTCTATCCATTTTTGTTCATCTGAGGCTGTCTTTATTTTGCTTTTGTTCTTTTAATGATAATTTCACTAGGTTATAGAATTCTTGGTTGACTTTTTTTTCTCAGCACATTAAAAATGTCACTCCTTCTTCTTGTGGCCTCCACTTTTTTTTTTTATAAGAAGTTAACTATTAATCACATTGTTGTCCCCTTCTATACAATGAGTTGTTTTTCTCTTGCTACTTTCAGGATTTCTCTTTTCTTTGGTTTTCAGGAATTTGAATGTAATGTGTATAGTTGCACTTTCTTTTATGTGTGTATCTACTTGGTGTTCACTGAGCTTCTTGAGTCTGGAAATAAATGTTTTTCATCAAAATGGGAAGTTTTCAGCCATTGTATTTTAAAATAATTTTCTCCTTTCTCTCCTCTCTTTGAATGGGTCCTAATAAATATATGCTGGAATTCTTGAAATTGTCCTACAGATCTCTGAGACTATTCCTTTTTTTTTCAATCTCTTCTATTTTTCTTTGGATTAGATAATTTCTATTGTGATATATCTTTTAATTAAGGCCTCTACTGTTTCAAATCTGCTGTTGAACTCACCTAGTGAAGTTTTAAATTTCAGTTATTATACTTTCCAACTTTAGAATTTCCATTTGGTTCTTTCATCTTGGTTTCCAAAAGCCCATTTCTACTGACTGCTTTTTTTCCCCCTTGAGTATGGCTTGCACTCTTCTGTTTCTTGTAAATCTTGTAATGGTTTTGTGAAAATAAAGATTTTAGATAATATATTATAGCCCTTATGCATTCTGTTTCATTTTTCTAAGGCTCACTGCATTGTGGGGTTTTGTTGTTTCCTTCTTTGTTTGTTTTAGTAAATTGCCTGAACTTAAATTGCAGATTCTCTCTTCCTCTGAAGCTGACAATGTGTCTGCTCAGGTTTTTTGTTTTGCTTTGTTTTTATTTCTTAGCATTCCTTCCTTGTACTCCCCCATTCCCCTGTCTGCATAGTTTAGTGGCCCACCATGATTTGAGCAGACATGTTAATTTTCTAAGGCTTCCTTGTTTGAAGTATGTGTGTGTTGAAGAGCACCTTCAAAGTTGTAGGTACCTCTCATATCTACCTTGGCTTTCATTTTTCTCTGGTCCTTCTTAGGTCTCCCCAACACCATGCATCCATGGTTAAGTGACAGGCAGGGATGAGTGGAGAGTTTCTCTCAGCACTATTATGGCTTTCACTGTTAAATTTTGTCTGGAAGATCATTGTCCTAAACCAGGCCTGCAATCTTGGACTTGCAAAGTTGTGGGCTTTCCCCATTCATTCTGAAATGAGGCTCCACTTTTAGACAGCAACGTTGGGGCTTTCACACCCATCCTTCCCCTTCCCCTTGCTCTTCTCTTCCCCTCCCCCTCACCCTAAATCATTCTGCCACCCTGGTTTTAAAGCTGTTGGTTTTTAGGCCAATAAGCTACAAAGCAACAAAAGATGAAGAAGACAGGGAAAGAGAGCAGCTGAGGCCAGAAGACCATAGACTGCTACCATTCTTACCTGAAACTGTAGTAATTTTCTAGGAACAAGCATTTCTTAATTTTCAGATGGTGGTTTTAGGCATTTTCCCCCTTTATACTTGCTTTTATCCTTAGTTTTGTTTTACTTTGGAAGAACCAACTTAATATTATTTAGGATATCTCAAGTATTATTTTAGGGTCAATAAAATTGTCCTAAAGAATATAGTTAAAAATCTTGAAATTAATTGCTCTTATTTACACTTCTGTACTGTGGAGAATAAACCTACTTATAAAATTATAAAGTCCATGTCTGACAGGACAGATAATACCTATCTAAAATTAAGTTCATTCTCAGCACCCCTTATTCACATATTTATCCCTCCAGATCCATGCTCTTGTTCTCCACTCCTCTTTGACCCATGGGAGGTTGACTTCTATGGACTACTTCATGAGGGCTGCTTTTCTCTCTGACATCATTGGGTTTGACTAATGAGGAAAATGGGTGGGAGATTGGAGGTCAGAGAAGAAAAAAATGAGCATGTTTTTCCACAACTCCCTTCTTGCTTGGTCATAACCAGCAATGGATGTGTGTTTTGTTTTGTTTTTAATTTTTAACGTTTATTTTTGAGACAGAGAGAGACAGAACATGAATGGGGGAGGGGCAGAGAGAGAGGGAGACACAGAATCGGAAGCAGGCTCCAGGCTCCGAGCTGTCAGCCCAGAGCCCAACGCGGGGCTCGAACTCACGGACCGCGAGATCATGGCCTGAGCCGAAGTCCGATGCTTAACCGACTGAGCCACCCAGGCGCCCCTGTTTTGTTTTGTTTTGTTTTGTTTTGTTTTAACCGAAAGCCATACTTTTGTCAGGCAACCCTTTCTTACAGCTATTTACTTCACTAGGTTGCAGTAGTGGGTATTTCTCTAATACCTTCAAGCCTAGGAGTTGTCATGGCTTTCTCTGTTGTTAACCTGGATGTGTTTCACCATCCCTTGTTCTTCTCATTAGGCCAGGTTGCACCTCTGCAAACAATTCCTTCATTAAACTCATTCAATTAACCCTTTTGGTGATTGCATCTGTTTCCAGCCAGGACACGGACCGGTGCACCACTTCTTGGTGTTCTTGCTCCCATTCTGTGTTTCTAGCTCTTAGGGTCCTCCCACTAGATCTTACCTTCTAGAAGTGTCTTCATCTCAAATCTCTTCTTTTGATCAAAATTTAGTCTACCATATGTCTTATTTGGTAGAAGATCCACTAGAACTAGTCCTACCGGGAAGGTTATTCCGAGGATGCTAACTGTGTTATCTGTCCTGGGACATCTGAATTTTAAAGGCTTAGCCCTTTATAATTTCAGGCAAAACATTTCTAGACATGTAAATTCATATATAGGTGGTAAAGTTGATATTATCTGTGGTGTCCCTCAAGTAAGCCAGGCTCTGAATGTGGGAGGAGGTCAGAAGAGCCAGTTAAACAAGAAGAAAAGTTGCTTGATCCAGTGTTTCCTAAAATACATACCTCAGAGCAATCGTCTTGCAAAAGGCTTTGAAAAAATAATAAAATAAAAGGATGTTTCTCTCATGAAATAATTTTTTGAAATACTGAGTATATCCTCCTCTTGAGAAGAGAAATTGTATATTAGTTCACTAAAGCTATAAAAGTTGTATTGGGTAAATAAACTGGATTTACTTTGAGCTGGTTGTGTTTCAAGTAAGAACAAAATTTTTCAGAATGCTCTGACTTTACTAATAGCCCTCTCTCCAGGGCATTACATAGAAATTTTTGTAATGGGGCACATTGTTTTCTTCAAGGAAATTTGAATACTTAAGCCTTTCACATGTAGGAAGATGGACTGTATCTCCTATTAGCCATTACTGGTTGTTCCTGAATTTTATTTACTCTTTTATTTTAGCCTTTGATTTTCCAAGAATTCTGGTCCTATGGGGTTATGATAAGTATAATAAAAAGAGCTGAGAATCTTATGCCAAATCCACACATTGTTCTATTGTTTTTTAACTTGTTTTAACTTTTCACTGGAATAATTGTTTTCTGGAGGATCTTATAGTGTAAAGTCAATGAAAATATGAATCATCAGTATAGTCTAATCAGATGCAATTGTAACACCCTAATTAATTTGGAATAATTTCATAATTTACAACAGCATAATTGGAAGGACAAGGGTCCCTCCCCTTTTTTCATAAAGTGGTTTGCATACCAGCTTCAGTCGTACTAAAGAATGATTTACCAGAATAAGGAAAAATCACATAGAGAGATAAGTTCTATTTGCATAAAACAAAGTTATTCCAAAGAGCCTTCAAAATAAGGAGGCACCTTTTATTCCAACTATTTTATTTAGTGCATGTTACTGTAAACAATTTCAACAGTAGACAAATTTATAAAGTGTAAAGTGTAAGTCCCAGGTAATCCCCTGCTAGTAGCTACTGTTAATGGTTTGAAACCCCTTGAACTTTAAAATACATATTCATGTATGTGTGTGTATATAATATATATTTGTGTGTATATATACAGATATAAATAAATATACTGAAGTGATAAAGATTAAAATAAAATATAGATGATCATCCAAAAAGAGATTTGAAAACTGGGCTTCTTTCTATACTCTATGACCCATTTTTCTGAGTGTGTAAGCTCTGAATGGCAGCTGTCATTCTGACGTACTTTTCATTTTCTTTTGGCAAAAAGACCTCAATTTTGTTGGCCTTAAAATTCTCACTTCTTGACAGGTGCCCGTCAGAACTACATACCTTCCCCTCACATTTCCTACATTTTTAACTGCTTCAAGCTTGTCAGGACAGATCTGCTTAGTCCAGCTATCTGCTAAACTTCATTTTGATAGCCCAACTCATTAAAAAGTACTACTGAAGCCTCATATTTATTTATTATTTGAACATGACTCATGAAGGCATCATTCAAATATCTGATTGTACTCACTAATGTATTTCATAACACACATAAATCCATACCTAGGCTTTTTTATGTTCTCATAATGTCTCCATGTGCTCAGCCACCTATATTTAATGAAAACCTATCTTCCCACCCCCCTGGCAAATTTCAAACATATGTGGAGCTATGTAATGCACAGGCACAGACTTTCTGTGTGACCTTGGACAATCTTGCTCTATCTCCTGATTGTATAAATCCATAGAATGGAGAACCTTGTCATGCAGATTGCTTTTCAAAAATATTAGAATAATTAGAAATAGTGCAGTGATTTGGATTTATCAACCTAAGTTGTACTATTTTAGAGATGCCAATCATGCATCATGTTCATGAACTCTGTTAAGCCATTAAGGAATCACTCAGCATGTATCACAGGCTGCCTTATTGACCTGAAGGAGTAGGATATACTCTTTCCTGGTCTCTGCCTGTCTCCTCTGCTCTTGACTTCCCCAGATCTCTGCAGACTGGTATGTGGAAGGTCACAGACTTGGGGCAGGGAAGCCCTTAGCCAGCTTTGGGTACTGTCACAACTGATTCACTTGGTTTGAATCTATCTCCCTGTTGGACTATCCTGAGACATACACCTCCTGGGCTAACCATAGGATTCCTGCATTTGTACCTGAATTATTCTTACTAAAGCTGACCTTCTTCATATCCAAAGCCAATTACTGAATGCCCTTGTTTCTGGATTTGTGCTTTGTGGTCAATCAGGGCATCCTTGCTGCTTTTCTCTCCATCCTCCGCACTGTTTTTGCTCTAACAGGGGGTGCCTGCACATAAATCTCCAGTACTGAGATCCCTTCTCTCTCTCTTTCTCTGGAGGCCCCAGCTAATACAAATGGGCATCTACTTTGCCCATGGTTCCATGTTCCTGCTTAGGTGATCTACACAGTTCCCTTTTGAGCCTGGGGCTTCTATCCTCCTTCCAGTTATCCCATCTTAGGTCCAAAGCTCAACCCCTCAAAACTGCCACACAGCTGGGCTCTCTTCTTTTGAATGAATTTCCAGTCCTGTGTCCCACCTAATTCTTGAATGAATCCTTCTAACTCTTTGTTGTCCTCTCTTCCCTACATGAACCTGAGACTTCTACTCCCTTGAGCTCTCAGTCTGTGGGTATCCACGCCTGCTTCCTACAACCTGTTACCCTGCTAATGGGTAGTGCTGAACAAAAAGTTCTCTGGCCAAATAGCTTTAGAAAAAGCTCTGTTAAAATGGTTACTCAGGCTCACTTTTTGTAGGACTTACCTAAGCCTTTAATATACTAATATGAATCCATGAAGGTGAAAATAATAGTTCTTCTAAATATATCTGTTGAAGGAGCATTTTTTCTACAAATTTTCTTAAAGGCCTGGTGTTTTATGAAACACATTTTGAAATGCTTTTTTAGATTAGACTATGGTCTCTTTCAGTTTTACAGATTCTGATTCAATAATTGTTCACAAGAAATATTTGGGGGGAAAGTGATTGAAGTGGAAAAATCTGTGTTTAGTCAACCCCATTCAAAGAATAAAGAAGCACTGTATATTGATTACTTGGAGGTTGTTTTCTATAATAGAGCAAGGAGAAAGCAGAAGATTAACATTATTTTATTTATTCCATCCTTGTGAGAATATTTATTGAGACTTAACAGCATGCCAGACATTACTGTCGATGCTGGGGTTTTCATGATGGATTAGATCAGTACTCTCCCTGCCGTCAAGAATCTTAGAGAAATCAGCAAGAGTAAGATATCCTGCATGTCATTTAATATTTTGTGCTGAGTCTGTGCGTCAGAGGTCTCATTTTTAAGTTTTCCTTCAAGTTCTTAAAGTTTGTGTACATCCCCTTTTGTAGTAAACTGGATTCAGGCTCGTCATCCTTCTATAATTAAAGAAAACTGGGGGGATCCATGAGCAAATATGCATAGGCACACAATATGCAGCAAATATATGTACACCAAAACACATACAAACCGTACTCACAGATCCTGCCGAGATCATCTTTATCTGAGTAAAGGTAAAAATAAAACACACCATTGACATATACATGCTATTTTTAGAGCACTGTCCAGAACACCTATATTTTAAAATAACCAGGGGAACTTGTGAAAATTCAGATTCCTGGGCTCTGCTCCAAATATTCCGATTCAGTAGGGCTCAGGAATATGCATGCTAAAGTAGTGCCACTTAACATACTTATACACGCCAACATTTAGGAACTTCAGATTACTGGTTGTGCACTGAGAGCGGGAGCTTGTTGCCAAGCGGCCCTAGATTGGACAGAGGGACTTACCTCACCCTGGTTGCAGTGAGGGTTGTCAGGATAGAAGGCAGGCACCAGGTCTCCCAGTGCGACCAGGTAAAGAAGGCGCCTGCAACATAGCAATGTTCAAAAAGCACCAATCCCTTTTCCTCCATGGTGCCTCAAAGAAAACACAGCTAACAGCTGTGCACACCTGGGCTTCTCACTGTTTCCTCCCTACTGTCAGATGTTTTACTTTGTTTCCATGTGAACTCACTTATGAGGAGATCCCTGGATTCTCTCCAAAGAGTGGGAGATCCACCCCCAGGCTTTGCTTTCACTATTATTTTTAAATTAGATTCAGGTATTGATAGAAATCCAAATACCAGAATGCAGAGGCTTGTGAGATTGGTCTTGTCACGTAACACAAAAATTCAAGAGCGTACTGGTTTCAGATCAAAACTCTAGAAGCCTCCATCACCACATTTCCTGTTTGTAACTGAACAAAGTACACACGAAAGATTTCAAGACACAGAAGAGAGAGAAAACTGAGGTACAGTTAAAGACAAGTTTTACTGGCACACTACTTCTAAAGCGACAGAGCAACATTACTGAGGAAAAAAAGTTTGTGGGAGCATTTTTAATCCATATATTTGCCTTATGGTTACATAAGGATTTCTCTGAGAAAAGAAGCATGCCAGGTAAGCAGTATTTTTAATTCTTTTGTTCTATTCCTATGCCTATAAATTCACTAAATAATTTCCATGTCCCCATCCAAAAAACACCTAACATTTGGGAAGTAAATCAGTTTACATGTTATTTTTAAAGTGTGAGATAGCCTTTAGTATAATTAGAAAATACTTTGAAATATTTTACTGAATATAAGTTGATTATTTTCTCTTAAAAGAAAAAAATGGGAGGTTTTATAATATAAAGCTAGTTGTAGCTTTCACTGGTGTTCACTGATAACTATGCCATTTAAAGTATCTGTTATTTTTAAAGAAACTTGTTGATCATGCGTATTCCTCTTTAGTTTAGTTATAAAGCTGGTTAGTACTAACCACATTCTAATTCCTTTGAGTTTAGGGATTTTATTACCTTCCCAGACATTAATCCAATTGTCAATATCAGAGAGCTGACCATTCTGCAAAGGCCAGTGAAAATTCGATTGCTTGCAGCATGGATTACAAGGGTTGAATCCCCATCGATTAGCTGGATGTCTGTTCCATGTTGATAGTTCATTCCTCTTTCATTGTTTTACATACTTTTTATTTCTTTAATAAAAATCTTTTTGTTGTAAAAGAAACCACACATATAAAGTGGGAGAACTATGAAGTATACATGAAATAGAAAAAAATTTCCACAGCTCCCATCACCTTAAAAATCATAAGATATTATGTTGTATTCCCTTCCTACTTTTATTTCTATACATTCTATATGGTTTGCTTTTCCTACATGAAATAATAATGAACATAAAATCATATGTCTAGATTTTTTGCTAACATTAGAATGTAATGATTTCCCTTTTTATGAAAACTTCTGCCTAATCATTTTAGATGAATGTAGACTATGACATTCATTGGGTTAATAACAGCTTCCTTAGTTGTTTTTTTATTGTTTGACATCTGTGTTGTATCCAGTTGTATTATATTTAAAATGACAGAAAGTTGAAAATCTCTATAGCTTTTTCTATATTAAAGGTTATTTTCTTGGAAATTCTAGAGTTGGAATTACTGAGCAAGAGGTTATGAACACTTTAAGTCTCATTATTACCAAAATACTTTTCTAAGACTGCTACCAAGTAACTTTGATCCTAGCGTGTGTCTCCTGAACAGTTTGGTATCATCTAAAAAAAAAAAAAATCTTTACTGAAAAAGTGTAATATGCTAGCCTATTGATAATACTTACTTTGATTATAATAAGGCTGAACACTTTCACATGGGTTTTTAAACTATAATCATACAATTTGTGCATTGTCTGATTACATCTTTTGCTTAATTATTGTGCTTTATCATACTTTTAAGATCAATTTGTATGAGCCACTTATAGGGTAAAGATATTATATATAATCCGTGAATTTGCTTTCCAATGTTTGGTTTGCCAAATTTTAAAAACAATTAATTGGATTAATCACACAGCTGATTAATCGCATGATACCTACGTAGGATACATACGATTTTCGCACCTGTCTTCACTTTTTTCCAGGTTCATAGATTAGCAAAGAACAAAATCAATTGTTGCAGTTTTGCTATGCCCTGGAAAAAATAGACATGGCAGTACTATTTACAGTGGCCATGAGCTGATGGTATTGGGGAACTCAGGAAGTGTGGGCAGGTCAAAGGCAGTGAATATGGCATTCAACTATTTCCAGGATTACTTAATTCTAATTTTACAATAGATGTGATAAAATTTCTTTCATACCATTTCCAAGTTTAGATTTTCCCTTTCGAGGTAACATAGGAGTTCCTCCATTGTTGGTTGAGAGCTTCTGCAATTCCACAGAAGAGATAAAAATACCAAATGTTTGCTGTTAAAGACTCAGATCTTAAAAGGAGAGGGGGAGAACAATGTGAAAGAAGAGAGTCAGATGACAATATGTTTTACATTTAGACAGGCGAGGTTAAACAAGAAAATAAGTGTGAAAGAGTGAAATTATTCCTGGTTAAGTAAAAGGAGGTATGAAAAGAAAAAATGCAAATCTTTCCTTTTCTTCTACCTACATGCTTTATATTCGCTGCATCAATCAATGGGCCAGTATCATAATTCCTACTGTGTTTCTGCATGCTCATAAAATCAATATTAGCTGAATCAAATGGCAAAAACAATTCTTGTGGGCTACCCTTAGTGTAAAGAGTGTGCCACGATTTAGTTACACATTGCTGTTTTTCAAAAAAAGAATTTTCATTGTTTTTATTCGGTTTTCTTTTCCCTTGAGCCTCAATCTCCTTTTTTGAGGACAGTAAGCCTTTCCTTTAGAGACTAGGTAGGACTAAATTATGAATCATCTTTTAAACTGAGATGTTCTTTAAATTAAAGATGGGTCAAAGACAATGTGTTTCATCATTTAATTTAGTTAATGTTTGCAGTGATTTTAAGGAAAGTCAATTCGGGAAAGATTGTCACTTACTAATCATAACTCTGAGAAATAAATGTGCACAAATTGCTAGTTAATAATAAATATCATTACCCTCAACCCAAGGGTTTGTAAAGTTAAAAAACAAAATAATCATCATTGTCATTATCATCAGCATCATTACTGGTCACATTTCTGGGCATTTTAAATTTCATTTAATTTTCTCAGTGTTCCCAAACTAGAAAGAAGATATAAAAAATTAACAGGCCTTCTTAAAACATTAAAGTAACATAGTAGTTAAAATTTTGTTGGATGAAAATTCCCAACAACCAGGGCATCTTCTGAGGATTTCACCAAGGTGCTTCTCCAACAGAAAACAGTAAGTACAGAAATAAAATGAAGGAGTAAATACAGGAAAAGAAAGACTCATCAACAGCAGGGATTTTGGCAACACTTCAATCTTAATAGGATTTCTCAAGTTGACCAATCCTAATTAGAGTTTAATTATAAAAGTGCCAAGTAGCCCAGTATTGGAGGAATTATACGGTCTTAAAATCTGCCCCCACCTCACTCCACATGTATGCTCTCTAACAAATTCAGTAAGTGTTGCTGAAGAGCAACCATGATGTACTAGAAAGAGGGACCTTGATGTCACACAGATGGGGATCGGACCTCCAACTTTACAATTGGTTTAGTGAGGTTCAGTGATATGTAAGAAGTCACACAGCTCATAAATGACTACACTCTTTCTTTCTCTACACTTCAAAGCAGACATTCCAATGCCCTGTATTGCTGTTGTCTGTCTTTCCATCATAGTCCTTCCTCAACATACACCACCCACTTTTCAAATAACCCTCTGGTCACAAAAGACACGTATTTAAGGTTGACAGATTTCAAATTTGGCATTAAAAACAATATTTTATTTACTCAAAAGCCTGGGAGTAGATTTGAGAATCCCTTCCAGTGCTTCTATCTATGACTCTAATGCCTTTTATTGATGGGGTGATTGTGATGTAAGTGGTGGGGGAGGGGGGTGGGATTTGTGGATACTGACAACGTGTCACAAAGAGTCATCAAGAATGCATCTAGTTCCACACCAAACTATCATCACGGTAAGAAAGTTGCTGTATAGGTAGAATCCATGGGGATTGTTATATCAGAACTTTTTCTTTGAACTTTCTGGGGTGTCTAAAGTAGATATACACATTCATGGGATGCAAAAAGGAGAAGGTCACTGCTCTGACAGAGTTTGCAAGCAAGAAAGAGAAACTGTCATGAAAAGCCGTATCTTATATACTATAAACGTATGCACTGGTCTCAGTTACAGACTCCCTGAAGGAGAAACAATTAAGGCATTATATGTATTGCTTTTCTGTTGTTAATTGTTTAAATAAAGGCTTCTGTAGGAGTCATATCTGTCAGCAGAAAGACAATACATTTGCTTTAGCTAGGCTTCCCTCCAGAGTACATGCAATTGTGAATTCTAAATACAGTGGCTGCCAAGTACTCTTGGCTTTAAGGGAGTCAGAGGTCTTATAATTAAAGCTACTACTATTAACCCTTGGCAGTTGAATGCTATATAGAAACTTAAATTATGGTTTTCCTAGCTGTCATTGCCTCACTAATAACTTCTTGAGGCCTTTGGCTTTTTAACAGTGTAATAGCTAAATTCAAATTGTGTGGGAGTTCTTTTTAAATTGATAAAAGCTTTTTAAGTGAAAGTAACTATAATTATGGAATAATAATAGTAAAGATTGCGTTTGTTGGGCAAGAATTTTTGAGCACTTTGTGAATCCAGCATTGTAAGAAGCATTATCTGTACCGAATAGATATCCACATGCATATGGAGATATACTGAATATGGATAAAGGGAGGTATGAAAGTGCGTGTGCATGTGTATTCGCATCTATATGGATCTGCCATTCAAGTTGAAAATCTCCACCATGTAGCTACTCAATACCTTCTCATCTGTGTATGTTTTTTTGTTTTTCAAAATGGGGGCATTTGTTGACAATCAAAAAATTATGAAAGCTGGGGTGCCTGGCTGGCTCAGTCATTATAGCATGTGACTCTTGATCTCAGGGTTGTAAGTTTGAGCCCCACATTGGGTATAGAGATTACTTAAAATTAAAATATAAAAAAAAAACTATAAAAGCTATCAAGAATGTCATGAAATAACAAAGCTTCTAAATGAAAAGCTTCCTGTTTAAAACTCAGATCACATTACACAAGGAAAAAAATCTTGGAAAACAGAAGTCTGGATAGGGAATTGCAGACCCCCAAAATCAATAGGAAAACCAGAAACTATGCTAAGTATACCCTACCCTTCAGAATTTGGCCTGTGTTTTGGCCTTACTGTTCCTGACACATTTTATGAAAATTACCAGGACTTTCCTTAAACCCTTTATGTAAAATGTAGGCACATGACATTGATTTGGTTGTTTCTTTGTAGTTGAAAACAAATTATCTTCTTGTCCCAATTAATGGACTGATAGAACTTTTTCAGTGCTCCTTTTAATTACAAAGAATAAAGGGAAACTTCTAATTGAAATACAATTTTGTGCAAATGATAGGATATTTTATAGCTAGAATCAGTGTAATTATAAAAATAAGATTAAGGGTTTTGCCTTGAAGTATACCTTTTTACACTGTGCTCTACTTTATTTACCCAAACCATAACCATTTATTGAATCTATACTAAATACTAGACGCTATGAGAACTAGAAAGAAAAAAAACACTAAAGAGAAGGTAAATTGTTAGTTCTCTCAAGGATAAGTTCTAGAAATCTATTATTCTTTTTATTTATTTATTTGCTTTCTCGCCTCTCCCCTAGAAAGAGAGGTAATAGACGTATATAGCACAGTATAAAGGGTAACCAAATAGATCAAGACAAAGGAAAACAAGGAGCAAGGGATACGATTAAGTCATAAAAAATAAGTATATCATATTATCCAAGAGATTTTCTTAAGATAGATTGTGTATCAAACGATACATATAGACAGATGGCCAATAGCAATTTTCACATGAACTAGAAGAGCAAAAATGTGACAGTCCTTGAGGAGATCCTCAGCTTCTTCTACCTGAGATACTGAATGACATATTAAATAATATCTTCCAGTCCATAAAATTGTTATAATTAATTAATTCAGTAGCAAGTTTTATACAGCTGGTTCTTTTTCTTAAAATAAGATTTATTTTTCCCTGATAACATAGACAGAAAATGTACAAAATATAAGAGAACAAACAGAGTGACAGTGTTTAAATTTTTATTTTCTGACTATAGCCTGAAGTTCAGTATTCTGTTGCCATTTTAGGGCAGATTGTCAGCTGAGAGGGAAACCACTTTGATATTCTCTTAAAACATTTTGGGAACATAACTGGGACATGTTCCCAGAATAGAAAGCCATCAAAGCCCATTCTGCTTTCATTCAGAGGTAGATCCAGGGACAACCTATAGGCAGGGTCAAAATTTCCTTCCAAAATCAGTTTTGCATCCTTTCAGCATGTGCATGATTGAATGATCAAGGTTCCAAAGTGTATGTCATAGGATTTGATGCAATAATTCTAGACTGGACAATTTCTTCTTCTTCTTCTTTTTTTAATTACAAATTTTCTAAAGTAAATGTTCTTTAAAGTTTTTACTTAAATTCAAGTTAGTTAACATACACTGTAATATTAATCTCAGGTATAGAATTTAGTGAGTCATCACTTACATACAACACCCAGTGCTCATCACAAGTGCTCTGCTTTATACTCATCACCCATTTTGCCCATCCCCCCACCCATCTCCCCCCCAGCAACCCCCAGTTTGTTCTCTGTAGTTAAGAGTCTTTTATGGCTTGCCTCCCTCTTCCCCCCGCCCCATCTTCATCTGTTTATTTCTTAAATTGCACATATACATGAAATAATATGGTATTTGTCTTTCTCTGACTTATTTCGTTTAGCATAATACTTTCTAGCTACATCCACATCACTGCAAATGGCAAGATTTCATTCTTTTTTTGATGGCTGAGTACACACACACACACACACACACACACACACACCAAATCTTTATATCCATTCATCAGTTGATGGACATTTGGGCTCTTTCCATAATTTGGCTATTGATGCTGCTATAAACATTGGGGTGCATGTGTCCCTTCCAATTAGTATTTTTGTGTCCTTTGGGTAAATACCTCTAAATACCTAGTAGTGCAATTGCTGGGTCATAGGGTAGTTCTATTTTTAACTTTTTGAGGAACCTCCATACTGTTTTCCAGAGTGGCTGCACCAGCTTGCATTCCTACCAACAGTGTAAGAGGGATCCCCTGTCTCTGTATCCTCACCAACATCTGTTGTTTCCTGTGTTGTTCATTTTAGCCACTCTGACAGGTGTGAGGTGGTATCTCATTATGGTTTTGATTTGTATTTCCCTGATGATGAGTGATGTTGAGCATCTTTTCATGTGTCTGCTGGCCATCTGTATTTCTTTTCCGGAAAAATTAGACTGGATGATTTCTTTTTTTTTTTAAGTTTATTTATTTATTTTAAGAGAGAGAGCACACACATATGAGCGGGGGAGGAGCAGAAAGAGAGGGAGAGAGAGAATCCCAAGTAGGCTCCATGCTGTCAGCACAGAGCCCGATGCATGGCTTGATCTCAAACTGTGAGATCATGACCTGAGCTGAAATCAAGAGTCAGCCACTTACCCAACTCAGCCACTCAGGACCCCCTGGACTATTTCTAACACAAGACTACAAGTCACCCAATTTAGCCAAAGGTAAATTGTTAATACATCTATCAAATGCTTCATTTAAAACAATGCAACTTTCAGGTCAACTCTAAAATAAACTAGCTGTGATATGTGTTCTTAGGTAAACTGTGCTATATTGTGGCATATAACTAGTAGGCTGAAAAAAATAATAACAAATATTTGCCTAAAACAATAATTATAAATAGTTGTACTTTGCCCATTCTTTTGCTAACAATAACCAGACAAAACAACTATTTCATGAGGCCATTCTTGATTTATGAAGATAGAACCATATTTTCAGCATAAAGAAAACCCTTATTTTTCTCTTCTCATAGTAGGACAGTGTGCATTTTTAATAAGTAAAAGTAAAGATATTGATGGGTCTTCAAGGCAAAAGTTGAGGAATGAAGGCATATCCCACTTCATGCTTCTGAAAGTTATTGTGTGTTCTGTGAGGAGATTATTTCTATTCATCCTGACTCTTAAGTCATTAACATCCCAGTTTTATGCAGGCATATATTTCCTAGGGTTGTAGCTGGCTCATACAGCTTACCTCAACTAGTGGTATTGTTTAAATTCCTTTCCCAGAGAATTCGCTGACACTAACCAAACTCCCCAAAGACTGATTTTTAAACAAGAAAATAAAATTTTATGTTTATAGTGGTGTACACCCCATAAATTTAATTAGATACCTAGCTGTTAGCACCAACTTCCTTGTATCAAGTTCTTAGAAAAAATATAATAATCTGTAGGTTTTTTGGTAAATGTAGGTTCAGGGCAGAGAGAATTAGGATGTTGTTCATGAGTACTTTCACCAAGATTACAGCGGCCTAATGTGTTACTCTTCTTTTCACAAGGATCTATCTCATAGCTGCTGGGAGGTAGGTCTTTTCTCAACAGCACTAGAGACAAATGTACTATGATCTTCAACTTGTCTTTCCTAGATTGTGAGTGTGCCTAGACCTCATATTTGATCAGAACTTTTCTGTTGGCCCTAGTCATTACATTGTCTGTCTTTATTCCACTTGTCTTTTATTTAGTCAGTTGACACGTGTTCAGTGAGAACCTACTTTGTGCTGAATAGGTTACAGAAATAATAACAGGAGTCTCACTAGTAGGGAGATGAGAATAAGAATAACGATAATTTCCAGTTACGAGTTGACTAAGTCATGGGAATAAAAGGTACAACATAGATAATACGGTCAATGGTATTGCAATAGTGTTGTGTGGGAACAGAAGGTAGATACACTTGTGGTGACCGTATAATGAATAGAAACGTACATCTGAAACTAATGTAACCTTGTGTGTCAACTACACTAAAAATTTTTGAAAACGATGCAATAGCTAACATTTATGGGGCATCTTACTGGCGAGGAACACTCTTCTACAAATCTCCTTACATGTCTTAACTCACTTAATCCCCACAAAAATAGGTAAAATGAGGAAATTGAGGCATGAAGACCAGGATGAATATGGCATTCTTTCTGTCCTTTGGGAAGTTCACAGTCAAGTAGGAAGAGATTTTTACACATAGATGGTCATCTCAATATTTGTTGAAACGTAGGGGGGTGTAAAAGATGTCACTTGGTGGGGGACAGGCAGCATAGAGCAAATGCTTCAAAGAAAAGGTAGTCTTGAAGGATGACTATGAATCTGTCAAACAGCTGAGGAGAAAGGCATTTCAGGCAAAGGAGCAAATATACAGAGACATAAGGACATGAAATGTAAGTATGGTATCTATTGAGCATCATAAGTGCTTCAGAACGATTGGAGCAGGGTATATTATTGGGTAAGTATAGCAGATAAGTCCTAAAATTAGAAAACTTAAAGCAACATTTTGTGGGAACAGTTCATGGTAAGGAAAGAAAAGTGTTGTGATGTTCTCTATGCTTAGGGCAGAGATAAGAGCAGGTGCCTTCTCATGAAGTACCCATGTCACAGGCTCCAGAGAAAAGACAAAGGGACAACTTCCTCCACAAACCACGAAGGAGGAGACTACATGAGACAGTGTGTGGGAAGATAGTAGCTATCAGGATGGGGGTTGATGTAGTGTGGCTGAACCAAAAGAGCCATAAACATAAAGTCAGGGCCAATTAACTAATAGGATCACAGGCCAGACCAGCCTGAGAAGGGTCTTCTTAATATTGTGTTTAAAAAATTTTTTTAATTTTTTTAATGTTTATTTCTTTTTGAGAGAGAGAAAGAGAGAGAGAGAGAGAGAGAGAGAGAGAGAGAGAGAGAGAGAGAGCGCCCTGCAGGGGAGGGGCAGAGAGAGAGGGAGACAGAGAATCTGAAGCAGGCTTCAGGCTCTGAGCTGTCAGCACAGAGCCCGATGTGGGGCTTGAACTGACAAACCGTGAAATCATGACCTGAGCCCAAGTCTGCTGGTTAACTGAATGAGCCACGCAGATGCCCCTTAAAAATTTTGTTTTAATGTTTATTTTTGAGAGAGAGACACAGAGCAAAAGCAGGGGAGGGGCAAAGAAAGAGGGAGACATAGAATCCGAAGCAGGCTCCAGGCTCTGAGCTGCCAGCACAGAGTCCGACAGGGGGCTCAAACCCACCAACAGCAAGATCATGACCTGAGCCCAGCTCAGATGCTTAACTGATTGAGCCACCCAGGCACCCCTTAATACTGTGTTTTAAAACCTGGGCCATCAACGGGGCATCTGGGTGGCTTAGTTGGTTGAATGTCTGACTTCAGCTCAGGTCATGATCTCAGGGTTCATGAGTTTGGGCCCCTTGCTGGGCTCTGTGCTGACAGCTCAGAGCCTGGAGCCTGCTTCAGATTCGGTGTCTCCTTCTCTCTGCTCCTCTCCCACTCACACTCTGTCTCTCTTTCAAAAAATAAGTAATAAAATAAACATTAAAAAAATTAAAACCTGGGCCATCAAGATATCAAAATCCTTTCAGATGTGTATATATTTTGACCTCACAAATCAAGAATTTTTACCTGAGGGGTGCCTGGGTGGCTCAGTTGGTTGAATGTCTGACTCTTAGTTTTGACTCAGGTCATGATCTCATGGTTTGAGAGTTTGAGCCCCACATTGGGCTCCATGCTGACAGCATGGAGCCTGCTTGATATTCTCTCTCTCCCTCTCTATCTGACCCTCCCCCGCTCACCCTCTCTGTCTCTCAAAAATAAACTTTAAAAAAAGAATTTTTACCTGAAATAAAATTAAGGTTGGATATATAGTTTTAGCTACAGATATTCATCACAATACTGCTTATATAACTAAAAATCACAAGCAACTTACATGTCTAATGATAAGGGATTGTTTAAATAAATTATAGAAAATTCATTCAGTGGAATATAAGGCCGCTAAAAGAAATGAAAGCATATTTTATTTATAGGAAAAGAAGCACACTATAAATTGTTGGGGTGAAAGGAGATAACAGTATATTCAGTATAATTGAATCTTATGTCTCTGTCCATAATCATTTCTATACAGAGAAAAATAATTCGAAGTATATGAACCAAGGTTTTCACAGTGATTGTCTCTTGATAATAGGATTATGGTTGATTCTTAGCTTTCTTTTTTTGCTTGTCTAAGTTCACTAATATTTTTAATATTGAACACGGATGATATATATAAGTCTGGCCTCTGGGTAGCAACTAAAGTTCATTTTTTTGTCACCAAATACAGTGACTGCAAAGGGTGAGTGATTAGAATGTACTAGACTGAATAACCTGAAATGATAATTGTGAGCTATCTTGATAGAAAACATAGTGTGTGCCCTCAAATTACCTTAAAATGTGAAAGAATCTACAACTAGGACTTTTTCTTTACTAGAAGAAAAGAAGTCTTTAATAACAGAATTCATGTATATAACCATTAATTTGATAACAAAGCAGAAATTAATACCTCTGTGTTGTGATATAGCAAAGAAGGAAACTGAGACCCATCTGGGAACTAAGATGGCTTGTTGGCCTCATTCTTCACAATTCTGGTTACATTAACCACCTGAAAAGGACTATTATCAATGGGAGGTAGAGAACAATCTTTCTTTGAAAGCATGCCTTAAAAATTCCCTTTAACCCAGCAATTGTATTCCCAGGAGCCTCTTTCTACAGATAAGCTCACATATGTGTTAAATGCCTGTCCAATGAAGTTTGTTGCATTATTGTTTGTAAGAGAAAAACGTTTTAAAAAATCAGAATATCCATCTTAGAAAAATGGGTAGATGAATTATATTACAACAGCACTGTGTTATTCCATGCCACCACTACAGATAACATAACATGGTAAAAATCCTCCAGACGCACTGGTAAGTTTTTTTAAAAGGCTAATTAGTATAATATTAGTGACCCATTTATGCTCTAGTGGAGAACCTTATATGTTATTCTATATTTTGCTATTGCTAGAATTTTTAAAATTTAGACTTAGTATGAACTTGTGTTTTTTTCATAAACAGTTAAACATAAAAACCAAATAAACAATTCTAGGAATGTAGGCAGTATCGTGCGATACCTAGAATTAGTAGTACATTTTAAATAGTTAATGATTACTGTGTTGTAGAATTCTCATAAATATTTATGGGATTATATTCATAATGAATAAATAAGGCCTTTCCAAACCTTAGTGTTTTTAACCAAATTAATTTGTAGGTTTATTGGAGGATAAAAGACTATTCAAGTCTTCTCAATTTTCTAAGACTCTATGAAACATAAAAATTCCCTTAAAGAAAATAAACCACCCATTTCACCACCACCATCAGTTAACTTGTCCCATTTACTAATTAATTATTTTAAAATGTTTGTAAATTATGTACATTATATATGATACTACAGAGCAGAAGACAGAAATGGTCCTATTCTCTGTGGAGTTTATGGTATTCTGAACATTTAAATAACATGGTGCAAAAATAGAGACGAGGTAGCAGACATTAGTGAATAGATTTGCTGGTGTTTAAAGAGCCACAGACGGGGCGCCTGGGTGGCTCAGTCGGTTAAGCGTCCGACTTCAGCTCAGGTCAGGATCTCCCGGTCGTCCGACTTCAGCTCAGGTCAGGATCTCGCGGTCCGCGAGTTCGAGCCCCGCATCGGGCTCTGGGCTGATGGCTCAGAGCCTGGAACCTGCTTCCGATTCTGTGCCTCCCTCTCTCTCTGCCCCTCCCCTGTTCATGCTCTGTCTCTGTCTCAAAAATAAATAAACGTTAAAAAAAAAAATTAAAAAAAAAAAGAGCCACAGACTAGTTCAAACAAAAGCAAAGTATATATAAATAAACAATATGCAAATTATATGCATATATGTATATGTACATCTATATCATAAATGCATATATATTTTATATATTTAATTATATATATGCCTATATTCATTTAAAAATAAATATGGAAAGAAAGAAAGAAAGAAAGAAAGAAAGAAAGAAAGAAAGAAAAAAAGAAAGAAAGAAAGAAAGAAAGAAAGAAAGAAAGAAAGAAAGAAAGAAAGAGGGGCGCCTGGGTGGCTCAGTTGGTTGGGCGGCGACTTCGGCTCGGGTCATGATCTCGCGGTCCGTGAGTTCGAGCCCCACGTCAGGCTCTGTGCTGACAGCTCAGAGCCTGGAGCCTGTTTGGGATTCTGTGTCTCCCTCTCTCTGACCCTCCCCCATTCATGCTCTGTCTCTCTCTGTCTCAAAAATAAATAAACGTTAAAAAAAATATTTAAAAAAAAAGAGAAAGAAAGAAAGAAAAAAGAAAGAAAGAAAAAAGGAAAGAAAAAAGAAAAGGAAAGAAAAAAGAAAGCAAGCAAGAAAGGAAGAAAGAAAATGAAAGATCTATTCAAAAACACAGGACCACTGAGGGCAGTTCAACAACCACTACAATGCCAACAAGTACTCAAAGAAAACAATTATAATTCCATTTGGATTGAATCTGGATGTTCTTGATTTTGAACCAAAGTTTTTATAATCAGTCACCAGTTGTCAAATTTTAGCAGCAACACTAAAAATGTCTTTCATCAACACTAAGAATGTGGGAAACTTGCTTCCTTTTGTTCATGCTGAATGCAGGGACTTACCACCAATACCCATTTGAAATCTATAAGAAACCTTTGTCTGTCAATGGTAATTAATTTCGTGGCAGAGGATTTGTTCTTCATTATGAATAAATACTATGGTTTCAATTGTGGGAATACCCAATTCAAAACAAATTGGTAAGCAGCTAATATATTATAGCTATGTTTGTTTGTTTGTTTTCCAGAAAACCCTGGATGCCACTATTATGTCTGGGTAATTCTAGCCTTTTTGGGATTAGCTCTGATTGTATCACTGATCTTCAATATTTCCCACTATGTGGAAAAGCAGCGACAAGGTAAGACATTTTGAGAAATAGCCACACATCTACTCCCGCATGAATGGAGACTGAGTCACTGGAAAATCTACAGAAGAAGACAATTTTATGAAATGAGATGCAATAGGATATTTTTATCTGTAGAAAATCTATTTGATACTTTTTTTCCACTCTAAAGTTTTCTTTTTATTTTAAAAATACAATCATATTAGAATATGAACAGACTCCCAATCTTTGCTTTATCTCCGCCCTGAGATACCGAGTAAGAAAGAATTGTCCTGGTAAAATGTAGTTTTTCTTCTCCAATTCAACAGTAGTTGAGAAATTGTAATTTATTCTGTAGCAGCCATAAAGATTCTCACTGATGCGTGATAGGAAAAGTGAAGACTAAATTTTGAAGCTTCTACTCATGCCTACTCAAACCCCTCAGCATCAAGTCAGAGCCTCTAATGTGCAGTAGGACTGTATTGGGATCAGGAGAGAACTAGAAAAGCAACAGGCTGACCCACAGGCATTATCTAACACTCCCAGGGTCAGCTTTTCCTTTCAACAGCTGGTGAGCAGTTTTAACCATGTGGTTTTCATCCTCATGGGCATGACTGAAATAGTGTAGTGTGCAGCAATTGGCACAGTATTTGCACACTACTGGCATTCAGCACAAGCGTGTCGGGTGGATGGATGGATGGATGGATGGATGGATGGATGGATGGATGGTTATGCAAGTTCACCTATTTCTGGGAAAGGTCTTAATATGCTAGAGCCAAAATTCTATTGGGGGCAGGACATTTCTGTGGTAATAATGAATAGAAAACAAAATGTCAATGCTTTTTAACAGATGAAAATAAATAAAATGAAGTTAATAAAACTACATTAGAAACATGTGACCCAGAAAAACTGCAGGGCGCTAATTTAGAACAATAGTCAGATTCTGGGGAGAGTCCTTGATCCTCTTATGAGTGTCTTCTTCAGTGTTGCTAACACAAATATAAAATATAAAGAAGAAGACATTATTGTCACGCCTCTCAAAAAAGATAAGAAGCACTAGAAAGTGAAGTGGCATAGTTGAGGTCACACATCTACTCAATAGCAAAGCCAAGGATAAGGGCCCAGTCTGTCTAATTCTCTGTCCAAATTGGTTTCCACGAGCACATTCTGTTTTTACACTGTTGATCAAAATGTCCTTGGCCAGAAAGCCAACACTCTTTTAGGATCTCTATTTATCATTTCTATGCCTGAAACTCCAGGCAGGCAATGCTTTTTCATTAGCAATGATTTCAGCAATTAATTTTTTTATCAAATATTTTTTCAAATACCTTTTATAAGTCAGATACATCAATGACCCACCATCCAACATCTTCGAAAAAAGTTTTCTTCATAAAAAAATGAGCTAACATTAGAATTCTTTTTTTTATAATAGCTTAACATGACTATTCTTTAATTTCTTCACTAAAATGTTTTACGAATGCAGATAATATTGTCATTTGAGTTGGAAAAAGGTGAACGTAGAGCCATAGAGGTGAATGTCTGCAGGTGGAAGCCAGGGCAAGAATAACCATCATGAACTGGTATTTCACTCTCCCACTGATTTCAGTGACAATCATCCAGAGATCTGTGTGGAACCAGGGAAGAAGTGGGCTTTTTAGTTCTCAGTTTTGATGGTTTGTCCATTGGAATTTATTTATCCATGTTCATACCATTTGCCATCATATGAACTCCTTTTGAGAGTTGTTTTCTTATAATGATTAGTTGACCACTACTAAAAGACTGTAGACTAATTTTTTAGAAAGAAAGAAAGAAAGAAAGAAAGAAAGAAAGAAAGAAAGAAAGAAAGAAAGAAAGACTTTTTCCTTAAAAAAAAAAAAACAGACTTATTTTATTTTTTTTTCTTTTCAATTGTACAAACCCTTACTGCCTCAGGCATGCCATAAATTACTTTGTCTAAAAGCAGTATGGTAGGAAATAACAGTTTTTTAAAAGCAGGAAATAGTAAATTACACTTATTGTTGTATTTTTAAAATCAATTTCAGTTCTCTCAATTTGTTTTTAGCATCATGGCTTTTGAAGTCAATCTGTCATGAATTAGAACCCTGCTTTCAATATTTACCTGGGAGATCTCTCATACAAGAAGCATAACTTCTCATAGTCTCAGTTCCCTTGTCTACAAAATGTGGAGAATATCATCTATACCATAGGGCTCTTGCCAGAATTATACAGATACCTCGGCACAGTGCTGGGGACTGAGGAGGTCATTCCTGCATGGCGTGTAGCCCACATCACCACTATTGGTTGCCCTGGTGCTTCCTTCCCTCCTTCCACAAACATTTGTTAAAGGCCCGCTATGACTATGTATTATCCCATTTAACTTTAGTGTTGGTTATTTCAGGGAATGTTAGTTCCTCTGGCTTCTCACCGCTCCCACCAACTCTATATTCTCTAGGTCCTCTCCAGCTCCTGTGTCACTTCCTGCCCCACCTCTATATTATCTAACACGATTATGCAATAACCTCTATTGCTGTGTTCTTTTAAGTAACATACAGGCTCATTTTAGAGAGTTTTCCACAGGCTCTCATGGAATCAGTTCTAACCATTAGCCTACTGCAAATTACTTTATTTGAGCAAAACCTGCCCTTTGTAGGTAAGCACACAACCCTGGGTCATGCATTTTATTAGCGTACAAACCTCAAATTAGCTTTGCACAGTGCTCACTGATGCCAAAATGCCTTTCATTCTCATCCCACCTCCCTTTTTCTGTTTGCAGCCCTCTCCCGAACATCTCCACTTCTCCTGACGGTTTCCCCCAAGCATCAGTAGTAACTGCCACCCTTGCTAGTCCACGTGAGCAAATAGCGCTTTCTCACACAGGGGTTCCAGCGGGCTCTGGGATTAGTTCTGCCAACTGACTTCCTCCCAGTCCTGCTAAAGACTCCTCCGGCTTTGTTTCTCCTAGCCAGACAGACCAGAGGAGATTCAATTATGTTTGCCAGCTTTTCTGCCACGTGGTCTGGGAATACAGTGCCTCTGTATCCGTGTCCCCATGGAACTTTTTATTTTTGCATCTTTGTGCTATTCTTTGTGGCTAAGAAACTTGCAAGATATGACTCCACCTAAGGCGAAGAGTCAGTGAATGAGTTTTGCTGGTGTATTAAACAGCTTACAAAAGAAAATCTCCACCCCGGCAACAATACAGTATCTACACATTCAATCAGGAGGACATGATAAGCCTCTCCTTGAGGTTTTCTGTAGCAGTGCTAGGTAGAGGCTTTGTAATGGAGTTATCCCTTCCTCCCAAAATAAACCCTACATTTTATGTGATTCTTTGTCTGTTCTTTGGGAGGATTATATTTATTTCTTTTTCTGCTAGGAATGTATTAGCTTTGTCTTCCTTTAAAACCAAAAAATATCCTTTATCCAACCTTTCTTCTCTGTTCTGAGAAGAAGGATAAATAAGTTCATAGTTTGCTCATACATCAAAGTCCTATCAGTATATTTCCTATACGCTTGAAAATTATGGCACATTTTTCACATTTTCACATGAAGAATGTATCAAAAAATGCTATTATGGAGTTTAAGTCATGTGCTGTTTTTTCTTGTTATGTATTGCATATGGAAGAGTAAACACTATAAAGGGGAAAACATAAAAGCAAATGTTTGCTTACATCCTCTCAACCATGAACCTGACCGCAAGTTGTCTATATCTGAATCATAGAAAGGATTATGAAAACTCACCCAGTTCTTCTCACACAGAATCTTGCAAATGCAACTGCTTCATAGCAACATAAAAACTGCTTTTTATTTGACTAAATATCACTGAGATAATTGGGTAGCTTTTAAAT
Organism: Panthera onca; assembly: GCF_046562875.1. Taxonomy (NCBI): domain Eukaryota; kingdom Metazoa; phylum Chordata; class Mammalia; order Carnivora; family Felidae; genus Panthera; species Panthera onca. The sequence goes on from NC_138347.1 coordinate 55,707,091, forward strand.
CATGTCATTTATTTTTATTAAAAACATTTTTTTAAGTTTATTTTGAGAGAGAGAGAGGCAGAGGGGACAGAAAGAGAGGGAGGGGAGAGAGAGAGGAGAGAGAGAGGAGAGAGAGAGGAGAGAGAGAGGAGAGAGAGAGGGAGAGAGGGAGAGAGAGAGGAGAGAGAGAGAGAGAGAGAGAGAGAGAGAGAGAGAATCCCAAGCAGGCTCCACACTGTCAGCACAGAGCCAGATGTGGGGCTCAGACTCATGAACTGTGAGACCATGACCTGAGCCAAAATCAAGAGTTGGTCACTTAACTGACTGAACCACCCAGGCACCCCTATTTTTAACTAAACTTATAAGCCTTCATGACGGAGCAAACTCTATTCAGGAGCCTGAGCTTGCTGTGACCTTTCTCCTTAGCTCCAACCTCTAAACTTTTGATTACCACTCCCCTATTTATTTTTTTTAATGTTTATTCATTTTTGAGAGAGAGAGAGAGAGAGAGAGTGAGGAGGGGAGGAGCAGAGAGAGAGGGAGACACAGGATCTGAGGCAGGCCCCAGGTTCTGAGCTGTCAGCACAGACCCCGACTTGGGGCTTGAACTCACACAACGTGAGATCATGACCTCAGCCGAAGTCGGATGCTTAACCAACTGAGCCACCCAGGCACCCCTACCACTCCCCTATTTAAAGAAATCATATACTACCATACTTCTTATATTAAGGATGTAAAACTAAAACCACACAAGTACAGATCTCCAGCTCCGGAATACACATTTAAATTCTAAGAGGAGTGGAGAAGGTGGTGTCCTTGACCTTTTGAAGGACCATTTCTGGGTGCTTCTTCAATATGATTGGTCTTGATGTATCATGTCCTTTACCCAGTACTTACTTTTTTCCCCACATTGTTTTAATTTCCTTTCCTTCCATGTAAGCATCACATCGTTATATTGTATCCTTCATATAGTGGCTTCTGTTTTCTTTTTCCCACAAATCTTTTTGGTCCAAACCTAGTTTTCCTTTTCTCTACTGATAATCCATCCAACATTTTCTTTCCATAGAGCTATCCTTTCACACATCACGTTAGTATAGTTTCCAGGTACCAACATTCATACTCCAAGCACCTCCAACTGGAAAATCCACATTATCTTTTAAAAATATTAGTCTGGGAGCTCCTGGGTGGCTCAGTCAGTTAAGCATCTGACTTCAGCTGGGTCATGACCTCAGGAGTTGTGAGTTTGAGCCCTACGTTGGGCTCTCTGCTGTCAGCTTGGATCTTCTGTCTCCCTCTCTCTGCTCCTCTCCTCTCCTCTCTCTCTCTCTCTCTCTCTCTCTCTCAAAAATAAAAATAAAAAAATAAAAATAAAAAACATTTAAAACTACTAGTCTGTGTGGGGTAACCTTTGACCCCATGCCTATGTTTTCTTATTCTATTTAAGTAATGTCACTCTTTATTTTTGCCTTCAAATTCTTTGTTTATTTTTAATTTTTTCTTTCAATTTAACACTTACTTGATGACAATCCTCTTGCCAGAAGTGAGATTCGGTCATTTCACTACAAATCAAGCTTTACTTGCAATTAAAATTGCATTTTAATTATACCAACTTGTTTTCAGCTAATCCATTTAATGAAGAGATTGAATTCAAATCAGCACAGTCAAGTTGTGGCTTATTATATGATTGGATTTAGAATGTACAATATTGAAAATCAACTGTCATTTTCTAAAATGTTTTTAACAAAAATTATTTCATTTATCTTCTACATCTACTCACATGCTGTTGGCATTATTATCTCTATGGATAAAGATAATCACAGGTATTTTGTTGTTTTTTTTTAATGAAGAGTGTTTTTTTTTTTTTTTTTAAGTTTATTTATTTTGAGAGAGAGAATGACAGAGCATGAGTGGGGTAGGGGCAGAGAGAGAGGGAGAGAGAATTCCAAACAGGATCTGTGATGACAACAACACAAAGCCCGACATGGAGCTTGAACTCATGAACTGTGAGATGATGACCTGAGATGAGATCAAGAGTCGGATGTTCAACCGACTGAGCCACGCAGGTGCCCCGAGAATCAGAGTTTTAAAAGTGATTTGCATGTTGGCACATGGCAAATGCACTGAAGAACTGCTACCCATATCCACTCTTCTGATTTCTCACCTTGAATTTTTCTGTTACATCAGGCTACCATTTGACTAAATTCTTGTATATGCATTTTAATTCCAGGCAAATATGAACAATAATTAACGACCTGAGTATAAACATTTCTGTCATTTAAAAAGAACTCAACACATACTTTGTATTTTCCAGTTTTCAATATTCTCGTCTATACTAGCTAATTTTTCTTATGTTTATTGATATTATTTATGTTTCTGAAGCTTTCCGATCTTGTGTCTCCATTAACTTGTGGCTCTGTGCAACAGTAGACTTCTCTAGCCTCCCTCAACATCCATCTGTGTTCATGTTCACAAGACTAATCTGAAGGTAGTCGAAATGACTGCATCTTTTATATGCAGGTCATGTTAGGGCATTGCCTGTGGGCTAGAAGAGGAGCCTTTCAGATATATCCTAAGTGGATCACACTAATCATTTTTGGCCCCATAGATGCTACGTATACATGCTCTGCAAAACTTCCTACATTTGGTCCTTCACAGAATTCTTCCAAACACACTGACATGTGACAGGTCCATTTCATCCCCCAACATGATGATTTTAATAATTTGTCCCAATAATGTTTCTCTAACAGTTAATGACCTCTCTGAAGAATAACTTAGCTTTGTCACACATAAATCTAACTAAAAATAATCTACCTAGTTGTTTGGTGACTTACTCAGTCATTTGAAAATATTTTTGCCAGTTCCCTACCAATATGGTGTTTTTTTTGTGTGTTGAAACTGAAAGATCACCCTTTGGTCACTATTTTCTCTGTGATATTGCCAGACACTCAGATAATGATGGGCTTCATTTTTATAGAAATAGCTTTCACAAGATTTTGCTATTTAATGCCAGGTTGAATAACATACAGTCAAAATATACCACATATCACAGTATTTGCTATATCCATTCAATTAAACATCTAAGAAAATTTACTGATGAACAGATAATACAGACTTGTTATAATATTAATCTTAATTATTAAAACTGTGTCCTAATTTTCCCTTAATTTCTCTCAATAATTCTTTATGAGTCTATTGCTTTTCACCAAAAAAATTCTTAAAACTATTTTTTTCCAGTTTAAACATACATATTTAATTTGAAGTAAGAATACTTCCTTTTATTTGCATTTGAGCCACCATCTTCAAGGTTTTAACAGTGGGTTCCTTTTGGAAACTTGGCACATAATTTTTTCATGGTTTTTATAAGCCTACATCAGATCTCTGGTCAGTATTGTCACTGCAGACCAGTATACTGTTTTTCTTTCTTTCTTTTTTTTTTTTTTAACGTTTATTTATTTTTGAGACAGAGAGAGACAGAGCATGAACAGGGGAGGGGCAGAGAGAGAGGGAGACACAGAATCGGAAGCAGGCTCCAGGCTCTGAACCATCAGCCCAGAGCCCGACGCGGGGCTCGAACTCACGGACCGTGAGATCGTGACCTGAGCTGAAGTCGGACGCTTAACCGACTGCGCCACCCAGGCGCCCCTATACTGTTTTTCCTAAAAACCCACTCTACTGTTTTGGTTACTTTTAGACTGTGTTCCCAACTTTTTACAGTTCTCTTCTCCTTAGAATCTTCATCTGCCCTTACTTGCATTTGCCCATGTGGATGAGATAGAATCACATCCAGAGCAACTTCCTGAACATAATTTTTATGTTCCTGTTCATGTGACAAGAAGTGTTAACAGACACTTCAGAAATAAATACATAAGTCTTCTAGGATTTGTTTTGTTTCATATTTTTTTGTTTGTTTTTGGTAGGGAAGAAAAGCTTATTCAAATCACCAAGGGCAAAGAGGGAAATATGACAGAAGGAGGCAGAGCTGTTTCATGGAATGTGAAGACAGAAGGGACAGTGTGCCCCACCTACCTTGGATTGCCCACCGGAAAGGCAGGGGTAGAGGTCCCCATGTTCATCACTTGGTGTTCCCCTGCATAAAATGGCCACACATGAAGGCTCTATATCACTTCCAGACTGTGTTGTGTTTCCACCTCAAATTTCCAAGAGAGAAGAATGGCCCAAATGAGATAAGATCATTATATCTGGTAGTGGTGGCCAACTGTCTTGATTTAAGATATTAACTGATACTGAGGACAATGAGGCTAAGCTCCCCTTACAATATTCTCAAGAAGCTTTAACAAATGTAATGTCAACTTCTTTAATTTATCTATTTTTAATATCTTTCAGGTAAAATGTACAGATGCACTGAAGACTACATTCCCAGGTATGTAGAAAATAAGTTCCATATTATGATTCCCAACTAATAAGGGGAAGTAATAAATGCTATATTGCTTTTAGGTTTGGCTTGGGGTTGTCACATTTGGGTAAAAATAAAATGAAAAGTGAGTTTTAATTATTTTTACTCCTATCTGAAGATCAAGAACTATACTGTTATTATTTTCCCTAGTTACTCATCCTGAGTCAATAACAGAGCTGGTTAAGGGACGAAGTGAGACTCTAACCTGGTATCTACAGAATTCTTGTCAATTTCAAAAGGCTATATCCTAGATTATGATTCAAATCAGATTGTAAGAATTCAGTCTGATTATATATAGAATTGTGTGGCCCTTAAGAAACCAGGGTGGAAAAGGAATCTAGCAATACCTAATAAAATTTAAGATATACAGGGGTGCCTGGGTGGTTCAGTTTAAGCATCCCACTTTGGCTCAGGTCATGATCTCATGGTGCATGAGTTTGAGCCCTGCATCAGATTCCGGGTTAACAGCTCAGATTCTTTGCCTCCCTCTCTCTGCCCCTCACCCGCTCACACTCTCTCTCTCTCAAAAATGAATAAATGTTTTAAAAAATTAAAAAAAGATATACATACATACACAAATACATGAAGATGCTTCGTGGTGTGCTCCTTTGAAAAGTAATGTCAATCAATAGGGAACTGTGATAAATCAACCCTAAAATTATATATGGTTATAGATATAACTTATTCTCTTTAACACCTGTTGAATTAGTTGCAGGGAAGTTTGTATGATTTTTCCTTATAAAAAAAGGTTTATGGTATAAACAATAGTAAAGAATTTTCATTTTCTTGCACAGTATATTCTGGCCCAACTGTGTTATTACATTGGAAATTTCTCCTTTAGGTTAAAAAAAAACCATCTAAATATAGAGAATTTCCTAGAGGACTCTTCAAGACCTTTCTGAAATAGTAGACTGAAAGGCAGAAAGGTCTTTCACAAACACAGAGCTTTCTCACTGGGTAGGATAAGATTATAAGCTTTTTGTTAGCCTTTAAAAAGAACTTTTTAAAATTTTTCTCCATGTGGAAATATCTCTGGCAGATTCAGGATCTAAGCTGCAGGCAGATTCACACAAAGAAGAAAATCTTTATTTTTACAGTTTAACATTGGTTCTATAACATGAGATAATTTTCAATTCATTATCTCATATCAAGATTGATTTGCTGATTTGGTTACAGCAAACAACATGACAAAGAAAATCCTATATAACCATGTAGAAGTTAATCTCTTAGACGATTTATATGATAATTATCATTTGAGAGGTAATTAAGATGCAATGTGATAGAACATCTAGTGATTTGATCATTCTGCTAAAGACTGGGTAGGTACTCTTGGATCAGGATGCTAAGAGTCAGAAGGGAAAATTGGTAAAATACCCATCTCAAAGTAAGTAGGCCCTTACCTATAGGGCAAATGCGAAAAAGAGGCTGGTTCTTTTATAACACTTACTCATTCATACATTGAACAAATATTGGTTCAACAAATAGGAATTGTGGTAGACAAGAGATGCAAAGATGGAAAGATGTAGATCCTTCCCTCACGGATTTAATCTTATCTATTGTAACAAGTCTCAATTTAAGCATAATTTGAATATGTGATGCAGACTTTATCTATGAAAAGTGGGTGGCATGTTAATTCACAAGTTTATGTCTGTACTTCACAGCTTGTCTATTTCTGATTATGTAGTCTGGGAGCCAAAATCACCACTGTAGGAAGGGCATGGAGGCTCCAGGAAAAACAAAATATGTGAAATTATCTCTAGCCATTAAAACTTCAGCATGAAAACAGCAAGTGGAAATAAAAGCTATCTTTCTTAGGTAGAAGTAAAATTAGTGACACCTCCTCAGTTCTTAGATGGTTTGAGGCTAGGGCTCCCCCACTGCACCCTCTTTCCACCCCTACCCAACAGTGGTTTGGGTGGGAAGCCATGCTAGAAGGGAAAGAACTTTGCTTCTCTGATCTTGTCTTCCTGCTTCCCCAAATCCCTGCCCTTCCTGCACTAGTAGGTCAAAAATGTGATCACTTTAAAGACAATGTAGCATCTATATTTAACAGAAAGTCGTATACACACATCCTGGCATTTACCTCTGGGCCACTTTATTTTTCCTTTAAAATAGAATTCTACACAATTCTGGTCTTTTGATCTGTGTTAGAAGTATTATACAGTGGGTATATCATGGATTTGAGATCTAGACAATTCTGGATTTTAATCAAACTCTTGTAATTACTAAGCTTGTAGTCTTAGGAAAATGAGCATTGGTGAACTTCAGCTGTATCATCTGAAAAATACAGATTATAATATAATGCTTTCCATACAAAGCAGAGTTGATTTAAAAACAAAGGTACTGCTTTATCAGATGAAAATTAAGGTCTAAGAAAATTCCTGCCCGTTTACGGTATATTTACCCTCTAATTTCAGAAATCAGTTCAGGTTTATGACTACTTTAAACACATCATGACTCCTTAGTTTCAGAGTCTGTTGCAAAAAACTTAGGACAGATTCTCAGCAGCTTTTTGCACGGTCTGCTTCTGGGTGACACTGAAACATGATTTTATGACAAAACAGGTCTCATCTCAGCCATTCTTCCATCTTAAGATGACTTCTTGGATTTCTGGGGCTCTGTAGGCTCCATTCACTTCCCCTCTTTACTAAATACACTAACCTAGTGCCTGGGACCAGACTTCTGGTTTTAGCTGTCCTCATCCATTCTCAAGAAGGAGGATCCTTGTGACAAGAGAACTTCTGAGTAGCCTTCCCAGACATCAAAGTGGATAGGGAGTTGAGGCCCTCACCGTGATCACTGCCACACTTGTAACCAAAATAGCTCCACATTTTCCAGCCTTCTGTTTATTAGTTTTAATGTACAAATAACTGTAAGCCATGCTTTAACCCTTCTTAAGAATTTCTTCCTAAGAATTCTTGAGGGGCGCCTGGGTGGCTCAGTCCATTAAGCACCCAACTCTTGGTTTCAGCTCAGTTCCTGATCTCACAATTTCGTGAGTTTGAGCCCCACATTGGGCTCTGCACTGACAGCAGGAAGCCTGCTTGGGATTCTCTCTCTCCCTCTCTCTTTGCCCCTCCCCTACTCATGCTGTCTCTATCTCTCTTTCCAAAGAAATAAAAAAAACTTAATAAAAAAAATCCTTGAGAAGTACAGATAGGTTTCAAAAGTCTTATTCTTTTTTTTATTAATTTTTAAAATATTTTTATTTACTTTTGAGAGAGAGAGAGAGACAGAGTGTGACCAGGGGAGGGGCAGAGAGAGAGAGGGAGAGAGGGAGACACAGAATCTGATGCAGGCTCCAGGCTCTGAACTGTCAGCACAGAGCCTGACGTGGGGCTCGAACTCACAAGCCGTGAGATCATGACCTGAGCTGAAGTTGGACGCTCAACCAACTGAGCCACCCAGCTCCCCACCCCCCCAAATCAAATCTTATTCTTGATTGTCCTTTTGTCACACTTAGCTCTGTGTCACTGCTCTAGGTGTCTTTCCCCATATCTTTAGAATTCTTCATGCTGGCAGATCTTTCTATTGTCCATTCCCCAAAAACGTGGTGAAAGATCCTTCTTTTCAAGTGCTCCAAAGCACTGGCAATACAAGTGCCTTATCTTTAATAGGCTACAAAGAGTGGATATTTTAGAAGAAAATTGGAACACTGAGCAAGAGAATAAAAATTTAGTATTAGATATCACTGCTCTGAGAATCCATTGACCATCCCCTTCACAGGGAATACCACTGGATTCACTTCTTAGTCTCTAACTGTACAAAGCCACTGCTAAGGTTTATACTCTTCCCCAGGACCAGGGGTCTATGCTTGGTCCTCTCACCCCAAGTTCAAGACAGCTACAGCCATGGCACAGTCCCTGGCAAAGAAAGTAAAAATTCAGTAAGCATGTACTCAGGACCCATCCCTTCAGCAACTTTCCCTTTTTCCTCCTGTATCATTTCTTCTTCTTTTTGTATTATTCCTTTCAATATATAAAGAGTATTGTCTCATTCAAAAAAAACAAAAGGAAAGAAAAGAAAACAAGAAAAGCTTCCTTGATACTAGATACTAGATACTTGATACTAGATTGCTACATCCCCATTGCTCTGCACCTTTTACGGCAAAACATGACAGTTCCATCTATGTTCTGTCTGCATTTTCTGGCTTCTCCTCCTCTTCTCTTCTTTCCTGAACCTACTCTATTCAATTTTCTGCCCTCATGAGAAAAAATGAAATATGGCCTTTTGTAGCAACGTGGATGGAACTGGAGAGTGTGATGCTAAGTGAAATAAGCCATACAGAGAAAGACAGATACCATATGGTTTCACTCTTATGTGGATCCTGAGAAACATAACAGAAACCCATGGGGGAGGGGAAGGGAAAAAAAAAAAAAAAAGAGGTTAGAGTGGGAGAGAGCCAAAGCATAAGAGACTGTTAAAAACTGAGAACAAACTGAGGGTTGATGGGGGGTGGGAGGGAGGGCAGGGTGGGTGATGAGTATTGAGGAGGGCACCTTTTGGGATGAGCACTGGGTGTTGTATGGAAACCAATTTGACAGTAAATTTCATATATTAAAAAATAAAAAAAAATAATAAAAAAACAAAATTAAAAAAAAAAATTTTCTGCCCTCAGTAATCTACCAACTCAGCTCTTGTCAAGGTCACCATTGAAATCCACATGGCCAAATGTTAGTGTCATTGTATACAGTCCATCTGTAGCATTTGATACATCGATGCTCTCTACTTCTTGAGACACTTACTTCTCTAGGCTCTGGGTGCCCCCCCCACCTCCATCTTTGATTTTCCTTCTTACCAGCGGCTCCTTCTCCTCTGCTGATTCCTGAACCTTTGACATCAGAGTGTTCAGGGCTAATCTCATGAAACTCTTCTCTATCTATACTCATTCCATAAAGTAGTTTTATCTCCTCTTATGGCTTTAAAAAACGTTACACACTAATGGAGCCTAACATATATATCTGACAATTTGAAGAAATGCCTACTAAGCAAATCAGGGTAACACTTACCAGAATTCCTGATAGACCCCTAAGCTTGCTCTTTTTGCAACCTCACAACTTTCTGGCCCCTTAAAATAGCTTTATTTAGTTTTATAGAAATATCTTCCATTTTTATTTGGATGTTGGAACCCTACATTCATATCATAGAATTTCAGAGCTGAAAAGAAAAATAGTGATTAAATAGTTTAATAAACTTGTTTTATAAATAAGGAAATTGAAACTTAGAGAATTTATGTCCAAAGTCACTCGGATGGAAGTACTGATTTTTTTAAAAACTGAATTTACTTATTTAATCTACTTAGATAATAAAGTATTCAACCACTTTTCTAAAAGGACTTCTTCACAATAAAATAATGATGAAATTAAAACTTTAAAAATAGGGAATACAGAAAATATATGCTAAAGTAGAAAATTTGGCCCCCAGTAAAAGATATAATTAACATTATTTTAGACGTTGGAGTGTCAGTAAATGTGCTTTTTGGTCAGAGGACCATTTAAGACATGTTCAGAACAATGGACTAGCCTCTAGGATATGACTTTATTTATTAATCTATTTTTAATAGTAGTTGATCTTCTACATAAAACACTGCCAAATATTTGTGCTTAGAGTTTATTAGATATTTGCAATAGGCTGGAGCTATTTGGCATTGCCAAGTAAAAATATATTTTTTAATTTGTTGGTTAGGCAACTGTTCCTTTGTAATAGTTTATTTCGGATGATTAATCATTTGAGACCTGCCTATAGACATAGGGCACTGCATTATAAATCACATCTTATTTTCATTCATAGGGAATGAAATGATATTCATTTTTTGGACATGATTTATCATTTGCAGGTTGTATCTGCTATCTATGTAAGCTAGGAAAATGGATGGATTGTCTTATTAAAAATTCTTCACCTTTTGCTGTTATATTCTCTGCATAGCCAGAGAAAAACCATGAACAGGGACTACTCCATATCCCAATATTAAGCTGTATTGAATTAGTGATGGAAAGAAAGGTTACAGATGAGTTCCTTTCTTATCAGATAAGAGAAAAACATGCCAACATCTGGACTTTTCAAACCATTTCATACAGGTATCATTTGATTTTTTTTTTTTTTTAGGACACCTACTTACTATTTACATATACTGTGCCTTCTTTCAGAAGCATAGGGAGTAACATAGGTGTTATGCCTTGAGATCAGTTAAGTGTTCTTTTTTCTTTTCATGCAGTTCCCTCCAGCTCATGATGATATGTAATCTCAAAGTTAAAGCAGTTGCTACTATTTTATGAAATGCCACTCTCACTGCCTGATATGTTCCTCTGTTCCCAGCCTGCCATTGTGAAAGCTGGTCACCAGGACCATTGTCACTGTCTGGTGACAATGGTAAGATGTCTACTCTAATCCTAAAAGGATTACTCAGATGAAGCTGTAAGGAAATTTAATCAAACATCAAGAGCAAATAATATTTAGGGCTTTTGGACCAGACTTGCATTACAATCCTAGCACTGCGAGTTACTATCCTTGTCTTTGGCCACTTTAACTCTAGGAGTTGCAAATTCCTTGTATGCACAGTGGGGATTTAAAAAGAAAAAGCATCTCAGAATTGTTCTGAGGGTTGAATGAGCACTGGCATAAAGAAAAGCTTTCCGAACTGGTACTTATTGCTGGCATTACACATAAGGCTAAGGAAAATAATGTTAATCTAGCTGATTCTCAGACTTCCCGTCTGTAAAGTGGAAAATAATATTTCTGCAGAATTTCCCTAGAACTTTGGTATAATGTATATAAAACATTTAGCACAACATCTGGATAGAATAGGTGATCAGTCATTTTGCTACACCTTCCAACCTGACTCTACAATATTCCTTCGGCCTTTTATTTCCTAAGCATCACTGTCAATTAGTATTTAGTAAACACAGTTTCAGCAGATGATTCAGAGTAATAGTCTGGGGATGTAAACAGGCAGTATAATGTATAATTAAGACCATAGATAACCTAGGTTCTAGTCACAGCTCTGACACTGACTAGTCTTCTCACCTTCACATTATAGGACTTCTTTGTGCCTCAAGTTCCTTATCTATTAAATGGGAATGCTATAGTGCCTATCTGGTCAGATTGTTTTGAGAATGGAATAAATGAATAAATGAACTTGCAGTTCCAGTAACATCTGACAACCATTAAGTGCTAAATAAGTATTTGCTGTTATTATCTGAACAGTCCAAACAAACCCTATTCAAATGAACACACACACAGGCACGCAGGCACACATGTGCTCTTGCATCATAAATATATCTACCTTGGTTGGCTGCGGTTAAACAAGAACATATAATCGTATATTGAATTTAGCTGAGAAACCAGGTAAGAACTGTGTATAAAGTGGATTCTAATAAGATAAATTATTTTTCATTATTATAGGGAGGATGAGTATTATATTGAAGACACACCAATTTATGGTAACTTAGATGATGTGGTCCCAGGTAAGTTTTATGTTTCCAGAAATTATATTTATCTACAAATTAATATCCCTCCCCTTACTCCCACAGCATTTTGAGGTGGCTTATTTTTGGTTGCAATCACATTTAAACTTCCCAAATGGTAACCATAAATTCAACAATATTTAGCATTTTATTTAGTATATATTTCCAAAGCTACATATTGTAAATTGTGTTGAAATACTCAGTGTAAGTCAACATCCTGTTTTTCTATATTCTCTTTGTTTTACTCTAGAAGAAATGTGAATACAGGAAGACCCTGTTACTATGAATTTTGACACACACAATTCTATGAAATAAAGATATTTCTAGAACAGAAAATAGCTCAGGGAAACAGTGCTTGGCACTGTCTACAAAAGCAAATCTACGCTGAATAATCTGGAACAATGAACACGTACTCTGGTTTCCTGTATTTTATCTGCTCAGGCTAAGTAGAGAATCTAGGGCTACGTTAAGGGCAAATGGGGAAAGAAAAGAGCTACATCGCCACTGAGTGGGTTATATTTTTTTGTTCTTAGGTAACAAGTACTTTTCAATTCCCAGCTTCCCGTATTCCTTGAAACATCCCAACCACTCCAAAACAAAATGCCACTAAACTCCTTAAAACAGATAACAATGATCTGATCCCAGAGCTCTGATTAGAGAAGCCATAAGGGTAAATGCTAGTATTTAACCCCATCCTGGCCCTACAAGTCCTTCACTTAATTCCTGATAGGAAAGTTAGGGGTTAACAGAGATTTCCAGGAATGGACTAAACTCTCTGAATCTCTGTGTATCAAAACACCATGCAATTCTCCTAAAGTTAGGAATGTGAGACTATTAAAGGCTTCAAAATATTATTTAATCTTTGTCTTTCCCTTCTTTGTAAAGTGTCTTCTAGTCTCTATACTCTGAGAAATCAAAACTACTTTTTAGGACTATCCTATAATTTGCCCTCCTGTTTCACCTTGCAGAATCGTGGTACCCACCTATAATGTCTGAGGTTTCAATTCTTACGTACTCTGGTGGTGCAAAACCCACCATATCTGCAATTTCTGTATCTAAGGGAACACAGGTGCCACCCCACAGGCTCTGATTTAGTAGGGCCAGAATTTGCTAGTTGACAAATCTCCAGGTGATTGTCATGCATGTTTTCCATGGACCATTCTTTGAGAAACATCACTCCTCTGTGTTACTTTTCAGAAATGGTTGAATGATTATAAGATAACTTGCATTATATTAGTAAATGTATCTTTCTTTATGTGGGATCAAAGTGGTGCAATCCACATTTCTGTCAGGTGACAGGCCATCCTACAAGTCACTCTTTCTCTCTTTCTTTTCCCTTTCATATAGGCCTATCTGGGGGGAAAGAAAGGGATGGATAATTTATTATGCATGTCCCTACAGGATGAAATGAGCACAGGTCTGCTGGCTGTTGCACAAAAACTCTAAGTACTTAGGACCAGCATTTCATAGTTCCATACCCTCAAAACAGCCTGGCTGAACTGTCACTGATATATGGGACAAAAGTCATAATCTAAACATTCTTTTTCAAAAATAGGACATAGATTTCGAAGGGGCACATGCACCCCAACGTTTATAGCAGCACTATCAACAATAGCCAAAGTAAGGAAAGAGCCCAAATGTCCATCAATGGATGAATGGATAAAGACGTGGTGTATGTATATATACAGTGGAGTATTACTCGGCAATCAAAAAGAATGAAATCTTGCCGTTTGCAACTACGTGGATGGAACTGGAGGCTATTATGCTAAGTGAAATTAGTCAGAGAAAGACAAATATCATATGACTGCACTCATATGAAGACTTTAAGATACAAAACAGATGAGCATAAGGGAAGCAAGAATAATATAAAAACATGGAGAGGGACAAAAACATAAGAGACTCTTAAATATGGAGAACAAACGGGGTTATTAGAGGGGTTGTGGGAGGGGGGATGGGCTAAGGGGCATTAAGGAATCTACTCCTGAAATCATTGTTGCACTAGATGCTAACTAACTTGGATATAAATTAAAAAAATAAATTAAAGGGGTGCCTGGGTGGCTCAGTTGGTTAAGCGTCCAACTCTTGGTTTCGGCTCAGGTCATGATCTCATGGTTCATGGGTTCAAGCCCCACGTCAGGCTCTGTGCTGACAGCACGGAGCCTGCCTGGGATTCTGTCTCCCTCTCTCTCTGCCCCTCCCCTGCTCTCTCTCTCTCTCTCTCTCTCTCACTCTCTCTCTCCCTCTCTCAAAAAATAAATAAATAAACATTTTTTTAAAAGTTGAAAAAATAAATTAAATAAGAATTTTTAAAAAACATAAAAAAAATAGGACATAGGTTTTAAAATGATTCTGAGTATGGGGTGCCTGGGTGGCTCTGTCCATTAAGCATCCGACTTTGACTCAGGTCATAATTTCACAGCTCCTGAGTTTGAGCCTCGCGTCATGCTCTGCACTGACAGTGTAGTGCCTGCTTGAGATTCTCTCTCTCTCTCTTCCTCTCTGCCCCACCACTCCAAAATAAATAAACTTAAAAAAAATAAAAAATAAATAAAATGCCTTTAAGTAAAACTTCTCACTCATGGAAAGAATTGCCAAATTTCAATCATCAGTGCATGTGCACTATACTGTGCCACCACCGTGCACCATTTGCAATCATGGCTAAATAGAACACATGGGATCTCTAACATCTAAATGGTAGTTTAAGTTGAGCCTGTCATGTCCTGAAATGGCATAAATTAATATGATCTAGTCCTTATCCTAAGTGACCTTCTTTTGTCTTATTGGTAATGCTGCAGGGCAAAAGACTTCTCCACATTCTGAAGCATAAAATGGTTTGTGCTTCCTTATTTTTTTGCATCTCCAAAAAATGACAAATCAAATGACTCTTGGGGGTTTCACATTTACAGCTATATGATGTTTGGGTTGTGTATTTTTATTGGCACCAGCATTTTTCATTTTTCCACTGTAAATCATGATCTTTTCAACTCATCAGAACCAGTGGATGAAAATTGTTATGAACAAATGAAAGCACGACCTGAGAGATCTGCAAATGAACTGCAAAAAGCCACTGCACCTGCACAGGTGAGCTTTGTTTTCTGTATTATGGATCAAGCTCAGCCTAGATCACAGCACAGCTACATGTTTCAAGAACACAAAAGCAACACATGCTGATTCACACCTGAAGCAGCCAGAGATTTTACAGGCTGAATCAACGTCAAATTCTGGGACCTGAGCTCTAAAGGGAACCTCAAAGGCAAAGCAAACAGTGCTCGGAAACACACTTGAAAAGTCAGAATTGTGTACCATTACAAAGGCAATAGATTGAAAGGAAAAGTGGTTCTCTTTCTAGTCAATGAAGCTTTTTCTTTCAGATTGAAAAAAAATTATGTGCATCACAAAGATAAATACAAAAGTTGGCACATATATAATGCTCAAAAGACCTAGATGTCAGGAATTTATGGGGCAAGGGGAGAAGAGGAGGGGATAGGGAGAGAGAGGCGGGAGGACGGAGGGAGAGAGAAAGAGAGAGGGCTTTACTTAAAAGATAAATGAGCTGGATATAAAAGACCATACTTCTATTTTATAAGGCAAATGAGTATAAATTTTAGTATATTTTCTATGGGCATGGGCTAATGGCAAGAGATTTTCACATAGCTTGTATAGGGTTAGGCAGGACAAAGTGTAAGCAGGAACATATGAAAACCCAAGAAGAAATGGATAGTTTTTCCCTTTTGTACCACAATCAGTTCAACCTCCTCAGACATAGCACTGACTTCATCAAAAGCCATTCACAATTCTTAGTCTACATGCTGTTGACATGTCATAAATTTCAGTTAAAAGAGTTCTTTTTCCTCCCAGATTTTCTCTCTTCAATGTTGTGCTCTCTTGCTACTCTCTAGAAATTGTCATAGGCCCAGCACTTCCAATGCAGCTATTATGTGTCAGACCTTATCATATGTGCTTTACATGCATTATCTTCTTGGTCTTATGAGGGAAGCAGCATTATTTCTCCCATTTGACAGAGGCTTGAGAAGGATGAAAAACATGTTCTAAAGTGCTCAGATACTACATACAAAGAGGATCTAAACTTAGTCCTGTATAACAGAATGTATTCTCCTCCCTAAGATGGGTCATATCTTGTAAACCTCCCATTAATACAGAGTTTTGCTCTTTTCCTTTTATGAATTAGTTAAGAAATCAGAATTCTTGGAGTTTTTAAGAAACCAAGATGTGGTAAGGTTTAAGCAAAATGTAAAATCATCTTCTGATGCAAAACCTGTTACCCAATGCTAAATTAAGGGTAATTTTTTTTTAATAAAAGGTAGGAAGAAGTGCATATTGGGGTGCCTGGGTGGCTCAATTGGTTAAGCACCTGACTCTTGATTTTGGCTCAGGTCACGATCTCACAGTTGTGAGTTCGAGCCCCAAGTCAGGTGATACGCTGACGGTGCAGAGCCTGCTTAGGATTCTTTCTCTCTCCCTCTCTCTCTGCCCCTCCCCAACTCATGCTTTCTGTCTCACTCAAAATAAATAAACTTTAAAAAAAACTTCATGTTATAATAGGATCTGCTAAATCCATAATAAAAAGAAAATCTCTCAAAGGTTAAAATATAACCACACCATCATAAATGTAGAGATTCAAAGCACCATAACTATAAAAGAACTAAAAATTCTTTTCTAAGTGTATTTATTTTGGGAGAGGAAGAATGTGTGTGTGCATGAGCAGGGGAGGGGCAGAGAGAGAGATAGGGAGAATCCCAAACAGGCTCCCCTCTGTCAGCATGGAGCCTGATGTGAAGCCTGATCCCATTAAATGGGAGATCATTAATGATGGCTCAACTGACAGAGCCACCCAGGTGCCCCCAAAGAACAGAAAATTCTTAATAAAAGTTGCTATTTAGTACATATGAATTGTGCCTCATCTGGCTTTTACTCAAGTGGAAATTGTGGCAAGTTTAAAATGCCTTTAACAGTCTGCTATTTTGTAAATGATATATTTAAAGACAGTTCTAAAGAGGTTAGCCTTTATTCTATTATGCCCTTCTCATAAATTTGGTTTCACAAATTAAATATAATTTCTTTATATTTGCTCAATTCTATTTTATTAGAATGATAATTATCATCAAAACCATTACCCAATTTGCTACGACAATACTTGCTTTGTTAACTTTGTTCAATTACAAAAGCATAAGGAGCCTACAATACTATGCAGAAAGTGTTACGGATAAAGTGTCTGTTGGAAAAAGAAACAAGCTCCTCGCCCTTTAAAATGATGTATACAGTTCAGAAGTTGTAATTTTAATACCCAAGTCTACCATTAACTAGGAAGAGATCATCAGGAAACCTAATAGTAAAAAGAGTCCACACAGTTCCCATATCCTAAAACACATTGAGGACCACAGTGTGAGCTTGCGCTTCTCTTCATGTCACAGTTTCCCACTGATGTTGCCTTTCCCTCCTACGTCAGAAGTACCTACTTTCCTTTCCAAAGCCAATACCTTATTTATGCTCATGACCATTTCTCCTTTCAAGATCTTGCATCTTCAATTATTTAATTTGTCTCCATTTTCCATTTTTTCTTTAAAGGATCATTATTATTTACCTACTAATATGCACAAATCACCCCAATATTTAAAAACAAAACAAACAAACCAACAAAATTTGCTATCAACCTGTGTTTCTCTATAATCCCTAAACTGATTCTTACTCTCCTCTGCTGTGTCTATAGATACACATTCTTTTACTCCTGGCTATATAATTCCCACCCATCCGCTCACCTGAAACCACACTCTGGAAGTCAAGTGAATCATTTTTAATTTTTTTAAAGTTTATTTATTTACTTAGAGACAGAGAGAGAGCACAAGTGGGGGAGGAACAGAGAAAGAGGGAGACAGAATCCCAAGAAGGCTCCACCTTGTCAACACAGAGCCCAATGTGGGGCTCAAACTCACAAACTCATGAACCGCGATATTATGACCTGAACCGAAATCAAGAGTCAGATGCTTAACCAACTGAGCCAACCAGGCACCCCCAGAAGTGACTCTTCATGTACAATCTGTGATCCTTTCTTGGGACTCCCATTTTCTGAATTCTGTAGCGCTTGATAAAGTTGACCAACTGTTGACCGGACATACATTATTTGGAATGCTTTCAGTTAAAAGTACAGAAACCAGATTCAAATGACTTTAGCATAAAAGGGAAATAACTGCCTCATGTAACTGGGACATGTAGGGTGTATTTTGTTTTTGAGATGACTGAATATGAGGACTCTCTCCATTTCTCTTCCCTGCTTCTCTTGGTTAATGACTTCCTTCTCTTCTATTACCAGTGGACTCTTCCATGGACTGGGCAAGCCATGGGGAGATCCAGATTTTCTTCCTCCCAGTCTCAAGGAAAAAAACACATTTTCTGTTCCTACATCTGTACATAAATCCCAAAGATGCCATATAATTAGCTCTGCTTAAATCACATGTCCATTCTTGGACCAACTTCTGTTGCCAACTTCTGTTCTGTGGTATGATTGGTTCCAGCCTGGGTCACATGCTTAGTCTTGCACTAGGAGTGGGGTACAGCACTGTAATTGACAGCCTCTCTCAGACCAGACAGAGGAAAAGAGTTTCCCAAAGGACAATGGGGAATTTATCAAAGAAAAATGATAGAACAAAGGGCTGGACAGACAAAAAAGATATCCATCCCTTTGTATCACTGAGTGCCTTCTAGTTATTTTTGAACATCACTGATGTCTCCTTCTCTGTTTGGACAAAGGCAAAGGAAGTAGAAGTACAGGGTGTGTGCAGAAAGCAGTAAATTGTTCACTTTCCCTGGAATACACTTTTGGGGAGGGGGCAGGTAGTGAGAATCAAAATGAAAAGGTGAAGTACAAACATGGAAGACCTTGAATGTCAGAATATGAAATTCAGATTTTATAGGCTAAAATTTTGGAGACAGAATGGGAAAAATATGAAAGTTGCACCTGAAGAAGACAATCTGAAGATAGCACACAGGCTAACTGGCAAAGGGAAGAGACTAGAACCAGGATACCAGTGAGGCAGTCATTGCAATTTCCCAGGAATTACTATTTTAGGAATAAAAAGTCAAAGATACTAGAGAGGTTGCAAAGAGAACCATCTCTTCCACCTGGTAACAAAGATAAAACATATAATTCTTAGCATGAAAATGGGTGCAACAGGGACATGCTTACCGATACATTCAAAGGTCTGTTAATCTGAGTGTCGCTTCCTTACTCCATGCCCCACAAATTGATATAATTTTGGCCTACTCTTAAAGGTGAATCCTTAATACAGAAATTTGTGGTTTACTCAATGGCTGTCCTGCAGTTTTAGCCTACAACTTCGAATAACTATAATCCCCCAATTTATCTTTGGACAGTGATTATAGCTTCCATATATATTATCTCTATTCCTAACCCTGTAAGATAGGTACTCTCAATTTATAAGCAAGAAAATTGAGGCTCAAATAGTTTTTTAAAACTGCCCAAAGTCTCATGATCAGTATGTTATAGAGCAGGGATTCAAGCCTAGGCCTTCCAACACCAAATTCAAGGTTTTGCCTTCAGCCTGTTTGTTCCCCCAAGTTTCTGCAGTCTTCTGTCCTTCTTATTCTAGTATTGACCCAGGTCTAGGCCAGAGAGGACCTCTTGGATGCAAATGAATACTCCAAGGACAACTTAAAATGAGCTCAAAGGAAATCTGGGGAAAGGCAGGCAAAGAGGAAATAAAAGGGGGAAGTTGGAAAATGTAATTCTTGCCAGACGCCACTCACATAAATGGATACTCTTATCTTTATACTTCTGAATCTTTATACTCCTGAATCTCAAAAGTAGAAAAATTGGGGACTTTTATGGGTACCGTCAAATGACCAGTTATTAAACATGGGTAAAGTACATTTTGAGATTCATTAAGTTCCTTCCTATCATGCTCGTTCCCGGTTTAACAAATTAGAGTATTGTCACTTGGTAAAAGCAACACAGAGCAAGAGCTACATAAGGTAAAGGCAGGGGGAGATGCACATAAAGGTCCATCTAAAATGTTCATGTCTATTTTGTGTATAAGAAAGAAATAAAAATATACATACAAAAATCTCATCTCAAAAGTCTTGAGGCTTGAGTTGACTATTGTTTTTTGTTTTCATCCTAACTGCCAAATTTGGCAAAACAAGGTAGCCAGAGCCCAGAAAACAAGCTGCTTGTTTTTCATAGACCTTAGAAATCCCCAGAAGTCATCAAAGTTAAAGAATGAGCTAACAATAAAAAATTAACATGCCTTTCTTTTTAGACAACCGAGGAAGCACAGGTATTCTATTCCTTCGTGGATCACAACTCTGAGGGGAAGCGCAGAAAGCCCAAGAAACAGAAGACTGATCTGTCACACAAGGACGAGGAAACCCAGTTATGTGCTGCAGATGCCGTCCTTTCTAACACCACTTCAGTAGACAACTTCCCATTTGAGAGCCAGGAAGTAGAGGAAAATGTTCATGATGACCCCATCAGACTATTTGGATTGATTCGTGCAAAGAGAGAACCTATAAACTCGCTGGACTATGATATAGCTCAGTAATCTGGCTCTTAACTGGAAATGTTAAAGAAAATAACATGATTTGGGAGGGTGACAATCTAAATCATCTGCTAGTCGGATGGTGGCTTACCTCTTATCCACAGCTTATGTTCATGCACACCAAATGTAGTGCCATGAAAATTAGTTATTTGAATTGGCTTAACAAATGCCTAAGTAGTAAAATGTAAAACAAAATCAAGTTCGCCAACTGAGCCTAATAACAAAGTCACAATTTCACCAACAATGCTTAATACTCAGTGAAACAAAATTAAAAAAAAAAAATTTTAAGCATAAGTATATTCTAGAACATGTTGAAAGAAAAGTAAAAGTCACTTTTTAAAAGGCATTTTTACTGTCTCATCAATATGAAATACCCCTTAATTGAAAGAAATTTCTGATTGAAAGCCATGGGACATCAAATATATTCCTAATAGAAGTAGAAGAATCTTCTTAAAAAGTATTTTCCCCAGAGGAACTACCTTTATTACTTTAAAAAATTATTATAAATTTAATGCATGTCCGTTATAACAATAAACAACTATAACAAAGAATTTAGATATTTCACTAGCCAGAGATAATCACTATGAGCAACTTTCTATATCCCCTTCTAGAAATTTTTCTGGACATGCCTATGTGCATACATCCATTGTTTTGTTCTTTCTTTTATACCAAAAAAGGGAGTGATTATTTTATACATATTATTTAAACTTTTTTCACTTAATATATTGGGGGTTTATTTTTCTTGTTTTTTTTAAACTATAACTAAATACAGTTACATATTATAATTTTAATGCCTGCATAGCAATTCACTGATGACATTAGAATTTATTTAAATAATTTGAAAGTGTATTCAGCTATTTTCTGAGTTCTGTTTTTCATTTTTACATATAATTATTGTAATGAGAATGCATCTCCACACGTGTTTAAGTGCTTATCTGACTTCGTCTTGAGGCTACATGCCTAGAAAAGGAATTGCTGCTCTAAAAGGTATGCATAGTGAGTCTCCATAGAACATACTTCTAAAAGGTCAAGAGTTTGTTCAAAGTATGTGTCCAATTTAAATTCCTGTAAGGCCCTCCAAAAAGTTATTTAAAAAACTTTCTGTTATCTTTCTCCATTTGGAATAGGAGTTTAACTGGGTTTCAAATCATCACTGACCAAGAAAAGTGTACATATGAGCTGTCAGTCCTGCCCTCTGACCAGAGCTTCATGGATTTTATTCATTCTTTCTTCAATTCTATTGGGCTCCTACTGGTGTATAGGTACCAAGTTAGACATTGGT
Source organism: Panthera onca (assembly GCF_046562875.1). Lineage (NCBI taxonomy): Eukaryota > Metazoa > Chordata > Mammalia > Carnivora > Felidae > Panthera > Panthera onca. The sequence goes on from NC_138347.1 coordinate 55,728,802, forward strand.
GTACAATGAGAGAAACAGAGACCCTGCCTCCATGGAACTTACAGATGAGTAGGAAAGATGAGTATCAGCTTAACAAAGTATAGCTACTAGTAAAAAACAAATATTATTAAGAAAATAGAAGAATGAGAAATGATAATAGAGAGAGAGCATCTCTGAAGAGAATGTTTTAATTCTGAGAACTGAACAATGAGGAGCCGCCAATGTAAAGAGAGAGGAAGGAAGAGCATGTTGTATGAGAATTCTATCCATATTTGGAAGTAACAGCTTCTGTCAATAACTATTCCTATTATGAACTGGTAAAAAACTAAATGCCAATGCCAAAGTAAAATATTTGAAAGTTGTCCATAATGCCATAAAAAATCCAAAAAATATTAGTGTCTAAGGACAAAAGAAAAAAGAATCAGGTTTCTGACTTTAGAGAACCACAGAAACATAGGAAATAATAATTAACAATGATATATTGACTTTAAATTTAATTTTCAAAATAAAATAAAATCTTTGTTATTGTATATGTTTATGTTACATTTCTGTACATAGCATGGTTCAGTAAAAATAAAGTTTGATTGTATTTTGGCAGTTAGTTTTTCCTACATCATTCACCTACATTATTCACTTAATCCCTAAACATATTTGAATTTTTTGCCTCTAGTTTATATCATTTGCATTCCACTCTATTTTGAGTTTTATGCATCAAATATACTTGATGACTGATAATTTGGAAGGTTTTTAGCTATGAATTCAAATTCCCTAATAGATAAAAGATTATTCAAGTTTATCTATTTCCTGTTGAGTGAATGTGGTAATTTGTGTCTTTTGAGGAATGTGTCCCTCTCATCTAAGTTGTTAAATTTACGGCATAAAGTTGATCAAAATATTCCCATATTATCCTTTTAATATCTTAAATCTAGTGATTTAACCTCTCTTTGATACTAGGAATTTGCTTCTTTTTTTCCTCTTATCTCTCCAGTTAGAGATTTATCAATTTTATTGATTTCCTCAAAGAACCAGTTACTGTTGACATAATTTTTCCATTGTTTTTATATTTTGTGTTTCATTGGTGGGTCCTCTGATCTGTATTATATTATTTCTTCTGTTTATTGGGTTTCATCTGTTCTTTTTTTAGCTTTTCAAGGTGGAAGCTGAGCTCAGTAATGAGACTTTCTTCTTGTCTAGAATAGGCATTTAGTTTCATAAATTTCCCATAAATTTTGATATATTGTGTTTTTATTTTTATTTATTTCAAATATTTCTACTTTCCCTTTGATTTCTTCTGTGATCCATAGGTTATTTAGAAGTGTGTTATTTAGTTTCCAAGTATTTGAAGAGTTTCCAGATCTCTTTCTTATTGATTTCTAATTTAACTCCATCGTAGTAAGAAAACATATGACTTGAATCCTTTTAAGTTTATTGAGCTTTTCTTTAATGCTCAGAATATAGTCTATCTTGGTAAATGATGATATGCACTTGAAAAGAGTGCATAGTCCATTTTTGTTGGATAGAATGTTCTCTAAATGCCAATTAGATTAATTTGGTTGATAGAGCTTTTCAAGCTTTCTATGTCCTCTATATTTAAAATTCATTTTTATAGGCAGCATGTAGTTTGTTTGCTTTTTTAATCCAATCTGAAAATCTCTGCCATTTAATTGGGGTATTTAGACCATTCTCATTTAATGCAGTTACTGGTATGGTTAGGTTCAAAGCAACAGTCTTGATTATCTGTTTTCTATTTGTCTCATCTATTCTTCATTCATCTTTTTCCTCTTTTTGTGACTTCTTCTATATTACAGTTGACATTTAAACAATACAGGGGTTAGGAATACGACCTCCTCAATAGTAAAAAAAAACCCACATATAACTTTTGACCCCCTTCCAAAAACTTAACTACTAATAGCCTCCCGTTGACCAAAAGCCTTACCAATAAACATAAACAGTTGATTAACACATTAGTTTGTATGTTATATGTATTATATACTGTATTCTTATGACAAAGTATGTATGAAAAATAAAATATTATTAAGAAAATCACAAGTAAAAGAAAATACATTTACAGGACTATACTGTATTTATATTTTTTAAAAAATCTGCATATAAACAAACCATGTAGTTCAAACCCATGTTGTTCAAGAGCCAACTATACATTTGTATATTTTATGACTCTTTTTTATCTTTATTGTTGGATTAGTAGTTATAAGTGTGCTGTGTTATTTTAGCGGTTGCTTAGAGTTTATAATAAACATCTTTAACCTATCACAGTCTACACTTAAATGATATACTACTACTTTGGTATAGTATAAGAACCTTAAAACAGTGTACTTCCATTTCTGCCCTTCTGGCTTTTGTGCTCTGGGTTTTATTTATTTTATACATTGTTATTAATTTTTCCTTTAATAAGGAATTCTCCTTGCTATGTCCTTTAATAAAGTCAATTCTTATTTTCAGAGATTTAAGTAGCAATAATAAGCGCCTTCATGGTTATCTCGGTAGTTAATATTTCCAGAACACTTCAATACTTTTGTAGAGCCAGGCTTCTATCTAATACCATCATTCTTGTGCTAAAAGGACTTTCTTAAACTTTTTTTTTTTTTTTTTTTTTAGAACAGGTCTGCTGGTGATGAATTCCTCCAGCTTTTATGTATCAGAAAAAGTCTCTTTTTGCCTTCATTTTTGAGAGCTATTTTCTCTGGGTAAAAAATTTTAAGGTTTAGTTTGGCTATATATTTCTCTCAGTAATTTAAAGATACTGCTTTACTATTTTCTCAGTTACATTGTTTCCAAAGAAATAATCTAGTGTCATATTTGTCTTGGTCCCTGTGTTATTTGTTAATTTTCTCTGATTGTTTTAAGATTTTCTTTATCACTAGTTTTAAACAATATTCCTTTGAGTAGTTTTTGTTTGTTTTTATGTGTCTTGTAGTAGGAGACTGCTTAGCATCTTGAATCTGTGTAATTATAGTTTTTACCAATGTGGACAAAAATGACTAATATTTCTTTAAATACTTTTTCTGTGCCCTCTCACCCACCCATTTTCAAGTTCTTCAATCACTTGCAAATTATCCCACATTTCACTGATATGTTTATTTCAGTCTTTTCTCTGAGTTTCATTTTGGATAGTTTCTTTTGCTATGTCTTCAAAGTCATTAATCTTTGCTTCTAAAATGTTTATCTGCTAGTAATCTAAGATAGATATTTTTTAATCTCAGACAATTTAGTTTTTATCTCTGTAAATTCAGTTTGAGGGTTTTTTTCTCATTTTTCACATCTCTATCAAACATGATTAATCTTTCTTCTCACTTCTTGGATGTATTGAATGCAGCTATAACAACTGTTTTAATGTTTTTATCTACTAATTCTATCATCTCTGTCATTCTGAGTTTCAACAGACTGATTTTCCTCATTATGGATTGTATTTTCCTACTTTTAAAAATTCCTAGTGATTTTTTACTGGGAGAAGATATTCTGAATTTTATTCTGTTTGGAGATTCATATTTTATAATCACATATATACTCTTGAGCTTTGTTCTGGAAAGTGGTCATGTTACTTGGATACAACCTGATCCTTTAGAGTCTTGCTTTTGAACTTTGTTAGGCAGGGGGCATCTGGGTGGCTCAGTTGGTTAAGCATCTGACTATTGATTTCCGCTAAGGTCGTGATCTCACAGTTCGTGAGGTAGAGTTCCACGTTGGGCTCTGTGCTGACAGTGGAAAGCCTGCTTGAGATTCTCTCTCCTTCTCGCTCTCCTTTCCCCTGCTTTCTTTCTCTAACTCAAAATAAATAAACAAACTTTAAACTAACTAACTAACTTTGTTAGATAGGACCAGAGCAGGGTCTTGCCTCAGTAGTAGACTAACTTTAACTTAGATTAAAAGCTACTCTGGCCCTCAGGAATTTTGAGGTGTTCAACTCTGGCTATGGAAAACAGGTACTCTGCCCAGTCTCTTATGAGCCCTGGGCACTGTTTTTTCTAATCTTTTTTAGGTGGGTCTTTCCCCCAGGCTTTTGGTAGCTTCCTTACATGCATGCACTAATCCATATTCAGCTGAATACTCAAAGGGGACTCTGCATATTTTCAGAACCCTGTGTACAGTTCTCTCACCTCCAGTATTGCCACTTCTTGGCTTCTCTTGACATGAAGCTTCATCTTCTAAGTTCTGGCGATCAATGGAATATCTACATGGAATATCTACATGGAATATCAAGATGTAATTTCATCTTGACCAGAAGCAAAACTCCAAGTACCTCATATCACTTTAGTGTAATTCTACAATATATTTTTAGTGGGATTTAGTGTATTCTATAACCTAACCTGTAGTCTTTTAAATGTTAATTAGTAAGTTATGAATTACTGATCATTATGCAATTATTAAGGGAACATATGTTTTACCTGTGGCAGTTCTCAGGGCTTATATCCCAGGGGAGTCTCATTATAAGCTTTCACATTTCAACTGAAAAAAAAAAAAAGATGTACAGATGGAAATAAAGAGAAAATTTGTGACTAGAAAACAGATGAATTCCAAACTCTTGAGATTTTCACTGAGAATGTTAAAGCTTGAACAAGTTTAATTCGAATCTCAAGAAAAAGAGCAATAACTCATTTCCCTTTGGTATTAAAGGGCTTATTTCTGACAAAGTAAAGGTAGGGTGAATAGTTTTAAAATATGCTCTAAATCTCCTTTGAGGTTTTGTCTTCACTTGATTAACAGAACAGACAATTTATATTAAGACACTAAAACCAGGAAAAATCAAAATTTAGAGAAGGGAACAAGAAAGAATACAAAGCCAAGAGAGGTACTCTCTTCATGCTGCTTGTTGTTCCTTTAACCTGTTCTGTGGGAAAACACCCTAAACTACTTTCCACTACCTACAAAATCATGGCTGCCTGGATCAAAGGCAGATAACTGAATTAAGACAGCTAACTCATCTTCTGAAACAATCAGTATGCAACAGATTGAACAGTGATCACAGAAGGCAGAGCCATAAGGGTGCCATAAGGTAGAAATGGGGCATAATTACAGAGGACAGAAACCAAGAGTAAGCACAAGATGATAATTGCTAAAGAGTGAAGTTTAAGACTTCATAACTAATCAGACTAACCAGATAACCTTCATAACAGCAACTAATATTTATTAAAAATTTGCTAAGTGAAATACACTGGGCTAATAAGTGCACTTAATTTAATCACATACAACCCTAAAAGATTGATGTTATTAAAATCTCAATGCTACATATGGGAAAACCGAGATTGATGAAGATTAACTTACTAATACTACACAAATAAATTGTAGATTCAAGATTTGAACAGATGGTCTAAGTCCAAAGCTGGCTCTGTAGAGTAGTGATCTCTTATTGATCTCTTCAGTTGGTTCTAAGTATTTTGAGCCCTATTTTGGGGTTGGCCTTATGCTTTACCTATTTGGTCATAATAATCTCTACTTCAAATAGACTAGGTGTCCATTATTTAAAATAAAAAGACCGTGAATGGGTTTCTATAACTTAAAGTCAAAACTATTACTAAGACAAATTTAAAAAAAATATTTCTTTAAAATGTTGAAAAATAATGACAGTAGCTTTCACACACAAAGAGCCTCTCTAGGTCAGGATGAATCCAAATATAAGTCAACTTAAATGACAGTCTGTTGCTCTCAATAAACACTAAGACATCTACCACAAAATGTTCATATTAAAGTGTTTTTCCAGGAAAGTATTTTTATTAATGTCACTTGCTTTTAAATGACTTAAAAGATAGAAGTCATTGCTTCGATGATATTAGATACAAAGTTCACGCTCATACCTCATAAAAGACTAAACTTAGAACTTAAAAAAAAAATCAGCGTTAAGGCTAAAACCTAATTTTATGCTCAATTTTGTCTAATTTTATCTGTGGGGGGTTAAAGTTATCTCATTTAAAATTAGAGAATTCTTTGTTGTTGAATCCAAAATGAAAAGCAAATGGAGTGTTTCTTATTTATTTATTTAATCTATTATTTTTTTAAATTTTATTTAAATCCAAGTTAGTTAACATATAGTATAATGATTCAGGAGTAAAATTTAGTGATTCATTACTTACATATAACACCCAGTGGGAGTAAGTGTTTCAATCAGTAATATCCTTGGCCACCTCTGATGCAATGGACAACTTCTCTTAACATGTCAGTATCCATCATAAAACATGACAGTTAGTAGGGCTTTTATTTCATTCTGTTTTCATACCAATTGATTGAAACAGTAATTAGTAGATTAATTTTTAAAATTTATCCAAGTACTGAATAATGAAAATGTACCATAAACATTTTAACTTCAAATGTAATAAGCTTTTCTTGGTTAGCCTTTTGACATAGGGCCAAAGCTTTTGCTTGAGTATGTCTGTGATGGGAATTTCATGCCATCTTTTTTGTATAAATCTCACTGACTGTTAAACACTCTCTATAACCCCAGTTTAAGTTTCCTTAAAGCAGAATAAAACTTTAAAACATTTGTGATGAAATCTAGGTGCAGAATGTCTCCAGATTTTTGGTCTTTCTTCCAAGACTTTTATAAGTATTGCTACCATCTAAATTGACTGTGATTTTTAAGCCATCATGTTTACTGATTCTTTACAAAGCCTGACCTTAATTATCATAGAAAATGCTCTATCCACCTCCATATTTCATTAGGATACGTAACAATTAATTATCTCATGTAATTACAATAACAAGCATAGCTAGGAGAATCAACTTTAGAGAGGAACACCACTGACTCCTGGAAAGCATACCATGCTGAGGCTGGAAGAAATTCAGCAGGTTATAAGAGAGTGTCTACTGGTCTGAGCATTTTTCATGCTGTGGTCAAAAGTCAGTCTGTCGATAGAAGGAAGAGAGAGTGGCTCATGTAAGAGGAGGTCACTTAACAAATGTTTTACTACAAATCCAAGTCAACTTTACAGAAAGAATTTTTAGAACACTGAAAGGGTCTCCCACACCCACAAAATCTTTGCCATACAAATCATAATAGCACATGAAATTCCACAAATAAGATTAATTTTGAATTAAATATGATTGTGTTTTTGTAGTCTTTCTTCAAATAACTGAAAGAGAAAAAATTATGAAGCCAACTGGTGCAGATTGTGAGTTGTCCTCCAATGTCCATTCTCCCATTCATCCTTAGTACAGAATCTTGAGTTTACTGGGTCACCAGGGCACCTTAAATGTGCTTGGCTTGACAAACTTTAGCCAGATTTCTTCCTCACTATAGGCCCCTGAACCCCCTTTTCTTAGAGTATTTCCTTTAAAACACTTGTAATTGCAGATTATTCCTCTGCCTCCTTTGAAATGTATGCAAGTTCTTTAAAAGCCTCTTGGGCGTTTGATGACCCAATGTCTTTCTTTCTCAAGGACCTGGGAACCATCTCTTTGCAATGTGAACATTAAAGGAAGATAGGGCCAGAAATTCCCAGTATCCATGGGAGAGTAGAGGCCTGATTTCAGTGGTTACCTTGCTCCGATTTGTAAAACTACCTCCTGTCATAAAGACAGGAGGTCTACTTTTACCTCTGGGTAAGGTCAATTAGTAAACATAAGTGGCCTAAGATTACCTCCACCCAGCTTTTCAAATCTCTCCACATTTTTAGTTCAGTAAAGTTCAGTTTCCCTTCTCTACTCTTATAGTCTCGAATAAAGTCTTCTTTACCTGTTTAACTTTGTCTAATGCAATTGACACTGAATATATAGCTGCAGGAACAATGTTCCCCCCGTAGCTCCATGTGGCCTTCTTTGGCCCTCATTTCCTCTAGCTGGAAGAAAGATATGGAGGCTGAATTTATGCAGCCATATTAGATCACAGGAAAGAAGCCATGGGTTGAGGATGGCAGAGAAACAAGATAAGAAGAACCTAACTCCCTCACACGTGAAACACACTCCAACCCTGGACCAAGGATCTCCTGCTTCTACCACATGAGAGAGAAGTTTCTGTTTGATTTAAGCCATTGTTATTTGTGTTTTCCGTTACTTGTGCATGGACCTAATTTAACTAATTTTCTTACAAATACCTTGGTTTCATTTTTTTAGTTAACCTTTTTCCAAACGGTAATAAGGAATGTTAAGATGGTGCCATTTGGGGTGAGGTGGGGTTGGCAGAATGAGATCCACAGTATTTTCTTACAGACTAAATCTACTGCCCACCACTCAGAATATTCTTAGAGGTTTTGTAAAAGCTAGTTTTCAAGAAGGTGAATAATGAAATTCCTTATGAATGCATAAACTTATTCCCCTCCATTAAAATTTATAATACTTTATATATGACTTTGGAAACTAAATTTGCATAGTTATAATTATTATATTCACAAATTCAGAGGAAACACAACCAAAAGAATAAAATGGTGCCTTTAGGAGATCACTTAAAAGAAAATATTCAGCAAGACTTAGAGATATCTTAAGTGAATATTAAACAACCTATTTTTAAGAAACTAACAATGAATCCCTTGGTTATTTATACTTCATTCACTCTCTAAATCTCACTATCAAATTGTTAAGGACAACATCTCTTGCCGTATTTTCAATTAGGCAGTTGATTTTAGTCTGACCTAATTCATTCAACCTAGCAGGCCCTGGAAGATAAGGTTCCAACCGAGATATAAATTAAGTAGCCTGCCAAGTTCACCTCAGCTACAGGTTGGAGGAAAGGAATGGGACAGTTAGATCCTAACCAAGAGACCCGTCTGCAGTCTCTTGTTGTAGGGGACTTTGGTGGGCAGTGAAACTTGCCTTTCTCACCAAGAGTGCTGCAGTGCCCACTGCTCTCTACGTTTTAAACTTTGATTACCTTAAGAAGAAAAAACCATTGTTTGTCCATTCTGCCATTCTTGCATTCACTGCATTCAGTGAGGAATAACACATTCCTCATTTGCAAAATCAGAAGAATGTGGGGGGATAATGCTATATGCACCTTCTTTCACTGTTAATAAATAAAATCCTATTCATCCTTTATTCCACTTCTACAAATAAAAATGAGATCTTGGGCCTGGTTTTTTCTTTCTATGCTGAGTAAGTAATGAAGTTAACAGAGCCTCACCTTAAAAAGAGTAGAAGTCTTTACAATTAACAAAAAAAAGTCTAAAAGAGACAAAGAGATATCCCCTCTCCTGAAGCTACAGAGAGAAAGAGCTTTCTGCATCATAAAACATGTTCAAATAGTCTGATTTGATAAGGTATTAAATTGAGAACATTCACAAGAATATCAATCTTGTTTCCTTTGTAATAAGGAGACTTGTGTGAATATTCATAACTGTTACCAACTTGTACTGTTCTTTCTATTAATATAAATTTGTCCTTGGAAGTATCAGAAAAGGTTCTGTAACACTCTGAAGACTCTAGAGATTGTTGCCAGGCCCCGTAACAATACCAAAAGAAACTTGCAATTCTGATTGGTTATCTTGCTTGACCTGGTAATATTATTACAACTGATAACTCAGTGTTTCTAAACAACATAAATACTTGGAAGATCATCATGTCCTATCAGAAAAGAATCACTGGCATGTTAGAAGTTACAGCACATGACTGCAATTTTTCTTGTTTTAACAAGATACTGAGTCTACTAACTTATCAGGAACAACATTTCACAAATATTATGAAAATGGAGGAATAATCCACCTCCATGCTGCCTACCAGCAATATATCTAAAACATAAGGATACAAAAATTGAAAATAAGAAGATGAAAAAATACAATAAGCAAATAACGTACAAGAAAGTTGGCATAGTTATATCAATGTTAGTCAAATGGACATGAAAACAGAAAGCAATACTAGATTAAAAGGGTCACTGTAATTAATGAAGCTGACATTTACTAGAAATATGTAAGAATTCTGATTTGTATGTACCTAATACCATATATAAAGCAAAAATTTATAGAACTACGAGGAGAAAGTATAAAAATAATAGACTTACACAAAACTTTCTCTGTAATTATAGATTAATAGACAAAAGAATCAGTAAGGATTTGGAAGATTTGGAAAACATAGTTGACATTGACCTAATGCAAAACTTATAAGCTGCTGTGCTGTGGCAAACTGTTATAGTGTGAAAGGGTTACAAGTCAGACCAAACCTTAATTGCCTCTATTCTTGGGATAGCTGGCAGTGACCTTCACCCTCGCAGATCTGTCTCATCTGTCCTCAACAAATCTCATTCATTTGTCCCAATAAGACATGATCAGAAAAGTTTGAGAAGAACGGGGATAAAGGACTTGTGCAGAAGACTATATTCAGCAACTGGATGTCATTTTCAACAACACTTGGAACATTTATGGAAATTATTGACCACATTCTAAGCCATAAGTAAATCTCAATATACTCCAAAGCATCAGAATTACACAGACATATTCCTTGACAATTAAACAGAGTTAGAAATTAATTGTTAAAAAATAAGTTTAAAAATCCACAAATTTGGAAATTATAAAAACATATTTTTAAATAACCCATGGATACAAGAGGAAATCATTAAAGTCAAAACTGAAAGCTAAAACCATACTATAATTCCGCTTACTCGTGGGTTGTAGGTAAATGAAGAGTCTAGAATGCTTATGTTAGGGGAAAGATAGGATGAAAACTAAAGGGTTCAATACTAATCATAAAAAGTTGGAAAGTAAACATCAATAAGTCTAAACAGAATGAAAACACACAAAGGTAAGTAGAGCAGCCAAAAGGAAAAATAGAATTAACAAAACCAAAGTTCATTCTTCAAAAAGGCTCAATACTGCAAAACTTCTAGATCAGTGGTTTGCATCTAAGAGTTCTGCTCCCCTCTCCCCAATCTTTCTTTCCCAGGGGACATTTGACAAAGTGTGCAGACTTACTGCGATTGGAAATACAACCTGGGGTGGGCAGTGTCACTGGCACATAGTGGGTGGAGGCCAGAGATGCTACCAACCGTCCTACAGTGCACAGGACAAGCCCCAAAGCAAAGAGTCATCTGACCCAAAATGTCAAGGTTGAGAAGCCCTGTCTAGCTGGATAGATTAAGAATAGAGAGAAGCCTTTGATTTCCTTTTGTTGTCTGATTGCTGATGCTAGAACTTCCAACACTACGTTAAACAACAGTGGTGAGACTGGACATCCCTGTCGTGCTCCTGATCTCAGGGGGAAAGCTCTCAGTTTTTCCCCATTGAGGATGATATTAGCTGTGGGCTTTTCACAAATGGCTTTTACGATGTTTAAGTATGTTCCTTCTATCCCGACTTTCTCGAGGGTTTTTATTAAGAAAGGATGCTGAATTTTGTCAAATGCTTTTTCTGCATCGATTGACAGGATCATATGGTTTTTATCTTTTCTTTTATTAATGTGATGTATCACATTGATTGATTTGCGAGTGTTGAACCAGCCCTGCAATCCAGGAATGAATCCCACTTGATCGTGGTGAATAATTCTTTTTATAGGCTGTTGAATTCGACTTGAGAATTTTTGCATCCATATTCATCAGGGATATTGGCCTGTAGTCTCTGTCTGGTTTGGGAATCAAAGTAATGCTGGCTTCATAGAATGAGTCTGGAAGATGAAGTCAAGCTTTCACTTTTTGCAGATGACATGATATTACACATGGAAAACCCGATAGACTCCACCAAAAGTCTGCTAGAACTGATACATGAATTCAGCAAAGTCGCAGGATACAAAATCAATGTACACAAATCAGTTGCATTCTTATACTCCAATAATGAAGCAACAGAAAGACAAATAAGAAACTGATCCCATTCACAATTGCACCCAGAATCATAAAATACCTAGGAATAAACCTAACCAAAGATGTGAAAGATCTGTATGCTGAAAACTATAGAAAGCTTATGAAGGAAATTGAAAAACATATAAAGAAATGGAAAAACATTCCGTGCTCATGGATTGGAAGAATAAATATTGTTAAAATGTCAATACTACCCAAAGCAATCTACACATTCAATGCAATCCCAATCAAAATTGCCCCAGTATTCTTCTCGAAGCTAGAACAAGCAATCCTAAAATTTGTATGGAACCACAAAAGACCCCAAATAGCCAAAGTAATATTGAAGAAGAAGACCAAAGTAGAAGGCACCACAATCACAGACTTTAGCCTCTACTACAAAGCTGTAATCATCAAGACAGCATGGTATTGGCACAAAAACAGACACATAGACCAATGGAATAGAATAGACTCCAGAATTGGATCCACAAAAGTAGGGCCAACTAATCTTTGACAAAGCAGGAAAGAATATCCAATGGAAAAAAGACAGCCTCTTTAGCAAATGGTGCTGGGAGAACTAGACAGCAACATGCAGAAGAATGAAACTAGACCACTTTCTTACACCATTCACAAAAATAAACTAAAAATGGATAAAGGACCTGAATGTGAGACAGGAAACCATCAAAACCCTAGAGGAGAAAGCAGGAAAAAAACCTCTCTTAGCCGCATCAATTTACCTGCCCCTCCCCCACTTGTGCTCTGTCTCTCTCTCTCTCAAAAATAAATAAACATTAAAAAAAATTAAAAAAAAAAAGAAAAAACAGAAAAGTAAAAGATTTCATGTAACTGTTAAAGAAATTGACTCAATAGTTTACAATCTTCCTGTTGAAACAGGCATTCTTCCACGCTGCTGCTAAAGAGTGTGATTTGGTACACACCGGAGGGAATTTGGCAATGCTTTCAAAAATTACAAAGTCCTTTGCTCTTTGACACAGTACTCTGATATTTTAGGGTTTATTCTGTGGATATGTTGGTACATACAAAATGATATTTCCACACAGCATATATTGATTGCAGCATTATTTGTAATAGCGAAAGTTTGAAAACAATAGGAATCTTGTTAAATGAACTCAGGTACTACCACTAAATGGGACACCATGAAGGTTCCGGAGAGACACAAGGACATGTTCTGTACATTGACATGGAAACATCTCAGGACATATGTTAGAAATTTTTAAAAAGCACTGTGTATAAGAATGCATAACGTACACCCCTTTTTGTGTAAGAAAGTCAAGGCGAAGAAATACGAACATACATACATTTGCATTCACTTATATTTGCAAGAATATGAATATGAAAGACTCCCTCTAGGGAGGCGGAGGATCCTCCAAAAACAGAGTCAGAATTCAATTTCACACAGCCTTGACAAGCAAAGGCATAGAGCCAGGATTAATTTGATTTACACGAATAAAGCAATACACCTTTTCTTGTCCCAGAGTGTTGTAGAACACATCCATACCTTCCGTACTACAACGGCACATTAACGTCTTCAATAATTGATTGATTTTTACATTATTTTATTTCAAAACCAGCCCTCCTATGGACTATGCCAATAAAAAACTTAAGAGTGAAAGAGGTTCATATTTTATCCAAGATCATGTAGTTATTACCACTGCCTGCAAAGACCCATATTAAGACCATCTGATCTACTCAAAAATATTAACCCAAATGAATAGGGCTTCTCGTAGAAATAAATCACACCATGCACTTTCTTACAACTATTAGCCAGCAGTTCCCTATTTTCCAGCAGTGCGATTTTATACTAGAGAGTTGACATTAAGTAAGCCTTTCTTGATGGAGGAAAGCTGTCAAAAGAGAGAGCTGTGTATTATAATATGGAATGAGAAAGAGAATTTGTTCCTATGTATTCGCTTTAGCCCAAACTGAAGCACTTGCCTACAATGTGACAGGCACAGTTCTAGACACTAGGGTTACTAAGAGTGAATCTCACATTTTCTGCCCTCAAGAAGCTCCAGTTCAATGCAGTACCGTCCATGGGGCGTGGCAGATGCTCTAAGCCTCAGATGCTTCATTAGCAGAAGTGGGAAGAGTTCCATTCTTCTGTCTGTCTTCTGGGCAACTTGGTGTTTCATTTCTCAGGAATTTATAGCCTTGAAGTATTATCAGAGCCAGAAGGAAGGAGGAGAGGCAAAAGTATGGAGCACGAACTCTGTCAAGGCTTTTGTTTAACGATTGCCCCAGATTCACCATCCCTCAGATGGCTCTGACAGCATGCTAAATAGTAACAAAGCAATATAATAAACCTGACTTTCTCAGTGTTGACATTGTTGTGGCCTGATTATTTTATTTGGCTGCTGTTTATCAGTATAAGCTATACTAAAATGATACAAATTTCTGTCTTGAAAATTTTATTGGCCTCATTTTCTATCCAGGATAATTAAAGAAATAAAGATAATTGGGCAAATAAAGATAAAAAAAAGAATGGTAATCACTTGTCATTCTATTCTCATCTGCAGATAATTCATCTAGCTCAGGCATGCTACTATTTAATCTCCCTCCTTTCAATTTGGGTAATGTTGCACTCTAATCAGGGGAATTAAAAGCATACTCAATTATAAAGGAATGTTCCATAAGGTAGAGCAGAAAAGGCTGAGCTATCTGTATGTGCATTTTGCATAACAGCATCTGCTTTCGTGTCACCAACAAAAGGCAAACTCTTCGGCTCTGCTTTTGGTGGTGTTCAGTGAAAAGTGAATAAACGTTTGTTTAATAATCGATACCTTGTGTTCAATAAGGAAAAGGACAAGATTCTGATGAAAAGTGAAAACAAAGGCTTCTGCTGAAATTTGAAATTGGTCCCATTTCTCCAAAAGTAAATGTACTTATACAAAGGCATTCCACTGGTTCTTTGGGTTTTAGTAATTTTATCACAGTTTATCCATAATAGCTTTTTCCTTTCATCTCTAGATATGGGGGGAGAAAAACCCACCAAACAACATAATAACAAATGGCTGTTAGGTGTGATAGGAATTTTCTAGGGAAGAAAATCTGCTTAATATTATTTTTTTCATCTTTTTGTTGTTGTGTTTTGAAAGCTGCTTGTCACGGAACAGTTTCTTTATAACGTATTTATCATGTCATATAAAAAGTGAGAGATTATACAGTAAGCCTAATTATGCCCTGTATGTTAGAAACAGATTTTTCCCGAGTAGGGCCAGAAAAGAATTCTCACAAAAAATCTAAATCCACACCGATTCCAAACTGCTGTTCCTTACCTGTCATGCTGGGCAGGAGTTGGTTCTGATGTTTCTCTTTGTTTTTGTACTTTTCAAAGGGCCATAATATGTGAGCCATAGCACCCATGAACTTGCAAGGGTTTCGTGGGTCCTCTCCAGGATATGCTGCAAAGCAAAGGTGTATTTTTTTTGTCTTTTTTTCTGACAATGTATAAACCTAAAAGGAAAGCATCTCAGTCTGTCTGTGTTGAAATTCAATTTCAATTCAAAAATAAAAGTTGACTTAAATCAAACTATTTGATATTTATTGCATAGATTCTTAAGTTCTTCAAGGAGATCAGTCCTCTACTGGACAGAAAGTCAAAAAGGCCAGGGATACCTTTGATAAATGGTGAGTCATGATTTTGTTTCCATTTTTCTAAGGTGTAGGCTGAGTAGCTTGTATACGGATGTAACAGTCAAAAAAACAATGGGAGGATTTTATTTTTAAATCTATAAAAATTTTGCAAATCTACAGAGTTGCCTAGCATATTAGAGAAGAATCTACTCTCTGGATCTCTACCTGATCCATTTGCTGCTTTTTTGCTTGTGTTTGTTGTTTTTATTTATTTTTATTGGTTTGAAGAGTAGAACTTAGTGATTCATCACTTACATATAACACCCAGTGCTGATCACAAGTGCCCTCCTTTAATTCCCATCACCCATTTAGCCCATCCCCCGGCCCACCTCCCCTCCAGCAACCCTCAGATTGTTCTCCATAGTTAAGAGTCTCTTATGGTTAGCCTCCTTCTCTGTTTTTATCTTATTTTATTTTTCCTTCCCTTCCCCTATGTTCACCTGTTTTGTTTCTTAAATTCCACATATGAGTGAAATCATATGGTATTTGTCTTTCTTGAACTGACTTATTTCACTTAGCATAATACACTCTAATTCATCCATGTTGCTGCAAATGGCAAGATTTCATTCTTAATGTCTGGGTAATATTCCATTGTGTGTGTGTGTGTGTGTGTGTGTGTGTGTGTGTGTGTGTGTATATACACTTCTTCTTTATTCATTCATCAGTCTCTGGACAGTTGGGCTCTTTCCATAATTTGATTATTGTTTATAGTGCCACTATAAACATTAAGATGCATTTGCTCCTTTGAATCAGCACTCCTGTATCCTTTGGATAAATACCTAGAAGTGCAATTGCTGGGTTGTAGGGTAGTTCTGTTTTTAACCTTTTGAAAAAACTCCATACTGTTTTCCAGAGTGGCTGCACCGGTTTGCAGTCCCACCAACAGTGTAAGATGGTTCCCCTTTCTCTGCATCCTCACCAACATCTGTTGTTTCCTGAGTTGTTAATTTTAGCCACTCTGACAGGTGTGAGGTGGTATCTCATTTCCACTTGTTGCTTTTGAGAAAGCTGCCCTGGGTGATTTATCCAGCAGAGGTAATCATACACTGTTCCCTGTGACCCATGGCTGACCTAAAGGTACTCCACAACTGTTGGCCTATAATGTGATCCATTATAATGTGATTTTGCCAAGACAGGATAACAATTCAATGGAGCAATCAGATTCGATCTTGTTATTTTTAAAGAAATGTTGAGAAAACCATGTAATTGGTAGTGAGTCTAGAATGAGAAAGGCAGAAAGAAGCAGAAGGGCAAAGAATATTAAAGAAATACAGTGACACGACAGAACAGAGATGGGTGTATAAATGCACCTGAAGGAACATGGGCTAGAATTTATCTTGTATCACCAGAGCTGCTGACAATCAGACCATCCAAGCTATTGCTGTGTCATGAAGCTGTTTCTGTCTCAATAAAGTCCAGATATATATGTCATTTATTCATTCAACAAATATTTATTGAGTACTTAGTGTATGCCAGGCACTGTTCATGATATAGAAAAGAAATAGCAAACAAGACGCCATGTCCCACATGGGGCTTATATTTTAATAAAGACAGGCAAAAAATAAACAAAATAAATGAGTAAATTGTAATGGTATAACAGAAAGAAAATCGCTACAGAGAAAATAAAGCAGGAGACGATGGTATGTGGGGTGAAGGAAGTGACGGATAGTTGCACTTTTATCTTTTTTTGAGTATAGTTGACATGAAATGTTACATTAATTTCAGGTGTAAAACTAAGTGATTCAACAAATTTAAACATTATGCTATGTTCACAAGTATAGCTACTACCTATCCCATTATATCACTGTTATAATATCATTGACTGTATTCCTTATGCTGTGCTTTTAATTCCTATGACTTATTCATCTCATAATTGAAAGCCTGTATCCCCCACTCCCCTTCACCTACTTTGCCCAACCCCTCCTCCCCTCTGGCAACCATCAGTTTGTTCTCTGTATTTATAGGTCTGATTCTGCTTTTTGTTTGTTTCTCCATTTGGTGTGGTGTTGTTGTTATTAAGATTCCATTTATGAATGAAATCATATGATATTTGCCTTTCTCAGCCTTACTTATTTCACGTAGCATAATACCCTCTAGTTCCATCCATGTTGGAATGATCTCACCCCTTTTATGTCTATATTATATTCCATCATTTATATGCCACATTTCCTTATCTGTTCATCTACTGATGAACACTTAGGTTGCTTCCATAACTTGACCATTATAAATAATGCTGCAATATATAGAGAGGTTCTATATCTATTAGAATTAATGTTTTCACTCTCTTTGGGTAAAGACCCAGTAGTGGAATTATTGGATCATGTGGCATTTCTATTTTTAATTTTTTGAGAAACCTCCATACGGTTTTCCACAGTAGCTGTACCAATTTATATTCCCACCAGCAGTGCATGAGGATTCCTTTTCTCCATATCCTCACCAACATGTTATTTCTTGTAATTTTGATTTTAGCTACTCTAACTTGTGTAAGGTGATATCTCATTGTGGTTTTTATTTGCATTTCTCTGTTGATTAGTGATGTTGAGAATCTTGCCATGTGTCCGTTGATCACCTGTATACCTTCATTGGAAAAATGTCTATTCGCGTCCTCTGACCATTTTTTAATTGGATTGGTTTTTGGTATTGAGTTGTGTAGGTTATTTATATATTTTGGATATTAACTATTCATTGGATATGTCATTTTCAAATATCTTCTCCCATTCAGTAGGCTTCTTGTTCTGTTGGTGGTTTCCTTTGCTGTGCAAAGCTTTTTATCTTGATGTAGTCCCAACAGTTTACTTTTGCTTTTGTTTCCTTTGCCTCAGGAGACACATCTAAAAAAAAAGTGCTGCTATGGCTGATGTCCAAGAAATTACTGCCTCTGCTCTCCTCAAGGGTTTTTATGGTTTCAGTCTCACATTTAGGTATTTAATCCATGTTCAGTTTATCTTTGCATATGATGTTACAAAGTGGTCCAATTTCATTCTTTGACATGGAGCTGACCATTTATCGAAGAAACTGTCTTTTCCCCACAGTTGCAGTTTTAAATATGGTAATAAGGGAAGGCCTGAGGAGGTAACATTTGAGAAAAGATTTACAGGAGGTGTAAAAGCTATCCATGAGGTTATCTTGGGCAAAAATGTTCCAGATGAAAGAAACAGCAACTGCAATAGTCCCAAGATGGGAATAGTCCTGAGATGAGAATACGCCTAGGTGAGACTAGGTGAGACTAGGTGAGAACAGCACAGAGACCACCATGGCTCCACCAGAGTGAGTGAGGGGAGAATAGGAGAAAATGAGTCAAAGAGGTAAAGGGGATGTAGAATGTATAAGGTTTCGTAGGCCACTGTATGGATTTTGGTTCTAGTGATACAGAGCCCTTGAAAGATTTTGAGCACAGTAATTAACCTATAGCTTTAATAGAGCTTCTCTGGATACTGTAATTAATATAAATCGTGGGAGACCAAGGGGAGAAGCAATTATAATATTATTGCAATAATTCATATGGGAGATGGTGATAGTTTGAGCCATAATGGTAGCAGTGATGAAGATGAGAAGTGTTTGGATTCTGGGTATATATTTTGAGTGTGCCCATGTTCCTTTCTGAGTTAGACTCTTATTTATGGAAATCAATAAGAGAGAATTTGTTAAATAAAAATGTACTAATCAAAACAATTTATTGACTTATGCTTCCAGGAAGATGGACTAGACATACTTTTCCCTATTCCTCCACTAAGTACAGTTAACCTCTGGGCCTTATACATAAAACAAACATAAGAATATTTGAAAGGTGAAGAGAAGAAGCAGGCCTGCTAGGGACTGAGAGTCCCAAGAAACAACCAAGTAGTGAGTCTTCTGGGTTTTCTTTTTACCTCATATATCCCATACTGGGAACTGAAGAAGCCAGCAGCCTGTAAATATCAGCAAACACACACACACACACACACACACACACACACACACACACACACACATCTGCTTTCTTTAGCCAAAAGAGCAGGAAAGGGGCACCCTTGGGGCAGAGAAAATTTTTAGACACTAACTGCTCAATTCCAGTGTAACCATAGAGAAAACTGTGGCCCATCTCCACTCATGCAATCAAACGCTGAGTGAGAGGTCTATACTTATATACTCATGAGGCTATAAGAGATATCCTCAAATCCCCATCAAAGTGGTATCCAAAAAAAGCCAAGTAGGGTGCTTTTGTCTCCCTACCATCCCAGATGATAATGATGTACACCCCCCCAACCCATTGTGTCAGTGAAGATTACATGGGGAACCTGGACTTCCATTTCTCACCCAGCCATCATGGGGCATTACTTCCCCTCACCACCTGGAGGTGGCTGGGTTTCTGAAGAGGCCTGTCAGAGACTCAAGACATTCAACATCACCCTGCAATAATGAGACTAATCTCACCCTACTTTCAGTGGAGACCCCAAGGGGAGCCAAAATCTCACCTAACCCAGCAGCAAGAAGGGCTCTCCACCCACTCTCAGGTGTTAATGAAGGCCAAGTTAGAACCTAGACTTCTACCTCCAGCTAGTGGTAACCAGACAATGCCCCCAATCCACCAGCGCATGGAGAGAGAAAAACAGCTAATCTTCAGAAGGTTGAAATGAGATCCAGAGTCTCACAACATAATACAAAAATATCCAGGTTTCATTAAAAAATCACCATCACACCAAGAGCCAGGATGATTTCAACTGAATAAAGTAAGACAAACAATAGATGCCAACACTGAGAAGACAGAGATGTTACAATGATCTGAAAAAGATTTTAAAGCAATCATGATTAAAAAAAGCTTCAGTGAGCAATTATGAACATGCTTAAGGCAAATGAAAAAACAGAAAGCCTCAGCAAAGAAATAAAAGATATGAAGAATCAAAGGGAAATTTTATGACTGAAAAAATACAAACCTCAAAATGAAATCCCAGTGGATGGGCTCAACAGCAGAATAGAGAGGACAGGAAAAATAATCAACAAATTGGAAGGCTGAACAATAGAAATTACCCAGATTGAAAACAAGAGAAGAATAGACTGAAAAAAAAATACTGAACAGATCCTCAGAGATCTATGGTATCATAACAGAAGATACAACATTAATGTCATTGGCGTCTCCAAAGGAGAGGAAAAGGCTGGGGATGAAAAAATACTCGGAAAAAATAATGCCCAGAAACTTCCCAAATTTGGTAAAAGACAGAAACCTACACATTTAAGGAGCTGGTTGAACTCCCAAACAGGATAAACCCAAAGACATACGTACCATGAATGTATACTGAATTTTGTCAAATGCCTTCTCTGAATTGATTGATATGATCATATGACTTTTCTTTTGTCTGTTAATATGGTGGATTACATTGGACATTAATTTTTTTTAATATTGGACGAACTTTGTATATCCTTGGAATAAACCACACTTGGTCATGACTTCTAATTCCTTTAATATATTGCTGAATTCTATTTGCTAATTTTTTACTGAGGTTTTGCATGCATAGTCATGAGGGAAATCCAGATCCCTGAAACATCTTTTTTAGATATAAACACAATTATTCTAAAATTTATGTGGAAACACATAACTAAAATAATTTTGAAAAGAGATGAATAAAATGTAATCAGGCTGCCAACTTTGTAACTTACATAGCTAAAGTAATTAAAGTTGTGTGGTTATTGTTGTGTGATGGGCACATAGCAGTGGAGCAGAATGGGGCGCCTGGAAATAGATTCACGCAAATATGCCTGGCTGATTTTTGACAAAGTTGTAAAAGCAACTAAAAGGAAAGTTAGTCTTTTCAACTAAAGGTGCTGGAGGAAATAAACATGCATAGGCAAATAAACAAACAAACCTTGACCTAAGTCTTATATCCACTATAAAAAACTAACTCCAAATAGATCACAGACTTAAATGTAACATATAAAATTATAAAACATTTAGGAAAGCAGAAAATCTTTGGGATCTAAGGTTAGTCAAAGAGTTCTTAGATGACACCAAAAGCACCATTAATAAAAGAAAAATTGATAACTTAGATTTCAGCAAATTAAAAATGTAGGTTTTTGAAAGCTCCTGATAAGATGGTGAAAAATAAACTACAGGCAGGGAGAAAATATTTACAAAACACACACCTGACAAAAAAAAAGAATTCTCAGAAGTCAACTGTTAAAATTCAGTTGGAAAATGGACTAAAGACATTTCACAAACAAGATCTACAACTAGCAAGTAAACACATGAAAAGATATCCAATCATTAGTCATTAGGGAAATGCAAATTAAAACCATAATGAGATATCGCTACATACCTATCAGAATGGCTAAAATAAAAAAAAAAAATAGCATCAACACCAAATGCTGATGAGGATGTGGAAAAACTGGATTGCTTACACATGGCTGTTGGCAATGTAAACTGGTACAGCTACTCTGGAAAATAGTTTTTTAAGTTCTTTAAAAACTAAACGTGTAGTTACCATATAACCCATCAATCGCTCCTGGGCATTTATCCCAGACTTATACAGGAATGTTTATAGCTAGCATCTTTATTAATAAACACCCCAGACTGGGAATAACCCAGATGCCCTTCAATGAGTGAATAAGCAAACAAACCGGGGTGTATCCATACTACTATGGAATACTACTCTGCAATAAAAAGGAACCAACTACTGATACACACAGCAACCTAAATGAATCTCCAGAGAATTCTGCTGAGTTTAAAAAGCCAGTTCCCAAAGGTTACATATTGAATGATTCCATTTACATAACATTCTTGCAATGGCAAAATTATAGGAATGAAAAACAGGTTAGTGGTTGCCAAGGGTTAAGGAATAGGTAGAAACAGGTGAAAAGTGGGTGGGTCTTAAATGCGCATGATGAGAGAGCCTATGGTGGCATAAATATGCTGTAGCATAACTGTATCAATGCCAGTGTCCTGGCTATAACATTGTATTATAGGTTTGTAAGATGTTACCATTAGGGAAACTGGCTAAAGGGTACCCAAGACCTCTATTTTTCGTCCAGTTGCATGTGAATCTATCATGATCTTAAAATAAAACTGTTTAATAAAAAAAGCAAATACTATGTGAATATCAATATGGAAAGAGAAATGAAGTGGTGGTGGGTGGTATTCAATTTGATTGCAAGGTTTGAAAAGTTGTACTGTGGCCAACATAAGTACTCGTAATCAGGTAAAAATAAAATGTAAATATTTTCTTTCTAAAACATTTTATTTTGTTCCAGACAGTGTCAAACTTACAGAATTCCACTTCCTTTTGCACCAATCCAACCACACGGCCTTTAGATAAACAAGAAAGACAATGACATATTCCTTTTCCAAGGTCTCAAAATTATATTCTGAAAATGGCCAATGTTCTTCATGTCCACCAAACAAGTAACTAAATTACCATTGTTAATAAAACCCTGAGCTGAACTGGCCTTCCTCTCTTTCATATTCTTTGTTAAGAGTTATAGTTATATACTTGTAATTTGTTTGCTTAATAACTCCCACTGGCTTGTAAACCCCAAGAGGGCATGGTCCCTGTCTGTCTTACTAACTTTGACACCTTACTGTATGTCTCTGAGTCTGACAGATAATAGGTCAACAATAGATACTTAATGAATTAAAAAACAAATTAATGGGTGACTCTTTCTGTCTCTGCCCACTTTATTAGTTCCACTTTTCCAACGACACAGAGCCTCATCAACTCATCTTTCTGTCTAGAGAATTCTCTGGACAGTAGGGAATGGGTATGGGGGGACTGTGGTTAGAGAAACGTGGATTCATCTTTCTCATTTTGTTTCATTTCATAAGTGTAAAGGGTATCCAGCTCTCCGTGGGGTAATGGCTGATGCCCATTCCTGCTAGAACTGGTTTTAAAAAAATGAAACGAAGGAAAAAAAATCGTATCTACTCAGTTGGAAATAATGCAACCGTGCAAAATAATTTTGTGCCCATGTAATTTAGATTTGGTTAGAGATTTCCTTTTCTTTGAGGCTACGAGGCCATTTGTCTGGTTTTCCTTAGGACTTCTTCAGTCAAAAGGTCAGCCTAACCAATCACAGAGAAAATAATTGATCTTCTACAATAGTACTTGCATTTTAATGTTTCATGATCCCAAATAAGTCACACATTCTGTTTTTCTCACTTGATATGACCTTAGCATTTTAAATTGCTATTCATTCAGTCAGTATATAAGATACTCTAGCTGTGACCAGGCCAGCTTTGTGGAAACGTATTTCTTCCTTAAAAATTATAGTCGAAAATACTAAATAATTTTCAAAAATAGAAATCAAGCAGAGAGTACGTGTTTTAATGGGCAGTCTTGACCTATACAGAAAAATTGATACATTTCCTAACTTTATTCAGGACAGAGGGCAGTGCAGAGAGTTACTTATTTTCATTTGTGTGAACACCAATTATTTTACAAAGAGGTCATTGAACTGTGATATGTTAATTATGTTAGATATTCACTGCTAATGTAAAACTTCACTTTTTTTTTTTCAAAACAGGAAAGGTGGGAGCAAACAACAGGAAGAAATAATAGCAATTTAGTTTTTAATGTAGGAATTGCATTTCTTTTTCTTTTATTACTTTTTTAATGTTTTTCTTTTAATTTTGAGAGAGAGAAACAGAGCAGGGGTGTGGAAGTGGCAGGAGACACAGAGGGAGACACAGAATCTGAAGCAGGCTCCAGGCTCTGAGCTGTCAGCACAGACCCCAATGCGGGGCTCGAACCCATGAACTGCAAGATCATGACCTGAGCCAAAGTCAGCTGCTTAACCAATTGAGCCACTCAGGAGCTCCCAGGAATTGTATTTCTTATGCAACTGTCTTGATTATCAGTGTTTCCTCCGATCTTTCCACTGTCCTTGCCTCTAAAAGCCCACTCTCCTACTTCTGGTCTTAACCTTGATCACCTGTCCTAACTCACCTCATAATGAACTAGAGGGTAGATTTTTTTTTTTTTTTTTAAGAGGAACAGTGCATTTAGGTCCTTAGAATTCATGATTGGATCACAAACTGTCTTTACAGATTACTTCAGGAAAAAACCCACATAATGGAAACAATATTTCAAAATCAAAGTGTTTTGCTTTCAACAGTGTCCTTCTCAAATTATCACTGAACAAAATGCCATTGCTTCTTTATGTTTTTTTTTTTTTTTTTGCTTAACAAAAATAGAAACCCATCAAAACAGACTTTCCTCCAAATAAACAGTACCAGAAAAAGATTAAAGTGCCCCAATTCTTCAGATGGTGATTTTATGCCTTTTCAATTTGCTTTGTGTAATTGAATTATTTGCAGACAGTTTTCCATATCCATACTTGTATGTGGGTTCTTGGTAATACAGATTGGGCTGTCATAAACAACATGTCTGCATCGTAAGTCTCTGCCTCATTTTTGTTTTTAAATAAACCTGTGTTTTAAACTTAAAGTCATCTTCCTATAAACGTTTCTTACTTCTTACCTTTATCACCTTTAATTATAGCAAACAGTTCATATTCAAATTGCCATCATTTTTCAAGCTTAAATTTGTTTTCTTTTGTTTCATTTTTGTGACCAATATAACAAGATTAGTATTTAAAATTGTGCCAGGTGAGTATCGAATCATACCTTTCTAAAGAGGCAACTGATCAGAATAAATATTTCCTGGATATTAGTTCTTAGTAGGGTTTCTAAGTGTGTGGTAAAAACAAAATTATACTGAGAAAATATCACCACTTATAAAAATACAATCAAGAATCAGTTTAAGCCTACCTTCGATATTCAAATTACCGTATCTGATTTCCATGAAAAACGAAGATGTATTTCAGCAAGGTTTTATGTAATCTAGTGGGCTGTATCTGAAGGGAAGTTGTAAATTAAGGGATTTGAAATGACATCTAATCTGAAGTATGAACAAGAGCAGAGTTTGTTATTATAAACTTTTTGAGAACATCCTGCCATTTCCTCCCTTAATTGGTGGAATTAATGACAAGATATGTTGTAAATATTGCAAAGCAATATAAAGGACATTTGGAGAAAAATTGTCACTGGATTTCTTTCTTTTCCACCCCACCCCATCTTTTTTTCTGTAATGCCTCTGCTCCAACCATTGGTTCAAACCCTGGGAAACAGCATTTCTCCATAGATTCCTGTTGCTCATTAGACAAGGTCTGGGTGATGTCACAGAATCATCATCACCACAGCCTGTAACTGGCCTTAAGGAAAAAATACACACATTTAACCATTTATTTGATTCCAGTGCTTGCTAGAAGCAGGCACTGCAATTAAAGAGGAAAAGGAAACATGGAGATGAAAAGAGGCAGGAGAGAGTAGAGAAAGACATACCCAGTACATGGGCCCAGGTCTAACTTTACATACAGGTATGGAGTTTTCATTTATTCATTCATTCATTCATTCAAAAACTATCTGTGCAGTGACTACCATGTTCCAGCTGGATGATAGACCATAAGGAGAGAGTAGGGGTGCTTGGGTGGCTCAAGTGATTAAGCGTCCAACTCTTGATTTTGGCTCAGGTCATGATCTCATAGTTTGTGAGTTCAAGCCTGGCATCAGGCTCTGTGCTGACAGTGTAGAGCCTGCTTGGGACTCTCCCTCTCCCTCTCTTGCTCTGCCCCACCCTCTTCCCTCCCTCTCCCACTCTCAAAATACATAAATAAACTTTAAAAAAAATAGGGAGAGAATAAAGGAAGTAAATAATCATACAAAGAAGTGTAAATCAGTGACTCTAAAAAGAAAACAAACAAACAAACAAAGGATTTCATTAAAGAACTTGGGGAAGTTTCCCAAGGACATATCATAAGGACATATCATTTGAGCTAAAATCTGAAGGAGGGTAATACTGGGTACATAGGAGAAGAAAAGTCTTTTCTAGGAGTGCATTCAGCAGAGCAAAGGCCTATGTCCCAAGGAAGCATGGTGGGTGAAGAGAAATTGAAAAGACAAAGTGTCCAATATGGTGAAAGCACAGGGGAAGTACAGTGTGAAAGAGACTTGAGCCTTGGACAACATACAGCTCACAGAGCCTTATGTTAATGACCTGGGGAGGGTCTCCAATCCCAATGACCAATGTATTACCTCTCTCCAACATGTGCCACTGGGCTTGAAATCCTTTCCCTGGAAGATAAAGCATACTGATCAAAAGCTAGTTGCCCAGACTGCTAATCAGGAATTTTAGCAGGAATTTGGATGGCAGAATAGCTACACAAAACACTGTGTTTCCAAAAAACCAACTTTCCATTCTACATACTGGTGTGTGCTCTTGCCTTTGGGATATAAGGTGGTGAACAAAACACAATATCTGAAGCAAGGCCTGGAGAGAAGTGATAATACAGAAGTGACTGGTTGTTTTCCATTCTCTTTAATATTCTTAGGTAAGTTACATAGAGACAAATTTCAGACCATTATAACAAATAATTTCCTAATACTGTGATCCAAAGACTGGGTGGGCTTTCAAGAAGAAAGACTGTTCTTGTGCTTGAGATGTCCATGTATAGACTTGACAGACAGATCAGATGTCTGAAGCATATATGGTGGATAGTAAATACACAGTAGCCAGTATGTTTGCCATTCTCGATATATAGATATAGATATATACATCTATCGATCTTAACCAGAACATTTATTGTGTGACTAATCGCTGAAATCCTTAAGATGAACTCGATGCCTCAACTGCTGCCATCTTGGGTTGATGTGTTGTTCCTTCATGGAGTCCAGGCCTGAATCTGCAGTGTACAACTTTTAGATGCCTCATTCAACCAGTCCCAGTGCTATTTCGTCTTTTAGCCTTGGTGCTCTGGTTACACTTTCTCTTCCACTTGATAGGACAGCCACATTTTCCACAGGCCTGCTTCTGAAGGTGGTGGGCCTTAGAGTCACAGCAGAAGCACAATGTGTGTTTCTTACTGTGACACTTTCCAAATGATGATGTCCCCTTTGTCATCTTGTTTCTGTGGCTGAGACCAAAGAGGCGAGAAGACAAGGCACCTATTCCTGATACTCTTCATTATGCTGTGAACATTCTCCTTTTTAATGGGCAACATGTGTTGTCTCAGTGGGTACAAAATGACAAAACAGTAGTAGAAAAATGACCCCTGATTGTCAAAAACCAAGACAAAGATGCTTGAAGGACTCAGACCATAAAAATTTTGTCCTAAACAAAATTCGGGGAATATTTGGGAATGCATACAAAAAGCCAGGCTACAGTGCCCCCTATTAAATATTCTTTAGATCTTTGGTGAGGAGAAAATTTAATTTAATATAAAATAATAAAGCTGAAAGCTAAAATTTCTGAAAATTATCTATTTTTCTGACCATTTCAGGTACCTGATCCCTACTCTAACCTGGTCCAAACACAGCTTAAACCTTTATAATAAGTGGAAATCAAGAGGAGTGTACCTTCTGACATCAATCCCCACCCCACATCCAGCTCTGGAGTAGAATCCAGGAAGATACAAAGTTCATACTTTCCCCCATGTCCTAAGGAGCAGTAGAGAGAACATAGTTTCCGTGGGCAAAAGTGGGATGAAAATAGTATAATATATTTAATGCTCCTAGGAAGCACTTGGATGTGGCACAGAAACTTGAAGATGCCTTTCTATAGGGATAAAAAGACATAGCTGTGACTTGAGTGAACCAACAGTTGAAGACCAGAAGGACAAGGTCAACAGCATGGACTGTTCACTTGTACTAATTACCGTAGATATCCATTTTGATTGTGCCTATGCCATTTTGATTTTTAGATATTTTTAATGTATTTTGGTGATTATCCCTGATCACTACAAAAGTAAAGTTGATATATGACAATACACACCGGATTCCATCCTCTTCTACATTGGCACCCATTGAGTTTCTAGACAGGTGAAAAAGAGGATGGAAAAGAGCTCATAAATTGAGATTACATTTCTATGACCAGAAGAATGGCAATCTCAAGTGGAATTCAAGTTCAGTTACAGAAAAATGATGTTACACTCCCTACACACCTGACAGTGTGGACCAAGAGTCATATATATGTACACACATTTTATATACATGGGTACGCACTCCCTAGAGTTTGCAGCAACATGTAGTAGTGGCCCTCTATGTAGATTCACTTTTTGTGATACCAGTCAATATGAGACAGGAAGTACTAACTCAGAACTTTCACATCTAAAACAAGAATCTCTTGGGGCAACTGGGTGGCTCAGTCGGTTGAGTGTCCATCTTCGCTTCAGGTCACGATCTCAAGGTTCATGAGGTCAAGCCCCACATTGGGCTCACTGCTGTCAGCGTGGAGCCTGCTTCAGATCCTCTGTCCCCCTCTCTCTGCCCCTCCCCTGCTTGTGCTCTCCCAAAAATAAATATTAAAAAAAACTCTTCCCCTTGGGAGAGGAAAAATTACTTAAGTCACTTAACTGGAAGCAAAAGAAATTCAAAATATAAACCTGTAGAAATTCAAAATATAAACAACAAAAACATACAGCCCAATCAACTTAAGAATTCTCCTGGTAAACATCATCTAGGTGTCAGGATTCAGCAAGGATGTTGTTGATTTTATACAAAGTTTCCACCAAGTCATAGCCCAATTCTCACCGGCAGCTCAAGTTTGATGAACTGCTCACTGGAGCAGAACAGCCTAAATGCACTCCTTGTAAAAATCACCTGTAGTCACTTGAAGTCACTGCCCATTGGCAAGTTGTGTCCTGCCTCAGAGCCTGGCTGTTTCAACTAAAACACATCACCAAAACGGGTATACACACGTCTTTGTCCACACCTGGTCGGTCCCTGATGCATACTTCTACTGTACTTAATATTTATTCTCTTACAGTTAAGGGCTAGGGAAAGAAGTATGGGAATAAGATGCAAAAGCTAAAATAGGAGGATATTTGGTGAGGTTGGTATTTCGGGAGTACAGGCATGTCCAGGGGGCCACAGAAAGTTGCATTCATCGGTTTTGCTAATCTCATATTTGTTATTTACTTTGCCCTTTTGAGGCCACGTGGTAGGGGGCAGGGCTAGGAATAAAACTGAAGTCTTTTGACTTCAAATCAAGGTAATTTCTACTACACCATATTGCCTTTAATCATGTTGTGGAATGTGGGATGCTGGAGCTATTTGGGGAAGCCAAATAAAATGGAACCCTCACTCTACCTGGTACTAAGTTTTTCACCAAATGGACTGAGAATACAAGAACAGTAGGTAAGACTAACTTAGAAGATGGCAGAACCATAAACCTACAAATAACTAAATGGACAGAGAGAACAATTTTAATTACAGGGATTAGTGTCCAAAGAAGGGCAGGAACTTGAAAAAAAAATTGTGTTATAACTATTATTCCAAGTTTATACCAAAGTATCGTTCTTATGCTTAGTTTCCCTTTTCTCAGCATTCCTCCTTCATATAGATGCATTTTATAATTCAACTCAAATTAATGCAACTCAAATAGATGCAAAATTCAACTCAATTCTGATGCTATCTAGCTAAAGATAGCATCAGATTCCACAGGTTTCCTCCTACAAGGCCACCCCGCCCCCATTTAGATCCCAGTTGCAAGCCACCCCAGCTTTTTACTTGACTGACAACAGGTGGGAGATTTCAACAATCACTCCAGAACTCAGGGAAAAACTTACATTTACCAGTTTCAACTGCCAGATGAAGAGATACACAGGGTAAGCATTCAAACAAAGGAAGCTCTGTCCTCGTGGAACTTAGGGCCCGGCTTGGTGGCACGTGGGAGAATTATGTTTCCTCAAGCATGAAGGTCTCCTTAAAAGGGCCTAAACGTTGCCTTCTGGTTTTTTTATGGAGGCTTCCTTAAATAGTCATGATTGACTAAGTCACTGACTATTGGCTGATTCAATCTCCAGCCCCTCCCCTCCCAGATGTGTGTGGGGGGAGGGACTAAAATCATATGGTTTAATCATATGGTTAATGCCCCTGGCAATGAGCTCCCCACCGCCTTGTGTGGGATCTAAAAGTTGCCTTTATTAATAGAAAGACCTCCATTTCACCTTTGTGGCTCTGAAGCATTTTCAGGAACTGTGAATGAAGACCAAATATATCTGAGAAATATATTTGGGTCATCTGAATGGCTAAATATTTATTTTTTATAAGTCATTCTATCACAAGTCATAATAAAGTCTTCTTCACATAGCTTCTATGATAATCAAATAGATGATAAGTGTAGAGGTTCTTTTGTAATTGGAATGTCCTATACAAGTGCCATTACTTGTTGTTGCAGAATTACAGTGAATTGAATCAATTCGCCTTCAAGGTATTAATTTTTCCTTGGTGGAGAAGAGAAACCCTGAAATCTGTGTGTGCCCCTTTTATGGCCCTTTGATAGTCATGGGAAGACTTCTTAAAGGGGCAATGTATCTGTATCTACATCTACAAGTATATATGCATCAACATATTTCTGTATCTATATGGAACCTAGCATTTCTCTGACCTATTCTGACAGTCACTTGAAAGATTTCCGTGCAGGGGAAAAGGTCAGGATAGTAAACACCTTGTCAATTTGTTAATGAGTTGTTAATACTTTTTTTTTTTTTTTTTTTTTTTTACTGCAAAAGCCTTTATCCCAATGGAGACCCAATTTAATGAATTAGGCTATATTCGAAAGAGACTTATTTTTGCCCAGGTTGCAGGGATGTTTAGCACCTAGAAGCGGCTGTAAACTCAAATGCCCAGAAAGGCTAGGCAGATTGTTTCGATTAGTGGAACAATGCACATATTAACCGAGTGGTGAAAACCAGGACAAACCAAAAAGTGCATTTCTTGCCTAGAGGGGGCAGCTGCTATTCAACAGCAGCTGACCGAATGTTGCCCAATATTTCCCCAATGTTCCAACCTTTCAAGAGAAGATAAAAACCTAGATTTTTATAATTTTTTTATATTTTTAAAATATACCATGAATAACATAAATAATTCAATCTAGTACATGAACTTCTTTGGAATTCATGGCTTACAACCAACACAGGCAGAGCTACCTTCTTGTCCGTTTTCTGTAAGGTCATGATTAAATCTTAGTTCTTTCTGTTTCAAGACCCCAGTGGTGAAGCAAGGCCTGTGTAGGAGTCAGCATGCAGCCCGTTCATCCCCTGAATCAGCTAACCTTGGCTGCACATTGGAATCACCTGGAGAGCTTTAAAAATACTGAAGCCTGTGTCCCAGTCCCAGAGATTTTAATTCACCTGGCCTTGGTTGCAGCCTGGGCGTGGGAATTTTAAACAGCTTCCCAGGAGATTCTAATTTGCAGCCTGGTTGTGGTTACCAAAGTGACGAAAGGAAATTGAGGGTCTGCCCAGTGCCTAGAGCAGTGGTTATTGGTAACCCACTAGGAGTACATTCTTCAGCCAGCAATGGGAAAGTGCGTGCTGAAGTCTTATGGGGATCACATCTGCAATGGAAGTGGTCCTAAACACTTACAGATTAAAATCCTAAATAGCAAAGAATTTCTACAGTGTTTTTAGACTATATTTAAACTTTTCTTATTTTTCAGACAGTGCTTAAAGTTTGCATAAATCCCGCAATTTTTTGTTTCTGTAATACTAAATAAAAGGTGTTTTATCTTTTTTTAAATTTTTTTAATGTTTATTTATTTCTATGAGAGAGACAGAGACAGAGCATGAGCAGGGAAGGGGAAGAGACAGATGGAGACACAGAATCCGAAACAGGCTCCAGACTCAGCTGTCAGCACAAAGCCTGATGTGGGGCTCGAACCCACAAGCCATGAGCTCATGACCTGAGCCGAAGTCAGATGCTTAACCGACTGAGCCACCCCGGTGCCCCAAAAGGTGTTTTATCTTACTTTGTCACTTAGGTGTCTAAAGGACAAACAGTTGGACGCTGCTACAGGTGGATGAAATAAGGCCCAGTACTTTTGTAACTTCAGTGACATGTTATTCTTGTCTATCCAGCTTTTCTTCCCTTCTGGAAACAGAACTCCTCTCTGCTAAATGGAACCCATTCTTTTTTTTTTTTTTTCAGTGTAGTTAACATACAGTGTTATATTAGTTTTAGATGTACAATATAGTGATTCAACAACTCCATATATTATTCAGTGTTCACAATAAGTGTACTCTTAATTCCCTTCACCTATTCATCCATCCCCCACCCACCTCACCTCTGGTAACCATCTGTTTTTTCTCTATAGGGAAGGATCTGTTTCTAGGTTTGTCTCTCTCTCTCTCTCTCTCTCTTTTTTACTTTGTTCATTTCTTTTGTTTCTTAAAGTCCACATATGAGTTAAATGACATGGTAACTGTCTTTCTCCAAGTGGCATAATTTTGCTTAACATTATACTTTCTAGATCCATCCATGTTATTACAAATGGCAAGTTTTCATTCTTTCTTATGGCTGAAATATATATATATATATATATATATATATATATATATGCGCATGCACACACACACCTATACCACATCTTCTTTATCCATTCATCTATCGATAGACACTTGGGCTACTTCCATAATTTGACCATTGTAAACAACGATGCAATAAACATAGGGGTGAGTGTATCCCTTCAAATTAGTGTTTTCATATTCTCTGGGTAAATATCTAGCCAACAGACACATGAAAAGATGTTCAACATCACCCATAATTCAGGAAATGCAAATCACAACCACAGTGAGATACCACCTTATACCTGTCAGAATGGCTAAAATCAAAAACTCAAGAAACAACGTGTTGGCTAGGATGTAGAGAAAAAGGAATACTTGTGTACTATTGGTAGGAATGCAAACTGGTGCAGCCACTGTGGAAGACCATATGACGGTTCCTCAAAAAATTAAAAATAGAACTACCCTATGATCCAGTAATCACACTGTAGGGAACCCATTCTCAAGACTCAGATGACACTGACGATGGTCCCCCCACCAACCCCACACTGCCTGTCCCTTAATATACACCAATTGAAAAAGGGTTAGCCAAGCCCTGCCATCCACCTGGCCACAGTGACTGATTCAGGAAATGACCCAAGGAAGAAAGTCAATCTTCCCTTAGATTTGATATATGGGTGCTAGGGGGAGAAGGGGTGGGGGGAGAGAAAGACCCTCTTTCTTTGGAATGGAGAATCAGAAGAATAATTTAGCAGAGATTAATTTGTGGCCATCTATCCCAGCCTCAGGGAATGTATGGGGGATGTACAGAGACAAGCAGAGATAAGAGATCCAGAGAGCTGATAACATCCTTTGAGCCCTGTATTTAGCTGCCTGCATGTTTATGTGAAGAGTAGATTGCCTTTTCAGCTTAAGCTATTTTGAGCTAGGTTTCTGCTATTTACTACATTGGTATTAACCCACATCCTCTACTCCTAAACTGGTATAAGCAGAGTCATCAATTTACTCTAAACCATGATACACACACCTGCTAAAATGGGACTTGGTTTAGAAGACAGGAAGATAAGCTTTATTTTCCACACCAGATTAAAATTTTATCAGAAGGGAATACTCCAAGTGGGAAAATAGTGTGCATGCCCATCAGACAAGACAGTAAATCTGGAGGGATCCAAGCTCTGATCAGGCCCAGCTTTGCCTGATATACGGCACCTGGGAGAGTTGCTGGGGGAGCATTAACGGAGGAAGATATATACACAATATGTTATTGGTACAGACCCTATTTTTCATGGTTAATTCTCCCCCAAACTGGCCTATAAATTCATTGTAATTCTAGTGGAAAATCCAAGCAGTGATTTTGCAGAAATTAACAAGCTGTTTTTACATTTCGTATGGGAATGTCGAGGGTCAGGAATAGCTGAGACAATTGCAAAGAAGGCAGATACCAATTATCAAGACTATTGTAATGCTGTAATAATGATGGGAATATGGAATCCATGCAGAAACAAACAGAGCAATTAAACACAACAAAGCATCTATTCTTTTTTTTTAATCTTTTAAACTAATTTTAAATGTGCAGAAAAGTTACAAAAATAAAAGAATTGTCTTGTATCTGTTATTCCACTTCCCCTAATATTACCATCTTATGACTGAGTTTTGAAAGAAAATTTAAATTTGATATATGGAATTGTTTCTCGGTTTTGTTTCAATTTGTAGGGGTTTTTTTTCTTTTTTTTTTTTCCTGTTAGCTGTGACTGAAAATTCTTTCTGGTGTTTGTTAATCAGTAATCAGTTGTACTTGAACCTTTGCAAATTTTCTATCCTGATCACTTCCCCATCTTTGGAGTCTTAGTGTTTTTCTTGTAAATTCATCCGAACTTTTATATTTTAGAGTGATAGTCCTTTGGCACACTTGTACAAATAAATTCAACTTATTATTTGCCTTTAAGTTTTGATACAATAGTTTAGGGGGTTTTTTTGTTAGTTCGTTTTTATTATTTGTTTTTAGATTTTTAAGTATTTATTAGTATGTTGAGAACCATTTTGCTCTCAGTGATGGCATATCATCCTACTCTTTAAGAATATATTTTGAATTCTGAAAAGAACCAGAAACCATTTGTAGTCAAGTCAAGTAACCATGGTATAGATAAACAAATATCATTTAGGTTAAAAAAATGGACAAACCAAAAAACAAAACCATCAGCCAGCTGTGATGATAATATGATGATAACATTATGATTTTCTCGTGTGATCAAGAAACTGCTTAAAAGCCAATTTCAAAAGCATTTTTTAAATGGCAGCATCAGTTGGATTATATGAGTTCCTGTGGAAACTAATTTGAAGGATAATAAAAAAAAAAGATTTTCCCATTATGACTTTTATGACATGATGAAGGGATACATGGACTGGAAGAAAGACTTGCAAAAGAGTAAGAAGAGCTCTGTTGGCTCCATTACTATTGAGATGTATAATCATTGGCAAGTTTTGTAATTCTGTTCATTCAGCAAATATTTGTTGAGTTCTTGCTGTGTGCCAAGCTCTGTCTTACGTGCTGGAGATATGTTAATAAACCAAGCAGCCAAAAATCTTTGCCCTGTGGAATTTGTGTTCTAATGGAGAGAGGCAAAGCATACACAAATAAGCAATAACATAGCAGGTTAGAAGATGATAGCATGATGGGATAAATTTAAGCAGAAAAGGAGCCTAGGGAGTGTGGGGGTGGAGGGAAGGGACATTTGCAATGTTAAATAGGTGGTGGGGAAGACCTCACTGAGAAGGTGACAATTGAGCAACAGATCCCAGGCAGACAGAACAGCAAGAAAGTGGCAGCAGATGAAGTGAGAAAGATAAAGGGAGAGGAGAGGGACAGATTATGTAAGAATCTGAAGACCATTCCACATGGGGTTTGGAATGACATGATGCCCTCATGCGTTAGTTGGATCCCCCTGGCTGCTCTACAGAGAACAGATTGCAGAGGGACAAGTGTGGAGGCAGGGAGACTAGTGAGGAGGTTGTTGTAATCATCCAGGTGAGAGACAATGGAACCTAGAGCAGCCTGGTGGTGTGGGGGTGGTAATTTGGTAGAGAAGGAAGTCAAGTTCTGGATATATGTGTGTGTGTGTGTGTGTGTGTGTGTATAAAATATATATATATATATATATATATATATATATATATATGTATATAAATATATTTATATTTTATATATAAATATATATATAAATATATTTATATTTATATATATATTTTTGAGTATATATATATATACACACAATTTTGAGTATATATATATATATATATACACACAATTTAAGGTTTACTTATTTTTGAGAGAGAGAGCACATGCACAAGCGGAGGAAGGGCAGAGAGAGGGGGGACAGAAAATCCAAAGCCGGCTCCCAGCTGACAGTAGTAAGCCCAATGTGGGGCCCAAATCCATGAACCGGGAAATCATGACTTGAGCCAAAGTTGGGTGTTCAACCAACTGAGCCACCCAGGTGCCCTTGGATATATTTTTACTTGATATTCTCATATATATTGATCTAAATACTATATATTAAATGATGATCATAATCTCTAGATTACATTAATGACATATTATCTATATTATATTATAGTTTTTACATTGTATTTCTTAAAATGCTCATTAAAAGTGTAAACGTTATAGAAATGTAAAGATTCTGAGCAGAAAGAATGAACATATGTGCTGGAGCAGAGACCAAGGGTACAGTCTAATTATAGGATTTTTGCCTGAAAATGGATAAGGGCTCATTGTCATGTTAAGGGCATGGGGAAAATCTTAAAGGTCTGTATAACTGACAGTTTGAGAGTCCATTCCCTGTGGGCACTTTAACGATTTCACCCATTCAGAGATAATAGTTTAGATGATTGTTTTCTCAGACCTCATTAGAAGGGCCAACTAAACGTGACTTGAGCACCGAGAGAGTGAAGTGTCTGGGATAAGAATGTAGCCTTCCTCTATGTCAGAATGGAAACTAGGCCCTAAGGAGTAACCTTAGCTCCATGTACCTAAACCTTTAAGAATTTTAAAGGTTAGAGGAACAAACATGTACTAAGTATGTAACATGCCAGGCACTGTGCTGGGTGCTCACGTGTGTTATCTCATGTCATGTCGTGTGGAAACTCAGACTTACTCGAGTAAATGATTTATCAAGGGTAGCACCGTGAGTGAGTGTTGGAGGCAGGATTTAAATTAGTGTGCAGGCATGCAAGTCTGTGACCTTTTTGCTATATCTTACAAATGAATCATGCCTGACTGTGTAACTGTAAGGAACTCAAAATGTCAATGCTAGGAGAAAGGATATAGATGGATACTGGCCTTTCAGAGTGATCATAGAGAGGGGTCTCTCATAGAGATGACAACAGCTATGGTTTTCATACTGGGTCATGCATTAGAATCACCAGGGGCATCAGGAATATACATTTTTTTTATTTTGAAAAAGACTTTCAGGTGACTTCTACGTAGGCAGCCTATCACTAGCCTACCTAGAATAAGGTAGAACCACTCAGAATAAGGGGTAGGGACAACAAGTAATAACAGGAGACAACATAGAGCCTATAGGTAGCAACCTGAAACTCACTGGCCATGAGTAGAAAAAAAAAAATCTGAGCTTCATTCAATTTGTATCAAATACAAGCAATACAAACAATTCTTTCCTTTGTTTCTAACTAACTAATAATCTTGTTTGAGGTACTGAGGTGTTATTCCCCACATTGTGAAGGTTTTGTGGAATCATTAAAAAAACAGAGGTGGAAGGGACCTCAGAGATTGGTCCCCTCCTTGGATAGCTGTGGAGGCCAAGACCTAGAGAGGTACATGGCTTGTTGGAGGTCCCAGGAATCCACATGTGGTCTCAGTTCATGGTCTCTCCATCAAGCAATTCTGCCTCCCTGAATATTTTTCTCAATGTCAGTCATCCTGCCGATAAAACTTGGTATTCCCAGGTTTAATTTGAATGTCCAATTTTGCTTACCTACAGCTGTCCCCAGAAACAAACTCTAAGTATTAAAAAAGCTATTCCCTGTCCACACAGTTCTAATGATTTTACATTTCTTCAGCCAGAATAAGGCCCTAGCTTGGTTTTAAATGTCAGGACTCTTCTGTATTTCATTTTCATGTTTAAAGATTATTCTAATATAAATGGGGGTGGGAGGTAGGCAGAGCGGGCTGGCTATCTCCAGCACTCCTGTTGTTTCTTTAATGCACGAACCCTTCCTTTAGGCCTCTTCATTTGCCTCTCAGTCATATATTTAATTTTAAACAAAACATTTTTCTCATTTATTTCCCCATTACCTTTGGGCCAACCCATTTTGGAAAGAAAAATGAAAGAAGTATTTGCCCCACTTAAACCATTCTCCTGCCCCCACTACCTACCCTTGTGATCTACATGCAGTTTTGTGTCAGCAGACATTTCTCTAGGTGGAATATTCTGTGTCCCTGCCAGAAAGAGCCAAGGCTTAATTGAAGCAGCAGCTGGTCACCAGCCACTGACATGAGGAGAAGGGAGAGAAATCACACTAGAGCTTGTTCTTATCTTGGACCAGCTGCCATTCATCTCTTTTGGACTTTCTCTTCCTTTTTTGTCTCAAGATTTTGGACCAAAGAAGCAGGCCATCTTCCTGATGTATCTTCAAATCTACAGAGAGATGTAATATGATTTTAGTCTCTTTTTAAGGGGGGGGGGGGGAAATCTTTTTCATAAGGTTAAGATTATCAAATATTTTAATACCTTCCATCTTTGTCTCTTTTTAAAATAGTGCCTTTCCTTCAAAGCATCAAGGCATTGTAGGAGCAGTAGATGGTTATAATTCTGATTGGACCACTGCCCTTTGGTAAATGGGAGTGAGAGTCTCAGACATTAACTAAAGTTGTTGAGGTTCTTCACACACTAGGCCCTACTTGTCATAAAATCCCTTACTTGAAATTTTACTGTAAAATCACTGGGGAGAAACACATGGAATTCTAATTAAATACAAAAAAAAAAAGTATCTGCACAATTAAAAAAAAATCATGGGGCAGTAGGCTCTGCTTAAAGCTTATCATCTGAAGGAAGAAGAAATTTAGTTTAAAATATTCAGTTCGTTAAAATAACATGACTTCGTATGTAGATTAGGACTATTTCCTGGACAAGGCTCATGACGATAAGCTGCAGAGGAAAGCATGGAGAAGGAACATGACTTTGGGGAGACTGACCTTGAGAGATGGAGACTTGAAGGAAAGGAAGTGGTTCTGTTTTTTTGAGCTCTTTTCTTTTTTCCTATCGCACCTAACCTTGAATTAACCTAAATACCTTTGTACCTGAATTTCAGGCTTTCCCCCTTCTTAGCACAGCCCTCAGCAAAACTATAAAGTAGATACTATTTTATCATCTGTTTTCTTATGACAAGCAACTACTATCTTCACATTCTCTGTACCCACTAACCCTTTTTCCTAAGAAGCTGACAAAGGTGTGCTATGTGGGGCAGCCTGCCCTTCTTACAGATAAAGCTATGCCTTGGAAAGGGAAGGGGGTACCACTGTCATCTCTCCACCTAAGCCCTGGGGTCCACTTGGGAGGACATAGCATGAGCATCGGGTAAAGTGCATGGAACAGAGATTCAAAATCTGAGAGGCAGCATCCAGGGAAACACTGAAAGCTAACCTGGGTAAACTAGACAGACCAGTCATGATTCCAAAGGGGGTGACAGGTGGAGGAGGATCCAGGTAAGAGGCAACAGGGTGACTGGAGTCTGGGGAAGCCAGATGAGGATCACAGGGTTCAAAGCATAAAGTGCAAGGTGGGACCTGTGATGGAGCAGAGCTTGGATGCCCTGAGTATGGGACCTGTGGCTGATGAGGAGTTCTTAAAGTGTCTACTTGGCTCTCACACCACCTATCACAAATGTGCTGACAATTAAGCTATACACGCTTGGCTCCAACTTCATTCTTCCATATTTCACTCTGTATGCTAGGCTGGTGTCCTACTCACTACATTGCTGGCCGTTTCCCTGTTAAGTTCAGCCCATTGGTGGCGCTAGAGGGACACTACCAGGCAGTAACTCTGGGCAAGCTAAACCCCTTGAGTCTCAGCTGCCAGACATGAAGTGGGGATAACAGCCCCAATCGCTGCCTTTTAGGATTAAATAAGCCCACGCAGCACAGTTCTAGAGCAAGTATCAGTGCCTGCAAAGAAAGGAGGGGGTGGGTTGTCCACCTGAATGAACACTGACCCTTCAGTCAGTCAGGGTGCAGAACCAGGCAAGCTCCAGTCAGGGAAACAGAAATCACACTGATTATTTTAACAGCACGAATATAAGGGACTAGTGGAAAAGACACTGGAGGACTGAAAAAGTGAAGTAGTAACACAGAAATGACAGGAAGCAGCCACCCTTCTAGGTTGGAAGAATAAAGGGAAGAGGCTGGAGTCATTAGAACATAGAAGGTTGGAAGGGAAAGCTGGGGCCCTGCTTTCTGTGGAAAGGACACTAGGTAGGGGGAAGGAAGATAAGGGGAAATGCAATCAATTGCCACTGTTAGGGTAGGACTGTTGCTGGGGCAAGACTGTAATGATGCTTCCCTTTTCACTTCTATTGCCAGGAAGCTCAGAGTCCAACGGCTAGCCCACTTTTGGCACATGAGTAGAACTTTGTGTCATTACGGCTAATTCTTCTTACTTTATCGACAATAATTTTATCTCAACATATTTTATATTATAGTGTGCACTTCTTTGTGAATCTCTTCAAAATCTTTTCGAAAACCATAGACTTATTTCTATGTCCATCTATACTATCTTCATCTACCTGTTTGTCTATACATTCATCTATAAATTCTCTACCTCCATTTCTTTTTCATCTCTACTGTCTCATCTATACCTCTATTGATACTTTTATCCACATCTGTAACATTGAGACAGGGACATCCAAGTCTGTCCTTGTTTTAGATGTGTGTTTTTAACTCAAATCTGAATACGAAAGCATCATTAAGAAGGTCTTGAAAAAAAGACAGCTCACATCTGGTCTTCAGCCTCCACTGTGGTTCCATGAGAAAGTCTTGCACTGACAGATGTACCAATGGGCCTGTGATATAGAACCCAAAATTTAAAAAGTTCTAATCCATCAAGAAATCTCATTCATCATTTCATTTTTTGGAAAGGATATAAAAAATGAAATGTCAGAGCTATAATGTCAGGACCGTTTAAAATGTCAAGTGCTTGTTGTTGCATAGCCTGGCTGTCTGCTGTTCTGATCAAACCCCCAACTGGCATAATAATTACAGATGATGCATTGCATTTTCATGCACAACTGGACCCAGATTTATAGCAAATCAGTGGAAACGTTCTCATTGCCCAGTCTGAAATTTTCTCCTTTTGCTACATAGCTTAAGACTTTTCTTTTGGAACAGAGCATTATTACTGATTCAAGATAGGATTCAGGGTAAGGAATAAGAAAAAAGGGCAGAATAAAAGTTTCTCCATAGACCAGAACTTGGTCATTTATAATACACAAATCCAACAGGAGCCAAGAGGCAGCAAACACATTTGCCAAAAGTCTGTTTAAGAAGAATGTTAAACTATAGAGACACTGCCCAAATAATCCAGTTCTATTTCAAGAGGCGGATTAATTTAGGTGTGGAAGGAAATGTACACAAGTTCTATTTTGAACTGATATGGAGACCATCCTTCAGTCTAATCATCATGTTCTAACCTTCAGAGAGAGTACTAATGTATAAACAGAAAAGCAACAATTCTTCCGTCTACAATCTTTATGGACATCTCCAAGGGACTTAAGTGATATATTCACAGGCTGATACCAATTATAATATATAATTGAATATATATTCAAATATAATGAAATCAATAGCATGTACATGGGAGAATTTCATTTCTTCTCCACTGGAAGTTTTGCCTCCACTGAAAGTCAGAAAAGGCATTCTCCCAGCCACTTTATTCCCACCTTCCCTAGATCAGCCTTGTCACAAGGTTTGAAGGAAACCTCCCTTCTGTGTCTGGCTGATTCCCATCATAGATTATTTTCTGAACACTGGAAAAATCAAAGCTTTTGGAAACAATCTCCAGAAGATCCTGATCTTCTTCCGTGCCATTGATAAATTCTTCTAAAGTCAGTTCTCCTAGAAAATAATAAATGAACAATTAACAAGAGGCTTTGTCCATACCAATCACTGGTATATACAATATATTCCCTGATATTTTTATTGATATTCTTCTGATATCCTTTCACCTTGACCAGACTCTAAAGTCTTCGAATATCCTTATATAGCAAAGCATTCAATGGTAGGATTGCCATTGAAAATCAAGATGACAAATACAATCTATTTTTAAGTTGAGAATCATCAGCGATGCACCTATGTTCACATACATGGGTATGTCTCTACACGGTATTGATTATTTGACCTTTAATCATGAAGATATGACCAAGTGATAGGAGTATGGATACTGCAGATTTCTAAGATCAGGAGGAAATGACTGTGTGCAAGGCTATTTTCAAAATTCTTCTCTCTGAGGAAATAATTGCAGGGACCGTCCACAGCTGTGAGGAAGGGTAAACATTTATTCATTCCACATACAATTATTGGTCAGCAGGTTTCTTTTCAGATTTTTGGTTCCTAATTTCATCACTTCGGCATAAGCCAAAGTCTCGTGCTGGTCTGTCCAGTGTTATCAAACCATCACCATAGAACTGTGTGCCCTGGCCACCCTGTTTTGCCCCTACCCTCACCCTAAGAGACAACTTTTCAACATTTTGGGGGAGATGGGAGGGGTTCTCTGTTGACTCATTTGGACTATAATTATAAATTTAATGTTACACGCTGGATACCTAATTTATGCAAGCATAACCCTCATGCCCCTGTTAATCGCTATCTTGAAATATAGAGATCCTGTCCTCCCTCTGCATTCCCATCAAGCAGAACGTGCAGTGAAAAGTGTTGTTTGCTGTTCAAGGTCAGGGGCTCTGAGGCTGGCCAACCTGGAGTGTCTCCCTTATAACAAAGAGTGTCTGGGTGGCAGACCTTGATTTCCTTGGAAGTGCTGTCCATGAAAGGAGAAGGGCCTCTGATAGTTCCTGGGTTGAGTTGCTAGGATATAAAACTTGCTGCACATAGATGCCAGCAGCAGCTGCTCTGTCCAATTGGCCGCTCCTGGCCTCCCTGTATGTCAGCTCCCCCAATAAAGCAATATAGGTTACTGGTGTGGAAAAGAGAGAAAAGATGGAATTTCTTTAAAAAAATTTTTTTCATAGAGATATAATTGACATATAATATTGTGTCTTTGGGTCTTTCCTTTGGCCTCAGCAGACCACCAGCCAC
Organism: Panthera onca; assembly: GCF_046562875.1. Lineage (NCBI taxonomy): Eukaryota > Metazoa > Chordata > Mammalia > Carnivora > Felidae > Panthera > Panthera onca. The sequence goes on from NC_138347.1 coordinate 55,771,758, forward strand.
CCTAGGCTTCAAGTCTGCTGGGATTTGACTACACATGAGTGCATTAAAGTTGAGGGGTAGAGATGTAGTTCTTGATCTCAAAGATATTGTATCAAATCGGGTTTGTGGCTAGGTAGAAGGCCAGTCAAAGACAAATCAAGAACATTTGGTAAATAGAGAATGGGTACCTGAGGCAGAAAGGCAGCAGGAACTGAAGTTAGATGTTACACGGTACCTGTACTTTATAGTGGACAAAGTCAAATATCCAAAATACCACAATAGTGAATCAAATATAAATAAGGATGAATTATCACATTCTCATAAGATACCTTTTGGTCTTAATGGCAAAATTCTAAAACACGTCTTTTACAGGGAAATTGAATCTTTGTTCCTTATGTTTTCCTCATGCCAAAGAAATTTCTGCAAAACCCACAGGGTAGGAAGGGAGTCATCTATGTCTCACAGGTAAAGTATAGCCATGGAATAAACCAAAGTTAAGTAGAGAAAACTGAAAATAAGGAGTCATAGTGTGTGGCTGGGGAGGGTCACATGGGTGCAGAGCGGTGAGTCATGGGAACCATAAATAACAACAACAAAACAACCCCGTTTTTGGCAAAGGGAAATCACAGCTGCTAAATTACCAGTGCAATTTTTTTTTTTTTTCAATTTCTAGGGGCTTAGCAGAAGCAAGAGAAGTGAGAGTGGGGATGGGGTAGTGAAGTGTTTTTGTTTTTGTTTTTTTAATGTTCATTTATTTTGAGAGGTGGGGAGGGGGCAGAGAGAGAGGAAAGACAGAATCTCAAGCAAGCTCCATGCTGTCAGAGCTCCATGCAGAGCCCAAAGCAGGACTTGATCCCAGGAACCAGGAGATCACGACCTGAGCCAAAATCAAGAGGCAGACAACCCACTGAGCCACCCAGGTGCCCCAAGTGAAGTGGGTTTTGATCGCTCAGTTATAACACTTGTCCATTGTCACCACTGCTGGTGGAAAGAGCCATGTCTGAGGGTGTGGAGGGTATAGACATCATGTCAGGTGAAAAGCAACTCAGATTACTTACTGTTGTGGAAAAGAAATAAAAGATGGAGTTTCTTAAAAAAAAACTCTTTTAATTGAGATATAATTGATATATAACATTGTGTCAATTTAGAGCATACAACATAATGACTTGATACATATAATATTATGAAATCCTCACCTTAAGTTTAAACATCCATCACCTCACACAGTTGCACTTTGTACTTTTTTTCCTGTGATGAGAACTTTTAAGTTCTACTCTCTTAGCAACTTAGAAGATGGAACTCTTCCGTGATGCTTTTTTTACTTTTTTCAAAACATGTGTGACCTCTGCATATTCATTTTTTTTCACGTTACCTAACCACTTACCATAAAAAATTTCTTTTGGAAATGAAGCCAACTTCTACCTATAGCAACTTATGTTTACTATTTCTATCTAAAGTACTTTGAAATTTTCCTCACCCTTTCCCCCCAGTAATTAACATTCATTCATTTTTCATCAGATATTTATTAAGCCCCAGCTACAATTGCCATTTCCTCCACCACACCGCTGGTGACTGAGCTGCTGGAATGTGGGAGGGGCTCAGAAAACATGCTGACAAACTGCTTTTCTTTATCTGATGTTCTTAAACATAGCTTCCCAATCCTCTTTAATTTGTCTGAGGATTTATGCCCAAAGAAAATAAAAGGATGGTTTCTGAATCTCTCTAGAAAGGATTGCCTATGTGGGTCCAGAAGCTTCCCCTCAAAAAATCTACCAGCAAAGAGGCAAAGCCAGTAAGAGGTGACTGAGCAGGAGATCACAGGACTCAGAAGGATCTAAAACAATTTTTTGAGTTTTTATTATTTTGTTTTATATTTAAAAATACATTTCAATATTTATAGGGCATAATTCAGCAAGTACACAATTTTATTTTTGCATGTTGAAGTATACATATACTTATAATATATGTCTACATTACATTATTTAGTAGTTTGTTGAGTTGGGGGACACATTTTCTCCTCCTGGGGACCCTGAAGGTCAATGCTTTTCCATCACTCACTACCAATTTCAGCAGCTTCATTGATGATGAATATTTTCCTTAGTCTTGTTTTTGCAGAGTGGTTATCTTATTGATATTCCTGGGTCCTGTATTTATTTGCATTAATGTCTTATATTATCTTTCATAACAAAACAAAAAATGACCTCCTATCCCCACCCCCAAAGAAAGCCAAAATTTACAGTGCATGCACACGTTAGCATTTTTGCTCTAAAGAAGTCAGCTGATATTGAAAGAAACCAGCCCATGTAAAACCCTTTTTTTTTTTCAATTCTTTTAAATTAGAACTTGACGAAAAATCGTGGTGGGGCTGGGAAATTAGCTAAGATGGGAATGGGAGTCTCAGGAGATGAGAATAGCCAGATTTTCAAGGGCTGATGCCAGTGAAGACGTTAAACGACACAGTTTTGTATTCATTAGCAAGGTGGCACTAGAGGCATTTAGCAGCATTTTATAGCAGAGTTAAGTGCAGCAGTTTCTTCTTTTCTATGAGAAAACCTGATTCCCTCTTATCTCCCGGTAGTTCCGTTTCCAGTTTGAGTCTCTGCGTCTCTCATGGCTTTCCACAATGTGCCAGTCGAAAACATTGGTCCTTCTGGTTAATTGCTCAATAAGATGTCTTCCTGTTTTCTGTTACCTCAAGTATCAACCCAATAATCACCTCTTTCGTTTCCTCTTTGGCCTTGTTCTGTCTCTTTTCACTTTCATGGTTGATTATTACGAACGCTTTAAAGTCTCCCCTGCCCCTGTGCTATTTGGCGCTATGTTAAACTTGCCTGGTACACTTTCTGCACTTGATGTTGTGAACAGCATCTATAAATCTTCCTAAATCATGTCAAGAACGACTCCTAAGCAGCACATGGTAGAATGCGGATTGCCATTCTTCCTGCAGGAAAGGGTGCAGAATTCCATGCTTAATCATTTATTCTGACTTAGTCTTGCTGTCCTGCCTGTTCATTCTTCAATAATATTGAATGTTGAGCTTCAATTTTCTGTCTTTGTGATTCTTTTCAAGTTTTCCTTCCTGATGCTTTTATTTGTAATATAAAAATAAAAACAGCTTGTTGAATTATTATAATAATACATGCTCATGATATAAATTTAAACAATACAAAAAGTTCAATGAAATGAAAGAATCCCCTGTAACCTCTTTCTGGCCCCCAGTTTCACTTTCCATTGGTAATTAACTTCTCTTAGTCAGTTGCATTTATATTTTTTGAAGTAGCAACGCATATGCACATATATGTTAATTTCCAAAATAGTCTAGACAACTCTCTTCCTATAGGAAGATAGCAATGCATGCTGTGTTTGTTTCTTCTTTATTTCTTCCTGTGCTTTTTGCATGACATCTTCTTACCAGACATTCATTCATTTCACAACTATTCATAGAGCACCTATTGTGTGCCAGGAAGTATGAGCACGCAAGACCTACCAAAGTACATAAAACAGAGATAGTTCTTGCCCTCATGGAGTTTGTAGATTCTCATCTTTTTATTTTCTTGGTATTTATCCTATGCCTCTATTTTGATTAATCTTCTGCCTCCGATTTGCTAACTACCATGATGATAATGATGTATAGAATACTTCATGGCTGTTGTGTGTTTTTCTGTCCCAATAGATTTGATGTCAGTTATTCTTCTGTAATCAATTTGCAGTCAAACTGGGATTTTCATTCATGTTCTTGAAGGTTTTTTTGCTTGTATCTTGGTGTGTTGTGATCTTCAGTTTCAACATTCACTGGATTATCAGATAACAATAGCGTACTTGCTTTTCCTTTTGAAAAATTAAAGAAAATATATGTCGGCACATAGTCAACATTATTCTGATATACTTGATTGACCCTCTTCTACCAACAATGATGTTTTGATAACGATGACAATAAACAATTTTAAAAACTCTTATTTGAGGTATATATACTTAGGTTTGCACAAACAAGAATAGATAATCTCCCCCGTGGTGCTTACTCTCCTTTTATGTGTGAATAAAACACTTTATTTTCCTCTGTCAAATACTGGCAAAATCCTTTTACGCTTCCACAAATATCAACCTTCTATGTCTTCATTACATTCTCTTCCTTGCCTTCTGGTGCTCTGGGCTGTCTTTCTCCAACAGTACAATTTTAGCCTCCTTTTCTTGACATAGGGAATGACCCAGCTGTCTCTTGATGAGATGATGCAACAACCTCCAATAATTTGCATATGAAAGAAAATTTTATCAGTTTCAGTCCTGTATATGCATTTGCCAAGAAACAGTGGTTCATTGTTCTTCCAAAATGTAGCCTGTTTATTTAATATCTTTATTGTAAAAGGCAATAATATATGTTTTTTCCCCTTAAATACAAGTTGTTATGAGAGGAAATGATTTGTGTGATTAGTTTTATAAGCTATTCCAGAAACCATAATGTATTATCTCTCTTTTGACATATTCTTCTAGGTCAAAGAGTCCATTTCCCCGACTGCAGATAACCTCAGTTATTGCCCAAGAAAACACCTCTACTTTTCCAGATTTGCATCCTTCACCTCCATCTTTCTTTTTCTAGGCTCTTGCCATAACATCCCCCATTTTACTGATAACTTATACTTTGTTTTTTAAGAAACTGCTTAGGTAATAAATAAAGAGTCCTGAATCATTTTCTTGTTTTCTGGAACACATTATTTGTTCCCTCAAACTAATAAGAAACCAAGACCCTTCTTAAGGATACCACAACCCTCATACTTCTCCAGGAGAGGTCACCTTTCCTATTCCCTGGCTTCCACCACTAGAAGCAGGATTCAGACATATTTTCAACATTCATGACCTGCCCTTTTGAAATTCATTGTATTACTAAGTCTTAAACATTCACAGTGTCCTATCTCCTTCCAGGACCCTCGTCCTTCGGTCAACAATTTCGGCCCCAGGCTGAAATGGTTTATCATCTCTATGCCAACCCCTACTATACCCCCTCACCTCTGAGATTAAAAATTAAAACAGAACAAACCTACAGCATTTTACCTGTTTGGTGATCAGGATGTTCAGTTGCATATTCCATATAAGGTTTTCACTGGCCTCTTAAGATCTTCCACTCTCTATTTCTCTGGTCCTTTTCTACCTTCACTTAGTTTCCTTGTCAACTCTGGTTAGTCTGAATCTGTTTTTTACAAGCTTTCACATGAACTGACTTATTTTATCCTTCATCTATATAGACCCAAATATGAGTAGTTACAACCAAATGGCTCTGATCTTGGTAAACTAGAAAATGAGCATACTGACTTGAAATTGAGGTGAGGCAGACTAGGACTGGGTCCTTATGAGGGACATTGATGCTACTGATACATTTCCAAAGTATCTTTCTGAGAATTATACTCTCGTCCAGTTGTTGGGCTCATTCATAATGGCGATTTCATTTAAACTCCCTTCCACCCTACTCGCCATCGCATCCTGCCAGACACAGTAGACCAGTGCAAACTGCCACACACAACATGGGTGTCTACTGCCCTCTAGTGTCCATTATAGGAAGTGACCCATGGCGGGCATGTTGGTCCTGTGGAAAAAAATTACTTTGGATTGATGACAACCATGGCTAGAGTCCCAGTGCCTCATATCTATCCTCCTTTTCCCCCTTAAATCACTTAGTAACATCATATTTTCCACCATGTCAAACTCTCTGTTTTCAAGGAACATCCTTAGCTATGCCGCCTCAATCTCCAATCAATATGCTCCCCTACCAGTTTACTGAGATCAATGTCATTTGGTGTAAGCACTCCCCCTCCTCCTGGAATGCCTGTGTCTTCCATTTCACTCAGCCTCTGAAGAAGAAGTGCACCTTCTCAGAGCTGAAGAGGAACCCAGATTTTAGGGTAGCGATAGCAGATGGAGAAATGAGCAGAAACAGTGGAAATGTAGAAAAGGTACAAAGAACAGAAATGAAGGCATGTACACACAACTCTTCCCAGAAATGTGTCATCACAGGAAAGGAAAAAATCTGATAGAAGAAAATCACACAATTGAAGAAATGATTTTTGTAGTATGGGAAATGAGTTTGTTTGCAAGTTGATGAAACACCTCCAGTAGAAAGGAATAATTACTAGAACATATCCCAGAGTAAACAGCAGAGTCCTTCATATCATATTCTCCCACTTTTCTTTCCTTGTATCTCCCTTTACTCTTGTTCATATATCCCAAAATGTCAAGCACCATGAACTGATTATACGTAGTCAATAGACATTTAATCAATGAATTGTACTGACTGGAGAACACTGGACTGGGCAAGTTATGAAGCCCAGCTAGGGTTTTCTTGAAAGGTTCATGCTTTTGCCTAAATGACATTCCAACTCACCCCACCATCTCCTACTTTGTAAAAAAAAAAAAAAAAAAAGTGAGCCCGAGGAGAGTAAAATTGCCTTACCATCATTGTTTTTATCGATCTTATGAAACACCAGGTTGGTAAATTCTTCAGGACTCAGAGTTTGTTGGCCATTGAGGGCTTGCACAGCCTGCAAAAAGAAATCAAATCACTGAGTTCAACTTTGCTGGAAGCAAATACATTTTGTGACATTTCTACCCCAATTTGACACAATTTTGGGATATGTTCATGTCATATTTGTTGTCCAACCTGTTCTAGTTGGTAAAAATAAATAAAAATATTATATGTCAGTTCTGGGTAATGAGGCTTAGAAATTTAATTAACTGAATACAAACTGAAGTTTGATATTATACAGCACAAAGGGATCTATTCAACATATTAGGTAGCAAAGGATACAAAAAGCTTATAGGGAAAAACATTGAAGTGGCCACTGTCATAAGAATTCTGGATGCAGAAAACAATGTTCTCAACTTCAGACCAATCATCATTAATCTTATAGAAGAACATAAAAAGATATTCTGTAAGCATCTAAGGCTTCTCCTCCAGCTTCTGACACTGGCACCTCTGGTCCTTTTTGCCCTTTTCTAGAATGATTGACTGGGAAGACAGATCTGTATGCCTTGGAAGGACACTGAATTTCTCTCACACCCTGCCAGCACCTTTTCATCATAAAGGCTGTCAGGGAACCCAGGGAAAATGACATTTCCAGCTTCCCTAGAGGGAAAATTTAGCCACTCTTTCCCTCTCCCCCACTGCCAAGTGATTAAATTAAGCGACGAATATTTGATGTGGAAATTCATAATAAAATGGAAGAGAGAGAGAGAGAGAGAGAGAGAAAGAAAAAGTTAGTTATCTGGGAATTTGAACATAACTACCTTGAGTGAACATAAAGGGATCTTTAGAAGAACCACTGGCATCATATTTTAATTGAGGGCCTGGTCTGAAATAGGACTATCTCTTCCGCTGCTTTGCAAGCATTATCAATGCTTAATTTGGGATTAGTCCCAGCAAACAGCAGTACAGCACCACTCCTGGCCTCGGCTAGTGAGGTCTCACAGTTAGATAGAGGGTAATGCTTAGAATAATGGTTACATACATATAGCATCCAATTAGATAAATATTTTTAGGGTTTCTCAGTGTCTTGGCAGAGGTCCCAAAAGCCTAAAAGTTTGTCTAGGCATCCAGTACTCCCACAGCGGAAGGGATACGAGACCACATGTAGAAGTCATAATAAAAGATTATGAAATATCTAGGATTTGTCTGTGACCCATCTCTGGGAAATAGAAGTGAGACTGAAGGATTGATTGGAAGGGTGATGAGGCCTGAAGGGATACTTTTGGAGGGAGTCCTCAATGTGCCCTGTGTTTTCCCTCTTGGTACAGGAGAAGCATGGTGGGGGGATGGGCAGGGAGGCATGGTTTGTTTCCTTCTTTCTTCCCTCATTTAGCATATCTGCACTTTCTCCTCCATTTTGCTCAGCCCATTTCTGACCACTCTCTGAGTGGGAGGGGAGGAGGTAGGAGAGAAGGGGGAACAGGACAGTCTGACTTGGCAGGCACCCTCACTCCCGGTTATCTAGTGTCAGAGCTCTCTGGATGACAGATGTTTAAAGTCCCCTCTTTGAGACCATGCCTCCCTTTTATTACTGACACTCTCGTACACATCCCTAGACGTGGATCGTGCATTTTGATTCCAGCTGACCCCTCAAGGCTCCTTCTACAAGCTCTAGTCTGCCCAACTGCTATTTCAGAGTAGACAATTCTTTCCTGTTCAGGATTGTGCTGTGCATTGTAGAATGTTTCACAGCAGTCCTGGTCACTAAACAATAGATAGCAATAGCACCACACACGCACTCCTCCACTCCCCAGCTGACGACCAAAATGTCTCCAAACATAGCCAGATGTCCCCTGGGGGAGGGGTGCAACGTGCTCCTGGTTGTCACTCACTCTCTGCTTCTACCTCCAGCTCCTTCCTCTTCTGAGATGCCCTCACTTCTCCAAGTGGCTCAGCTGGACAAGATCCAAGGCAACTCTGTCAGCTTCCTCCCCATGTCTGATCCATGAAAAAACCTTCGTCCCCACATATTCTGAGCATAAGATTCTTCCTCAACTTTACCCCTCTACTCTGCTGCCATGGTCTGTTTCATTAGATTTCTCAGACTCAAATATTGGAACACTGTGCTCCCCAAACGTCAGTGGTTTCCTTAAATCCCCATGCTATTGACCTGAGGGCTTTACCCAAGAAAATCCTCTCTAATAGCCCTTCTTAAACATCCTCCTGACCATTTTATGCCTTTGAAGTGAAATTAAGATGTAACTACTTCCTTTGTAAGTTTTGCCTATAATCTAGTACTTCCTTTGGATCTTTTGATGGCTGGGCTGTATTTTATTTTAACATCCTGTTATCATGTGTCAAGAGAATTTACATTAAACAGTATGTATTCTTTACTGGATTGTTTTCACTTGCCACCATATAGGCCACTCATTTTGTATAAGTACATATTCCATTGCATCAATTTATTTAAAATGTTTTCTTTTTTAGGTCATTCATTTTTAGTATTTTACGTGACTCTGTGATGTAAATCATAGAACCTTTATCTTTGATGATGTTAATGATTGTTTTCCTGACCAAAAATGTTGGCTCTAAAATGGAGCTACACGTTTAGCCTCTTGATGCAGATTACCAAATCTCCAGGAATGTTATCTCCATTTATACCCCCTCCACAATGTGTAAGGGCACTCTTCTTAGAGTGCCCTTGCCAGAATTCCACCTTATTGTTGTTAATCTTTATTAATTTAATTGGAGACAAATAGTGTCAATTATTAAATGAATTTCTGCTCTGTGCTTTTATGTTTCCCTCTTTTCTTTTTGTTCTCTTTCTAAACACTTTAAAGAAAACCTCAGTTAGCTGCTTAATATTTCTTTTCTTTACTCACTAACATAAGTTGTACATTTTAACTAATAAAAATCTGTGCAAAAATTTCCATAAGATTTGGACAAAAACATTCATATACTATTGTTCCTCCTAATTCTTTTGAGAATCCAATGACCCTTTCCCTCCCCTCAAAATCAATATCATACAGGAAAAACGTTGCCCTTAATGTCATAGTCTTTAAGGATTTCCGAAGGCCATAGATCCATAGATCCCAGGATATGAACCCTTGCTTTGAATACTGTTTGGATATTCCCCCAATATTCGTATGCTATATTGTATATTTAATGTTTTTAAAATAAATTTGAGTATGTTTAAGAGGATGTTTTAAAATTTACATGGGGTTGGGCGTTCTCTAGGGAATATTTTAGATTGCTAATTTTGTGTTGTAACATGTAATATATATGCAGAATTTCTGAATTTTAATGCTTACAAAGTTCAGTTACAAAGTGTATCTTAGTACTTTTTTGTGAATTATCTGTGAGATTAAAGTGAAAGCAATGTTAGTATTATCATACTCTTGAATTCTTTCCATATGTTCGTTAACTCTACATTTGCTAAACAGTTTTAAGTATTAACAGCTTTGTCCATTTATTGAGGTGTTTGATTATAATTGTAGTTCTACCTACTAATTTTTTTTTGCATTTTTGATAATATTTATACTATGTATTATAACACAGTAACTTAACTCCTTCATCTATAAATGAAATAATTTGGACCAGATCATTTCTAAGACCTCTGATTCCAATTCTGACTCTGTATTACAAATTCCGTATATTGCATTCATAATGTGTATTTTACTTCACATTCTCATTTAGGTACAGTGTCCCACTTAATCATCTTATACTCTAGAATCCATTTCATGTCATCCCATGATAAGTATTTCCACTTCCTTGGTGGAAGGGGGTGAGATTTATAAAGGGACTCATTGAACTTTAGAGCTGGAAAGGGCCTGAGATCCTTGAGGTACTTTTTAGAAATACTTTAGTCCAGCCCCCAGAAAGATTAGTCCTCAGGTACCTTTGTTCTTAGTCCATAGCTCTTGCTATATAACCATCCAGTATTTCAGCTGCTCCTCGCACAACTTTCTGCACCGAGGCAGACAAAAAGACAAGTTGTTTTAGAACATCACGTTTATTCATTTTTCATCTCAATACTCTGCTAAAATTTGTGAGTTTGAACACCGACAAGATAATGCTGGTTTGCAGGTGCACACTCAGTAATTGATAGCATAGTGAAACTTACATGGATGGCTCCAACAGTTCCAAATGTATATCCCAAAATTTACCAACCACATAGATAGTTGTCACCAGCTCCACAGGAAGGAAAATTACATTAACTATACAATGTCCTAAGATTACTTCACCACTTCACTTACCATGAAGATATTCAGTAGTTCCTTTTTGTCAATAGAACCGTTTCCATCAGCATCATACAGCTTAAAATACCATTTTAATTTCTGCTCCATTTTTCCTCGTACAACGAGATTTATAGCAGCAATAAACTCTAGAAAGTCGATAAATCCATCCTATAGAAAGCAAGGACAGAAAGGGACGTAAATATTTAAGAGAAACAATTGTCTTTTATTTGAGAAATCATGGTTCACGAGCAGGACCATTAGCACAAATTAATACAACCCGGAAGATTTCAACATAGAAATTTCCCTGGCATTTCATTAACAAAACAAACAAATAAACAAAGAAAAGCATGGGTAATGTGTATAGAAACAAGTTTAAATATATAGGCAAGTGTGTTTTTAGAGAAAATATCTACTTCTTATGCCAAAAAAGAAACAAGATTCTGGCCTGACCCTGACGGAAGGCTGCGTCCTCACCACTGGACATCCTACAGTAGCTGTCTTCTCCTGAGTATCTTCAGGTTTTGTCCCCCACTTAGAGAGAAGACCAGGTACCAATTTCTAATATAAGGGGAAAAACCAGCTAGATAAATTCTGTACTCCTTTTTAGAGAGCCCGGTTGATTTTTTTGGAATGCTAAATTCCAGGATTCCTTTTAAGTAAGTCGTTTTCAGTATGAATCAAAATTTATGAGCCTCTTCTCTGTAAAGGTTTTGCCATATTAGTCGATCTTAGAAAAGACTGTTTAAGGCTTTCAAGCTTAGGCAGTTCCCTTCAGCCTGTTTTAAATTGGTAAAACACTCTCAATTGATACAGAAATAGTCCTTGTCATTCTTAAGAATCATACCCTTCAAACCTTGCTCAGCCAAATGCTCAACTATCTTAAGAAAAGTGACCAGCTCTAGGGAGGTGTGTGACCCACTCTCTGCTATCTTCCCCTGGGAATTCAGATGCCAAAAGTAGTATATTCAGCCCAAGGAAACATGCTGTCAGCTGCATTCTCCTTGGAATTTTGGATTGTAGAGTCTTATTTACAAAACAGGATGTGACATAAAGTACTCCTTCCCCTTAGAAGAAAGAGCATGAGACTTAGCAGCCTATAAAATGGTATGTGTTTGCTTCGAGGAGCAAGCTTTTATATCTAGTCTATAAGAAAAGCAATTGAAAACTCACCCGTAGTTCTGGATCTGAAACAAAATCTTCTTGCCTGATTAAAGGCTTTCTGTTGGTTGGTTGCTTGGTTGGTTGGTTGGTTTGGTTTTTTAAAGACTACTACAGCACCTCAAATACTGAAAGCCAATGTGCTAATGACTATAGCATTGTCTTCAAAATGTATTATTGAAAAATTTTTTTCTACCCTGTTGATTTTTTACCTATATAGTCAGAAAAATACAATAAAAATATTTAAAAATTTTACTACATGTGGGTAATAGATTTTTACGTTTTACAACTTAGGTAACTTCACCCCATCAATAACTTTAATACTTCTTACAAGCAACAAGACTTCTGCTAACAGTCTGGAGTCTGGTTGAATGGATCTCCTCAAGGAAATTTGCTCAAGGATACAAAACATAGGTGGTTTTACCTTTTCTCTATCTGCCTTTCCTACTGCTGTTACCGCTTCACCATATTAACCCCTAACATAGTCATGGCTGAAACAAGGGAATTATGTTATCATAGAGTTGAAATTTATTTAAGAGGACATCAAGATATCTTCAGATTTGGCAGGACATGACCATTATTTTTCAGTGTCAAGACTGGCAGGGATGGAGAATATGAGTTGGGTGGACAGTATTCAACCAGGGGCACATTGGCTCCCAGGTCTTCCTCCTGTGTCTCTAGGACTGACCAATCAATACAACTGTTCCCTGGGTAGTTCTTATGTGTGTTTGCCAAAAAGTTACAGAAACATCATCCCTGAGAAGACTGAGCTGGCTTGCTGTAAATATAAAGTTGATCTTTCAGTGTTTCCATAAAAACCTTATATTCCATGAAGGTTTGTTTCACTTTTTGAGTCCTGCTTCAGGATCATAGATTTTGGCATCACTTGCGTGATGAATGGCAACAGATCAGACTGAGCAATGCTGCCTTTAGAACATTTGGCGTTTTCTGATTAGGCACAGTGGGCAGGTGACCCTAACTCCTTCCAATCCTGGTCCTGGAAGCTCTGAACAAACTCTATCAGGAGATGAGCATAAATATTTTCATAGTATGGCTTTAAAATGGACAATCTGCTTAATCGACTGCCAAAGGTGATGATGGGTAAGGAAGCCTTTCTACTTAGACAAGTGCAGCCTTTTCCAAAATCTCCTGCAAGCAATACATCTTCTGTTCTCACTTCAGCATTCCGTTATATGGTCAAATTCTTAACGAACCACTCTTTCCGAACCAGCATTCCATCATATAGTCAAATTCTTAACGAACCACAGCCAACTCTTCTTTCCAATTATTTTTCTGGTAAGATTTTGTAGAAATTCGCATTGGTGAGACAACTCTGGTGAATGTGATTTAATGGCTTGTGTTAGTGTTGGAGAGGGTTTTAGGTAATGCTTATTTTGTAAATTGGTAGATAAAGTAATTATTGCCTTCAGTTAACCTATAGATTTTAAACACGGGAGAGGGGGATAAGAGCCACAGAGGTGAGATGTTCCTGTAAATGTGACCAGGAAAAATGCAAAAGAGAATGCCCAAAGACTTTTCTTTGACATGATCCAAAGGAACATTGTTAAGTTCATATTTCTGTATTTGAGCTACTGGAGCCCTCGTGGCACACAGAACTGTCTGGAAATGTTTGACACTGATTGACCTTGTGCCTGAGTAGGGTTCCTAAACTCCCTGCATCAGAATCACATGAGGACAATGAAATATGCAGATTCCTAGGACCCAACCCCAAACAACAGCATCAAAACTACTTGGGATGGTGTCCAAGAGTCTGCATTTAAAATGCTCCCCAGGTGAGTCTCATGTATCCTAAGATTTGGGAACTATGGATCTAAGCTGTTTTTCTTATAGATGTCTTCCTTCGTAGGCAATGTTTTCATCTAGGTATGTCCAAGTGGCTGTTTTAATTATGACTTCTTCTCACTTGAGTTTCTGTAACCTTATTAAGACTAATGAGAAAAAATATGACCCACATGGTTCAGTCTCAGAATAATGACACAGTCCTACAAATACAGTCCAGCAATCAAAAATTAATGGAAAATAACAGCAAGTCTTTACTTTGATTTCTGGAAAAAATACAAGTTGCAAGAAATTTATGGATTTCTTCCAACACCCTCTTCCTCTCCCTTGTGCTCCCCGCACATAGCCCCTGATGCTCAACCTTCAGCAATTCCCCACTGCCCCCCTCCTTCACAGCAGCCTGACCACGAGACGCACCAGCCCTTCACTCCACCACCTTGTCTCCTAATTCTGTATCCCAAATCCTAAAACATTAGTTTGGTGACGGCTGGATCCTCCTTCAAGGTTGAGGGTGGGGAAGAAATTGGGCACACACAAAGCCATTTTCAGGAACCTCAGAAAAGGAGAGTTTGGGAGGATGTCTACAAAAATAATTTTAATTCCAACACATTTATAGATGTATACACTATGTTCTTAGGATGGAGTGGTTTACACGGAAGAATTAAATGGGGCCAAGATACGGAAGCATGACTGTTTCTCAGTCTCCAAAGGGAGTTTGGTCCGTTGATAGGTTACAAATCATTTTGTAGAGGGGGGTTAAAACAAGAAAGAGAAAAAAAAATATATGGAGACTTCAAATTCAAGCTTTCTTATAGTCTCTAAAAATGTAGGAAACTATAAGGCATACTTTTTACATCTATAAATAAAGTATAAAAATATTTAAACATTATATAAGGCTTGTTTTTTTTCTACCACCAAAGAGATGAAACTAGAAGTCTAACATAATAAAAAAAATAAGGAAAACAAAATCTATAGTGTTCCGTCCAACAGAAAATCCACCAGTGGAATACATGGTCTCCAGCAATATTCACAACCTGCCGTAAGTCACAGTTGCTTTCAGGATATGATCAATTTGAAATGCAGATAGAAAGTTAAATTATAAAACTTACATGCATATGAAACAATTATTTTCTTATTTATTACTGAGTATAAAAGCTATAAAATCTACTATATATATACAATGTTCCAAGCACTGTGCTAGTCACTTTCCAAGCATCCTCTCTAATTCTAATAGCAACCTGACAGGTAGCCCTACTATTCCTACTTTCCAGAGGAGAAAGCGGATTTTCAGACATGCTAAATAAACTACTTAAATAACAAAGTTAGGTTGTAGGTGGATCCAGGATTTAAATTCAGTCAGCCTTCCTCTAAGGCTTTCGTTCTTTGTATCACCCAGTATTTATTGCCCTCAAATGCATTACAACTGAATTCTCCTTCTGGAAGAGGTATCCATACAGATGGTACACATTCAGCGCAGTGTGTTAGTCCTGATTCACAGGTGTGAACTATTCGGTAATACAGTCGTATAACGTAAGGTGACCCGAATGACTGAAAATGCAGCACCTTGGCACCTGTGCTCCCTTCATACATGGTACTGCCCAAGGGGCAGCTGGCCTGTGTGGTCTGAGCTGCTTAGTCTCAGGGAGACTGTGAGCCCAGAGAGCTCCTGGGGCCACCACTTGCAGGCTTCCCTTGCCTCGCTTGCATAGCCATCTGGCTCAGAGGGACAAAAGGTGTTCACTCTCCTGTTGCCTCTCCTGCTCCTTCACATCTTTGATGAACATTTCTTGTATCCATTTTGGAATCCTTAGCCCCTCTCCCCGCGCAAGGGTAACCTCCACCACCCCATAGACCATGGCTCTCACTGCCTGTTTCCCCAGGAAATTTCCCCAGCTGCGCTTCCAGGATCTAAAGCCTACATACCGGTCCTGCGTTAGCCAACCTTGTTCTGTCTTCACCTCTGCTCTTGACTAGGACTCTATAGCATTCCTTTGCTGTGCATCTGGTCCATGCTTTGGCTCAGCACTTCCCCCTCTTTGGGGCCTTACACCTGCATTGCAGCCCCGACCAATCCCTCCATTCTCCCCACTTTGTAAAATACCCAGGTAAAAATATCACTGTAGATGTCATCTGCTAGGACAGTGTGGTCCTGCCATCACTCTGTGTGCCTGAGAGACCCCAAGAAATAGATATTGAAATGTCATCTCAATATACTTCAGAGACATCTGCTTTGGAGTTTTGTCCCAGGGATGGAGCCACAAATTTATAAACTGGGTAACGTCCTTAGGGGAACTTGGCTTCATTTCGTTGATTCAAATTGTAGAATTTCAGTTCTAAAAACAGTCATTTTGAAAATAAGAAATGGACTAAACTAGTAATAATAATAATTATAATTATAATCAAAATGAAAATGGCAACTATTGATGTTGATGTAATACTTGCTAGACATACAGGGCCAGGCATTGTGCTTCGCACATCTGAGCTCACTTAACCCAAACAAGGTCCCAAACGGCATTAACCAATAAGCACAGCATCCTGGGTTCAAGTAACATCAAGATCGCAGAAATATAAACTGTTATTACAACAACTAGGTATCAGACCCCATTTGTACCCTAGTGCACCCTCTTATTCAGGAAAACAAATGATCCAAATCAAACAAAAATCCTTCAAACCATGGTCCCAAATGAAAACTATTTCCTCTGACAGCATTAACACTCTGCTGCTTTTCACAGAATCATGATCTGTGAAGAACTCCTGAATTGTCACAGCCCCTAACCTGAAGACATTTAGATGTTTTCACTCTTTTACATGTGACACCTTCCAGTGACATTTTGCCAGCTGTGGCAAGTCAGCAGCAACATATGAATTGAAACATCTGCCTGGAAGTGGTTACTCAGATGATCACAGTAAGGAAACCCAGAGAGTTAGTGTCAGCACATCCCGTGATTGATCAATAATTGTCACTGATGTTCAATTTGCATCTTAGAAACTGCCTATATTGCCCTAGGCAATATAAGGGCCACCTCTATTATGTCAAATACATATGAATGCTTTTAAAATACTTTTATGAATTTTTGAAATCTGTAAGAGAAATGTTGTATTCAGCATTTATGACCTAGCCCATTTTTACCTACAAACACTGACATAACAGCAAACATAGTCTCTATCAGCTACGGGATTCCTGGAATGTCCTCAAAAGAGACTCACCTCTTTAAGATGAGAAATACACTGCTGGCTTGTAGGCTGGTTCTATAACATGATCTGTATGCACATCACATGCAGTTGTCCTTGACCATGACTGTGCAAACTTCAAGGGTTCTGGGACAAAGGGCTTCTCACAATACTTACCCAACAAGCTCACAATTATTAATAGGTTTCCTGGATATCAATCAGGAAGCCCCAAGCATCTGCCCCTAGCATGCAGCCAGCTCAGTGATATTTGGACGACTGTGAATTAGAAGCCAGTCTCAGGTGCCTTGGGGGAAGGCAAGACAATTGTCTGAGTTTGATCACTTCTGAATGAGCTAACTATGGAAGACCCAGCAGTGACTATAGCAATGGTAGCCTTTTGCAAGGAACTTCTTCAGGTAGCCAATATGGCTTTCCTCTTAAAAACACCTGTCACCCTAAGCAATAATGCCACAGATAAATCCAATTTTAGTATATGTGCTGCCGAAGCGAGTACAATGCCACAGATAAATCCAGCCTTACCCTAATTCAGTCAGCTTGTGTCCTAAGAGTGTTTCCTTTCTCATGGAAGACGCTGCATCCTTGTTCTTTGCTGAGTAGAAGAGGTAAACAGAGGATATAGAAAGTGGTAGCACAGACAGTAGAATATATATACCTATATTACTTGCATCAAGGCTGTGTTTCTCTATTATGGTTGTAACTAGAAGAACAGTCAGAGGAACTGCTTCTGAATCAATAGTTTTGGACCTAGAGTCCCTTTTTAATAAGTATCCATGTTACAAAGCTCTTTGGTAGCAGAAATGGGCTTAGACCCCAGCTTTCTAACATTTTGACGGTGGTCTTTCTGGTAGAACAGTGGTGCTCATGTCTGGCCGCACATTCAAACCACCTGGCAGTTTAAAACTAACACAACATTGTTTTGATTCAGTGGGACTCGGGTGGAGCCCCAACCACTGGTGATTTTAGTAATACCCCCAGGTGCTTCTAATATGTAGCCAGATTTGAGAACTACAATTCCAACAGATTCTGTTCAAATGCACGAGTTACAACAGCTTAAGTTTAAATGCATGTCAGCAGGTACAGCTGGTGTCTTTAACAGGTAAAATTCTGAGAAGCTCAGCCAAAATGCTGATGACTGATGTTATATATGAAAATACTTCATAAATTACAAAGTGCTAAACAAGTATGAGGTTTTTATTATCAGCAACAAATGCTTCCTGAGAGTGTCTATGTTGGTAGTTCTGAAGTAGTAGCCTTGGTCTTTCCCCTTAAGAGATTGCAGCCTCATGATTTACAATCTAATAATAGATGGTCATTTGTTTCTGGTAAATGTGTCTTACGAAGAGCGGCAGTAATAGCGGTCCCCCTGCGGGCCAGACAACCTGATACAGTGTTAGAGGCTGCAGGGCAGCCTGGGGGTTAACAAACAGCAGCAAGTATTACACACGTTAAAAGCCAGGTTGCCTGCTCTAATTTTCAAGGGTTCTCACACAAAGAGAAGCTAAGGAACCAAATAACCAAAGGTCACTTCTGAATTTCCAGTAGAGCTAGGGTTCCCATGCAGGTGTCCTGGATTTAAAAGACAGTTGAAACCCTAAGGTGATTCTCATTTAATTAATTTCATTCTGTGACTGGCAATCATTAGAAGGGGCCAATGTGGCCCCAAACAGCACAAATGATCGTCCACAGCACTTGGATCAATTAAAGAAGAGAAATGGTGAGCAGGCAACCTCTGCACCTTAGGTACCCCCTTTCATTAGGAAATCGAATTTGAGCTTGATGCAAAGTTGAGCTACTCTTCACTGTTATCAGACCTGCAGGGGCTGACATCAGAGATATCTGCATTTAACAGATAAACATACCATTCCTCTGTGGGCTACAGTCTTCATTTCTTCAACGTTTTCTCCGACATTATTTCACATGAGCTCAGTGAGAGTGTAGGCAGGATAGGTCTTGTCTGAGTTTTAGAACTGACGACCCTGACACAAGGAGGTTATGAGCTTGGTCCAAGATGACACACAACAGTAAGGGTCAGAGTTGGGACTGGAGTCCCACAACCCTACCTCTCCTGCAAGGGCTTCCACTGCCTGTGGTGGCCTGTGACTCGTCTTACAGAAATTTGTAGAAAGGCTCATTAAAATTAGCAAGGACGGGCTGCTGGGTGGCTCAGTCGGTTAAGCGTCAGACTCCTGATTTTAGCCCAGGCCATGATCTCATGGTTCATGAGTTCGAGCCCTGAGTCTGGCTCTGCACTGACAGCACAGAGTCTGTTTGGGATTCTCTCTTTCTTTCTCTTTCTGCCCGCCTCCTACTCTCACTCTAGCTCTCTCAAAATTAATAAACATTTATAGCAAGGACTTCTAATACAACGAAGCAAAGATTTGATTTGCGAACATATTTACAGGTAAACCATCACATATGTTGTAATAATCATCTATTAGATCCCACAGCTTGCTATTTACCCTCACTTTTCTTTCTGTAACGGTTTAATCACCCTGTTTCTAAGAAATCATTTACATCCCCTTCCTCTTGATTCCCAGGATTTTCTGAGGTCGTGACTTTAAGTAACCTGAAAACTTATTCTGGTATTTTGTTTTATCCTAGTGATTAAATGTGTCCTCGTGCTGACAACAGTTTTTCTGGCTTAAACCATCACTTCATTTATGGTTTGAGTTACAAACCCACGAGTTCAGAGAAATCATTTTATCTCAAAAACTTCGGAGTCTTACAAGGGGCAGAGCATTTTGATGTCAGAGTGGCGCTCTGGATAACATCCGGATGCCTAGATGTGGCCCAGGGTGCCTATATCTACCTTTACACCTATTTTTTAAAATTATTTTTAATGTTTACTTTTGAGAGAGAGAGAGCGAGTGCACACAAGCGGGGGAGGGGCAGAGAGGGAGGGAGACACAGAATCTAAAGCAGACTCCAGGCTCTGAGCTGTCCACACAGAGCCCAACACAGGGCTCAAACTCACGAACCGCAAGATCATGAGCTGAGCCAAAGTCAGAGGCTTAAGGGACGGAGCCATCCAGGCGCCCCACCTTCACACCTATTACAGAGTAAGAATGTGGAATAGGAGCTAGAGGGGCTGAGGGCTGACTTTCTGCTTGGAGATTCTCCAGGCAAGTCAACCCTGGCATCTCAGTGCTCGGAGTGTCTCATTTCTCAGCTGTGATGCAAGAATACAGAAAGTCACAACAACAGGCTATCTGTGTACAGCAAAGACACGTGAGGCGCCTGTGTGGTCCCCGGTTATGCTCTAGCAGTAGCCCTCTGCCTTAATTAGGTCCTCACATACCCTTCTCTCTCCTCCCTCATACTTTAATTGAGCTGTTCCTTTTATTGAAATTCTCAATTCCTTTGTCAAAGGTGGAATACCATTGAAATTTAGGGTATAGCCCTTGGAATCAGACTGCCAGCATTCCAAGTCTGCTGTGTAGTTTCAGGCAAGTTACTAAACCTCTCTGTGCCTCAGTCTCCTCATCAGTAAACTGGGACTGTTAAAAATAGTACATACTTACATATTATTGTTGTGAGGATTCTAATAAATATGAAGTGCTTTAACCATGACTAGTACAGAAATATTCAGTTAAGTGTTAGCATTTATTAGTAATAATTCAAGTTCTTTACTTCTTTCGAGGTCCCAAAGTGCCTCAACTTCTCCAAAAAGCCTTTCCTAACTCTGTATTTTAGTTTTCGTTTCATCTTCAGATCCCAGTAAATGTACCTTGAACAGCACAGCCCTGCTATAGTTTGTTATACTGCTCTATTTTACTCTTTGGGCATTTAGTCATAATTTTTTTATCCTCAACTAGACTGTAAGCTCTTTAGGGGCACAGAACGTCATGTCTACCACCTACCTACTCACCCCCATCCCCACACCTCTCCAAAATTTGAGTGTGATTTTTCTAGATTTTTCTACCGTTGCCTGTCCTGCCGGGATAGCATTGAAGATTTCCCCAGAACTTCTATCCAGCCTGCCCATCTAGAAAGACGCTGGACCATCCGCAAATCACTGGGCAGGGTTTAGAAGCAGCCTTGTAATCTGGAGAACCATCTAGAACCCTGAAACTAAATAGTATGCTTTCCCGTCTCTCAGTCTTTGATTCTTTATTTACTACCTTTTATTATTTGAGGATACATTTGCCATCCCAGTAGATTATAGACTCCTTTGAGGACGGGACCAATCCCTATTCATATTTGTGCCTACCTTCCTTCCACCATGCCTCCAGGTGCTCAGTAAATATTTGCAAATGCTGTGAGATAATAATATAGCGTATTAAGGATGTGACTCTGCTCCTGCTAATCTCTTCTATCGTCTAGCCCTCCCACATTCAGGGAGATTTCCATTGCCTAAGAGATAAGTCACTGTAGCATAAAAGCAGAAATCCAGAGTTCATTCTTGCTCTTGAGTTTCAATAATTTAAGCTGTTTGGGATTCAGAGCATAAAATTTATGCCATAAACAAAAGATTTGGAAGAATACGTAATTAGAGCCAGTTTCTCTAGTTTCTCCTAAGTCTACCCAAACTAAAGAGGCTCTCTGAGGGCCAAGAATGGCTGCAGGTCTGGGTGACAGATGTAAGAACAGAAGCACCCATGGTTCACTCACTGGGCTTGGGAGGAAAGGTTGCAAGGAGCATCTGTTCATACAGTCTAAGAGGCTTCCATGCCTAGGAGTACAAGGAACCTGAGAGAACCTGACCCAGGAGGCCCCGCCATGCAGACAGCAGCCTCGCGAGGCGGGCAGGAGATGATGAGAGATGTGGTCTCAGCAAATACCAGTGTGTTTAGCTGCTCCTCTGCCCTATATTAATACCTGGAGATTTAGATGCACCCATGGGCTTTACATGCAACCCCGGAAAGTAGAGAGAGAACACTCCTTGGTAAAATGGGGACGCAAAATATAAATTAACTTCATCATGGAAAACTAAAGTTACATTTCTTGAATGCTTGAGTGTGTGAGCTGAAATTCTTAACAGTTATACAGATAAAAAATAAATTTTAAAATTTCCCTTGAGATAATTAATCTAACTGGGAACTAAGTTACACTGTGGAAGACACAGTGGCCATCCTTGGTATAAATATGGGGGGAAAAGGAGGGAAGGAGAGAGGAATGGAAAGGGAAAAAAGGGCATATATAAAAGTGAGGATACTCAAGTTGTCCCTTCTGTTATTTTATTTAATCACTCAGTAAATATTTGTCACATCTGCTTTATGCCACTAAGGTAGGTGGCTGGTCTGGGGACGCATGCAGGATTTGAAGGGGATGATTCATTTGTTTTTATTCTTCACGTTTCTGCAGTGTGGTTTCACGAGATGAATTCATGCAGCACTTGTACTTAAAAAGAGAAAGGACAGGGGAAGAGCAAACTGCACATCTAGTGTGAAGAAAGCAGTGTGGCTGGAGCGCAAAGGCAGAAGAGCAGTGCTGGGTGGCTTCTTTCCTTGCCAGGCTCTGCCTGGAATTGAGCACTCGTTCGGTTTTTTCTGGGTGCATAGAGACCAGAGTGCAGGTTCATGCCCCCAACAGGAAGCTGTTTCCAGGGAACTGGGCATTTTGCATCAATCTCCAGGTGAAGGACACAACGCTAAGGTGAGAATAGTGCGGCCCCTGTCCACATTCACTGCCTTTTAGGACCCAGTAGCCAGTGACATCATCATCTTCACTGTGGTTCTGTGAAAATGGGTCTGCCCCAGACCCAGCTCTAATGACCAGCCTCGCAATCAGCTTCTGCCTCAGCAGTGATGCACTTTCCCCAGCAAATCAAGAGCACAAATGGTTAGGAAATTATTAAAGTGGCGGCAGCACAGCCAGTGCTTGGAGCCCCCACCTACCTTCAAGTTCCGCCATCCACCCTGTGTGGGTTTAACACAGACCACAAGAACCACACGCTTACACCGTGTTGTACTTTTTCATGGAGACTTTGTTTTAGACAAGGATACTCACTACCTTGTTTGGGCCAGGCTGGACCCTCATCTTTGGAGTCCATAGGGTTTCCATAATGGAATGGACAATTCATAGTTGTAGAAAAGAAGGAATCTATGTTGTGCCTTGTGCAGAGACAGACCAATTTTGAGTATAGTTTCTTTCACTCACCTCACCTACAAAGACGTGCTAATACCTTTTGTGTTTTCTTTTTTAAATCTGCTTTTTTATCATTAGGCTTTTTAATCAGTTTTTATTACTAATCCATAATTGACATTAAACTCAAAATTAAACTAAACTAAAAGGAAACTAAACTATAATTGAAAACTTTGGACTTTCTGATTATTTTTCCTAGCCTTTGTTTACATGCTTGTCATGATGCTTATTCTACTTATGCTGAGATTTATCAATTCTAGACATTACCTATTTATTTCCTGTTATAGCAAATGACAGGCATTTAGTTCTATGACCCTCATATATATCCACGTAGTGTGCTGGAACCTACTGTATCTGCTGGTGTGAGCAGATTGTCAAATTTTCAGGAATTTTGCAGGCCAACTATTAAATGGTTGGTAGCTCGAAATTGACCATGGTGGGAGTATTTACACCATGGAAATCAACATGTTACCAGGGCTTTTCTCCCATGGAAGAACTAGTCGTTAAACATTTCCGAGCAACCACAGTTCTTCGTCCATACTCTCACAACTGTGGGTTAATCTAAAAGTTGAGAGTTTAATTTTAATGGCTAGTAAATTTTGTTCCCCGTATAACCCATTGATGAACCAAAATTACTGACTTCAGTATTTTATATGGAGTTAATAATTACCTCATCATTGTCAGGCTGACATCTCCTGAACCTAATGGACAATCCATGAAAAGTGAGACAACCAATAATTATGTGCTTATGAAGTATTTTTGCCAAGCAAATCAATCTGAATCTATTTAAGCTTCCACAGCTAAATACCAATTTACTGGTAATTTGAAGATAAGAAAGCAATCAACTAAATCCAGAATGCAGAATATTCTACAGAACTAATAACTCACCTTCCCCAACAAATCAATGGCATAAATGGGGAGGGGGGGGGGGGAGGAAGGAGGTGACTAGGGATCTACTATAGAAAAAAACAGATTTAAGAGTCATAACCACCAATTTCCATGTATGGACCTTGTTTGGATCCAAACTCAAATCAAGAAACAATAAAAAGGTATGCTTAAAGGGTACATGCACCCCTATGTTTATGGTAGCATTATTTATAATAGCTAAGATATGGAAGCAGCCCAAGTGTCCACTGATTGATGAATGGATAAAGATGTGGTATGTGTGTACATATACATATACAAATTCACATACACAGTGGAACATTATTCAGTCATAAAAAAAAATGAAATCTTGTCAGTTGCAACAACATGGATGAAGCTAGAGAACAATGCTAAGTGAAATAAGTCAGTCAAAGACAAATACCATATGATTTCACTTATATGTGGAATTTAAGAAACAAAACAAACAAAGGAAAAAAAAAGAGAAACCAAAAGACAAACTCTTAACTATAGAGAACAAACTGATAGTTACCAGAGGGGAGTGAGTAGGGGGATGGATGAAACAGGTGATGGGGACTAAGGAGTGTACTTGTTGTGATGAGCACTGGATGGTGTATGAAACTGTTGAATCACTATATTGTACACCTGGAACTAGTATAACACTGTCTGTTAACTGGAATGAAAAACTTTTTCCAGAAAGTCTGAATTTAAAAAAATAAAAAATAAAAATGTAGGAGGACAGATGAGATGAAAGTGACTGAATTTTAATAATTGTTGAAGATGGATGATTGGTCTATGAGAGTATCATTAGATTATTCTCTCTGCCTTTGTATATGTGTGAAGTTTTCATAATAAAAAAAATTAAAGTTATTTCATTTAAATTTCAATAATTTTCTTTGTATTTCACCTTGTTAATTTTTTTAAAGGGACCATCAGATTGGTTAAATATAAATTAGTAAATTTATATTGTTTTTGAAATCCTCAAGCACAATAGATAATCTATCGGTGTCATTTTTTCAGGTCTTTCTCCCAGAGTCCCCCTTCTCCCTTTACAATCTGGATTAGCAGTACACTGAGGTTTCTGTATAGCTGTTGATTTGGAGTTTTCATCTCCATGACCCAAGACTGTCCATATCTGTTTTCCTATGTTGGATTCACTCTCTCTCTCTTTGTTGATATACTCCCTCTTTTTTGCTGAAGTACCTGCTCCAGTAGCTTCCTAAGAAAAAATAAATGTGAAGGATATTTTTTTAGTCACTGCCTGTTTTTATTCTCTCCTTACATTTGATTTGGCTTGATTTGTTTCACCATCAGAATTTTGGAGGCGTTTCTCCATTTACTCTTAAGTCTCTAGTGTAGGTGTTAGGAAGTTCACTGTTATTTTGACTTTCATTTTTTTTCTTTTTAGATTTTAGGATCGTCTCTTTATCCCTGTTTAAAATTTTTCTCAGAGGGCACTAGGTGGCTCAGTTGGTTAAGTGTCCGACTTTGGCTCAGGTCATGATCTCATGGTTTACAAGTTTGAGACCCCTGTTGGGCTCTGTGCTGGCAGACTGGAGCCTGCTTCAGATTCTGTGCCTCCCTTTCTCTCTGCCCCTCCCCCACTTACACTCTGTCTCTCTGTCTGTACTAAACATAAAATTTTTTTTTTTTTAATATTTTTTCTCAGGGTGCCTGAGTGGCTCAGTTGGTTGAGATACCTCTCTTGATTTTGGCTTAGGTTATGATCCCCAGGTTGTGGGATCAAGCCCTGCATCAGGCTCCACGTGAAGCCTGCTTGAGATTCTGTCTCTCTTGCTTTGCACCTCTCCCCCATGCATTTTCTCTCTTAAAAAAAACAAAACAAAAAAATCTATGCATATGCTGTCAGTCAATCTCTATTTATTGTACTGGGCCCTTGTGAAACATGTGTCTAATAGGTCTGGAAAATTTTTCTGGTTTGTTTTGTTATAACCCTACATTCTCTCTGAGCTCTTTTTCTGTGACTCTTATTCATTGGATATTAGACCTATTAATCCCAATTCAAAGATTTTATTTGGAGAAATGGTGTGTGGAAGTAAGCAGGAAAGATGTCAGGAAAGGCTGAGTGAGCTAATCCGACCCAGCTAAAGAAGGGTGTAAAAGAAGTTTGGACAGAAGTGTCCTAGGCACTCTTGAAACCTACAGCTTGACAAAGCCACCAGGGAATCCTTTAGTCAAAGCCTGCTGACAAAGGAATCCTGAATCTTAAGAATGGGTTGGCTTTATTATTCCTGCTGCACTCCAACATTGGTGATAACCTAAACCCAAGCACGGACTCTGTGCGTGCGGTGAAGGATTTCAAAGCTGTGCACTGGGGCCCTGGTCAATTACCTTCTGGGAAGGTCTGAGGTGCCAAATTTATGGCCGCTACCTTAAAGCAGGTTCTATTAGTTCTGTGATGTTGAATGCGTTAGTCTATGTACTGTGCCTAAAACAGTGTCAGACACATCTCAAACACTATTGTTACCGAGCGACAAGGAGATGCTTACAAGGGTGTGTGATTAGCCAAAGGAATTGATATAAACTTTACAGTCTAAACTTTAGGATCTATTTCCACTTTAAGCACTATTCCAGTATGTTTAGTGAACTTGAGTACCAGCCAAAGCCAGGTGAGAAATGGCAGAGTAAAAAGAGATTGGAAGCTCATTATTATTAGAACAATCAGAAAGCTGGGAAAGGTGTGTTTGACAGCGGGGAAAGAGAAAAACAATAAAAAGCAAAAATGACAAAAGCACATTATTTTCAGGATTTGTAACAACAGGAAACTTAGCCCCAGCAACTTCAATAGGCATGGCTGCTTCGTGGTATTCCAAAAACATAACCAATGTTCACAACAATGACTCTGATATCAAAAAAGGTTTTACCGGTACTTTGAGGAGGCAGGAAAGTATGAAATGCACTTTGTAGTGATTTCCATCCAGAATAGCTAACACTGCAGCGGAGCTCCAAGAAAGAGCAAATCCTCCACGGTGCTGGGCAGCTGACAGTTTTATTGATCTAATTAAATATATGGCTTTTTTGTTTTCCTGTGCATTAATTGCATATCATTTCTTACTGTCACTTGATAAAGAACCATCCTTACTCTTCTCATTTTACAACCTGATTTTATATCAAGATCCCCACACCTTGTGTGGCATTAGTCATCACCGCCTAGATTTGCTTGCTTCCTAAGCAAACATAAAATCTCGATGATAAATCATGAATACCAGCAGACCTTCCAAGTCATTTAAATGAAGCTCCTGAGATGGGCTTGGCCGTCCCACGACTGGCCCCGAGAGGACACTCCAATGGTACACACGCCCAGATTGCTTATCTGAACACTGTCTGCCCCAGCTGCCTCGGCAGCAGGCTTCGTTTTGACAACACTCCTGGTTTCTGCCCAGCGCTCCTTGTCACATGTTCCTGTTCTTGCATGTGAACCGCTGACATGCAGTGCTTCCACAAACATTGGGTTAACAACAAAATCTCTGGCATGGGACATGTCACCAGTTACTTTGAAGAATAACTAAAAAAAAAAAAAAAACCCTCCTAATAGCTCATCTTCTAACCTCTCGGGAGTTCTGTCAGAGTCTCAGAAGCTGCAATCTAGAGTAAAAGACTTCCACTGTGAAATGGGTTGCTTACAGCAGGCAGCAGGCACAGTGGGACAGCAGCAGCCACACAAAGAGCGAAACATACAACGGCAGAGAGAAAGGCAGCGAGGGCTGCGAGATTCATACGTAGGCAGAGACAGAGAGACAACATGCCAACATGCACACTGTGCCCTGTCCTGGTCACTTCAGGCTCTTATAACAAAAATACCATAGACTGGGTGGCTTAAAATACTCGGAAATTTATTTCTCACAGTTCTTTAAGTGAGGGAATTCAAGATCAAGGCTCAAGCAGATTCTGTGTCTGGTGAGAGCCCACCTACTGGTTCATCGACAATCAGCCTTCTCACTGTGTCCTCACATGAAGGAGGAAACTCTCTGGGGTCTGTCTCTTTGTAATCCAACTAATCCCAATCATGAAGGCTCTGCCCTCATGACCTAATTACCTCCCAAAGACCCCACCTCCAAATACTATAATGTGGGTGGGGAGTGGTTTAGATTTCACCATAATTTAAGTTTGTGACAGATAAAAAAGGAACCCTTATTTAGAATGGAGTCGGGAGGCTAGCAGGGGGAGCTTACACACCCTACCACTCCTTGTCAATTGCTGACCCAACAGGAAGAGACTGCATCTTGCTTGCTTGCTGATTCTACTTCTTTACCACCCCAGCAGGAGGAAAAAGGGCCCCACCCCTTGACCCTGGCAACAACCCAGCCAATGAGATATTGTCACAAACAACTGAGACAATAAAAAGCCACTATACCTCAAACTCCCAGTTTACTCCAACTGACTTTTTGTTTATAAAAGCCTTCCTGATTTCACCCTTTCCTCTGTACTAGAGCGTTCCTCTCCTTTGCTCTGCATACTTGCCTATGGCTTTGCCATAGCCTGCTTATCCAAAATTGCAATTTTCTATTTCCCATTAATCCCATATTTGCTGTTAAAGTAATAAGCGGTTTTAAGGTTGGGGGAGCACAAAAATTCAGCTTATAGCATATCTAGAACATGTTTCAACGTCAAGAACAAAAGCAGAATCTGCCTCATTTTCCCACTGATTTGTAAACTCCTTGGGGGCAGAACAGTTTGTTTGCATCCACTCTAAGTCAAATTTATGAGGAGGAAAACACCGTCATACTAAGCAGGCAGTGTTTCACTCACACTTGATAACAAAGAACATGTCCTAAAAGACAATGTCCTGAAAGAAATCTGCTCCCAACATTATTACAAGAATTAAAATAGCTGTTAATTTTGCACACGTTCAGTTTTCCCTAGTTCTTGGCTGGTACCTCCTTTTAAGTTATCTATTGTTTTGGTTTGTTTTTATTTGGAAAAGGGCTCAAAGGGCTGCTCTAGATTCCATACATCCCAAAGGACAGTCAATTGTTTTAATTACCACTTCTGCCTCATCTATTCTCACACACAGCCTTCTAAAGTCATCTATTTTTCAGTGAGTGGTATTTCCCCTTTCCCTTTTATTCCAGATGGCATCAGCCCATTTTGAAATATACAGGTAAAAAACAACGGAAATGCACAAGGAAAAGTAGGCAGGAAGAAATCTGGCCTGGTTGGTCAGAATGTTACTTTTTTGTCTTATTTTTTTCTGTTCCCCATTTTTTTTCTCCTCATCTTTGTATTTTTTCAGGACTTGAAAATTAAATATGCTGCAACTCCTTAGGAGTGAGTAAATTCAGAACAATAGTTCAGTGACAATCTTTAGAAACTAAAATTTATCTGAATTTAAAACTGTAAATTGTTTTGTTTTTCCTCCAACTAAATTGGTCAGATATGAAAAACTATTCCAGCATTCCAACTTCTGAGTACAAACAACATGTTGGCAAATTTGTATTGATTTTACCTGCCAATCTAGATGCAATCACACTTTTTAAAGCAGATTCCTGTAATTTGCTTTTCTATAAAATGTCACCAACGCATTAAATACTTTGAAAACAGTCTTTGTAAATCAATCTGCACTTATTAGATTTGTTTAAACGATAGCATTAGAATTCCACGCTGAGATTTAATTTGGTTTTAAAATAACTCGCTACATGCAGAACATTTCCAAGGGTGGAGAGGCTAGTTCCCAATTACTTTCATGCCGTCAGTGCTAAATGTGTTTAATGACTCACTTACCTACAAGCTGTGGGTTCTCTGAAGACCTCCCTGTTCAGTGAGATGCACACGTTTTACCTCAGGCTATTTCATATTTTTACAGAGGGGAAAATGCAGAACCATTGCCAAATAAAAAGTAAAGGACTTACCTTGTTCATGTCAAAGGTATTATAGACTTGATCAACATGTTGATTGGCTTTTTGATTCAGACCTTGCAGACCCAAGAGTGTCTTGAATTCATGCAGTGTTTGCAGGCCGGATGGATATTCCCTCATAAATTTTTTGTACCACACATAGGTCTCTTTAGCAGGAACTGCTTTCTGACCACCAGCTATGGATTCATTATTTCCCATTGTGACTCACAGTCTGCAGCTTTTTCTCAGGTTGTTTTCACGTATGGTCTCTCCCAATTTAGTTCCTCACTTCTTCACTAGAACTGGAGGCTAACATATGCCTTTAGAAAGCTAGTCTAACCCTCTTACAGCTATAGGCTAAATAAGAATAGAAAGCCAGTGAGATTAACTCATCTGTACAGTTTTAAGACTAAGTCATTTATCGCTGATGGGATTGTGCTGCCATTCAGAGATACAGTTTTCTGTGAAGGGCAGAGGCATTGTCCTTGCCATATTGTTAGCCATCAATTATGCCTACATTGAGGAGGGGCGTCTAATGGAAGGAACTCTGAGTTGCATTCAGGAAGCCTGGGACTGAAACATTACTTAGTTTCTACAGTCTCACTGTTCCCATCTGTAAAACAGTAACAAGGATATTTGCTTTTTCATACCTAAATATTGTGAAAATAAATTTAGATGTAAAAACTATTAAAACCGTGGAAAAATTATACATTGAGTATTGCTAAATTTAAAGGAAGTCTCTGTAGAGAAGAGGGAAATGGGTAGAGATAACCATATTATCAGCAGTAAAAATGTTGTTGATGTGATGTTGATGTGCAGATAAAGGGACATGTTGAGCTGTGTCTTCTGGCATTTTCTCTTCTTTACTTTGAGACAGCGTGTATGCAGGCATGCTCACACAGCCAGGGAGAGGCAAAGAGGGAGAGAGAGAATCCCAAGTAGGCTCCACGCTGGCAGCACAGAGTCCCATGCAGGGCTCTATCTCATGGACCGTGAGATCATGACCTGAGCTGAAATCAAGAGTCGGATGCTCAACAGACTGAGCCACCCAGGCACCTCATCTTTTTCTTTTTTTTCTGTTTCTGTATTTTCTGTCTTTCAAATCCGCTTCTACCCAGGCCCTCTGCCTGCTAACTTTGTCCCACTCCAGTTCCCAAGCTAATCTTGTCTGAGTCAAGCCCCAGTTGCACAGGAATTGAAAACTGAGCAAATGAGCATAAGAACCGTCTCCATGGTCCAGTAATGGAAAGGAACTGCCCTGTGTGATCCTCAAGCCATCTTGCTGCCAACCATACGTAGGAGTAACAGAATTACATTCTTTCCACCTAGGGTCATTTGGTTCCAAGCATGGTTATCCCCTCCTAACCTCACTCCAATTTTCCCCCAATTCTCATATTGACTCAGTTCCTAAGTCCAGTTTCTCTCTTAAGTTACTATTCCTTAGTCCTAACTTATTACCTATTCAAAACCCCAGGTTCCCCCAAGGACTGGAGCCTTTGGGGCCTTGACAGGAAACGGGGGTAGCTAGGGTATATATGATTAATTTTGTTTCACACATACCAAGGTAGACTTTAAGTAGAAAAAAATTTGAACCCATAATTACAGTTAAATAACATGTGTTCAGTAAGGTTATCGAAATTTGGAACACCTTCACTTATAAGTATTACTTGAAACCATTAAAGTAGGTGAGATTTCTTAGGCAGAGTAAAAAGAAAGAAGATGAGATAATAGGACTCGGTCCTGGTAGGAAATAGGAGGAGGGTCCTGCTACAATCTTCCAAAGCCAGTCTCTGGGGAAGTCCCTGTGCAGTCTCTAATGGTTTGCCAGGATGCTCAGAGGCATTGACTTCTTATCACCATTAACAGTTATTAATCACCAATTTTTAGTTAAAAAAAAAAAAGAATGGCTACCGATGATGCAAGAGGAAGGTAATGAAAGTTTTCAAGGGGCCAAGAAAATCCCCTGTGGAAGGAAAATTTTGGATAAATCAAGAATACAAGGACCTGAGATCTGGAAACTGTGTTTCTTCATGTAAATTATGCTTTTCAAAAAATCTGCATAATGATTACTTGCTGATACAGAAAAAAACGTTTAAAACTATTCCAAATACTATAAGAATTCTTATATTGAATACACTATTGATATCCCAAACTCAGGAATCCTGCTACATAAAACATTAACTAGTTATAAGATAATGGGGAAAAGTCTTCATTTATAAAAGGTCAAAGAATAAATCTAAATTACAATAAATTTAACTAGAATGTGCTGGACATATTTGAAGAAAAATTTTAAATGCTAATACAGGGTACCAA
The DNA here is from genome assembly GCF_046562875.1 of Panthera onca. NCBI lineage: Eukaryota > Metazoa > Chordata > Mammalia > Carnivora > Felidae > Panthera > Panthera onca. The sequence continues at coordinate 55,803,710 of NC_138347.1, forward strand.
TAAAGACTTGAACATACAAAAAGGCATATTTTGGTTTGGGGTAGAAAGACTTGATATTTGAAAAAGGCAATTCTACCTTAATCTATCATACCACCATACGCCAAACAAAATGCAAATAAAGTTCGAGGGGAGGGGTGGGTGTTGACTAAAAAAGCTAATTCTAAGTCTGGATAAGAATTAAACATGCAAAGATACAAAAGAAAATTCTCAAATATAAAATTATTGACTATCCCTACCAAAACAACTTGGGTCCAATGTGAGAAAAGATGGAACAATCAATGAAAAATAATAGACATTTTTTACAGAACTTGGCCCAAATACAAATAGGAATTTGACATGCAGTAAAGGTGGCAGTGCAGATCAATGGGGAAGAGACTGATTTTTCAATTAACAGTTTGAGGACAATACTGTATCTATCTGGAAACACACACAGTTGGATTTTTAACTTCTTTCACCAAAATAAATTCTAGATAAATCAAATATTTAATAATATAATGACTAAAATCACTATAACAAGGAATTTCTTTCTACTTTCAGCATTTGAATGTCTTCTCTAAATAGGACTACAAAACCAGAGGGCTGGGGGGCTCTGTCAGTTGAGAGTCTGAGTCTTGATTTCAGGTCAAGTCATGATCTCACAGTTCACGGGTATGAGGCCCATGTCAAACAGGGAGAACAGCAAGGAGCCTGCTTGGGATTCTCTCTCTCCCTCTCTCTCTCTCTCTCTCTGCCCCTCCCCCACTCACACTCTCTCCCTCTTCTCTCTCTCTCTCAAAAAAATAAACTTAAAAAAAAAAAAAGAAAGACAAGGATGGAGCGGAGACCTTCCACCATATTCCATCTCACATGGTCTGAATTTTGCATTATGTGTATGTACATAAAATTAAAATTATACAATTCCACAAATATTAAATGTTTTATTGCTTTTGTCCAAAGTTGTAGACATATCTAAATTTAAAAAAATAATCAGTTATCAAGGAAAATGTGAAAACACAATTTACACATGTATATGTTCACATTATAGTTAGAAGATTTGCACTTTTACTCCAACTCAACAATAGAATTATCATATAAACAATATATTAAAGTTTCTGAGGATTTATATTTTCTGCATTACTGAGTAATGGCTGTAGTGGAGACAGGGCATGTGGTCTTTCCTTTTCAACACAAGTTTTAAGTTTAACTGTAGTCCTTTGTACACTGATTTTGAAAACCACTGTTTTCTAGTTTTTGTAGTCATTTAAGTGAAACAAAATGTTTAAAACAAAACAAAAACAAAGTCATTTAAGTGAAAACAAAATTTAGCCTAACTGACATTTCCATCTTTCTTACTAGCTCACATGGGAATGGGAGAACTCTAGAAATAGTTTCTGAAATAACAGGAAGAGTTAGGGAACAGGGCTGCAAATATGTAAATTGTAAATCAGTCTCCATTTCTAAAGCACACAATTTTCTTACAGTTAAACAGGGCAAACCATACAATAATGAGTACAAAGGGAAATATTGTTTGAAAAGAATCTTCCTTTTTCTTACTGGCATTTTTTAAAAGGGCATATCTTTTCTCACATTTAATTTTGAGAAGTACTTTCAGTGTTTTTCTAAAGGGAGACTGTGTCCTGTATCTGTAGTTACTTTATTCAAAGCATTCTGAACAAGGGGATTATCTTCTTTAAGCAAAGCTTCTAAATAACTGTCAATCTGCTCCAGGTCTCCTGCTGGACCGCCCTGGAAAAGAGAATCAACAATCATGGCAGGCGAAGACGCTACAGGGATTATGCTTGTAATCTGGGTGGCCTCTGAGCAGCCTTCCCTGCGATTCATGTAGCAAGAAACCCACATCACACTGGAATAACGCTTTTAATCTCTTAAAATGTTTTTGCATTTCATCTCATTTTATGCGCACAAGTGGTTAGGAACTTGAATCATTTTTTTCTTCTTTAGTGGAGGTAAATTCAACCGGCTTTCCTTCTATTTAATTATTTGTCATATTCCTAAAGCCACCCTGCTTCCACCTCATCTTCCTCTGTTATAGGCTCTCATCTCCCGTTTTAAAAGTTCATGAATCTGAACAGATGAGTAGGTGAATTCTGACTTCTCTGTCGCTCCTCTTCCCCTCCACCATCCTTCCCCGCAGCCCCCGGCTTGTGCCCTCATGGGTCGCCTTTCTGTTCTTCCCCCACTTCTCTGTCTGGGTAATTTCACACTCTCCTTCCCTGGGCTGCTTAATCCATGAACAGCCCGACAAATGCTGCCTCTGTACTGACTTAAATCTCACTCCCTCAAGAGCACCCATGGGTTCAACCTGCTCTCCAGCTGAGCTGGTTGGATAAGAGAATTCTTAGAAAGGACCTTTCAGAGACGTTTCCAGTTTTATGACTGTTCCCAGTGAGTGTGTGGCACCACCATCCCAGCTTCTCCATCCCTCACCTGGTTCTATTAACCTGCTTGTGCATGGTTCCCTCTGCCTTAGGCCTCTGAAGAGTACTGAGGCCCAGCTTTGTGACTGGGGTCCTGTCCCTACAGACAAGCATACATGATATTCATGTTCCCCTAGATTTTCAGATATTCACTGGCCCTGAGGGATGCCCTGTGTCACCCTTCTGACACTGACGGCCCTCAGTCCATCTAATCCTTTGCTCTCTGCCTGGCAAAGCACACTTCCTTCTAGGACTTCAGGTTGGTTCTGTCCCCAGCCTCTTCAAGTACCTGCTCTGTCTATCCACTTCGGATGGATGTCCATCTATCTCCTCTCTTGTCTTCGCTCTGTGCCAGTGAGGTGGCTCTGGCATTCAGAGGCCGTGAAAATAGAAATTTCAAGTCAGGGATGAGAGTAAAATATATTTGGGCAGGAGCCCTTTGAGTACCTCTCCAATGATACTAGATGAAGCATGTCATATGCTCACTCTGCAGGCTAAAGCCCTTCCCCTCCTTACCAAACTTTGTGAATCGAGCCAATTAAATTCATACAATTACTCTGGCTGCTGTGCGGTAGCCTAGGGGTTTGGCATAGAAGGAAGAGTTAATCATTATTCTTTCATTTTTTTCCCTAGCTACACATAGATTTGCTATTATGAAAACCAATAATTTTTATGAACTTTTTTTGATAGTAGTATCGCGCTTTTATTATATAGAATTTCTTTGGTGTCTCTAGTGTTTTGTAGTAAAACAACAATCATCGCTGAAACCGTCCCATGGTGGCGGGCTCCGTACCAGACTTTTCACACATAAAAACTTTTGCCGCCTTTTGCAGCGAAAAGAACCAAAAGGAGCTGTACTCGAATCCCACTCTTCCGGCAATAAATGAACTCAAATAATGACTTTGGTAGTACCGTCGATAGAAGCACAGATAAAATTACCATATGTGGAAACAGCATTAAGCGTCCTTTTTTATTTCAACACGGAAATATTTCAGCTGTTGCCTAGACCACCCAAGGTAGAGGGAGGGTGGTATCTTTTTTGGCTATATACTCAACTTAAGCAAAAAAGATTTTCTGAGTTTCATTTTGTATTTAATATAAGAGAAATCCCAAATAACCCAAAGGACATATATTTTGTGAAAGAGGAACAGATTCACCTTGAAATGTTCACAGCCGACTGAAACCCAGGCAGCCTGGCTTCAAAGCCCAGGCTCATCACGTATACCATACTGATGAGTGCCAGTTTCCTGGTCTCTCCCCCATCCCCTTCCTGGACGAAGTAACCCTCCACTCCTCAGTCAGGGCTCTCTCGGGGCATTCAGCTCCTGCTCTCACGCCTTACGTGGCCTAGGAGGGCCCTGTCTCCTGTCCCAGACTCAGGACCTGTGTCTGAATACAAAATTCCACATGCTTCTTAGACTCTCTGTTGATTTCTCAATTTATTTCTAGCAGCTGCAGAAAGACTTTTCAACCACGGCTACATACTTTTTATTTTGTGTTCTATCCAGCATTTCTATATGCTGTAGAAATAAGATGGGCTTTTCCTCGTTAGCTCAACCCATCCTAGCAGCCCTGTTCATTATGTGTTCATATATCCAAACAAGATGCACAGCATACCCCTACAGTGTTTCCTGAAGTCTCTAACCTCTCCTCAAAGATTAGAAGAGTCTATTTTTATTTATGTACTGGGATGAGAATTATAACATTTTGTTGTTTAATAAAATGAGAAAAAAATTCCTAATGGAAATATACTATTGAGGAGACGGGGTGACCAAACTACACCAACAGCACAAGCAAAGGTTCTAATTTTTGTAAGAGAAAAAATAGCAGACCTCATGTATACTTTCAAAATTCATTTATGTACAATTTCAATATCCTTACACGGCGAATAAGGGCTGGGTTAAATGACTCGTCCAAAGCCAATAAGTGGATGACAATGTCAGAGGAGGAAGCTGGCTGAATGCTCTTTCCACAAGGTATATTCCTACTACTCAAAATTGCATTACCTACCAGCTGAAGTTTCTGCAACAATATTGCCAGTTTTACCCGAAGATTATTCAGTTTGTCTTCAGTAAGTTTTCTTTTTGCTTCACATTGTCCCAGAGATATTTCATTAACCACTCCTCTTGTATTTGCTTCGTAGATAATGGACTGTAGTTTTCTCTTTAGTTCTCTTTCATATTGGACCATGTAAACATGCTGGATCTGGGAATGTTTTCAAAAACAGTTTTAGTATATTTTTAAAGTATTACTTTCCCTCCTCAATCAGCAAGCGATTTCATATTCCAATTCTGCACACACGTACCAAGTGTCAACTCTATACCTGTGCACTACAGGTGCTCGAAATTTAAGACATGGTGATACCCTTAAGGAACCTGCAATCTGACGGAAGAGGAAGAGAGACAGTATGTATAATACTCCAGTAACTATAAGGATGAGAAAAGCACAGTAACTATAAGGATGAGAAAAGCACAGTAACTATAAGGATGAGAAAAGGATGAGTGAGCTTGGAGATCCTTGCTTGGGAATGGAAAAAGAACCCAGTAATGGCGAACCTGTCCTCCCACCAGTGATACCAGATTGTGCAAGGCACAAAGGGGGCAGTTGGTGGTGCCTATGACCCTCTCTCCACAGCAGCAGTAGCTCACAGGCAATGACAGAACGGCTGGCTACTCGGGGCTTTCCTGGCAGATGATGTCGTGTTATTTATAACTCAAGTCTGTAACATCTGAAAAGCACAGAAGCTACAGTAAGAGGAATTCCTGTTCTGTCACTCTCTTCGTGTCCCTTATCTGGAAGCAGAATACGGTCATATACGTACGCATATGACCCTTGCTAATTCGAGAGTCTTGGATGCTTTCCAAGGGTTCATGCTGTGACTGAGACACTCACGGGGAAGAAAAGGTAACGGAGAGGCCAAATGTTCCAATTTCAAAATGACATTAATTGCTTGTATCAACACTTGGAGAGGGCCAGGGGATATTCTGAGAAAAGAGATACAGAGCAAATCCTGGTTCGATACACATTTCAATGTTTCTGTAATAAGGAGTGTTCTGTGTTCAGATATGACTGGGATACCAGAAAAACTGTAAGGTAGCTTCATTTGTCTTCTGGGTCTACCCTTGCCCTTCCCCTCTCCCCAACACTCACTAATACCTGCTGGCCCTTCCCAGACACTGTCCACATCAGCATCTTCTTTTTTTTTTCTTTTTTTTTTTTGGAATTTATTTATTTATTTATTTTCCAATATATGAAATTTATTGTCAAATTGGTTTCCATACAACACCCAGTGCTCATCCCAAAAGGTGCCCTCCTCAATACCCACCCCCTACCCTCCCCTCCCTCCCACCCCCCATCAACCCTCAGTTTGTTCTCAGTTTTTAACAGTCTCTTAACAGAAACCCATGGGGGAGGGGAAGAAAAAAAAAAAAAAAAGAGGTTAGAGTGGGAGAGAGCCAAAGCACACCAGCATCTTTAAGCACTCATTGCCCTCATGTATTTCTCCCTTTTCGATAAAATCCTTTAAACAAACAAACCATACCCCCCTAAATATTTTGAATTCCACTTAAAATTCACTAACCATCTCCTAAATTCAAGGCATTGAATTTTGTTATAGGTTATATAAAGATATATAAGGTCCAGCCTTTGCCTTCAAGAAGCTTCCAGTCTATAGAATGAGATAACACAAGTGTGCAAAAAATGTGTCTTATGGGAAAAGATGCACTGTGCTGCTAGTGAGGCACAGATATTATTAGAGTTGAGAGGAGGGTACAGATTCTCCATTAAATTAAAGATCATTGAAGTCCTGACTTAAAATGCTTGACATGGATTAATATCAATAACTTACCCTCCAATTATTTATGCTTTGCATTTGCTATTAATCAAGAGTATTTGGGAACAGGGACCCATTTTAGAGTCTTAAACTGCCTGGACACTTGAGTGAGGGCACCAAGAATTAACAAGATGCTGAAATCCTTGATCTGGCTCTACCTATTCTTACCTTACTTACTGAGTTGCAGGCCTCATTCTTCCAGGAATATACCAACCTCATTCCTGCCTCAGGCCCTTCGCCTTTCCTGCTTTCTCTTTCCATTTGTTCAGCCCTAACCTACACAACGCTCATTCTTTGCCCTTCAGGTCTGCATTGGCTCAGGTATTCCTTGCTCACGGCATCTGAAATAGGCTGTCCCTTCCCCAACATGCACTGTCACTGTCTATCCCCAGGCCCTGTACAATTATTGTATGGCATATCACATATTTATTTACAAGTTTAGTATCTATCATTATGTGATGCTACATTATGCTCTGTTCATTACCTGTCTTTACTCAAGAATGTAACCTCGATGTAAAAAAAAAAAAAAAATTGGTTTTATTCACCTCTGTGTTTCCCATGCCTGCCACACGTCACTAAATAGTGAGGAGTTAGGAGAGCAGATGTACAACATTCACAGCAAGAGAATTTTAAGCACGCAGACCAATCCTGTCCTGAAACCCAGGCTACATTCTGAGATCTTGGAAGGGAACCTACTTTTGAACATCCTCAATTCAACCTACAGGAAGTTGATGATTTACAAGGCAACAACCACCTCCTCCAGAAAGCTTCATAGATGTTTTTTTGTGGAGGCTTTAGTCCAACCCAGGGAGTGACATCTCCCATGGCCTGAAGGTAGAGTAGGGTAAATAATTCAGCTCAGCTGGAATAAGAAGGACAGGGTCACAGATAGTTCAGATGTTACCAGTCACTCAGGGCTCTTAGTGTTCAAAATTCTAGAACTTCACAGTATTTGCCATTCTGAAAAATGGCCAGGGAATACTTTTTAATAAAAGCAACAGGAGTAATAATAATAATAATGATAATAATAGGATAAAATTAAAAAGAAATCTGAAAACAACGGTATTGCTTATCAGCAATGAAAAGGAACATACTATTGATAACGCTCGATGTGAAGGGCATTATGCCAAGTGAATAAAGCCAATCAGAAAGTGACACGTGCTATACGATTCCATTTCTACAGCATTACTGAAATGACAAAATTACAGAGATGGAAAACAGATGCGTGGTTGCCTGGAATTGAGGTGCTTATCTGTGCACAGTGTGACTATAAAGGATGGCACACGGAGATGTGTGGTGGTGGGAGTTCTGGATCCTGATTTTGGTGGTGGTTACACAAGCTTACACATATGATAAAATGAGACACATATTTCACTAATGTAAATTTTGTAGTTTTGATGTTCTACCACAATTATATAATTCCATAAGACCTAAGCATTAGGAAAAAATTGAAAGGTATATGACATCTCTCTCTTATTTTATAATTTCCTATGTATCTATAATTACTTAAAAAATAAAAAGTTCATAACAACACTTTTGGTTTTTTTTAATGTTTATTTTTGAGAGAGAGACAGACACAGCATGAGCAGGGGAGGGGCAGAGAGAGAGGGAGACACAGAATCCAAAGCAGGTTCCAGGCTCTAAGTTGTCAGCACAGAGCCCCACATGGGACTCGAACTCATGAAATATGAGATCATGATCCGAGCTGAAGTCGGAGGCTTAACAAACTGAGCCACCCAGGCACCCCCAGACAACACTGTTAAATACAGCATAACAAGGAATGTTTATATAGCACACTACATTCAAAGTCATATTTTGTCTCTCAAAGTTCACAATTTTGTAACCAAGCAAACTATATTTCCTTCAAACACTACCAACCAGTTTTCTGATTTAGTCTTCTGCTTTTCTCAGGCTAACATCTCTAGAAGGTTTCTATAAAAGGTAGCAATTTTGAGAACTTTCAAAGTCAATGTAAAAGGACTTCTGGTTGCATTAACATTCTAATTAAGATGAGTAGAGAATTGTAACAAGATGAGAAGCTTAGTTCTGCTGGCTAAACCTACTCTTGTAGAGGTATTTGAGGAGGATCAAAAATGGAATTCTTTTCGAACTCCTTTAATTCAGAACAGAATTAGGATTTGAAAGAAAGGATATGCAACTGAGAGTTTAATTTTCTGCCTTGAATTTAAAAAGTCCGAGTTCTAGCAGCTCTGGAGCCCCAGAATCCTAAGAAGTTAAGGCAGTCCTACAAGATCTACAGATTTTGTACTCTACATATAAGTATATGCATGTGAGCCTTTATGTGGTCAGGCACTACAGCAGAAACAATCAACTTTGACTCAGTGCACAAATGGTAATAAGGTCTAGATGCATTCAAAAGTACTGAGTGAATGCAACAGGATATAGAATTTGATAAGAGAGAATTGTAACTTCAAGGATTCTATAATCTACTAAAGGAGAAAATAAAATACAAGAAACAACTACAATACAAGGCAGAAAATTTAACTAACGCTAAAATGGTTTTAAGTTTCTCTCAGAATACAGAAAGTCACATGGACAGACTGAGGAAGGCTTTAAGTGAAAGGCAGCATTGACCAGACTCCACATAGGGTGGACAGGATTTCAAGAGGCCAACTGTGGACTGGGAGAGTAGACAAGTATGTCGTGGGGGACAGCACAGGGAAAGGCTAAGAGGCAGGCCAGTCTAGTGGAATGGAGCAATTCCATTTTGTATGGGGCAGATGGTTTGTGAGAGGAAAGAATAAAAGATGGTGGCTCAGGTCAGGTCACATACGACCACCTGTGTGGTCATAAACAATCTCTTACTATTAGCAGTTATGGAAACCAGGGCATGGTGACCAAAGACATTTGTGACTTATCAAGGGTCCTCCTGTGCTTTGTTGAAGCTATCTTTACTAAAAGTATGCAGCGTAAGCCAAGTTGCATAGATCTGTCCTCTACATCGATTTCAAAACATGATTTTAATAATTTTTATAACCATCCACCTAAAACTACCAATTATTAATAAAATCCTCATGACCAAGCAGTTTCATATTGGAGAAGTCATGATTCCAATTGTGCTATATTTTGCTTGCAACATCTCTGTTTCAACAGGAAGTCATGGGGTCCTGACTGTTTAGCTTCCTTTGATCCTTTGAATTCCACTTGCCCTAAACACAAAGAGAATTCTACTCATCAGCTCTGCTAACACTGTTCCCGTGTATAAATAATTATTCAGTGTGGCCTCCAAAACCCAACAACAACCTGGCTCTATTACTGATCCTATAGACATTGGAAAAATGCCATTTTGTGTTACATACATCATGTATGTAAAGGACATACATAAGCCGGATAAATTAAGATGTGTGACACCCTAATTCTTAGCAAATTTCTAAGTTTCATGGTGTGAAGTATTTAAATCAGAATTCCCTAACCAGCAAATTAAGATCTATGGAAGATCCAGGAGCCTTACTGGTAACTCTTCAAGCTGGCTGCCACAGGTTTACGGTTGGGGACAGTTCCTGATGGGACACTAAACAACCTGCCCACCACACCCTCCCCTTTTCATTGTCAGCAGCACCCCCATATGTGTCTCATCATGCAGTGTCAAGCTCTCTAGTAAGTAAACAATAATTCTTTTATACCAAAAGGCTGAGACACTGTGGTACGCCTATTACAAGTAACACGTGCAAACTCTGTCACAGGATGAAGTCTGGGTCAGAAGATGGAAGAAAGTGATGCAGAGAGTGAGCTTTGGGTGGGATGAATCTGGGTTCCTGAATCTGCTACTTATTTGCATCATGACATTGGAATATTGTCTTTCTGACTCTCTAGTTTCTCATTACTAACATTAAGACAGTGGCACCGACCTCCCAGTGTTGAGAGAGTTAGATGAGGGAATGGCTATTAAAGGACTAGTTCGGTGCCTGGCTCTACTGTCTCTTGATCAACTGAAGTTTTTACCTTCACTGATGAAAATAATACTAGTGCTCGAACAGGATCAGAAATATTTTGAGTGAAAACTTTGTCTTGTAATCTAGTTAGGAAATGCTGACAAGTATGTCTTGAGGCTGAAAAGCGTTCAGTTACTCCTTTTAAACAAACATTATTCAGAAAATAACCTCACTCTTCAATTGAACAATAACGGGAACCTTCATTTCCAGCTGTTTAATCACAGTCCAGTAGGCACTCAGTCAGAGACATCAGAGGCAAATATGTCCACAAGAGTGTTATATTTAGGCCCATCCTACACTTCAAATGCTTTGTGATACAGCCTTTCTAAGAAGGAATCTGGCTTAGGTTCTAATTTTCATTGCAAGTTTGTCTGGTTACATGTCTTTAGGAACTTACTTCACAATTCGATTTCATTTATAAAACAAGAAAATCCAAATCTACTTCGTTCCCTACAAAAGAGGTGAGGCGATGCCTCCGTTTCTGTGCACTTCATACAATTCCAGGGGGAGCCGTGCACCTCCTGGTCTTTATAGGCTCGCATGCGATTATGACAGTTTTCCAGAAGATGGCTGTGAGCATAAGTACTTGTACTAGGATTAATTGTTTTTATAACTACTTTTATAATGGAAAAACCATAAACTTAAAAAGCTGTCAATAGGATACCAAAAAACAAAACAAAAAAAACCCCAGAGATAGCAAGTTGTCCAAAATAATTAAAAACTTTAATCTACAAATGATTTCTGGTTTAGTCCAGTGTCTCGAGGATTTAATGTATTTCTTAAAGACACAGGATGTCATCATGTTTTCTGTTCAAAATATAGACCTACTCTAAGTTCATAAGTTTTATGCTGTGGAAACGTTTGCATTTTAAAATTCAAAAAGATGTTGCTTTGTGACATCTGATATGCTACACATTAATCTTATTCTTGATAAGAGAATGCAAATTTGATTTCCTTCCAAATCTAACATTTGGAAATGTATATTATTTCTCCTTTGGAATATGGGATCATTTAGAATATAAATGACTACATTGAAAAAAAGCTTACCTGGCTGAAGCCCATTCTCAGCTTTTTGTTTGTCTGCTCTGGGCACTGCTCCAGCTGTTTTGTAAATGATAACAGAACAGGATATTAACTTTTGGAGGATGAGCTGTCTACAACAGTTATAACATGCAAGTATCTAGTACTAAAAAGCATCAAAGCCTAGAACTGGCCAACATTGGTACTGTGGGTCTTTTAAGGCTGGGTCTAATTAAATTAATTAACTAAAGTATACCTCACCTTATCCAAAAAAAGATTAAGGCAGTTTACATAATTAATAAACAACATGGTTAAAAAATTGCAATAGAAAAAAAAAGAAAGTGAAGGAAAAGTAAATGGCAAATACTAAGTACTCAAGACGGATGTCAAGAAGGCAGTTGGAGTATGGGTTTCTTGAATGGGAATACCACAGAAATAGACTGGGGAGTCACTGGCGTATGGGGCAATACTCAAAGTCACAGACTCGTTGAGGTCACCTAGAAACAGGACTTCACAGACAGAAGATAGTGGCCCAGAAATGGGCCCTCAGGTGTGCCAACATTTAGAAACCAGAGAAGGAGTTCAGTTGCCAGCAGAAAAGACGGGAGGGAGAAAAGCAAGAAAATGAGAAGTGTGTTGTCATGGAAGTTACACAAAGAAAGTGCTTCCAGAAGGAAAAAGTAAGGGCGCCTGGGTGGCTCAGTCAGTTGAGCTTCCAGCTTCAGCTCAGGTCATGATCTCACGGTTCGTGAGTTCGAGCCCCGTGTCAGGCTCTGTGCTGACAGCTCAGAGCTGCTTTGGATTCTGTGTCTCCCTCTCTGCCTCTCCCCTGCTCACTCTCTGTCTCTCTAAAAAAAAATAAACATTAAAAAAAATTTTAAAAAAAAGGAAGAAGGAAAAAGTAGTCAACTGGGTTGAAGGTCTCCAAGAGGTCAGATAAGAAGTGGCTATTGCATTTGGTCACTGGTGGCCTCACAAGACAGTCCAGTGAAGTAGTAGGGGCAAGGATGAAGTGAGGAGGTAGAAGGCAAGGAAACAATAATTACAGATTAGAAAAGTAAGGGGTTTTCCCCAGGATTAGATTAAGGCATATGGCCCCTCTGTCAAATTAATCATTTGGTGTTCTTTTCACTAATAGCCATTCTATGTACATCCATCCCTTCCACAAGCAATGCTGAGCACGAAGGTGGAGAAGCCATCCCCCACCCTCCTGTACCCCAAGGTCCCTCTCCACTCCAGTGAGCAGCTTCTGGCGGCCTCAGGCCTGCACACCTCACTCAGCTTCACCACAGCCTGCAGTGACTTAGCAGCCTGGGGACAAACTATTGTGAGCTCAGGCAGCAGAACAAAGTTTTCCTTCTAATCATAATATGGCACCGTCCCTCAAAGGAGATTTTGGTAAATACAGATTTTATTCATCTTTCCTTCTGATGTGTGACTGATTCTAATAAGACTAGTGCTCTGGACACCTGACATGACTGACCTACCCAATCCTCACTCAGCCCCTCATAAAAGGTGGCTGAAGACAGGTATCCAAGGGATAGAAACTAGTTTTGGTGTCATGGAGGGAAGGCAGAAACCATGTCATTTCTTTTCATTTCTGCAACTTTCTCTGTTCTCAGTCTGTAAGACCTTCCCAAAGTTTATCTGAAACTCGGCACACTGGTTTTAAATGCAGTTTTCATTCGGAGTCATCCATTTGGTATAAAGATCCCCATCCTCGTTCACGTAATCCATTCTAGGTGAAGACACAATGTGTCTTCAATGAAGATTAAGTTTAGGCTATTCTGTCACTCCCTCAAAGTTCCAATAAAGCCAGTTTACCTCAAAACTTGCCATGAGTTCCTCCACAGATGTGTAGCCAAATTCTGATGGTAGCCGATGCTCAGAAAAAAAGTACAGAAGAATCTCCCTAGGAATAGGAGCACAGCAGAGATGGTGATATACCAGGAAGAGTGATGCAGCACTCACCTGTCAGAACTGGGTATCTCCTGGGTGTTAAACATCTCGGCAAAGATGAACATTCATGCCCACCAAATGGTTTTACCACTGTCATCAAAGTCTTCCTCAAAAAGCACAGACTGGGGAAAGGGAGGCGGGTGTGCCTATAAAAGGGCAACAGGAGGAATCCTCATGGTGATGAACTGTTCTGTATTTGTGTCAATGCCAAGATTCTGTGATAGTGTTACCACTGAGAGAAACTAGGTAAAGGGCACAAGGGATCTCTCTGTATTATTTCCCACAACTGCGTGTAAACCTACACTTATCTTAAAATTAAAAGTTAATTTAAAAAAGATAGGTAGAGGGGCACCTGGGTGGCTCAGTTGGTTGAGCATAGGACTTCGGCGCACATCATGATCTCACAGTTCCTGACTTTGAGACCCGCTCAGCATGGAGCCCTCACAGAAAACAAGCATGATCTCACAATGCCCATCCATAATCAAGCAGCCCGGGAACGCCCTGCACCTACTTGAGTGTTCTCAAGAGAACTCAAGTTCTAAGAAAACTTAGCATTGCAAAATACCTGGAGGAAAGACATTGTCTAGTGACTTTTTTTTCCCTAAGAAAACCAAAGAACTTAACTCTCCAGAGTAATTCCTTTTATCCAGGGATCCACAGATACGCGGATACTCTTAGGAATCCTATGTGAACCCTGATCTTTCCAGTGATTGGCCATTGTTCTGACAGGTGCTTCATTTTGCCAAGAGGCAGTAGCGCCCTGCCCTTGTAGTGTGACAGGTTTTTTAGGATTAATCACCTAGATGACACATATTTCATTCCTGGGAGAATATGAAATCTAGAAATTTATAGCTACTATATCTTAAAGGTGTATAAGAGTGTTTTTATGTTGAAGGGTTCTAAGAACCTCAGGTAAATTACCCAAGGGATTTACAAAACTTTTCAATTGTGAAATAATATGGCACACAAAAGGTAAAATAGCTGTTTCCCACATAATTTACATTCCTAGTGTTTTAAGTGTATTATTGGTTTTAATATTCATTTATAGTTTTAAAGAGATTCAATCCAAAACATTAAAAATCCTCAGCATGGCACAACATCACATATAACACACAAACACACACTCCCCTCAGAATGATCCCAGGTATGTGAGAGGAGCAGAAATCAGACGGCATGGAAAGAAAAGCTGTAACTAGAGTCCCGAGGAAAGGGGACTTGTGGTCACTTTTACGGCTAGTTTGGTGGGGCAGAAGGGGTGAGGTCTTTTACACAAGCCACTCCTCTCTCTCCCTAAACCCAGCCTCCCATTTCTCCAACACAGGGTTCAAGCCTCTCCTGAGCAACAGTCCTTCTCATGTGGTTATACATTTTTTTGGGTTTAGATTTAGAGCAAATCAGCCAATCTTCTAAGGAGGTACCTCCAGAGAAACAAATATTACATGCTGGCGGCATCTGGTTGGGACTGAGAGAGTGCTGAAGGGGCAGGTCGGGGAGACCAAAAGTTCTGGATTAGTTCTGAATTATTCTCAACCTGTGGAATTTCTACATCAGAACTCACACCAAACATCATCTAGAGTCTAAATAATTTCTCACAAATACATACTATTATTTCTAAAGATAGACAGACATTATTTTAAAATAAAACACAACTTTGTTTGAAAGTTTTACAGCTTTTGCCGTGTCGTATTTTCTCAAGACACTCAAGGTCATTAACCCCATAGGTAGTCCCTGAACCCCGCTACAACATAGCTTTTTCCCAGTAGCACCTGACAGAGCCTGACATTGCGCCCCCATGCTGGGAACCCACACATTCTTATTACATGGAAGTCAGGCTGGTGGGTGGTACAGACAGCGAGAAATGCTGGGATGGGAAAGCGAATTACACCACCATGGGCACTGTGACAGAGGCCCACACCATCATGGGGAGCCCTAAAGGAGGAGGAGGAGTTAGCTGGCTGTGGGGCAGGAGGGCAGCGGAATGTGAAGGAAGTATTCTAGGCCAACTGCACTACGTGCTGGGGACAAGTATTTTCTGGCAATATTGAGCCCCCTGGCCACATTCAACCACTCTTTATAAAGTGCTAGAAAGGTGTTCAGTGCTACTATATGTTTTATAGTATATATAACCTCATGTAATCTTCATGGAAACTCTTTGGTTGAGGAATTATTCTTACCTTGAGCCACTATGGTTTCCTGATTACTACGGACCCACCCCCACCACAGGCCCTAGTAGGTCCCCTGCACTTTCCTTTGTCTCTAACCCTCTAGGACCTCTGGTTTCTGCCTTTTACTCTCTCCTCCACAGAGCTGCTGATAATTAGCTTTTCCCTTGGGGATTCTGTCCCACAAAACTGATGAGACAGAGGACAAAGTATACAGGTCCTGCAGTCTCCAAGCACAAACACACAGACCTTTTCCTTTTTCTGAAAGATAAATTCGGAAAAAAACTGTCATATGCTGTTAGAAAACTGTAAGATACTAAAAATCACAGAAGAGGAGTCTGAATGCAGTTACGAACTCTTAAAAAATTCCTTCATTTATTGTCGTGAGTCCCTTTCTTCAGTGATTTTCCTTGATGATATCTTCTTTTGTATCTTATCAAACCTCTCTCCACTCACAAACTTCAGGTGTCCTTTAGGACGGTCATAGTGATTCTCTAATCCATGAAAGGTCCTTCAAGGACATATGCCAGCACAAAACTCTAGGAATAAATTGGTGTCTGTTCACTAGTATCCACTTAATCAGGTGGACACTGTGCATTCTGGGAGATTCATGGGTCAAGTCCGCCTTTTCAACAGGACTCTTGTCCCACCAGAAACAGCCCTTCTTCCCTTGGAGCATTTACTCACAATTCTACCCCCCAGGCTTGACAATAAAATCAGGAAAATGTCTTTGTTTAACTCTATCTCTCTTCTCAAGAATTTAAGAAGCAAATATCCTAAAGATCTTCTAGAACTGTTACTTGCATCCAGGACCATAGGAGGTCCTTCGCTATGATGCCCATCTCACTGAATTCCTATCAAATCCATATCCGTATCTGCAAGCTTGAATTGGAAGTTTTTAAAGAGTTCAACTAGCTGAGCTCCAACAATGGGTCAGCACCGCTTCCATCTGCGATGGCCAAGCTGTGCAAAGCTGCAGCTAAGGGCCATTTCCTTTTCACTCCACAGTCATATTCCCTTCTCAACAGAACAGCTTTTTTCTTCAGAAAAGTCTCTTACTTGCATTAATACAGCTCCATTCTCTCTGGACATGAGCAGGGAAACACAGAGGCACCTGCTCATCCAGATGCTCTTTCTAAAAAAGTAACCTAGTTCATAGAAAAAGAGCAAGCCTCTTACTTGAGGTGGTTTGAAACTCTCTTCTCCATCCCAGTGAAAGAGAAAGATGAGGATGAATAGAAACGGCACAGCTTCACTTTCTAAACCCAGGAATTAGATCACAGTTTCCGACAGACCCCAATTGCTAGTGTTATTTACTTTCGTGGGCTTTCCTTTGCATCAGTAACTGGGAGCAACCTGTAACAAGTGCCATACGTTATTTTTTTTAAGTTTATTTATTTTGAAAGCGAGTGCATGCATGCTTGTCAGCAGGGGGAAGGGCAGAGAGAAGAAGAAAGAGAATCCCAAGCAGGCTCCACGCTGATCTCAGATCTCACAAATCGCAAGATCATGACCTGAGCTGAAATCAAGAGTGGGACACTTAACCAACTGAGCCACCCAGGCGCCCCATGACTTCCTTTTTAAAATTTAATTTTTGATACTTTTAAAATGTAAGCTTACATAGGCTTTTGTGGAGTTGAAATAAATGAAGTCTGCCTGATTGTCAAGTTTACATATACAACAATAAACTGAAACAAGGTGTTATAAGGTTAGCAGTTAAAGGCTAGGACTATCTACCTCTGACTTAACACAACTCAGTCACACCCCATCATCTGAAAATATTTTAATATCCAACAATTCACTGCATTTTACATTAGTCCCTTTCAATTTCGTTAAAAGTATTCTTTGAATATCTACTAATATATGTCACACACAATGTGGAAAATCCAATCTATTTTCAAAGATGTTATTCTATTTGGGGATTAAATAAACTAATACACATAAAAAAAAGTAATATAAGACAGGAAAACGCTAAACTGAGTATTAGCAGGTAGTGAAAATGAACACTGAAAACTACTATTTTTATTAATTTTATTCCATTAACATGAACTACCCAGAAGTGGCCAGACTCCACTTTGGCAGTGTGGAAAGGGATAAGGATGGAGTCATGTACAAAGTGAACCAAGTAGAGGGAAAGGATTCTAATGACTGTCCTTATAATGGGACAAGCAAGGCAAATCCAGTGAAACATGGTACCCTCCACATCCTACACAGCTAGCCACAATCTTCACGCCTTGAGAAATTTGAAGTCTAGTTAACACAAGGAATAACATGTGGACCAAATACAGGATAGCACAGCACAAGGGGGAAAAAACATAACAAAGAAGACAAGAAATCTGTTTTCACCAGTGAAATGTGAGAAAACATACTACACACCGCTAAAGGCAAAAGAGGAGACTGATCAATGAGGAGCTCATTTTGTTCCAGTTAAGCTTTGTGTTCTGTACAATTCTTTTTCCACTTAATACTTCTATAAAACAATCACCACAAAAAAACTCAAGCTGGGACAGAAAAGAGCTGATTTATTAATATGTTTGGCTTTCAGAGTCTTTAGTTGGTAATAGTATGATGATTTCAAGCACCAAAGATTCTATGTGTTCATCAGGAGGATGGTTTCTGGGAAATTTTTATTTTCCAGTGATGCCTAACTATAGAAGTGAATGTACTTTGAAGTCTCAGTACCTTCAATCACATTATCTCCTTTTAGGTCACATGTAACATTAAAATTAATAGTAATGATACACTTAAATGCATAACAAAAATTAGCCAAGGAAAAAATAAGGAAAATGATGATATATAGCAGAGTATCCAAACTCTACTGCAACACAACCAGACAGCTCTCCAGGTCTTAGTGTGAAGAGTAGCAAAGGATGTGTGTGTGTTACAAAATGTGTGTGTACACGTATGCACACACACACTTACATACATGTGTATGTTTCTGTATGTATATGTATGTAAGTGCATATATATGTACAGTTATATATATGTGTGTATGTGTGTGAATATGGGGGTTAAGAAGAGCATGAGACTCCAAATCAAGGAAACTTGCCCTGTCCTAGCAGCTGTGTAACTGAGACTTTAAGTGTGTTTGTTTCTCCAAGCTTCAGTTTCATCATACATTCTTTAAAAAGTTAGAAATAATATCAACCTCCTAAGGTGGTGGCAGTAAGGAGCTAACATATACAAGACACTTGAGCGAATGCCTAAAATATACTAACAGCTCAAACACAATAGCTATTATTATCAAGAAGGCCTGGTTCACACGAAGCAATGTCCTAATCACGAGACATGTGGTCATTTTTAGTAATACGCACACATTTTATTGATATATACAGGCACATTCACATATATAACTTATTTTTTTATTTTTTAAATATTTTTTAATGTTTATTTTTAAGAGAGAGAGAGATAGAGCACGAGTGGGGGGAAGGCAGAGAGAGAGGGAGACACAGAATCTGAAGCAGGCTCCAGGCTCTGAGCTGTCAGCACAGAGCCCAACGCAGGGCTCGAACCCACAAACTGTGAGATCATGACTTGAGCCGAAGTCGGACCCTTAACCGACTGAGCCACCCAGGCGCCCCACATATATAATTTATTGCATGTGATGCATCGTAGTGCTCAACTGACATGCATGAATCTTGGAACCAGTAAGGAATAAACCAAGATTCAAATTTATGGCTACCTAACTTCAAAACTGAGGATCTTACATATTACTTCTGGACAAATACTGAAAGGAACTGGTTGGAGAATCCCATTCTTTAGGGACTATACTGTAGACCATGGCAGTATGAGACTGACATCCATCCAGATCATTTGACAAGTGGCCTTTCTCAACCTCATGATACCTGTACAACACTGAGGTCTGACCTGCTTCCTCCTCTTTCCCAGGCTAGAGCTTGCCAACTCAGGTACTATGGCAGATTTAGTGGTCAAAACTTAAGTGTTCAGAAATGTAGCACTCTGGCTTCATTTCTTGGTCAACAACTTGCCTCTGGATCCCTAGTATCATTAGTGAAGATGTGTCCTGATGCAAAGTCCAAGCAGATCCACCTACATAGAACCAAGAGTGCTTCTTCCTTTCTCCTGGGACAGGAGGGATACTAGTAATGTGTTCCCAAGGGAACATATATGCTCATATATGCTCACATATGCAGAGCCCCCACAGCCCTGGATGTTGCCATAGAAATTTCCACAAAGCCCAGGACAACTGCAGAACTGAGTTCGAGTATTGCAGTGGTTTGCAGCCTATTTTCACACACAAGACCATAGCCTGGACCTGAGCAGAAAGCGTATGTATATGCCCCACCTCAACATTTCTTTTTGCCAACTCTCTAATTTCATTCTTCGCCAGCTATCTTCTTCAGGAAGCTTTTGCAGTCATCACTGATCCGGAAGTCAAAGTAACTGTCTTAATGGAAAATACTATTCTGGCCAGGTCCTCTGGTGTGTTCTCCTGGGCTGAAAGCCTCTCACTTTACAACACAGGCCAATCACAGTCTGTGAACCCCAACCAAACCAATTGGCTCCATTAATTTAGAGGTGTTACTGCTCCTGCCCCTCCCTCTCCATATGTCACCTATTTTAGAGCACTCTTCTGTTACTAACTTCTTTGGCCCCCTCCTATCCTTGGTCCCTATTTGGAAAAATTCCAAATCCTGGACTTTATCCCCTCTCTTTCTCCATTCTTTCGGAACTGAGATCCAGACATCTAAATTCCTCATTTAACCTGCCCACAAATGTTAACATTCTACACTGAACCAAAAAGTAAAACTCAATTTCCCTTGGTAAGTTTAGTATCTAAAGCTACAATAGGAGAATTTGTAGAAGGCCATACAAATGTCATGAGGGTCTTTGTCAGGCAAAAACCAAACAACTAAAAAATAAAAGAAAGAGGAAGGAAGGGAGGGAGGAAGGAAGAAATTCATAACACCCAGGACAGAACATCCACTATATTGCCAGACCATGTAACAACAGGCAGTTAGTGACTATAGTTCTATTTCAAGAGACATTTAACCCATGGTGCATCTGTATCAGTGTAGTTAGGGGACAAGTCATAGAGTCATTCTATTGAATCTTAACAACTTTAAGGCTCAGTAGGGGGAAAAAAAGAAGATCAGGAGTTGTCACTGCTTAGAAAGTTCAACAAAGCATATGGAAATATGTTAGCAAATATGTTTACCTTAAATTGGACGTCAGTTTTCTTACTGTTTCTTTGACATATGTGCTTTGAGAAGACTTTGTCAGTGAAGAAGTAACTCCACAACCACTATACACGGAAAAGCTGGCACTGTCTCCAGAACGTGGACTTAAATTTTCCATCAGTGCACTGTGCAAAAACAAGCTGAGGCTTATAATTTCAAAGTAGGCATCACATTAGATACTCATAAATTCAGAAACATTAATATGTGACAAATGGAATGTTAATACACCACAAATGAGAGCAAGGCCATAAATATGCCAAAAAATACCATTTATGAATTCTCAATTAGAAAAATTACTATTTATTCCTGACAAATCTTGTTCCAAGCTTTTGGGGAGCCACGATTAAGCAGAATTGACAGTAATGTATTCTTAACAACAGTAGTCACATACCATTTGTCTCATTGGCTGAAGGGGGATCTTAAACTAAAGTTCTGTTTTAGCCTGGGAAAAGGTACATACAGAAATAAAACAAAAAGGGGCAAAGTCCGTTGAAAGAATAACTTAGTCAAGATCTGGAAGAAGAAGAGTGTTCCAGGTGATGTGTAATGATCCCTGGCAGAAATGAGGTAGGACTGCTGGAAGAGTTAAGGGCCAGGCTGCAGGGGTGGCGTGCAGGGGAAGAAGAAGAAAGGGGGAGAGGCAGGGGCTGGCACTCGAGGCCATGGGGTGGAACTGGAGTTTATTCTAAGCAAAGTAGGCACTACCACTGGAGGGTTTCTTGTGTAGTGTATTGTGTTAATGAGACCCAAAGCTTTCAGTATTGTGGGAACAAAAAAAGTTAAAGAGGTCTGGGAAAACACGCAATTTGGAAGACAAAGCTATGTAGGCAGGAAGAGGTCCAATCGAGGAGGGTTCTGCTTGTCAAGTAAGGAGGAGATTGTAATCCTTTCAATGCTAATGTTAAGACCACAGCTCTAAAAACTTTTGTATATTTATACTGGATGGGCCATTTAAAAATTGGATAACAGTTTAATCAAATGGAATGTGTTTCTACTGTCAACAGACTTTTGGCATTAATTCACTAACTTCAGCTGATATTTCACTTAAGATTAAGAACACTGTAACTAATGCTTGTCTATTAAAGAATACTTGCACAATATTGGAAGCCCATTGACTATAGATTCCTTTATGCTGAAATTTTATTAGTCTTTTTAAAAAAATTTTTAAATGTTTATTTATTTTTGAGAGAGAGACAGACCACGAGCAGGGGAGGCAAAGAGGAGACAAAGAATCTGAAGCAGGCTCCAAGCTCTGAGCTATCAGCACAGAGACCGACATGGGGCTCCAACTCATGAACTGAGAGATCATGACCTGAGCTAAAGTTGGAAGCTTAACTGACTGAGCCACCCAGGCACCCCTAAAGTAGTCTTCTAAGCAGTCTGTGTGCCTACCTCACAGAACTGTGCTGAGGGTTACCCCGGAAGTTAGCTCAATGCCAGGGCGCCTGGGTGGCCCGGTTGGTTAAATGTCCAACTTCAGCTCAGGTCATGATCTCACAGCTTGTGAGTTCAAGCCCCGCATTGGGCTCTGTGTTGATGGTGCAAAGCCTACTTGGGATTCTCTCTTTGTCCCTCTCTGACCTTCCCCCACTTCCTCTAAGTAAATAAACTTAAAAAAACCTTAAAGAAAAGAATTTAGCCCAATGCCTACTCTTAGTAAGTGCTCAGTCAAAAGTGCTTAGCACCTAATTATTATTGTTATTATGATCTTCCTTATCATCATGACCACTATTAATGAGTTTGATAAGATTCTTCCACTAAGATTGTTTTAGGGACACCTGGTTGGTTCAGTAGGTTAAGCGTCTGACTCTTGGTTTCAGCTCAGGTAATGATCTCACTGTGAGCGGGTTCTGCACTGGCAGCCTGGGGCCTGCTTGGGATTCTCTGTCTCTCTCTCTCTCTGCCCCTCCCCCACTTGCGCTGTCTCTGTCTCTCTCAAAATAAATAAACTTAAAAAGAAAAGACTGTCTATGGTCTTAATTAGACCATAGTTCCAACATTCATGCTGTAGATATAATTCCAAGATGATTCAAAACAACACACAACCTCATACAAAGCTAAAACATATCACACACACACACACACACACACACACACACACACGTGCTTTAGTTTTTTGGATAGATTTTAAAATTTAACTCAAATTTTAGTAAATAACTCTAGGTTAAACCACTATCCATAAAGTGGCCTAGCAACATCACGGGGGAAAAGCTGGACCATTTATTCAATCAACAAATGTATCATCTTTTGAGTCAGTTGCTATTCTGGACACCAGTGACACAGAGGTGAGCAAGTCAGCCCTGCTCTTATGGAGTGAGTTAGGTCCTAGTGAAAAATATACAAAATCAGCAAGGTAGAATGTAAAATATTAAAATAAATAGATGATTCAATAAGACACTTTACAATAGGAATAAGTGCCCTGAAAACACCCAAGCAGGATGCTACGATCTGATAGTGCACCTTGTCAGGAGTGGGGTGAGCTATTTTCGATGGAACGTGGAGATGCTTGGATGGAGACTCAGACACTTGCAGTTATGAAGAAGAAAATATATGGCCCCGGGCCTGATGGGAAGACAGACATTCAGACAGACAATTCCACTGGTCTTGACAATGGGGTTGCTCACCGTTGTGTGTCAGAATGTGGCTGATATTTAACAGGTAATTACTGAAGTGGAACGGATTATGACAATCTGACCCTTGCAACAGTGGCTGTCTGAAATCCTGAGTTTGCCTGCGAGAGTTGGGGTCCCCAGAGGAGAGAATACTTGAACCAGAACTTGAAGGAAAGACTAAAAGGCTGGTGTACAGCTTGCAGTGGGGAAAGGAAGCAATACGGACGAAGAGAGGGAAGTGTGATAAAGCTGAACTAAAAGCAATTCAGAAACTCTGGGAAGCAAAGTAAGGGCTACAGGGAGGGGCAGGACTGAAGGGGACTTGTGCCGTGCTAAGGAGTTTGTCACTTGCAAGTGATGGGGCCGTGACAGGCTTTTGAGTAGAGCAGAGAAGTGAGGGGAATTGAGTATTTGAGGGATGCCTCTTGTCAGCAAGTGTGGAAAATAAAACTCCTCTCTGCTTTTTTCTGGTACTTAATCCAATGTGCTCCCATGCAAAAAGAGCCCAGGATTTGGATTCAAAGACACAGGGTCTACATGCCTGGAAAGCACCTGTGACAAGTTTGCCTAAGTGAGGGCAAGAGATTGCTTCCTTGAAAACATTCTTTTTATTTTATTGGGCGTCCAAAATATTCAGTTGATTTTATCTTAAAAGTGACAAAAGTCTCACGTAAGAAAATTCTAGCAAGCAATGATTATTATAATTACATATACATATAACAACAAGATAATGAGCCACATGCAAAAAAAAAAAATCAAGTTCATGATTTCATGTTCACACCTTATACACATGTGACACTTTCAGTTCTTTGGCTATATTACAGTAATTTGAATTAGCTGCCTGCTGTGAGTAGGAAGTTAAGCCTGCTCCATTTCATTATCCCCAATCCTCACAAAA
This sequence comes from Panthera onca, assembly GCF_046562875.1. NCBI lineage: Eukaryota > Metazoa > Chordata > Mammalia > Carnivora > Felidae > Panthera > Panthera onca. The sequence continues at coordinate 55,827,764 of NC_138347.1, forward strand.
GAAAATGAAAAGGTTTGGGAAAAAGGTAAGAAACCCAGCCGTATTCTATTCTTTCTTGTCTCCTTTGTAAAATGAGGTTCCATTCTTAATTGCCTTTGCTTGTTGCTATTATTTTCTTTCTTCTTGTATTTAAACATTGATAATTACTTTGCAACAGTGTAATTGCACTCACTTGGAATTTGTATAATTGCAGTACACTCACCTTTCCCGATTAGGTAATGAAGCGTTTCTCTTCATTTCTGGAGTATCACTACACAGCTCCTGTTTTTCTTCAAAGACAGACAAAATGAAGACAATTGCATTTTGATGATGACACAATACAGTGAACTGAAAGAAGTCTTGGTGGTTTATTAACTACTTGTGGATAATCTGGCTTTGTGTGTCAAACATCCTCTTGTAAAATTGCACAGTGTGTTCTTAATGCAACTTATAAAAACCTCTTAATAAAGTGCATTAAAGTGTATTAGTATGTACTAATCCAAGAACCTCTGTAACTTGTTTTTTGCAAGCTCTTTTTCATGATGCTTATTATCTGCTATTGGTGTGCATAGGGGGGACTACTGGGGGCCGTCAGGATTCCCTTCTCTCACCAGCCTCTGCCCAGACCACCTCCTGTCTTCCCCCTAGGATCCCATTCTATTCCACTTTAGGTTCAGGTTCAGAAACATCCTAACAGATCCTAACCAGAAACGTGTCTCTAATAGAGAGTCAAACTTTAAAGCAGGAAGAGACTCAGGAGTCATCTCGTGGATCTTCTCACTGAGAGAACCTCAGAATTGTAGGTTCAGGGAGGGTAGTGATTCATCTACAGTCCACAGAGGAGCAGAAATGCTTTGACCCCTTGGATTGGTTTTAAGATGGGGGGCAGTATAAGCAATAAGTCAATATATCCTTCTTCCACCTGTCTCTAGAATTCATTGTGATAACTGTCCAAATATCTTGTTCCACCAAGTGAACCCTTGCCAGCAAGTTTAGGGCCATCACCAAGTGGAACAGCACAGCAACAAAGAAAGTTTTAGATGGTAGGTGAATGGCTCAGGGTCTGCCTGACTCCTTTAAATAAAAGAGGCTTTCTAAGCACATTGCAGGCACCATTGATTTTACTCACTGGCTTGCATAATAAAAAGTGAGTTTTTTTTTTTAGCCCAACAGCCAACTAATCTATAATTACAGTCATTTGAAAATATTTCACAACTTGTTCTTTCCAAACCCAGGACGAGCATTTGAAATTAAATATTAATTTTAGGATCAAAATTGTATTAACAATTTTTCCATTACTATTTGGAAATTCAACAGGCACATACTTGAAATCATGTGAATAGTTTGAAATTTCTATACAACACTGGCTTTTAAATCAAGAGAGCCTTACAAAAGAAATCCTGATTATGGGATTGCAAATTATCCTAATTAAGATGAAACAGAAAAAACAAAGTGTGATTTCTTAGGGATCTCACTAATGGGTTCAAACATAAAGACGTGAGTGAGTGACTGATTAGGTTACCGAAGCAACAAAGTATGAAGGAAGGGAGAGCTTACCACCAAAAGTGAACACACAATGATGGCAAGGACCCCGATACAACAAGGACTGGGAACAATAGCCAAAATGAGCTGGGATTTACTAGAGAGACTAAGAACGGCTTTCAAACTTATTTCAGAATAAGAAGATGACAAATGAAAATGACAGACTTGCTGCTTAGGCCCGATGGTATAATATTAATATAAAACAGAGAATGGTACAATGACAACAATATAACATAATAAAAGAGTTAGCCATAGTAGTACGCAGACACTAAGAAAACAAAACTTTGAGTCCAGGATGCTTCCAGCTTCTCTATCCTGGGACATTGTTTGGGATTGAATATTATAAGAAGGCAACTCTAAGTTTAAAAAAAGTTCAAGCCTCTCACCTGAGAGAAAGCACATCCCATGGGTGTAAAGGAACCAATGAATGTGGGTGTTGAACTAGTCTTTGTGATCTCAAGGGAATCACGAAAAGCAGGAAAAGGAGTAAATAACTGAAGGAGGAGGAATGTCATTATAATTTTCAAAATACAGTCTGAAAATTAAAGAGCTCATATCAACTCTTTCCAAATTTCTAGACAGAATTCAATGCAGAGGGTGATATGAGTCTACTGTGAGGGACGTCAGGCTGTGTGGCAGTGCTGGGAGCCCCCTTCTTAGGTACAAAGTGTCCCTTGGCCCTTCAAATCACATGAGATTGGCAGCTTACTCTCTTCCCACCCCTCTTCCCACTTCTGGAACAACCAATTGTTACTTTTTAAAATCCAAACTGTTGCCAAACTTGTGACATTCCACATAAGTCATATTGAAAACAACTCAAACATTACAGCTAATAGATGTAATAGATGTAAACTGAATTCTTTTTTTTTTTTTTACCTTTTTTCATAAGAGAAACTTCCTTTTTTTCTTGTTTCAATGAAAGATCAGTGTCACTTTTATCTAAAACCTGAAAAACAAGCTGTTTACTTAAAGCTGCACAAAAATACAGGATATATCACAGGGTGCAAAATGACCTTAAGTACCAGTGCCCACATCAGAGAGAGAGGCCAGGGGTACAGTTAACGTGCATGTTGTGAAGGGAGACAATCATGTGAGCTGTAGAAAATTATATTGGTGTGCATCTCAAGAATGGTTACATCAAAACTGTCATACATAATTCTGCCATTTCTATATAGGGGTTTTGATACTTCTATCAATATCTGTACATATATTTTTAAAAATCCATATCTTACGTGAATGTAACAATGACTCCAACAAACAAGCCAAGTATTTGATTCACCAGGAGCAATGATGGAGCCTCTGCTGTTTTGAGGAGGCTTATCACACTTGTGGTCCATACGGAGCAGACACAGAGCATGAGGTCAATCAGTGTCACGCAATGAAATGTACATCAGTACAATCAGTGCAATGAAAACCTTGGGGAGGTTGCGGCCTGGGACCTGAGGCCCCAAAGTATGATGGGGAAGAAGACATGGATGGGGATGGGGATTACACTTGGGTGTTGACAGAAGGGTCGCCTGGTCATTTGACCGAATTCCTAGAAATCTGCCTAAAAGGGGTTGTGGAGCCTTAATGTGTTAAAGCCAGTAGAGTGGGTGGCACTTGAGAGTAAGGGGGTGTGTGTGTGTGTGTGGGTGGGTGTGGGTGTTTGTTGTCTGGGTTGTGGGGGAAGTGGGAGTTGTGAGAGCTGAGGGGAACAGTGTGCCATCCAGAAGCCATGTCCGCCATTGCTTTGGGAATCCTGAAGACCCATTTTGCAAGGCTCACACAAGACAAACTTACATTTTGGGAATGTACTTCTTTAGATCAGAAAGAGAGAGAGTTAGTTTATGCCCTTCAGGAAAATGGACCCAGAACGTTCCCTTTGTGTATTTTGCAAATCTGTGAGAAGGTGGGGAAACAGGCAGCAGAAGAGAAAAATGGAGAAGGCAGGGGTAAGGCAAAAGCTCCTTGATCTGAAGACCACCGAACAGGTGCTGAGACACAACTGTGTCCCCACGTCCATGACCTCGTGGAAGGCACGGAGCTGTTGGCTTTCTGGAGCTTGCCCACCGTGTCTGTGTCCTACGCCTTTCAATCACCCTCCGCCCTGCCAAACAGACATGGGAGGGAGAGGCTATCTCCCACCTTTTCTCTCCTCCCAGGAAACACAGGCATATATTTTACACGGCACTCTGGAAACTGTGCTCCATCAGGAAGCAGGTTAAATGGGCACACATGTAGCCTAGCAACAGAAGGCCTTTGAGGCTGTCCATCATTGCTGTTTCTATTTCACTCAAGTCCATCAAAAGAAAAGCCTTGTTAGGTAAGGGCAAATAAATAAAACTGATTCTAAGATGCTTTTGTCCATTTCAGAATAGTTTTGTACTTATACTGTAAAAAAATTTGTGCCCCAGAAGTAAATAAAGCGCACGTATTTTTTAAAGTTGATTTTGCAAAATGACCTTAAAATGTACATCTTATTTATCTCTGATGTATCATAAAACTTAAGGTTTTCTTTTAATGTGCTGATATATACAGGAAATCTACATGCTTTTTTAAGTGCCTCTAACTTTGAACTAAACATTTTTGACCAGTTTATAAGCAGCATAACAGCAACCATAAAATAAGCTGACAAGAGGAACGATGTGATGCCTCTAATTATATAATCACTTTATTGTAATCCATGATAATCCTGCTTGGAATGTGTTCATTTTCTTTGGTACCTCTTCCTTGTGATAAAAATCAGACAAGACGGAAGCAACCAAGATTAACAAAACTGACAGCACTCCCAGTAAGGAACTTTTGTTGGTGGTGTTATCAGCACAGCCTCATGAAATTAATTGCTTTTGCATTTTATTGTTTAGTTCCCTGCTTTGAGCCCTGCCTTGTAGCGGCTGTTTCTGTGAGAGCATCAGATATGTCCCCTCCTTCCAAAAAATGGTACCCAAACAAAGCTTTCCCATCTGTACTGCAGGAGAGGTTTTCTTTTTTTCTTTTCCTTTCTCGTATTTTCTTTATTCTTTGGCATAGAGATGCTTGAAAGATTTTGGATAAACAATTCACACCTACAGTATTTCCTTTCAAATAACACTGTGTAAATATCTGAGTTCGTAGGATGCCGTCTTCTATTACAATGTACTTGTGGCTTTGAAGGTCTGAATTGTTTCAAGTTGAGACAATAAGACAGGCAGTTGTCTTTTCAATGACACTATTTGTATATTTTGATACTACTTACAAAGCTCTTTCATATACATCATTTCATTAAAGAAGTGTTCTCCAGTCTCTTAGGCTTAACTGTGTTTCATACTCTGCAGTTTGGGGATATCTCTTTCCTAAGATTTTACCTCAGTCATGAAACTGATAACACCTCCCACATAGTAAATGAGATTATAGTCAAGTCTTAACATGGGGTTTTAGATCCCTTAATTAAAATTATGTTAACAATGAGCAGAGTGGGATTTGTCATTTCTCCAAAGGATGCAGGGGATCAGCATAATACCACATGCTCAATTTTGTGAAGTATCTATTTAAGGGGATAAATAAATCATAAATAAGTTAGAGGGAAAAAAAAAAAACACACCACAGCCAGCTGTGTAACATTTATCTAATTCAGCTGTTAAGGATGTTTAAGAACTGGTTGGTATCCCTTTTTCTGCTTTCTTTCCTTCTATTTCTTTGCTCCTCCCACGTCTACCACAAGCATTTACTATTATCAAGGACCCAAAAACGCTACCAGACCAGTAACGCCTTCCTGCCAAACTCAAAGGCCCTTTCTGGGCTCCTGGGTGGCTCAGTTGGTTAAGCATCCAACTTCAGCTCAGGCCATGGCTTGTGGGTTCGAGCCCTGCATCGGGCTCTGTGCTGACAGCTCAGAACCTGGAGCCTGCTTCTGATTCTGTGTCTCCCCCTCTCACTGCCCCTCCCCTGCTCATGCTCTGTCTCTCTCAAGAATAAACATTAAAAAAAAAATCTAAAAATAAATTCAAAGGCCCTTTCTGTTTTCACTCTTCCATAGTAAACATTATGTTCTAGGCTCCTCTCTTTCATCCATAAATATATTCAATAAAATTGAGTTCCCAGTATGGGTCAAACACTGTTATGATAAAGAATACAAAGTCCTGCCTTATGGGCTATTTTCTAGTGAGGGGAAAAAAGAGATGTTAAGTAAATAAAAAGATAGCTATGTTAAGTTCTGTGAAGAAAAGAAACACGGGCAAGAGAAAGACAAGAGCCCAGGTACACCACACCTGAGCCCCGCTGCCTTTCCGGACCCTGGTGTTCTCACTCTGCATCCTCCACCTCTCCCCTCTACCACTTTTCCATACACATGCCGGGTACCCTCTTCTCTCAATGTCTTTGGTTTGTTTGCTGTTGATTTGCTTGTGCCTCCAACTTTTTTCTAGTTTTTCCTCAAACTTCCTTCAGTCGGGCCTTTCCTGCCAACTCTGTGAAAAACTGTACTCACCCTCGCCACGCCCAACACTGACACCTCCTACCCTTTCCTCTGTGTTACTGTTCTCCTTAGCACTTACCATTATCTACCCTGCCACACAGTTTACTTCTTTGTCTTGTCTGTGGTCTGACTGCCCCCACTAGAATGGAAGCGCTACGAGGATGGGGAGCATGGCCCATTATCTTCCTTCTGTATCCCCAATGTCTAGGAGAGTAACTGACACTCAGTATACTCACAGAATCAAAGAAAGTCTTGACAGTACATGCGTGTTGCTGGGGGAAGTGGAGTCCAGGCATTGCAAACAGCCAAGGAAAAGTCAGGGAAGCAAAAATGAGCTTAAGGAGTTGGCGGTCAAGGAAGGTCAGGGTGGCGACAGTGGAATGAATGAAGGGACAAGTGGTAAGGATGAGAATGCAAAGGAGGTCAGGCTAGGTCATCTAGGGCCTCGGAGGGCACAGCAAGAACACTGAATTCTGTTCTCAGTGTGAGCAGAAGCCACTGGAGGGTTCGGAGGAGGAGAATGACGTGATGTGACTTATCTTTTAAATGAAACAGTCGGATTTTTAGACAGTGGAGGCCAACAGAAGCAGTGAAATCATTGACAGGGCCATTGCTGTGGCCCTGACAGAGATGTTGGTGAATCAGTCAGGGTGGTGGCTATAGAGGAGGAAAGCACAGGGGGTCCATTCAAAGGCTGATTAGGCACAATTGGCTGAGAGGGGTGAGCACCCCCGTGTGAAAGGAGGAGAGAATTCAGGATACCTCCCAGGCTGTGGCCTGAGTAACTATGAATGGCGAGGCCATTCACTAAGATGGGGAAGCATAAGAAGTCCCTTGCAATTCCTTCTTCCCTTGATTTCTATAGCCTTCTGTGTCCCAAATCTCCTAGGACATGAATTTTTCTGTCTACACTTAATCCTTCAATGAACCTGTTAAAATTTCAGGGGGTTAAACTTTCACCCTTATGCAAACAATGGCCTGATCAGCATCATCAACCCTAACTTTTCATCTTTGCTCCAGTTATTTCCAACTGACTTCAGGGTGCCTGCACTGGAACATTTTGCTGAAACTTCAGATCTTTAGTCCCACATTTGCCCACTCAGATCCCCTGGTCAGCTCTTCTCTTCCTATTTGCAATAACATGTTGTTCCAGGCTGCCGTCTCAAAACTTCTGTCACTGTTTAGTCTCCCATGCTCCTCTCCAGTTTCTGCTCATTTTCCTTCCAAATGGTTCCATTTTCCTTGTCATCCTTATACTACAATCTTTAGGCAGCAGATGAGACTTGATTCTTTGGTCTTTAGTTTCTCCTTTGCCCAGTAGAGTACAGCAGCTTTATCACAACCCAGTTCATTTTTTTTTTTAATTTAAAAAAAAAGTTTACTTATTTTTGAGAGAGAGAGAGAGAAAGAAAGCATACATGGGAGGGGCAGAGAGAGAAGGAGACAGAGAATCCCAGGCAGACTCCATGCTATCAGCACAGAGCCTGATGTGGGGCTCGTACTCACAAACCATGAGATCATGACCCAAGCCGAAACCAAGAGTTTGGACGCTTCACTGACCGAGCCAGCCAGCCGGGCACCCCCGAATCAAGTTTTCTAAGTGAAATCTCCATGGTTAAATGTTCCCTCTCAAAAAGTACCCACAGATCCTGACTGGTTACTACCTCAAGTTCAAACTCTTTACCTGGCTTTCAAAGCCCTTCTCAATGTTATTCTAAGTTATCAGAACATAATGCCAGTACTTCTTAACAAACTCCCTCTGCTATAACCAGACGGCTGTCCTCAGAATTTTCTAGAAGCACCACATACACTTTTGCCTCCACACCTTGGCCACCTTTGCCCATGCAGTTCTATCTGGTGTGCCTTTCCCTCTTTCCCTCTTGTAAATGCTTCCCACCTTTCAAGACAAATGCAAGTCCTTCTCTTTCCTTTTTATTTACTCCAGCCCATACTGATTTCTTCCTTTCTCTGAGAAACTATGAATCATAATTACAGTTTCTATTATTATTAATAGCCAAGCATCTTATCTATGTAACCCATACAAGACTGGAATCTCGTAGCAGCCTTGATTCTTGCATGATACATCAGAGCAGAACCTGGGTCCATCTCCCAAAAACAAACCCATCTCTATGAAGCATTAATAAACATAGACTTTACTGAAGACTGTGTTCAGAAATGGAAGCAATGGTGATACACGGCAAAAATCAATTTCAAATCACCATGAAGCACCTCTATATCTATTTCCTCAACCGTTGCCTGCCTTCTCACCTCTCTCCCCACACTTTCCCCTCCAGCCTCTCCAATTCCAATTCCACAACACCAGGTTTTCAGCTTCGGGATTACCCTTTTCCTTCCCTCAACCCCTCACACACACCCCCTCTAGCTCTCCCTTTGCTTCCACAAAGTGATTTCATTCTCTCAATTTTCATTCTTTACTCCCATCTCCTGGCCCAACCAATTAAGGCTTGAATTTTCCCTCTTCATAAAATGGCTTTTAAAAATGTTTTTCATAACACAAATAACTATTTTCATTCTGTGCACAAATCATCACATTAATTCTCATAAAAACCTTGAAAGTAGATAGTATTATTATTCCCATTTTATAGACAAGAAAACAGAAGACCATAAGTTGATACAACTGACAAGCGGCAGGTAAGTTTGAATTTGAACCTGGGTCTGTCAGAGCACAGAGCCTGTCAACGTTCCGTAAAATAATGCTAACACGTGGTTTTGTAAAATTATCTTCCAATTTTCCTGCTCCTTTAGAGCAAGTATCATATATTTTTCACGCGTGTCTCTCAAAATCTCTAACATAGTACTGTTCAATACATTCGTCTTAACATTCATGGTTGCTGGCAGTCACTGGCACTTGAATATTCAGATTCATAAGTTGCTCAAGAGATTTTCCTTTAGGTCCGGCGCTGGCTGTCTCATATACTGACTCTGTGTCTGTTGCAAGTCTGCTGGTGAGTTGATGAATTATGCTGTGGAGAGTGAGCATAGACCATTTTTCCTCTGAAGCCCTCAGGGCAGCTCTGGTTTGTATCTCATAAAGGAGCTGGCTCCGCCTGTGAAATTTCTGATGCCGTTAGCAACAATCACAGCATTCTACAAGTTCATATAGAAGCAATGGTAACATCATCAACCAGGAAAACTAAGAAATGGCCTGTTTTTGAAAGTAAGGCAACTTCGATCATCTGAAATCATGTTTTTGCGATACCCGAGCAGTTTCCCATTAAAAAACAATTTCTATTAGGAGTTGGAAAAATGATACATATTTAGGGTGAATGCAGCTGATTTAGGGACTGGCTATGCAGGTTGTTTTTCTTCTCTCTCTACTTGCTTTGCGGCTGAGTCATCTTTTCACCTCATTGTCATATAGCACTGCTGACCAAACAGAGCGCTGTTAACTGTTATTTTTGGGGTGCCGTGGTTTGGTCTTGTTTGGCTGCCACAGAGGATAGACATAGACACTGGAAACTCATCAGCTATTCCAGATGTCCCCCAGATTTTGTGACATGCCACGGAGCCCCTGTCAGTGGCCCTAGGGATTCACAGCCAGTTGATGACTTTCCTGAGCTGGAATCAGCCTCTTTTGAAAGATGCCCCCAAATGCTAACCAGGTGTAACTGGTAAAGGACTTAGTTCTGAGACAGAAAGATGCTTCCACCCACTCATTCCTTTATTCATATATCTTTCTTTAGCCCCAGAGAGTGCCACATTCTGGGCTAGACAATAGAGGTTACTTCTTTCATAGCAAATACAGAGACTCCACTGCCAAACTCTTGAAATACATCTGTCAACGACGATCTGGCCAGTAAGTTTTCTAAAGTGTCTGCAGAAAATGAAATGAATCCATCTGCCAATCTGTGCTTGAGGACAGGTGCAAGCCAAAAATGACTGAAATGGCCACAGAGGACAAAAAGACTCAAGTCAGTCCAACCAAAATGGTGGTATTATTCCTGGTTATTAAATAGGCAGGTCTAGGGGGCACCTACGTGGCTCAGTTGGTTAAGTGTCAAACTCTTGATTGTAGCTCAGGTCATGATCTCACATTTTATGGGATAGAGCCCTGTGTCAGGCTCTGTGCTGACAGTGTGGAGCCTGCTTGGGATTCTCTCTCTCCGTCTCTCTCTCTGCTCCTCCCCCGCTGGCACCCCCTCTCCTCTTTCAAAATAAACTTATAAAATAAAGTAAAATAAAATAAAATAAAATAAAAATAGGCAGGTCTAACCTAACCTGAAATAACCACAACAAATGTTCTTTCACTGTCTGAGCAACCTAGCTTTGCTACTGATATTCAGAGCAGACACACAAAAAAATGATTATTATAAAATTTGGAAAAACAGCAAATACCAGTATTCAGGAAGGCGGTAAATGCTGCTTCATATTAGAGTCAGAAAATATGCATAATGTCAATTTGGAACACATACTCCACCAAGATGAATAAAAGCATAGACACGTGCAACAAAAAGTTGGTACTTTTATCACTCTGACTTGAGTGTCAGAAAATTATTCCCACTCAACTTCTCTTACTGTTGGCATTTGTAATTTTATTCCCCTGGTGTTACTGAATTTTGAAAGTTTCTTCAAACTGATCATTTCCTTTCCTGACAATCTGCTGGAGTTTGGCAGCCTAATTTTCCCAGTCACCTTTCAGAACAGACACCCTAGGACACCTAGTCTGTACAGTCTCTTCTTACATCTCATCTGCTATGATAACTTGAGACGGTGACCTCCTTGCTAGGATGCTTGGTAATCTAGTCCCACTGCTTTGCTTTTATTTTTATTGCTTCTGCTAAGCATAGGGTAGTTACAGCTGATCAGATGGCTTCATTTTGAAGGGCACTGGGATGGTATGGAGTTCAGATGCCAAAATTTTGCCTGGAGTAAAGCTGAACTGCCAATATATCACATAGCAAGGCACCAGAGTTTTTAATTGAACTTAGACAAACTTTTAATTACAATAGTACCGCAGGGCAATGTTCTGGTAAAGCAAAACTGTGGTAACCTTCACTCAGACATTGATTCCCCTGACAGAGGCTAGTGCATTATAAGAGGTCACCTAAAAGAATTTCTTCTTCCTCCCATCTGGGGTTAACTAGGAGATATTTTGAACCTTACACGTAGGATTCAAAATGCCTGAGACAGAAGGAGTTCAGAATATCCAGTATTCATCAAAAGAGAGGGCAGGGATGTATTTTGAGCATGGAAGATGAAAAATAATAGAATTCTCTGGAGGCCAAAGATCAGGCAATGCCAGCTCATGGAAGGGGTTGATGGCCAAGTTAGGACCACAACCACATTACTACAAGTGATAGCCCTGGACAAGGAAAAGATTCTCCTTTCCAGGAATCATCCCTGTGATGATGATCCTGATGATTACTATGTGACTCCGGGTTGACAGGAAAGATTAGAGTCAGGTCTTAAGCAGAAAAGATCTTTACTGGATAGGTCAGATTTAGGGTATATAAGGGGGGGAAATGTGCTAAAGGGAAGTTAGCTTAATGTGGGCAAGGAGGATGGATTGATTTTTTGAAATGAATTCAAGACTTTTGGCTGGAGAAGGCCCATCTATGGAACTTAGGAAACCTGTATAAGCCCAAATGCTAATTATTAATCAATGCAGTATTTATTTGTACCTAGAAATCCTCACCCCTGAGTAAAGTGTATTTGTGTACTCCAACCAACCTGTGTGGAATGGGCTGGGTGAACGGACATGGGGGACAGTATATGGATGACAAGTGGAGAAGTCATAAGGAGATGCAGTGAAGAAACTGAGAGTTCAAGCTGAACAGCTGGGGCTCAAGGTGATCACTTCCTGGCAGTGTAACTCTGAGCAAGTTTATTTTCCCCACCTCCAAGATGGGGATGAAAAGAGAACTTACCCCTCAGGTTAAAAAGAGAATTGGGTGAGATGATATATGTGAAGCACGGGGCCTCAATTTCATCATGGCCACAGAGAAAGAGGAAAGGCTAATCCCACTAAAACTAACATATCCAGGCACACACATAGCATAATTTCAGAAGAATACAGTCTTACAGGGTCAGAGATAATAAATCTGGATCACATTTGCTACCCTGAAGTGGTGGAGGGAACTGCAGCTGAGCTGATGAGCTCATGAAAAATAACAAAAGAAATTTGCTGCAGTGCAAACAGATAGCCCAACACGTATCATCCCCAAAGGTCCAATGGGGAGGCTACCTGGGCATTTTGGAGAGGTCTGAAATGTTCTTAAAAAACTCCTCATTATTTTCATGACACTTTTTTAATCTATAGAAAATGCATAGAGTTTTAACTGAATCCCAGTTGGAGACTTCCACAGTGCCAGATGACGTGCAAGGTCTTACCAAGAACACTCTCATTGCGTGGACTTTGAAAACGCATGGACTGCACTGGCTAACAGGCCAAGTATAAATTAATATCAACATGGGAAAAAAAGGCTACAGAGGCAACACCAGTGAACTACATGATCAGAAAAGCAACTGGAGATAAGGAAAACGAAACCCAAAGTGCCACACGAATGATTTGGGAGCATGTTAAATGTGAGACACAGTGTGGAACACAGAGACAAACATTAAAAATGACTAGAAAATGAGGATTATCTCAGTGAGAAAAGAAAACAAAAGAATATGTTTTCCTAAAAAACAGCTTCAATAGACCATAGGCCTTGAAGAGAAAGGAATATGAGGAGCATTCCATCAAGAATGAGGCAGAGGGGGGCGCCTGGGTGGCTCAGTCGGTTAACTGTCCGACTTCAGCTCAGGTCACGACCTCACAGACCGTGAGTTCAAGCCCCGCGTCAGGCTCTGGGCTGATAGCTCAGAGTCTGGAGCCTGCTTCCGGTTCTGTGTCTCCCTCTCTGTCTGCCCCTCCACCGTTCATGCTCTGTCTCTCTCTGTCTCAAAAGAAACGTAAATAAATAAATAAATAAATAAATAAATAAATAAATAAATAAATAAAAGAATGAGGCAGAAGGAGTGGAGGAAGAAGTCAGGTAAAAGGGTGAAACAGTGGTAAGGCTGAGTGCCACAGATGAGAGGTCTCGGGAAGACGAGGGATACCATGGCCGCAGTAACCAGCAATGTCAGATTCGACAGAGATCTGAAAAGCCATCAACATTCTCGCCATTTCAAAGTTGCACAACTGTCAGGAGGACAGCCAGAGTGAGGTGAGCCCAAAATTTGGAAGAGAGAAAAAGGAAGTACGTTAATATGAAAAAAATCCGTTCAAAAGGCAGACTGACAGACACAACCAAAGAAAGAATGTGCTTATCAGCATGGACCTGTTCTCCATACATTGTGAAGATACATTCCTAGGAGCACAGATAGACACAGGGCCTGGGTGCTGGGCTAGCGCCCTTTTAGCGTTAGTCACATTGGTAACATCGGCCCTGTCATGCATTTTAAGGGAGGTGGATATGGCAGCCTGTCTTAGCTGGAAGCCTTTTAAATATTCAGGCACATAACTCACCAGTAACTGTCAGCCTGTAATCGGCCAGCCCATGCAGATTGGCATAAAGGGTGAGAATGCATGGTGTAAGTCAGCATGTGCCTTCCAAGTGGACAGAGGCTGTGTTTATCTTACAAATGACCCAACTGCCATTATGCTCTTATACAACAGTCTCATGAGTTTGGATAATGAAAAATCATCCCTGTGAGATGGACCCTATTTGATGTACAGAACATATATTTCTGAGCCTATTACACTTGAAAATAAGGCCCAGGGCCCCAGTAACTTCACCAAAATAGTAAAACCACCTGATTGTGAGGGGGTGCGAAGTATTGTGTATGGTATCGAATTGTTCCTCTCTAAGTGATAACCTTTTGCAGCACTGTTAGCCCTCAGTGCCTTCCTTCTTTAAATTTTTTTTTCAACGTTTTTTATTTATTTTTGGGACAGAGAGAGACAGAGCATGAACGGGGGAGGGGCAGACAGAGAGGGAGACACAGAATCGGAAACAGGCTCCAGGCTCCGAGCCATCAGCCCAGAGCCTGACGCGGGGCTCGAACTCACAGACCGTGAGATTGTGACCTGGCTGAAATCAGACGCCCAACCGACTGTGCCACCCAGGCACCCCAGTGCCTTCCTTCTTTAAATGAGACAGGTACAGAGTCAGAATTAAAGCACGTGCACATATACACATACACATATAAGCACTACAAGTAGAAGATAACTGGGTATAAGCCCAGGGGTGAAGAAGAACCATTTTTTAATTTCTGAGTTTAAGAAAGTACAGACAGACAAATATTCAGAAGTAATTATGTCCTACTGAAATTCCTGCAACTACAGCCAAACAGAGAAATTAATGTGCATCTGTGGATAATGCATATTTATCCAAATTAATTAGACACACTGAGTTTGAGAACAGACTTCCTGCTAAAATCAATGGGGCACAAACAAATCCTAACACACACACACACACACACACACACACACACACAAGTAACACAAAACTTGAGAAATATTACATGAAAAGACAACAACAATTTTAATACAAATGTCAGACCTAATTTATGAAAAAGTACTTGCTAAAAGCTATATGCAAAGCCTAGGGAGGTGACAAAGCAATGGCCATGTGGAAAACATGCCAACCAGATTCTGGAAAGCAGGCTTTGACTAGTACTGCTCACAGGTGCAGCTACATCATGGTTTGCTTCAAAGAGGCGGTGTTATTTACAACACTAGTTGAGCTTTCTCTTCCTTTCTGGCCACTGATTAAATTTTGACCCTTTTCCTTTTGAAAACAGAGTAAAACCTTGGATTTCTAGTAACTTGGTCTGAAAGTGTTCTGCAAGATGAGCAAACATTTGTAATTAATTTTAACTTGATAAATGAGCAATGTCTTGCAACATGAGTAGTACGTGACACTGAACATCACATGATAACAACTGAGCCAATGGTTCTTCTCTCTCTCTCTCTTTCTCTCTCTCTCGTAGGATTATGGGTGATCATCTCCCATGCTCGGATTCTCAGTCTCAGGCCACAGTGTTTGGCAGAAATCAGCGATTTTTCAGAACGTTGGAAGGTGCCTGAAACAGGCACTAATGTATTTTTTTTTGTCAATTCAAAGCACCTATGGACAGTCCTTTGTTTTTCCATACAAGAGTAAGCTTAGGAAAGCTTTGCTTCAATCTAGGTCAGGCTGCCTGCAGATATAGACCCTTTCCTCTGCTGCCTTATTGCCAGTTACATTAAATACAGTATATGGCACGAGTGTATTATACTGTACTGTAGTCAGCATCGTGCGAGGGTATACAATGGCCCCCCATGCATCAATAGGTTGAAAAGAAAGGCGGTAAGAAGGAGATGATTACAGTGGAAGTTAAGAAGGAAATCATCGAGAAGTACAAATGAGGTGCAAGTGGCTGAAATTGAAAGATTTTATAAGAAGTCTACGTCTGCATCTTTTCCAGTGAGATTAGGGAAGTGTGTAAAATGTGGGAAACAGTGCAAAATTTTATAGAAAAGCACTACCTGAAAAAGGCTGTAGCAGTGCAAGTGATGAATCTATTTAATGACAATGCAATGTCACATTTCCACAAAATCATCAAAAGGAGGCAAAAGCAAGTGTCATTGGATAAGTTCCTTGTTAAAGTTGCAGGAAAAGAAAAAGATTCCATTGAGCCAATAGACAGCAGTGATTCCGTCAGTGATAGTGAAAGCTGTCCTACACAATAACCCTCCTCTCTCGTCTCCCTCACACCAGCCACAAAAATTTTCAAAGGTAAGTGCAGGTTAATTTGTTTACTTTTCTTTGCATTTTGTATTTTCTTTATTATTTTGTATTATATTACAATATTGTAATCATTTTTATATGAGTATTTTTGAAGTGTGGAATGAATCAACTGAGTTTCCATTGTTTCTTATGGGGAAATATGTTTTGATATGCAAGTGTTTTGGATTACAAGAATGTTTCCCAAACAAATTATGTTCACAACCAAGGTTCTACTGTACTTTGGTGTTCCCTTTCTTCGGAACCTGGATTTAGTTGTTCCTTTTTGTCGATATAAAGGTTTTTCCTGCACCCTTTCACAAATCACATCCTTCAGATGGCTTCTTCAAACAATGATAGTTTATTGATGAAGTGATGTGATGCCTGAGAGTAAGGGGGTAGGTAAGGGATGTGGATGAGACAAGACTGGCCATGAGTGGGTCACTGCAGAGCTGGGAAATGGGCACACAGGAGCTGACTGTAGTATGTCTGAAATTTTCTATAATGAAAAAATTTTTAAATAAAACCTCCATTATTGTTATACCATGTCCTTTCTGACGATGATTTTCTGCTGATGGGCACAGAAATTAGGCTGAAGTCCGAAAACCCATGTTCCTTATTGGCTCACTGGCAAATAAAACTTAATCCACAATTCCAAATAGCATTTTGAGATATCTTACCTAAAGACAGATATGATGAGGCCAGTCCCCTTTCTAAATACTCTCTCTTATATTATCATGTCAACAAATAGCAAATATCTAGGTGACTACAGTTATTCTTAAAGTTTAGCTATAAGCTTCTTGGTGATCAAGGTAAAAAGAGAACTATAGTGAGTAATAAAATTCATATTCTGATAAAAGGAAGCACTGAACGGATTTTTTCCTGACGTTAAATTCTAATGTCTAAATGAACTCTTAAATTATAGTACAAAGAACACTAGGTAACAAAAGGGATGTCTTTAACATAGCTTCACAGATGAAGTATTCCTCATAAGGCCAGTCTTTGGGTCAATTCTTCCTAAATACCAAAGGCTTTCTTTCATTCTTGGCTCAGTAAGGCAAAGCAACTCTGCTGGGATCTACAGTATAGTCAGATCCATAGCTCTTTGATGATGACTGAAGTTAGAATCAGGGATACATAATCTAGGGGAATAAACAGAAATATATCTGCATTTCTTGAACAGACTTTTCTAGGGCTTTTCCCAGTGGCCTAGTGTAAGTCAGTTTAGAATTATACTTTCTGGCGAGGATCTATAATATGAATTACAGAAAGGGTCATATGCTTTGGATTTGGGCATGCAGGTTTCAGGATGACCTTCAAGTTATGTATATAATTTATATGAATTTATACACTACTAAAGCTTTTTCACCTTGACAACTAAAACAAAAAGCATCATGGACTAATGGTCTGGAGGTACGATCCCAGTTACATTTTCACGAGTTCAGGTAGCCTTGGGTTTGTAACTAACTTTTCTGAGTCTTGTTTCTTCACCTAAAAACTAGGTTATTCGATTAAATGTTCCAGCTACTTTGAGGTACTAATATAACATGCTTCTTGGATTCCTCTAACCTTCATGAATGGGAATAAATATCAAGGTGTCACTTAGTCGGTAAAATTTATCTCACCAGGATTATATCTGGATCGCTGTTGCTGGTTTCAACTTCGGTCAAAGCCTTATATTCTGGCACAAGATTTTCACTCTGCTTCCTACTCATCTCCCTAGAAGAGACCTATGGCAGGATATCAACAAAAAATACATGAGAGTTAGCAGCAATCACTGGTACACATTAAATCACCTTTATTCAGCTTCTGTTAATTTCTGCACAGAAGCAAACTTCTGTAGGATAAATAGGACATTCAATATCTGATATTTGCCCTCAAGAAGTATATGATGTAAGTAAGTACTTACAAAAGTTAAATGACAATATACAATAAAGTAAAACTATCATAAGGCAGATTAAGCACAAAATGAGTGCTGTAGACTATGGGGATCAACAGTGAATCAAAGGGCTTGTAGTAGTTTGCAAACAATCTCCCTGAATTATTGCCCATACACTGAATAAATAATGTCTCATATGGATATACACATTGTTCTTAAAATTTATGTAGATGTTGCTGGGGGGACATAAGATATCATTCATTTCAAAATATCTATGATGGCTTTCTCTTATGTAGTTCTTTTATTTTATTTTATTTTATTTTATTTTATTTTATTTTATTATTTTATTTGAGAGTGAGAGAGACAGAGGGAGGGCAAGTGAGAGAGCAGGGGAAGGGCATAGAGAAAGGGGGACAGACGATGTGAAGCAGGCTCCTCACTGACAGCAGCGAGCCCTATGCAGGGCTCAGACTCACGAACTACAAGATCATGACCTGAGCCAAAGTTACACACTCAGTCAACTGAACCACCCAGGTGCCCCTTTATATAGTTCTTAACCAACAGATCCTAGGCATGTCTAGTATTATGTGAGATGTCTGCGGTAATTTCTTGAAAAGATATCCTCATACTTAAAAAGGTGGGAAAACAGCTGATATGAAACATTTATGATACAGGGAAAGGTCTCCTTTGATTGGCATGGCTAAAGGTAGACTCTCAGCTTCTCGAGAGCAAGAACTGTGTCAGTCTCTGAGTTCTAAGCACCTGGCCCAGCATAAATGCTTAGTATATGTTTGCTCAGTGAATTAACAAAGGACATCGAGAGAAAATTAAAAGGAATTAAAAGATGCAGATGTAGGAAACAATAAGAGTATTATTTTTATTGGGACCCTTGCTTTCAGGAAATGGGGGACAAAGTTGTTTAGCATAAAGGAAGGGGCAACTTCTGAGAAATACAAGACTGTGATAAAAACCATTCTCTAGGAAGAACAATTAATTAATTACCTCTGTTAATAAAGCTGAACTGTGGTACATTTAAGCTAAAACATTAGCTAATGCGAGAGCCATTCTTATCAAGCTTTTGGGAAACATTACAAGATTTACATGGAGCATATCTGCCTTCTTAATTCCATTTACTTAGGCTAATGTTAAAATTAATTACACTTCCTGCACTTCCTCTGGTAGTGGTAATGCTCAGTGTATTTACTGGACAGGATGTTAGAAGTTTATTGGAAATAACCCTCAACTGATTGAAAGTTGTTTCAACTGCACTTTAAAATTTGGTTAAATTCATTTTTCAAATGTTTATAGAGAATTCCACAGTCTCCTCATCTATCTTCTTCAATTCTTAATCTAGACTTCAAATATTTTAAGAGAATGAGCTACCCAAAAATGGAATGAGAAAGGCTACCTTGGGAGGTAATAAGTTTCTGTCACTAAAGATTTTCTAAGAGTCTATACACCATTTGCCAAAGATTTTACAAAAGAATGTGTGAGATATTTTTGCAGCACAACAATTATTCAGAATAATTCCTTTTGAAAGAACCATGCTGAAAATATCTTGTCTCCTACAGTGCTGAACACAGTATCTTTACACAGGGTGAAGTTCGGTGGATATTTGCTGATCAAATCAGTTTATTGCTTCCAGTGTCTATGGCAATTTATTTGAATATTTTCTCTGGTGGCCCATCTCTACTCTTTAAGGGTAAATTTAATTTTAGGGAAGACTAAAAAGGCATTAGAAATCAAATTTGATGAAGAAGGCAGATAACCTAGGCAATGAATTTCCGCTAACAAAAGATTTTAACCGGTAGTGAGATATTGTCTGTAACCGCTTAGCACTGAATCTGGCACAGGTGAATGCCCACTCAGTTGGAGGTATTCTTATTATTATAAGCTGAATCTAAGAGCAAGTTCTCAAAATGGAATTAAGCTAGAGTAACACTCTAAGAATAAAAGTGTAGTGAGTCTTTTAAAAGAAGCAAACTCACTTGGGAATTACGTGGTGGTTCATTTGTTAAAAAATCAGTCTCAACACTTAATTGTATTATCGACATTACATCCTATTTTTCAGAATCTCAACTAGAGGGGTAACTACCGATTATGAAATAAAGCTAAGCATTTTTGCTATAAAGGCACTGAATGCAAAATCCTCAAGGTTACAGGCTTATCCTATATGCATAGTCTCTCTTAAATACAGATTTTAAATCCTTTTCCCATCCAGGCAGTTTCTGGGGTCCTTCAGTTGGTTGAACTCTCCACACACTGTGCTGATGTGCTGATATTTGCCACCTGACTTTTCCTCCAAAAGAGAATAGAGAAGAAAAAATAGAAATTGGGACCCTGTCCTGGAAAGTCAGATGACAATGTATATGCTATAATTAGAGAGCTTTAAAAATGTGAAAATGAAGCAAAACTTTTACCCAATGCTGTTTCCAGAATAAGTGAATTACTATACATTTTGTGACTAAGAAAAGAAAAACAAACACCTGAGATCTCTTGGCTAGTCTGATATTTTCTGGCAGGGCTGCTGGACGTCTCTGCTGTTGAGGTTTTGCTTTCTTCTGCATAGACTTCTTCATAATGTTAGCTTCTGCAATGTACTCCACCTCAGAGTCTGTCCCTTCTGTGTTTTTTTTCTGGCCTCTGTGGCTGACAGAAAGCTCAAAGGACGCAAGAGACTCCTGCTTCAAGTCCTGGCCCCAAGGCCTGACTTTCTCAGTTTTTGTATTTTCCTTGAATAACAAAGAACATGTTTTCATTATTTGGTAGCTATCTTATTTTTAATTAATTGTCATCTTCCTCAAAACCTTATGAAATGAGGTGATACTTATTACTAATAAACACTTTAAAAAGCAGAAATGTAGAAAACAGACTTTAGCACTGTTTTAGCTCATTCAGAATTTGATTCAGCAGAGCTGGGCTGAGTCCAGAAATCTTTTGATCCTAAAGATGGCAGAAAAGTACAAACTGAGAATGTGGTATGCTTCCTGACTTCCTCCCCACAGCGACTTACTTGCCTTTGGTTCCCTGGTGCGTACACGTCAGTAATCTATTTATCTTAAAGGCTGGATGGGGTTTATCAATCCTGTATTCATCTTACCTGCCTGTTAAGAAATATGGATAACTACATAGGGGCACGTGTACCACAATGTTTATAGCAAGCAGCGCTTTCAACAATAGCCAAATTATGGAAAGAGCCCAAATGTCTATCAACTGATGAATAAAGAAGATATGGTTTATATATATAATGGAATACTACTTGGCAGTGAGAAATAATGAAATCCTGCCATTTGTAGCAATGTGGGTGGAACTGGAGGGTATTATGCTAAGTGAAATAAGTCAGTCAGAGAAAGGCAGATATCATATGTTTTCACTCATATGTGGAATTTGAGAAACTTAACAGAAGACCATGGGGGAAGGGAAGGGGAAAAAATAGTTTCAAACAGAGAGGGAGGCAAGCCATAAGAGACTCTTAAACACAGAGAACTGACGGTTGATTGGGCAGGGGGGCGGGTAGGGAGGAGGGGAAAATGGGTGATGTGCATTGAGGAGGGCACTTGTTGGGATGAGCACTGGGTGTTGTATATAAGCAATGAACCACGGGAATCTACCCCCAAAGCCAAGAGCACACTGTATACACTGTATGTTAGCTAACTTGACAATAAATTATATTAAAAAAAAGAAAAGATGGGGCGCCTGGGTGGCTCAGTCGGTTAAGCGTCCGACTTCGGCTCAGGTCACAATCTCGCAGTCCATGAGTTCGAGCCCCGCGTTGGGCTCTGTGCTGACTGCTCAGAGCCTGGAGCCTGTTTCAGATTCTGTGTCTCCCTCTCTCTCTGACCCTCCCCCGTTCATGCTCTGCCTCTCTCTGTCTCAAAAATAAATAAACGGTAAAAAAAAAAAAAAATTAAAAAAAAAAAAAGAAAAGATTGGAAAATTCAAAAAATTAAATTAAATTAAAATTAAAATTAATTAAAATTAAAATTAAAATGTCAGCCCTAAACCTCGTCTAAAATAATGTACTTCTGGGGCACCTGGCTGGCTCAGTTGATAAAGCATCTGACTCTTTGATCCCAAGGTCATGGAACCTACTTAAAAAAAATAAATAGGGGCGCCTGGGTGGCTCAGTCGGTTAAGCGTCCGACTTCAGCTCAGGTCACGATCTCGCAGTCCGTGAGTTCGAGCCCCGCGTCGGGCTCTGGGCTGATGGCTCAGAGCCTGGAGCCTGTTTCAGATTCTGTGTCTCCCTCTCTCTCTGCCCCTCCCCCGTTCATGCTCTGTCTCTCTCTGTCTCAAAAATAAATAAACTTTAAAAAAAAAAAAAATAAATAAATAATAAAAAATGAATAAATAAAAGTGTAGAGTTTTGCATGTGTGCATGCATGTGCACGCTTGTGTGTAATTGGTATAACCGGAAAGCCCTAAAGTTTAAAAATATTCCCTCTAAACTCTAAATTTTAGATAATAACAGACATTTGAAGGATATAATGTAATATGACATTTAGGAAACACAAGGAATAATGTAGGAATTAATAACATATTTTTAGGCTGATATATAGCCATAAATTAAAGCAATCTATGTATATGATTACATATATACATATATATATATATATATATATATATATATATATATATATATATAAAACCATAGAAAATATGGGAAATATATTAAAACATTTAAAATGGTCATCATCTCCAGACAGTAGGACAATGGGTATTTAAATTTTCTTATTTATACTTTATCTTCTAAGTTCTTCCTAATAAACATGTATCACTCTAATAAGAAAAAAAATGGCAATTAAAAATATGTATTAGTGCTTCACTAACTGAACCATGATGACATTTAGCCCTTGATGAAGTCTTACCCTTCAAATGGGAAACATGACACAAATGGCTAAATCCTACTTTAATTACTCACCTTAGATGCTGAAGTTCGGCAGGTAGTAGTGAACTCCATGATTCTTCTTGTTGGTATAAACTGAGGCTTTTATGAAAAAAAATCATCAGATGAATGTAAGTAAAAGTAACTTTCAATATGAATATTATCATAATTAAATATTCTTCATTTCTTAAAGACATTTCAAGATTGTATACCCTCAGCGTGACTGGGTGGCTCAGTCGGTTAAGTGATTTTGGCTCAGGTCGTGATCTCACAGTTTGTAAGTTCGAGTCCCGCATCAGGCTCTGTGCTGACAGCTCAGAGCCTGGATCCTGCTTCAGATTCTATGTCTCTCTGTCTCTCTGCCCCTCTCCCACTCATGCTCTCTCTCTCTCTCTCAAAAATAAACATTAAAAAATAAAAATTAAAACAAAAAGATTGCATACCCTCACTGATAATTACTAAGGGGTCCCTTTCAGAGTAGATCTACTGCAGCAATGTTCTGATTAGGGATGACTGGATAACATAAGAGAAGGCAATGACTTGTCAAAGCATTACAGATCAGATGTCTCAGGAGCAATTTCAGGGGTACCACTGTATCAAACATGTCTCCACAGCCCCTGTCCCCTTTCTCTGGAGACTCTTTATTCCCTGTTTGCAGGTCCCAGCATCTGGACTAAATCCTGACCCTCAGCAATAGCTCTGTTTAGTTCAGAGCTCGAGGCCTGAGCCTCAAGGGACTTCTGAGGGTAGACTGGCCTTAACTGTGTCCCTAATAACTGGATGCTGCATTGTACTCATAGGCACAGCTAGAGAGAGAGGAAGCATCTGCTCTCCCTGAAAAATAAGTACCTTTTAAGCTAGTATTTTGATGTCATGATGGGCACGTTAAAAGGATGAGATGTTGACTAAATACACAGAGAAAAGATAAAAGAGTAATACAGGCCCTGTACCCCATGCTCAGGTTCACTCCTCTTCGGAATAGACCCTGGTTAGGGGGTCTGTCTGGACCTCCTTTGTGTAGTACAGCCATTAATGTTTACTGAGCCACAAACACCAATGTGATAACCAGCTCAGTGGCCAGATTCTCTAGGACATAAAATTTACTTTCCTCTTCCAATTTCCCCTGAAATTGGGAGTCCTGGATGATTAAGGGTTGGCTCTGCTCTCTGCTGAAAAATTTTCTGATGTGGATGGTTTAGAGTTTGAAATGGTGCCTTTTCCTCTGTCTTGAGACCCGGATGCCTCTTGGAACATTCTATAAACTGCTGGTACCCTTCAAGACAACTCTTCCAAAGCTGAATTCATTATTTCTTTTTATACCTGCACCCACTTTCAACCAGTACTTCCTAATGCATTCCCTCTTTTCACCAGTGACATCACCAAACACCCAGTTACCCAAGCTAGGTTATCCTTGGTTAATCATCACCCTCAACCCTCTCCACCTAATCAGTGATAAAGTCTTGTGGATTTCTTCCCTTAAATCTTTTTTTTTTTTAATTTTACACTAGCCTCAAGTCACCATATTGTTTAAAGCTTTTTATCATCTCTTGATTGAACAATTTTCTATAATCTTGTTTTTCTTGCTTCTAGTTCACTTCCCCCTCATCCACCAAGGGAGAATTAATTGCTTTATTTTCTATGCCCCCATGGCATTATTTCTTTTTAGATGTTTATGTAGAAAATATATTCACATGAAGCAATATACATTTTTAAAAGTATGTATTTTTTAAAAATCTCCTGATTACTCCATTCTTTATTTGTCCAGTTCACATTCCACTGCTGTTACTTTTCTGTTTATCTTTCCAGACATCTGTTTATACCTCATACGGAAGCATATATAAATAAGTTTTCCCCACAGATTTGAGGTATGCAAAAATGGTAGTATATTATACATACAGTCTGCATCTTGCTTTTTCATTTAAGGATACATCCTAGAGATCTTTCTCCATTAGTACTTAAAAAGCTTCTTCATTTCCTATTACAGATGTATTGTATTCCAATAAATTGTATAAAAAATTATTTAACCAGACCTGTTAATAAACATTTAAGTCTTCTTAATATTGTACTCTACAAAGTATGTTGTAATGATGTGTAAAATAGGTAATTTTGTAAATAGTTAATTCATATTTGTGTACGTATATGTAATCAGTTTCTAAAAGTCCAATTTCTGGATCAAAAGGTACATGCATTTGTAACTTTGATAAACACTGTTATGTTGTCTCCACAAGCCTTTTTGGTGGCTCAGCATACAGTCATCCTTGTGACTATTGCAAGAGCACTGATAAAAAGTACAGTCTCTATTTTGAGAGTACAGAGTATATATCAATTATATATACCTTATTATTATAGATGTTAGATTGTTTTGTATTTCTAGGCTGAGAGAAAATTAAAGTTTCCTATTACTAGCACGATTGACTCTTTTTCCATGTACCATTTGTAGGTTTTTGCTTTATGGAACTCAACACTACATTAGCTGATGTGAGAGATTTGTAATTGATACATCTTTATTGTATATTGAAGACTTTAGTTTAATTAAATGCCCTTCCTTGGACACTTAATGTTTTTTCCCCTAGATTTCCAAACTGATATTAAGCTGGGCCACTATACTTGTACATTTGTTTGAAATAACATTTTCAATTTTTCTGAATTGTCATTTTAGATGCATGTTTTGTGTATAGCACAGGATTGAACTTTGCTTTGTGATGTAACCTAAAGTTCCTTGCCCTTTATTAACATAAGGTTTAGGCCATTCATATTTGTTGATACCATATATGTGGTTGGTATTAGTCGTCATATTATTTTATTTTGTTTTTATAATTTTTCTTAAGTTTTTAATGATACGGTCCATTTTCTTTGTTTTACCTGATATAACGCAGGTTGTGGGGTTTTTGTTTGTTTGTTTTTGTTTTTGTTTTTTGCCTAGTGGCTACCAACAATGATAATTTTTTTAAATTTTTATTTTATTTTATTTTTTCAATTTACATCCAAGTTAGTTAGCATATAGTGCAACAGTGATCTCAGGAGTAGATTCTTTAATGCCCCTTCCCCATTTAGCCCATTCCCCCTCCCACAACCCCTCCAGTAACCCTCTGTTTGTTCTCCATATTTAAGAGTATCTTATGTTTTGTCTCCTTCCCTGATTTTTTATTCTTTTTGCTTCCCTTCCCTTGTGTTCATATGCTTTGTATCTTAAAGTCCTCATATGAGTGAAGTCATATGATATTTGTCTTTCTCTGGCTGATTTCACTAGAGGTAGTATAATACCTTCTAGTTCCATCCACGTAGTTGCAAATGGCAAGATTTCATTCTTTCTGATTGCTGAGTAATACTCCAGTGTGTGTGTGTGTGTGTGTGTATATATATCTCCATTGTGTGTGTGTGTGTGTGTGTGCGTGTGTGTGTGTGTGTATATATATATATATATATATATACACACACACACCACATGTTCCTTATCCATTCATCCACTGATGGACATTTTGGCTCTTTCCATACTTTGGCTACTGTACATAGTGCTGCTATAAACATGGGGTGCATGTGTCCCTTTGAAACAGCATACCTGTATCCCTTGGATAAATACCTGGTAGTGTAATTGCTGGGTTGTAGGGTAGTTTTATTTTTAATTTTTTGAGGAACCTCCATACTGTTTTCCAGAGTGGCTGCACCCCCAGTTTGCATTCCCACCAGCAGTGCAAAAGAGATCCTCTTTCTCCTCAGCCTCTCCAACATCTATTGTTGCCTGAGTTGTTAATGTTAGTTATTCTGATAGGTGTGAGGTGGTATCTCATTGTGGCTTTGATTTGTATTTCCCTGATGATGAGTGATGTTGACCATTTTTCCATGGGTCTGTTGGCCATCTGGATGTCTTCTTTGGAGAAGTGTCTATTCATGTCTTTTGCCCATTCCTTCAATAGATTATTTGTTTTTTGGATGTTGACTTTGATAAGTTCTTTACAGATTTTGGATACTAACCCTTTATCTGTTATGTCGTTTGCATATCTTCTCCCATTCCATTGGTTGCCTTTTAGTTTTGCTGATTGTTTCCTTCGCTGTGCAGAAGCTTTTTATTTTGATGAAGTCCCAATAGTTCATTTTTGTTTTTGTTTCCCTTGCCTCCAGAGATGTGTTAAGAAGTTGCCGTAGCCAAGATAAAAGAGGTTTTTGCCTACTTTCTCCTTGAGGATTTTGATGGCTTCCTGTCTTACATTTAGGTCTTTCATCCACTGTGAGTTTATTTTTGTGTATGGCATAAGAAAATGGTCCAGGTTCATTTATCTGCATGTCACTGTCCAGTTTTCCCAGCACCACTTGCTGAAGAGACTGTCTTTATTCCACTGGATATTCTTTCCTGCTTTGTCAAAGATTAGTTGGCCATACATTTGTGGGTCCATTTCTGGGTGCCTGATTCGGTTCCATTGATCTGTCTGTTTTTGTGCCAGTACCATACTATCTTGATGATTACAACTTTGTAATACAGCTTGAAGTCCGGGATTGTGACGCCTCCTGCTTTGGTTTTCTTTTTCAAGATTGCTTTGGCCATTTGGGGTCTTTTCTGGTTCTATACAAATTTTAGGATTGTTTGTTCTAGCTCTGTGAAGAATGCTGGTGTTATTTTGATAGGGATTACATTGACTATGTAGATTGCTTTGGGTAGTATAGACATTTTACCAATATTTGTTTTTCCTATCCAGGAGCATGGAATTTTTTTTCCTTTTTTTTTTTTTTTTTTCTTGTCTTCTTCAATTTCTTTCATAAGCTTTCTAAGTTTTCAGTGTATACATTTTTCACCTCTTTGGTTAGATTTATTCCTAGGTATTTTATGGGTTTTTATGCAATTGTAAATGGGATCAATTTCTTGATTTCTCTGTTGCTTCATTGTTGGTGTATAGGAATGCAAATGATTTCTGTACATTGATTTTATATCCTGCAACTTTGCCGAATTCATGAATCAGTTCTGGCAGGTTTTTTTGGTGGAATCTTTTGGGTTCTCCATATAGAGTATCATGTCATCTGAGAAGAGTGAGAGTTTGACCTCCTCCTGGTCGATTTGGATGCCTTTTATTTCTTTGTGTTGTCTGATGTCTGAACAATGATAATGTTATAAAACTCTTATTCTTAGTTCTTTCCATCTTGAGGCAGTATCTATAAGTTTCCTACTCTGGATGAAGATAAAATTTGTTTATTTTGTCTCCTCTCTTTTCTTCTGCTGTCTGATATTTACTGACATTCTCTTTCTCAGTATTTACATCAGTACGGAAAAGTATGCTTAAATTTCAGTGATACTTCTTGGTCTTCTATGACAGACAAATTTTCTATGGTGAACAAATCACCATTCACCTTTCATCCTTGGCTTCTTTTGTTTTGTTAGTTGAATTTCTACATTGCCAGGGCATTTACATTCAGTTTGATACCTAATGTCACATATGTTTGAGACTACAGTTTAACTATATTTATAGCCTATAGCCTATAATTAAATACAGTAAATGATTATATTTGGGTTTTTTGGTATAGAATTTTCAGATGTCTCTTGGCTGGTTGAAATTTGATCTTTACTTGTTTTTCTCAAAAAGGGATTCTTTTTTTCAAAACTTTTTGTTTGTAGGCTTTTTATTTGAAGAATGGTGTGCTGAATATAAAATTCTTGGTTTACACCTCCTTTCCTTGAGAATCTTATAGTTTTTACTTCCTATCACTTGAGCTGAGTTTTTATTTTTGTAGAAAATTTGAAGCCAATCTGAATTTTTTTGTCTCTATAAGTGATTTGATCTTTATGCCTATTCATCGAACCATATTATATTTTACTGTACAGTTGAGTAACTTTTCTAGGATATGTCTTATTGTTGACTATTCTGGGATAGTTTACCCTACCATGCAGTGTACTGTTTCAGATATGTAGCTTCAAGGTTTTTGGTTTTGTTTGAATTAAAAGTTTTCCTGACTTATATCTTTAAAAGTGTGTCCTTCCCTTACTTTTTCTCTGGGTATTCCAATTATGCTAATACTGAATCTCCTTTTTCCACTTCTATTATCATTTTCTTTGTAACTATAAGTAAGCCCTTCCTAATTTCTATGCATTTTATTTGCTTTTTCACATTTATCCTCTATACCAGGGGATAGCAAACTTTTTCTGTAAAGGGCTAGATAGTAAATATTTTAGACTTTGTAGACCACTACGGTCTCTATTGCATGTTCTTCTTTTTTCAATCATCCAATAACATAAAAATTATTTTCAGTCTAAGGGCCATACATGAATAGGTAGTGGGCTAGATCTGGTTAATGGGTAATAGTGTGCTGACCCCCACTCTATATTTCCACTGTGTTGGGGCACCTGGGTGGCTCAGTCGGTTAAGCATCCAACTTCAGCTCAGGTCATGATCTCACGGTTCATGGGTTCAGGCCCTGCGTCAAGCTCTGTGCTGTCAGCTCAGAGCCCGGAGCCTGATTTGGATTCTGTCTCCCTCTCTCTCTGCCCCTCCCCCACTTGTGCACACTCTCTCTCTCTCTCAAAAATAAACATTAAAAATGTTATATTCCCACTGTGTTTATCAGAGTGATAATCTGCCTTTGTAATTCTTTCCAATTGTATGATTTATTTTTCCTATTTCTTCCTTGAGTTCTACCAAATCATTTTTTAATTGCACTGTTTCTTTGTATTTCAACATCTCTTCCTAAATACTTATATTTCTTCTTTGAGGTCTTCCTTCATAAAAATAACTTTAAAAAAAATTTTTTTTTACTAAGTAAAAACTTGTTTCTAAATGTGTGTGTAAAATTTCCTTCTGATCTGTGTCAACTTTTTTTACATTTCCAGCTATATTGAGATATAATTTGACATATAATTCATTGCACATAACTCAAGTGTACAATGTGATAAGATTTGACATATGTATAAAGTCATCATAATCATCCAGAAAATGAACATACTTATCATGCCCAAAAGTTTCCTTGTGCTCCTTTTGGCCCTCTCTACACCCCTTCCTACCCCCATCCAATCCATGGGCAACCACTGATCTGCTTTCTCTCAATATAGATTACCTTCATTTTCTAGAATGATTAAGTGGAATCATAAATTATGCATTTTTTCTGGTTCTTTCACTGGGAAGAACTATTTTGAAATTAATATGTGTTGTTGTGTGGATGAGTGGTTCATTCCTTTCTACTGATGAGTAGTATTCCACTGATTGGACAGACCATAATTTGTCTTTTAGGTGGTTTTAAATGTAAGCTTTTACATTTAAGCTTATGGCTCATTTCAAGATAATTTTAGTACTGAGGTAAGAGTCAAGGTCCATTATTTGGGGGACATAGGGCGATCCAAGTGTTTTGGTATCATTTGTTGAAAGGTTGCTCTTTCTCCCACTGAAACGTATTAGTCCCTTTATTGAAAAACAACTGAACATATATGTGTGAGTCTATTTTTGGATTCTCATTCTACTGCTCTATTTGTCTCCTTTTACATCAATACCACACTGTCATGATTACTGCAGGTTTATAAGTCTTGAAATTAGGTAATGTCAGTCCACCAACTGTTCTATTTCAATGTTATTTTGATTACTGTTGGCATTCCACATGATTTGGGAACGTTTGCAATTTCTACCAAAAACAAATCTTGCATAAATTTTGACTGAGGTTGGGTTAAGTCTATAGACCAGTTGGGGGGAACTGACATCTTAACAATATTGGATCTGCAAACCCATGAACATAGGTTATCTCTCCATTTATTTGTCTCATGTAATTTTTTCAGCAATGTTTTATAGTTTCCAGTGTACAGCCCTTGCATATTTTTTTGTTAAATCTCTCCCTAAGTATTTCACATATTTTTTAAATTTTTTATTGACTCTCCTTCCTATAGTAGTTCATACATTTTAATGTTACTGTACATAGTATTTTTAATTTTCAATTTCTTGCTGCTAGTATGTAGAAATAGTTGATTTTTATATACTAATTTTGTGCCCTGCAACCTTGCTAAGCTCCCTTCACTAGTTTTAGTACCTTTTTTATAGATACCATCTGACTTCGTACATAAACTGTCACAACTAAAAAGAAAAACAGTTAGCCTCTTCATCTGCAATCTGAATGCCTTTTGTTTCTTTTTCTTACTTTCTTTTTTCTTAGGTTTTTTAATTATTATCTCAAGTTAGTTAACATACACTATAGTCTTACCTTCAGGAGTAGAACCCAGTGATTCATCTCTTACATATGACACCCAGTGCTCACCCCAATAAGTGCCCTCCCTGATGCCCACCTGTTACCATTTACCCCTCTTTCCCAACCACCACCCCCATCAACCCTCAGCTTGTTCTCTGTATTTAGGAGCCTCTTATGGTTTGCCTCCCTCTCTGTTTCTGTCTTATTTTTCCATCTCTTCCCCTGTGTTCATCTGTTAAGTTTCTCAAATTCCACACATGAGTGAAATTATATGACATCTGTTTTTCTCTGACTTATTTCGCTTAGTATAATATACTCTAGTTCCAACCACGTTGTTGCATCTTTTTCTTACTTTCTTGCACTGCCTAGAACTTCTTATCTAATGCTGAACTGTGGTGAGAGCAAACCTCCTTGGTTAATTCCTGATTGTAGGAGAAGACAATTTAGTTTTTCACTACTAAGCACAATTCTACCTGTCAGGTTTTTTTTGTAGATTTTCCTTTATCACATTGAGACAGTTTTCTTCTGCTCCTGATTTGATGTGAGTTTTTATCAGAAGTGGATGTAGTTGCTTCTTTTTTGTCGAATCATTTATATTTTACTGGGTTTTCCTTTTTTTTCTTATGGATTCTTATTTTTATGTTATATATTTATATTGTGTCTTGTTCATATTTTACTGGAATCTTTTTTTTTTTCTTTTTGTATGACATCTTGTTTAGCTGCTATACTAGCTCATTTCTTAAACATATAAGAGTTAGGATTTCCAGGACTAGATCTTTCCCCGAGTTTTCTATAGAAAGGGAGGACAAGATTCTAGGCAAGTGTGCCCTCCACCCCAAGCCAAACTTCTTTTCTTCTCATCTCCACGCATACACATACACACAGCTTCTGCAAATACAGCTTTTGAGTACTTTCATGTGCATTTCACATCTATTTCTATGAATCAGAGTAAGTCCAGTAGGGTTCTTGTTGCCTTCTGGCTAAAGTAGATGATGGTTAGAGCTTTTCCATCTCCAGAAGTACCCTTTTTCACTAAGAGTATTTGTATTAATTCTTTAGATGTGCTACTGCTAGGCTGTTTCTTCCACTTCTTTCCCCTGCCTCCTGTGGATTTCCTGTAGTATCTTGGCAGCTTCGAGCAGCCCCGAGCAATACTTTAGTATATATGTCTTCTAGTATGACTGAAATTTGAGTTCACATTTTTGTTTTCTGTTTTCCTTGTTGCTCTTAGAAGGCTTCCAGAAGTAGAATAGGAAAATGCTAAGTCTGTATAGCCACATTTATAGCAGAAGTCTCCGATTATAACACTTCTACCTCCCTTTATCATGGTATGGATCACACTTAGTTGTATGCTAACATGCATGTCTCTCTCGATAGATTGGAAACTTCCAAACACATGTTTTATGTGCAATACCTAACAATGTTTAGCACTTTACAGGTACTCAATAAAATGCTGATGATTGAAAAGATAAAGAGATGCCCCCGGAGCCCATAGCTCATCTATTCCACACAGTTGAAACACTGACACAAGCTTATTCTACATGCATAATACGACTACTTCTCACTCTTGTTGGATATTATCGCCTCCTTGAGATGCTTTGCATTAAATGCCTGTATACACTCTCTTCCAATGCTTGCATCACCCTAGGATGAGTTTTGTTCCTGATACCGCAAAATGGATTGAGCTTAGGCTAGTAACACTATATGTATGATACAGTTCTATTATTTAGGTTTGTATCATTTTGGGTACTGGCTTAAAGATCATCACTTTTTGCTATATAATTTTATTGTAATGACTTTCAACCTCTACTAATCACATCACTAAACTAAGATTGTGAGTAAACAAAAACTTTTATAAATTCCATAAACTTTCCTCTTCTATATTAATTTCAGAGTTGTGTTTCCGCAGAACTTTAGACATTACAGAAAAACACAGCAAAAATTAAAATGTCTCAACTACACTTTGAACAGAAACACATCAATAATGCTAGTCAAATAAAATATTTTAAGGCGATACAGAAGCCAATACCAGACACTGAAATGACCTCCAGATGCCAGTAGTAATGCCTCCAGATGAAGGCAAAATTCACTCATAATTGGAAAAACACAGTAGTAGTTAGGGGAAGAGGCATTCAAAGATAGCCACACTGAATATCTTCCTTTCGCTGCATGGCTCTATATCCAGAAAGTTTCACTACAGTCAATGAATCATTTCACTGTATCTACAGTAAAGGTACACCATATCCTTAATATGTTGGGTCCAATTCTCTTACGAGTCCTGTTTTATCTTTCTCCTTAATTTCATCACATACTTCACCGTGGAATTCCAGGAACTGCTCAAATTAAGTGAACTTACACCGATCTTTCTGTCCCTTAAACACTATCCAGCTCTGAAATCCTTTTGCTTCCTTATAATTTACAGTTCTTCTATTTCTCTCAGGATTATTAATGTTCTTCATAGCTACTGAAACTTTTATTCCTTCAGTTCTTCTCTTTTCTCTCAATCTGCCACACCCCCTCTTGGCTTCTTTTCCATTCCCCATTCTGCCTGAGAAAAACAGTTCATCACTTCAGCTATGCTTGGCCACACCCAACACAATAAACCCCAGCCTTAAATCAATCAGATCATTGATCATTTTCCCCGTGTGCTCAGCAATTTCAGGCTGTAAAGTTTGCATTACTGTTGAAAACACACCATAAAAAAAGACCTGGTTCTCATCCTCTCTGGACTTATTGTTTTATTCATCCTTGGTTAGCTTCTGTGCCCCTTGACAAAGGTTGTTTCAAATCTTCATCATGCTCTGTACACAAAGCTTGCCTCTTTCACCATCAGCAGATGGCCCTGACTCTTCTTTAGAAAAAAACAAAACTAGGTATTAGGTGTGTATGAACCCCTTGACATTCTCTCCCACAATCTCAGAGGGAAAAAATGTCTCTCCTCTTACCCTAACTTAAACTCTCTAACTGCGTCCAAGTAATCCTTCCTGTCTTTGCTGAAATCTTTCTGTATCAGTCAGGCCTCACGTGTGCTATGAGTCTCACTGGCTCCCTTCTTAGTCCAGAAACATTGTCAAACTTCTCCTAACTACAAATTTACCTCAACCCTACCCCCCTAACCCTCTAGCTACAACCCTTTATTTCTCTGCCCCTTCAATACAAACTTTCTTTTAAGAGTAGTTTATTACTCATGGCTCCCACTTCTTTCCTTTCTGACCCCTCAACCTACCTGGCTTCCTCTCTGAAACTTACCTCATTTATCTGAGCAGTGGCCTTTAAATAAAAACCAATGGATCAAGACAATGAGAAGATATGCCACAGACTTGGAGAAAATATTTACACAAGAAACATCTTATAAACAATGGTTATCCAAAATATATGCAAAAAGCAAATCTCTTAAAATTCAGTCAATAACAATCCAATTTAAACATAAGCCAAAAATCTTGAGAGTTCACCAAAGACACACAGATGGAAAATAAGTATATTAAAATATGCTCCACATCACAGGCCATCAGGGAAATGTAAATCAAAACGACATCGCTGCGCATCTATTAGAGTGGCCAAAATCTAAAACATTGAACACCAAATGCTGGTGAAGATGTGGAGCAACAGGAGCCATTGTTCACTGTTGGTAGGAAAGCAAAATGGCACAGCCACTCTGGAAGACAGCTTGGCAGTTTCTTAGAAAGCTAAACAGACGATCCAGCAATAGCGCTTCTTGGTGTCTGCCCAAAAGAGTTGAAAATCTACATCCAAACAAAACTTCCACATGGATGTTCATAGCGGCTTTATTTAAAATTTCCCAACCTTGGAAGTAACTAGGATCTACTCTGGTAGGTGAACGGATAAACTGGTGTATCCAGACAATGAAATATCATGCAGTGATAGGAAGAAATGAGCTATAAAACCATGAAAAGATATAAGGAAACTTAAGTGCATATTACTACGTGAAAGAAGCCAATCTAAAAAGTCTACATACGATTTATGACTCCTCCTACACAACATCCTGGAAAACACAAAACTATGGAGACAGTAAAGAGATCACAGGTTGCCAGGGGTTGAGTGGAAAGAGATAAACAAAGCACAGAGTAAGTATTTTTAGGGCAATAAATATATTCTGCATGGTACTATGACAGGTATATGTCATCATCCATTTGTTCAAACCCATAGATTGTACACCAATAGTGAACCTTAAGGATCTATGGACTTTGGGTAATTATGACATGTCAAAGTAGGTTCACCAATTATAACAAATGTACCCCTCTGCTGGGGGATATGGATAATGGGGGAGGCTATGAATAATGTGTGGGGGCATGGGGTGTATGGGAAATCTCTGTATCTTCCTCTCAACTTTACTGTAAACCTAAAACTACACTGAAAAACAAAGAAAATCTTTTTTAAAATGTGGATTTAGTGCAGTGCCCGGATCATAATAAATACAGAGGTAATACTTGCACACTTAATTTAATAATTCAGCAGAATTAAAGGCAAAAGACCAAAACAAAACACGAAAAAGTAAGATTAGAAAAAAGTTTTCTAAAGCATTAAGACAAAAAGTAGGGTATTTTAGTTTTATCTATCAAAATATCTTCTGTGGAGACAGGGATAACATATAATTAGCGAACTAAAATAAATTGGCACATGTTAAGTGTGTTAAATGAAATTGACCTTAATGAAAAATGTTACTAGTTCCTCCAAAAGTTTTCCCTCCTTAATTAGCGACAGGTATTTCTACTGATAGATGCATTTCTACTAATAGATGGATGAAGATTACTTATGGAACTGACCTATAATTCTTTAAATATAGTTTTTAAAATCATTTATATGCTTTTTTATTTTAAAAACCCATTTTTACATCTTTAATTGCATATTTTATAGAACGGAAATCTATATAACTGTTAACCTGCTTTAAATTCTGTCTCATTTACTTAAGGAGTAGCTGTTTACTAACAACAGCATTTTTTTAAATCATCACCATCATCTCCAGACTTCAAAGAATCATTATCAGCCTAGAAATCTTGCTAATATCAGTTATTTATTTTTATATGACACTTATAAACTCTCCCAGAAAGACTCTTAAATTTCTTTACATGTTTGGAAAGCCCTGAAAATCATAGACTGAATCAGCAAAAGCTTCATAAGATGAAGTGTCAGAAAAGCGGAAAAGCTGAGGGATCCTCAATCCGGGAATGTCTGTGGTATCTAGGAATCATCTGGGGAGCTAAGTAGAAATGCAGATTCCAAGGCTTAAGTCCCCAAGAATCTTGTTCAGTCAGTCTGGCAGATCCCAGGGAATCCGTATTTTTCAAACATGTGACATTGTCATTCAGATGGCCCAATCATCACAGACTCACAGACCTGGAAGGCTGAGGAATCTCCCTTATAATAATATCTGTGCTTTGTGATGCTACAGAGAAAATACTTTTATGTATCCATACCATCAGGGCTTTCTGATCGAATTTTGCTAAAACTTGAGACCTGGGATAGAAGAACAAACCTAGGAAATTAATTTATGACTAATTATTAGTGAGAGAGCATCTCCAAAGAGATTTACCTCCTTGAAGGTATGTGTTTACATTTTGAGGGAGGAATGGAATTGGAGACGGTGTGGACATTGCCTGGGTTGTAAAGGCTGGAGAAGTTAGTCTTATCTTGCCCTAGAAAGACTTATTTATATTTCAAAGGGAAGAGTAAGAATTCAGGATCCCTCCCAAAGAGCAAAGGGTTACATGCGTATGGAGGGGAATAGACAGATGGCTGTTTCTCTCCTATATAAACTTCCAGATTCTCCCCTCCCCAACCCCCCTTTCAGAGTTCTTTACCAGGAGTACAAATTCTGGTATATGTAGGACAACATCTGATCTGACTCATCTCATCCATTGCTTCAGGGATACAAATTAGGGCAAATGGGAATCAGCGCAATTATTTGCTATAATTAAATAATAATTTTCTTTGCTCCAGAAACCTCATGTTTGCATTCAGAATAAAATTAATAAATATAGATATTTAAAACTTAACAGCTTGCAAACAAAGATGGCAATATTCACACGCTCTAAAATTGGATGGGTCTTTGTGAACATCCAGCTTAATCCCCTTCTTTTTACTGAGTTAGGGGATACTAAGATCAAGGACTAGAGACTTCAGGCAGGCCTGAGGTCTGCTGCTTTTATAAAAAAGAGCTGGGACCTGCAGTTAAAGATCCTGACACCAGGCCAGTGCTGCCTACCACATTCAGCTGCCTCCACCATCTTTAAAGAGCCCCTAAAGGGGCGCCTGGGTGGCTCAGTCGGTTAAGCGTCTGACTTCGGCTCAGGTCACGATCTCACAGTCTGAGTTCGAGCCCCGCGTCGGGCTCTGTGCTGACAGCTCAGAGCCTGGAGCCTGCTTTAGATTCTGTGTTTCCCTCTCTCTCTGACCCTCCCCTGTTCATGCTCTGTCTCTCTCTATCTCAAAAATAAATAAAACATTAAAAAAAATTAAAAAAAAATAGAATAAAATAAAGAGCCCCTAAACATCTTCCCTCTATACCGTCTTCCAGAGAGATCACTGCCCTCCAAATCTGCCTAATAGAGACGGAGTTCCTCAAAAAGAAAAATTATGATTGCTGTTAGCTATTAATTTCTCAATTTCTCCCACGCTGAAGAGCTATCAATCCAAACTGAAAGCAAGATATCAGAGAGGTTCAAACAGCTTTGAAATAAGAATCAATCTCCTATTCTAAGTGTATCTGTATTCCTGTCTTGTTTATGTGACTTAAGCCAAGAAAGGCACATGCCTGATTAACAGTAAGGGGTCTGGAGCTTGACTGTGTCAGATTCTCTGGCTTCCTAACTCCACTTGGCAAGTTCCTTCTCTGCACCTCAGTTTTCTTTTCTATGAATGAGGAATTATAAAAGCATAGGAGTGTCATAGGGTTTAAGTGAGTCAGTACACTTACAGCACCTCTAACAGTGGCACATTATAAGCACTATGTCATTCAATCCTTCCATTCATCCTTCTCCTTTAAACTCCTCATCTATTTAACGTGTGCAGTTAATCATTCAGAGTAGTTTTAGAATTCACCAAAATATATACGATTATGGAAATCTTGGGGAAGAAATTGAAGAGGAGAAGGGAATTGGAAACCCAAAAAATATGCAATTATCATTTACTACAAAAACCCTGTGGCAATCAAATGGCACAGTATATGCAGAAACAAGTGGCAGATAAACCATGAAGCAAATGAGGCTTTGGCTTCAGGACCCCTCTTCAACACAGACCCCTTCCAAGGCTCTGCCCCCAACTTCATATTTATAAATTTTGTGATTTATTTGACTGGGGGGAGGGGCACGAAACTATACAAACCTCAAGGTCCAAAAAAACTAGATCTGCCTGTGTTCAGAAACATTTTAAGTAATAGTTATTTTCAAATGCCAGGAATAATTACCAATGGTCTTGGCTAGAAGACCTCCTTGAGGATTCTCTGAGTAGAGGAAGGATGATTCTAGACCATCAGAAAGGAAAGGTCATAGCAAATAACAATTAATTCTCTGGATCTGGATTAGAGCCCCCAGGTGTGTCAATACACCACCCTGTGTAAGAAGGCTGGGTCTGGGGCGCCTGGGTGGCTCAGTCGGTTGGTTAAGCGTCCGACTTCGGCTCAGGTCATGATCTCGCAGGTCCGTGAGTTCGAGTCCCGCGTCGGGCTCTGTGCTGACCGCTCAGAGCCTGGAGCCTGTTTCGGATTCTGTGTCTCCTCTCTCTGACCCTCCCCCATTCATTCCCTGTCTCTCTCTGTCTCAAAAAATAAATAAATAAATAAATATACGTCAAAAAAAAATTAAAAAAAAAAAAGAAGACTGGGTCTGGGCAAGCAAGACTGACTGAAGAAGGGCACGGTTAAAGCACTTGCTGGTTAAGGACAAGGTAGAAAATAGAGATTACATCTGAACTTCACTCAAGCCTATAGGAGTTAGGCCAGAGGAAGGAACCAGACTCAAACCAAGAATACAATCAGGTAGAAAAGGCTTAACAACGATAAATCAAGAGGCATAAGATGTGGGGCCAGACTTCAAAATCAGAACAATTGTGGAATACAGTTCCTTAAACTGAACTGAAAATGTGAAGCTGGGTCCTGAGTAGGAGGGGAGATTAGGACTAACAAGATGAGAAATGAGATTCAAGCTGAGAGGGAAAGATTCAGGAGTGGATTCCGGAGTGTTGGTGCTCAGGGGTACAGATTCAGAGATACCGGGTTCCTTTAGAAGGGACCAGTGAGTAGCCTGCTTTGGAAGGAAGCCAAATATCTGTACCTTACTCTGAGCAGTGAGGAAACAGCCCCCTCAGTGCTTCCAGGGTACCAGGCAGCCTCTGATTATCCCTAAAGAGCATGCACACTAATTGAGAACTGGTTGTACATGCAGTTCAGGTGCCCAAGAAATTTTTATAGGGCAGAGATCTAATAGGTATACTTGCACTAAAATCCAAATTAATATTCCCTCCAGTGAAAATCATTTCACACGACACACCTGAACGTCTACTCTCTCCATCTCTGTAGATGTGAACAGGAATGACTGACATGCAGAGTGTGGGATGAAATGTGGCAAGACTGCCTGCCCTCGTCAGTAGTCAAAGCTACTTCTGTCCTTCTCAGAGCAAGAAGTTCCCTTTGGACTCACATTCCTATTGGTCCTCAGCAGCTGCACTGGTCATGTTTGTGAAACCCAGGAGCAGACAATAGATGGTATTTCTCGGTCCCAATCTTCAGGGCATAATAGGGTGACTTATGAAGTCAGGAAGAGGGACTGTCCTGGGCCCCTCAGACGACACTGCTCCCTGAAGGGGTTCTGCTCTGGCTGTTCTGATGTGCATCTAACTACTGGCGCTGTCCCAGATTGCTTAGTAAACCACAGTGTTGTTCTGTCATGTAGTGTGACATCAGCTCCTCAGGAAAAGACGAGTTAGAAAATAATTTGGACAGGGTGTCCGGGTGACTCAGTCAGTTGAGTGTCAGACTCTTGATTTCGGCTCAGGTCATGATCCCAGGGTCATGGAATCGAGCACCGTGTCGGGCTCAATGCTCAGTGAAGCTTAAGATTCTCTCTTTCCCTCTGCCCCTCTCCTCTGCTTGTGTTCTTTCTCTATAAAATAAAATACAATATAATAAAATAAAATAAAGATGAAATGAAATGAAATGAAATGAAATGAAATGAAATGAAATGAAATGAAATATAATTTGGACAAGCAATTCAAGTTAAGAAGGTGAACATCTTCTGTTGGACATCTATTTTACCCAATACTGAGCCAGGTGTGGTGGTGGGAGGTATACAAGAGAAAG
Organism: Panthera onca; assembly: GCF_046562875.1. Taxonomy (NCBI): domain Eukaryota; kingdom Metazoa; phylum Chordata; class Mammalia; order Carnivora; family Felidae; genus Panthera; species Panthera onca. The sequence continues at coordinate 55,867,661 of NC_138347.1, forward strand.
AACATGTGATATCTACCCTCAAGGAACTTCTAAACTAGTTCAACATAAACAATTCACTTAACGTCTCGTTTGCTATGCTGTGAACACAGGGCCCACAAGTGTGAATATATTATGCATTATCCCTTTCGGAAAAACAACACATCACCACAGAGAAATGAGATCTTTGTAGCAAGAGTAATAAAGTAAAATATTTCAACTACAGTGAATATAATAGCTTCTTGTTAGACAAGGGTCTTTAGGTATCATAAATTTTAGATCATGGCAGTTTATGTAAGAAGACTGAAAAGTACTCTTGATGAATAAATATATTTTCTAAGGCATCTGTCTCCATGGTTATAGAGATTTGAAATCTCAGCATCCTACACAATAATGACACATTTAAAAGATTAAATTCTAAATGGGAAAATGCATTCGTACTCTTCATTACAAAGTTGTGTTCAGATATGCCATTTCAATTTGAAAAACACAGCTAAAAGTTCAGGAAGCCTTTCTTGCTCCACATTTACTGCTAAAACAACCAATGTGGGAACTGTCAGATTATACTATTTCATTTTTTTGTGTCCACGTGAGCACCACAAAAGAACAGAATGCTGTTGCTGGAATTCCTTTTTAACAGGCATGACATTTTACACAGGCTCTTCACTTGATGCAAAGACCATGAACATGACAAATCAAATCCAAATACAGTCTCTGTATTCCCATCCAAATGCCACACCTTATTTTGACCAAGTGTAAGAACATTTTGGTCTCCAAAATGTACACAGAAAGTGTTAAGTCTAACTTTTGTAGAGTGAACCAACTCAACCAAATGAAAACTAATTATTTTTGTACCTATTTGTGAAGAGTTATGCATAAATCAGATTATTCCTTTAACCTTTCATTCATTGTTTGGTAAATACTTATTACGTTGAAAGGTCCAGGCCTAGGTATTTTGGGGAATGCAAGGATGAATAAAAATGGTCCCTTCTTTCTAAAAGTTTATAGTCTAATATAGGAGACAGAACAGATACACAAATAACTATTGTACCAAGTACAAAGTAAAACATGTTCTAAGAAAGACCCATTAAGGACAAAGAGAACTGGAAAGAAGACATTTTTACAGGGAGAGAATGAGAAAAGACTTCATACAGAGAATGATATTTTTAGATCTTGAAGAGCTAAAAAAGAGACAAAGGCCACTCCAGACCAAATGGAAGGATCATAGGCACTCAGAGCAGCATGGAAATGGAGAATACACCTAAGGACTAAGGCCAGCTCAGGGCAATTCCCATAGAGGGGAAGAAACTACAGATGACCTCTGAACAACACAGGGGTTGGGCCGCCAACCCCTACAGAGCTGAGAATCTTCAACTAACTTTTGACTCCCCTAAAACTTAACCACTAATAGCATATTGTTGACTGGAAGCCTTACTGATAACAGTCAAATTAAAACATGCTTTGTATGTTAGATGTATTAAATACTGTACTCTTACAATAAGTATACTAAAGAAAAGAAAATGTCATTAGTTAAATAAGGAAGAGAAAATACACTTACTGTGCTCTACTGTATTTATCAAAAAAAAAAAAAAAAAAAATCTGCACAAGTGGACCCGCGCAGTTAAAATCCATGTTGCTCAAGGGTCAACTGTACTGCCAGGAAAGCAAAGAGAGTCAGATTAGAGAGAGCCTAGAGTGTAGGATAAGAAATTAATATTAGTCAGAAAATACTCAGGCAGAAAGACCTACAGGATGCGCAAGTGATACAGCACACACCACAAAAACACGTATGATATAAATACAGACTCATTAACATTATTTATGTACAAAGGGGTAAATGTAGAGTAGGCTTTATTCAGGGAATCAAGTTATGATCTGTGTTCTAATAACTGAAGGCATTAAGTGGATTTAAGGTGGTACCAAAAAACCCTGAATGAGATGTACCGAAAGCTATATTCCACGTGCATGATTATGATGCAATCGTCCTTATGACACAACGGGAGGTAGATGAAAATCTAACCTGTGACTTAAAACGCATAAAGGGGCACACTTGAGGATTAGAAAGTTTCTCAAATGCAGAGAAACTGATTTTGTAACTCTATGGCTTTAACAATTATTGTCTAGGTTTACTGACAAACAGAATAACAATTATCCAGATAACACACCACATAGTAGCAGAGCCATCAAGTGACACAATGAAAATGAAAATGCTTTATCGTTTGGCCAGCAGGTGGCACTTGTCACTTGCTATAGAAACAGCGGGTAATGTGGAATGAAGTTGAAACATGGAGTTAGGAACAGATTATTCATTCATCTATTCAGAAAGGAGAAAGAGTGGAATGGGCGTTTCAGAAGCACAATTTATAAAGAGGGTTTTGGGTTGCTGACGCAGCTTATGAACTGTGTACACATAGTTCATTAGGTATTTTCCTAAACAGATATTTTGCAACGTAGCGGTCTGTTGCCTTTGTAAATGTTCTTATGTCCTTTCTGTCTGTATTCAACCTTATGAGAATGTGAGCAGATCCGTGCTGACATTAGACAAAAAGGAAACAAACTCCAACTTTATCATTTAAAAATGTGCAATTGATTCAAATTATTGAACGCCTTTGAACTTTACTTCCCTCTTTTGCTGTAACTGATATGACTGCTATGTTGCAGGGATTACATAACATACCAACTGTGGAAACGATATCTGTGGACTTAGCTACTTCATTTTCTCCTAGAGGACAAGATCTAACCATTGAGACACCTCTTTAACCAGAACAGTTTTCTGACCCACTGTGAGTATCCTCTAGCTCAGGTAGGCGGTACTCCTAGAGGTTAGTCACTCATCATACCGGTAGGGTGTGTGAGAGGTGGACATGAGCCTGTAGCTCCGGTACCATCATACTCTCTCTCCTACAATTATTTTACCACTCCTGGTTGTCAGTGATACAAAACCCAGAACCACAGAATCTAAGATCCAGAAAGGTCTTTGATTGACCTAGTGAACTTTTCATTTTCCAGATCAGGATGCCTTCAGCCATGAAAGATGAAATACAAGAGAACACGAAATGGGATGTGCAGATTTAGGTCATTTTTATATTTGCTTCCCAGTCTGGTCAGCGCATAAGTAGGCACTAGTAATGGGAGGCAGGGAGGGAGAACAAGAGGCGGGCAAACCATAATTACACGGCATGTATCTTATTACTTCCCGATATTGAATGAATGGGCACCACCAGTAGACATAGTGAATCACAGTCATACACTAACCAGTTCCTGATTTTCCAGTGATATCTACCCCACACCTGAATCATGTCTGCACTTCACCTGAATGGCACTAGGGCCCTATTTTTCTGGGCACCCTTGCCCATGTTATATTCTAACAGAACTTCATCTGAAAGGTGGTCAGGAAGAGAGTAATTCACAATGACTATTGGGCAGTTTTGAGTCTTGTTTCTGGCATCTGGCAGCTATCACCAAAATACAGTTTTTTGAATACTTTCATGGGTTATTTTTGTGAAAGGGGAATTGAGGTCACCTTCCAGAGGTCTTCTATTCAGCAATTACCATATTTTATAATGAGTTACACAGTTTTTAAAAGAGAGACATGTCACACAGATGCTGAGTCTATTTTTTAAAATACATAAGTTTAGCATGTAATTTAGAGGATTGGCACCATGAAGGAACAAGTCAGTGCTAATCTCCAAGTCTTCGTTTATAATGTTTTTCTCACCTAGAATGCCTGCCCGATCATTTCCCTCTCTTCACCCTAAATAAACTTCAAGACACAAGTTAATTGCCGTTCCTTCTTTTTTTTTTTTAATTTTTTTTTAATGTTTATTTATTTTTGAGAGAGGAAGAGACAGAGTGCAAGCTGGGGAGGGGCAGAGAGAGAGAGGGAGACACAGAATCCGAAGCAGGCTCCAGGCTCCAAGCTGCCCACACAGAGCCCGACGCAGGGCTTGAACTCACGAACCTTGAGATCATGACCTGAGCCAAAGTCAGATGCTCAACCGACTGAGCCACCCAGGTGCCCCTGCCATTCCTTCTTTGAACCTTTTTTTGACTGAAGCTGCCCCACTATCTCCCTGTAATAAACCTCTATCGTAGTTTCAGTTATGATCAGACAAATACTGAACTAGTATTATGTTACAGTGGTTACTAATTTTCTTTTTTTTTTTAAGTTTATTTATTTTGAGAGAGAGAGAGAGAGAGAGAGAGAGAGAACCCCAAGCAGGCTCTGTGCCACCAGCACAGAGCGCATTGTGGGACTTGAACTAATGAACTGTGAGATCAAGACTTGAGCTGAAACTAAGAGTTGGATACTTAACCAACTGAGCCACCCAGGCACCCCTGGTCACTAATTTTCAAACAGCTGTTAGACTCGGTCTGCAAAAGAACTGTTTATTATCTGAACGTGTGTTCTATTATTGATTCAACAACTATTTATTGAGTACTTACTACTTGCCAGGAACAGTTCTCGGTAACAGATTTATAGTAAACAAAACCAAGGTTATCCCTGAGCTCACAGAGCTCAGGCCGTGGTATTAGAGTTACTCTGTATTTCCCACAATGCCTAGCATGGGACAGACCCAAAGGCAAGTGTGTGCTCAATGATCACCTCAAAATTAACTGGTTGCCTACAGCTGGTGAACCTTAAACAAAGCTTTCCTTGATTAGCTCCAAAACAGGGTCAGCTAAGGGCACTGAGTGTTGAAAGTGAGTTGAATATGTTAAGATTATTTTCACAAAAGAGGACGAGGAGGGTGAGGATTCTTACATCCTTTGAACTGATGGCCACTAGTCTCTATGCAAGTACCGCTAAACTTCTTTGTTTAAATTTAAAACAGACTGAATCTATAAACCTGGATCAAATTCGTTATGAAAAACTCAACTACCAAGAAAGAAAGAATAAGCAGAATGGATGGCCCAAATGTTACTCCAACAGCTACCATCAAAATCTCTACCTTAGTAATGAATAAAAGAGCCAATACTAAACAAACAAAAGGGTAATTTAAGTCTTTGCAACTGGCAACTATTACTATCCAAGGGTCAGCTCTGACCTCCATTGGAAAGAAAAAAGTATCCAGAGACTGCAATAAAGATAGAATCAATTCAGGATATGCTGTCTGTCTTCACAAATCTACAGGAGTAGTAAACAAGAAATGAAAAACAAATGAAGACATTCCACATTGGAAAGATCACTGTACCTACTTGTTGATTAAAATAACTGCAGGCTATGATACCTTTACTTCTGACCTGTGTTATCAAACCCACGACTAGAGGCTCTAAGAACTGTAGAAATTTTCACCAGTTTCAGGGGACAGGGAATGCTTAAGAGAATATGTTTGCAAAGCGACTCTCAGTCAGGTCTTCCTGAGAGACCCAGAGACTACAGACTAACAGGAAGGGTCATGTTTCTTTGGTTGTGATTCCAAGTGGTGGCTGGACTGATCTGCACAGCAGATCCCTAGCAAAGTGGGAGAGGTAAGAAGATGAAATGAGGTGGAGAAGAAAGTTTATCTTCTAAAAAGCACAGGGAGACACATAATAATAAGGTATTAAGCCTGAGGATCATTCTTCCTGCTCCATAAGAGAATTTTCTATTCAAGTATTTTATTTCCTGACATTTACAGAGAGGTCAACACATTTGGACATATGCTGCTGACCTCCTCAGGTTCTATTTGAGGAAGTTGACAGGCTATATTTAAAAATGCTGAATTTGGGTGTTAAATCTATAAAGTAAACAGAGATCTAATTCCTTTATTAGTTAAGAGATTAAAATAATATTTCTGCATGCCACTTTTTCTTTCACTTGAAATTGTCATGGTTTCTTACATTTACTGATAGTAATGTCTTATTTATTGAATTTTCTTAAGTGACATTGAGTTTCTATATTAATAGGCTAATATTTTTTAAAAGACCAATTCTTCACCTCAAAAATCGACTCTCAGGGAAGAGCACAATCTTGGGAAACATACAGACTTATGCCCCAGTCTTGACCATGTCGCCTATACCAGACTCTATGTGAATTTGTAGGAAAATAAATCTTCCTATTCCTCACGTGCACTGCTGTGTAGATGGGCTTAAATGTCCCAGGTAGTATTTTTTTTAACAACTCACCTCCCTTTCTGAGCCCCTGGGGCACTGTGCTCCCTCCCAAACAGTCCTTAGCCCCAAAATGAAAAGCAGGTGACAAAAAAAGAAGGAAACAACCACCTTAGTTCATGTGTACACATAAAACCAACAGCTCAAAGAGTTTGGGTAGATTTTGGAAAGAATTAACAACAGCTCACCTGTGGCTGCTGTTCTGCCAGTCGATTGTGGTACCTTTGGACTGCCTCTCGAAGTTGTTTCTCTTTCTCATTTTTTGATGGTGACACTCTGCTCATGGTGCCCAGGGGGATGGAAGGTAGGCTTTCTGCCTGATGACAACTTCACGATCAACAAGAAACAACATCAGGAGGAAATATCAAACTGTTTATTGTCTGTGAAAGATGACTTACTTCTATGAACAGATACTCCTTACGCCTTATATCCAAAACGTGACTACAAAGGAAGAGCACTGTATTGATGACTTTTGGCAATACATGACATTACGTCTCCAGCCTGCATGGAAAAGAGCTTAAGGGAAAATGTGGAGGGTGGTATATTTACAAGAATGGGAGAACCTTCATTACTTTACCAATGCTTCATTTATCCTGCATTATCATGAAATGAGGCCTTTTGCAAAGATGTCCTCAGATAATTGAAGCTTATCTCATTATTGCCAAACATTTTTTCCCCAAGAAACTTTGGAGAGAAATCTCCATGTCTCTCTTAATGACACCAAATAATTCTGCTCTGGAACACATGGATCCCTTGTTTGAGAACTCAGGAGGGCTGTGAAGCACTGTGACCACTGTGGTGCCATGCAGTCACTCAGTCACAGCCTTGGGGGCTTACGGAGCCGTGCACAGCCCTTCATCACCGATCAGCCCCACACCCTGGCTGCAGCGTGCTCCCAGCTCCTGCCCTTCTCTCCCTGCTGTTGTGGTAAACACACTTGCAGGGGCCTCTGTGCTGCCCAGTCTTACTGCTGTGCTGTTTCCAATCACTAGTTGGTTAATACACGTAGTATATAATCAAGTAGAACTGTATGTAAATGAACAGTAGGCAAACTGTGGACAAGAGCCTCCCTCGTTATGGTTCCATAAAAATACTAACCACCTTTGAAACATATGGCTTGGGAGGTTTGGGGCATTTTGTTTTGTTTTGTTTTGTTATTTTCCTACTCTTGGTCACATGGCTATGTTCTGTAGACTTGAGTTAGCCAAACTATCAAAAAATTGATATATGATATTGTTTCTCTTGATAGCAAGGCTATTGTTTCTCTTGATAGCAAGGATAAGAAGTTCAACTCCCACCGGGCATGGCTTTTAGTCAGGGCATGACTGGGCATGTTCAGAAGTGGGGCAAAATGTCAAGGTGAATTCTGAGAGCCTGTTTTACACAAGGGTTTTTCTCTTATTTATACGAACCAAAAATAAGGGGGAAGGGACAAAGTTTGTATGAAATAAATGTGTTGTGAAGCTGGGACAGGGAGGAGAGGGCCAAGATTAGGGCCTTCTCCCAGCTGAAACAGTGCTGGAGAAGCAGAGCAGATCAAACCCATGATTTGTGTTTTTTAGGGCTTCAGGGTATATTTTTCTTGCCCCTTAGGAGAAGGGAGTGAGGAACTGTGGTCAAATTCAAGCAGGACTGTGAAAAAGCACTTAATTCCACCCACATATGGTATTCGCTGTTATTGTGAGTTTCAAACAGAGGAGGCAACTAAACAAATCAGGGGGTATCTACTATATGTACAGCTACCTGCAGTGCTGATTTGAAGACATCTGTGGGGTGGTACCTGTAGAGGTTTCTATTTTGAGCAAAAACCCTGTGGCAACGTGCAGTTTTTATTCAGAAAAGAATAACCTCAAGTATTTTAATAAAACACAATCCTGTCAATTATCTTTAGTTAAAGATTTTGGGAAGCAAATTAAATTTTAACTTGCAACACGACCCATGAATATTTTTAAATATCGTTCTCACAATGCAGACTTCTTTGGTTCAGTCAAATGATAAGCATCATTCTTACCCTGTTGGTGATCCCCATTTATAAATGCAGATAAACACAGAGCATGAATGGAATGGAAGTATACTGATACCTATTTCTCAGCTACTGTGATAAAAAATGTCTAGCCTCCCTCGGAAGAAGAAAAAAAAAAGAAAAGAGAGAAAAAAAAAGAGGTTAGAGAGGGAGAGAGCCAAAGCATAAGAGACTCTTAAAAACTGAGAACAAACTGAGGGTTGATGGGGAGTGGGAGGGAGGGGAGGGTGGGTGATGGGTATTGAGGAGGGCACTTTTTGGGATGAGCACTGGGTGTTGTATGGAAACCAATTTGACAATAAATTTCATATTAAAAATAAAAATAAAAATAAAGTGGAAACAAAAAACAGGCTCTGGTGGTCCAAAAAAGAATGGTTTCATTTTACCTGCTGGGTCAACTCTGAATACTACCATTTGTAAAATGGTATGTTTTGTCACTATAGCGTATATAACTGGCATTAGGCTTCCTGAAATATAAAAGGATGCCTTCAGAATCTAAAAAAACAAGACAAACGAATACATAAAAAGCAGAATCAGACCTATAGATACAGAGAACAAACCGACGGTTGCCAGAGGGAAAGGGGTGGGGCATGGGCAAAACGGGTGAAGGGCAGTGGGAGATACAGGCTTCCAGTGATGGAATGAATAAGTCTCAGACATAAAAGGTACAGCGTAGGGAATATAGTCAATGATACTGTAATAGTGTTGTATGGTGAGGGATGGTAGCTACACCTGTGGTGAACATAGAGCAAGGTATATAGATGTTGAATCGCTGTGTTGTACACTTTGAAACTAACGTAACATTGTGTGTAATGTTACTCAAATAAAAAAAATTTGAAACACACACAAAGAGGATGCCTTTGGAGACTGGATGTGATAAGGCAGAAAGAGTACAAGTTTACACCTACAGCTTTAGCTTCAAATTTTAGCTCTGGAGAGGAATCCTGGACAAGTCATGGGGCCTCTCTTAGTCCGTTTCCTCCTCTGAGAAATGGTGAAAGTTCATACAGTTATTGTAAACGGGAAATGAGATAACATATGTAATTGCTTTGTAAGAAAAAGCTGTTATTATATTTCCTGCCTAAATTCTGGTTACACAGATTGTTCATTCAAATGCTGTTCATTGCTATTAACCCTACTGACAATTGGCAATTAACTGCTTACCATAACACTATATTTTCTATAAATACAGATGATGCCACTTTTTGCCATTACTCTGGCCTTCCATTCATCAAATGTTGTCTAAAAACTATACTGCATTTCTCATCACTTTAATACACCAATTTCATGTGATTCTATCCAAATCCAATGGCACAGGGTGTTGCTATTTCATGGTGTATTCTCAAAGTACATAGGTCCATCCTACCATATTGAATTGGAACTATTAATGACTTTCAATAAAGTGTCAACTCTCTAGTAATTGCCCTCATAATCAAGAGTTTTTCTTTATATATCTCCTAAATCTCTTGCTGGCACATTAAGCATATTTTTTGTCCTAATCTTTTCAGTGCAAATGAAATACACATGGTCAAAATTATGTCAGCATATTTCAAGAATCAAGGACATAAATTATAAATATAAGATGACTCTCTGCATTTTAGGCTTTGAGAGACCATCAGTTTTCTGTCAATGTGGCTAAATTTATCTTGCCTGTCATCACAAGGGGCACTGTAATGCAGCTTTGAAACTAATTTTGCTATGTTCTCTGATGGCATCACCACATTTCAAGAAGAGGGTGAGAGTGTGCCAATCCAGGGACAATGGTAAGCTGGAGGTAAAGAAAGCTGTAGAGGACAGATCCCAGTTCTGTGAGTCCAAGAATGCCCAAGGCTGGGCTAAGAAGTCATAGATATATGTTAGACATGTGGGGAGGGACCTCAATTCTTATAACTAAGAAGCCCCCAGTAACCAGAAACTTAGTAAATTGTCTTTCTAAGGGACTCAGCTGGACCCAGAGAAGATACAAAAGGTACTATGGTTACACCCCATCCTAAATGATAGAAAGTCAATTTCAAGAGAGGTTCTGTTACCTGTTCAAGGTTTCACAGCTAATGGAGCCAGGCGTCAATCCCAGGCAGCCTGGCCTCAGAGTCAGAACTCTAAACACTATCCTAATGTTGCATGAAAAGTTTTTACTTCACAGGAAGGGATCAATACTATTAACTATTCTAAATACTGAAATTGAGCCAACTCATGGTTCCTATGTGGGAAATATTTAAGTTTCAAGTTAGGGCTAGAAACTAGTGACAAGTCAGAAGACCCCGGCCAGTAGCTTTAGCAACATGTTTCTCAGCCCCCATCTGGGTTTCAGCTTTCACTTCTGTAAAATGAAGGAATGAGACCAGATCAGTAGTGTCTAATCATGCTCACTGCAGCTCTAAAGCTCAAAGCTCTAAGCTCCCCAGAGCTTTGTACAGAGAGCATAGAACAGAAATGATAAGTGGATCTTTGGCCCCCAGATTTCCAGCTTCCATTTCAATCAGGAAAGTTCTGCACTTATCTTATAGATTTGGGGTGTGAGATAAGTGTTATTTGGAAAACAAACAAACAAACAAGCAAGTTCTCCTGTAAAACAAGAAATAAGACTGAAAAGCCCCAGGCCATCTAAGAGTCCTTACCACTTCTGGCATTTTCCTTTTTTTCCCCTCTTTTTTCTTTAATTTTATTTTTTTATTTTTTAAAATTTACATCCAAATGGCATTCTCCTTAGTCTCTAAATATGGCTAACCTGAGGACTCCAGGTGGAAGGGGTTTTAGCAGCAGTTTCTAAAATTTTTTTTTAATTTTCTCTCTCTTGGTTTTTTGTTTGTTTGTTTGTTTTAAGGCTAGATAAAAATAACCAAACAGGAATTATTACACTAATGTCTATATTTGCAATATTGATCCACTTATGCAGGCCAAAAACTTAGGACAAACTCTATGGAGAAGCAATGTTTGAATTAGGGGTGCCTTCATTAAAAGGGGGTACTCACTCTTTTCTCCCCAAGGAAGGTCACAGAAGTCTAACAGGCCAGTAATAACAGTGACATTCATCAATACTTAATCAGTCTTTTTCCTGTTTTAGTCTGAACTTCTTCCTCCAGGAGCACAAAGCAATGAAATCAATATGTGACTTAAACAGAAAAAAGCACATGGTCTAACAGGCTAGTGCCCCTGGAGACACCCTCTGGATAAGACTCCTTTATGATAAAGCCATACATTGTGTGAAAATGAACTGGAAGGCAGAACTCAAACACTGGGTCATGGTCTCCTGCTGCACACGTTGCACACAGCTGCACGTCCCCAAAGTTTGCAAATAGTTACATCCAGGTCTCTTATCTTGATGGCAAAGTACATTAACAAAGTGTCTCTCCATAGGTGGCAAAGAGATAGAAACAGTTCACAGGGATGATAGCTATTAAGCTAAGATATCTATAGCTGAAATTTCCTAGTCTCATACATAATTATGTTAGGAATTAAAAATGGATAAAGAATTTTAGAAAACTATCAAAAACTACCTGTTTTCCAAGATGTTAGGATTATTTGCACAAATCCAGAGATCAAAAAATTCTTTTTCCTGATAATTGATAGAAGAAGGCAAGACTCTCCATTTAAGGCAAAGATCTGAGAATGAAAACAAAATCACACACAAGAAAGACCACAATCAGAAGTGAACCTAGCATAGTTACATGGCTGATTGCACATACCAAAAGTATGAGCTATCTTTTGAAACAAAGCAAGTTAATCTATCATCACATACCTTTTACATTTGATAGCATAACTAGTCTGGGATTCTATGAGCTACACTGGGGCACCACCACCAATAAATTATTATTATTATTGTTTTGTCATTGTTGTTATTGCTTAAGTTCTTTCCAGTTGGTTTCTGCTACTTTTAGCCAAAAGAATCTTAACTAATAGATTCCTCTCCACCTCTTCTTGAACAGGGGAACATTTCTAGTGACTTGACTCTTCCATTTTCTCTGATTCAGTATTTCTCTGCTGCCAACACCACTTTTCATCTCCAACCACATGACTAACATAACAAGGAAAATCAAGTTCTCTGAACAGTTCACAGTTTCTTTTCCTGTGTTTGTCTCCTGCTCTTATTCCACTCTCCAGCCTACAGTTTGGTTTCTGACCTCATTTGTCTATTTCTTCCTTTCACTCCTTCATGCCTATAGGACCAAGGGACCCCACTCTTTCCAGGATTAATGCTAATCCTGAATTCTATCCACATACACAGCTCATGGCTCTTAGGTAAACATTTTCCCTGTTCGTCTATGATGGAAACAGTTTGCACACTCGTTCAAGTCACACAGCGTTCAAGTCACAATGGTTAAGAACTGGAATAGCTCAGGAGCCTGGCTGGCTCAGTCGGTTAAGCTTCCAACTTCGGCTCAGGTCACGATCTCACGGTTCGTGGGTTTGAGGTCCGTGTCGGGCTTTCTGCTGACCACTCGAAGCCTGGAGCCTGCTTTGGATTCTGTGCCCCTCTCTCTCTGCCCCTCCACAGCCTGCACTCTTTTTCTGTGTCTCTCTCTCAAAAATAAATAAAAACATTAAAAAAGTTTTTTTTTTTTTTAAAGAGAACTGGAATAGTTCTACCACTTGCTACCTCCATGATTCTGGATGAACTACTTCTCTGTGCTTCAGTATCATTATCTGTAACAAGATATTAATATTAGCACTTACCTAAAAGAATTGTTAAGGATTAAATGACGTAACAATTTTAAGAGCCAACATTGCGAGGCACTATTTATGATGCTGAATTTTATGTGTCAGTTTGACTGGGCCGTGGCATACCCAGATATTTGGCCATACATTATTCCGAGTGTGTCTTTGAGGGTGTTTGGGATGAGAACAACTCTTGCACTGGTAGACTGAGTTAAAAAGATTACCCTTCCTAATGTGGGCCTGAAGGCCTGAATGGAACTCCAAAAGGGTTACTGTCTTCTAAGAAAGAAGGAACTTTTTCTTCTTGACTGTCCTCACATTGAGCTGAGACATCAATTTTTTCCTGACTTCCGACTCAAACTAAAACATCGGCTCGTCCTGGGTAACAAGGCTGTCAACATTCAGACTCGAACCATATTACTGGGTCTCCTGGCCCTCAGGCCTTCAGCCTCAAACTGGAGTTAAATCAATGGCTCTCTTGGGTCTCCAGCTTGCTGACTGCAGGTCTCGGGACTCTTTAGTCTCCTTAATCATGTGAACCAATTCCCTATAATTAATATCTATCCATCTATTCACCTCTCCTTTTGGTTCTGGTTCTCTGGAGGACCCTAATATGCCATCCTAAGCACTTAGTAAATTTTGCATGTGTTAATTCATATTATTTTCATCAAACTGTATGATTTAGCTACAAATGCTAACCCCATTTTAAGAGTCTAAACACTGAGGCTTAAAGAAGGTAAGGAATTTGCCCAATTTCATACAGCTCTTGGGTACTAGAGGCTGGATTCTGACAGTACCCCGCAAACATCAAAAACACACAGAAATTTTCAGCTATTATTAATACCATCCAATAGACTGTTGCATATAGTCATCAATTTCCTCAATTATACCTTCTAAATACATGCCATGTATGTTCCTCTCAAATCCCACGGCTATGCCCTTCTTCAAACATGTACAATTTCTCCCCTGGATCCTGGACTATGCCCATGGCATAATCTGACCTCAACCTTTGCTCTAGCTCTCCTCCAAATCATCCTGCACTGAGCTGCCAGAGCAAGCTTCCTATAAGTTACAAACGACAGTCAGGTCCTCTTTGGATCATCCCAGGGATGAGGTCGGAGAAGTGTTCCCTTGACACTGTGTAAACAACTACAAAATTGTGCACACGGCGTGCACTTTCTTTGTTTGCCTGGCTGCCTTCTCCACTGGATGGCAGACTCCTTGCAGATAGAAGAGAGTGTCTTTGGTTCTCTAACCCTCTGTATAGTGGCTGGTAGATGTATCAGAGACATGCACTAAGTGCTGAATGCTTCAGTGATGTCTGTTGTTCTTATACTGAAACACTTCCAAAGACTCTTCATTACTTATCAGAGTCAACACTCCTTACTCTGGCCTTTAAGTCACTCTAATTAAAGTTTACTCAACCTACTCTTAGCTTTTATTATTAATTCATCATTCATTCAGTAGCTAACTTCTAAGTACTAGTTAACACAGTGCTACATATTAAAATTTTTTGAACGACTGTATCTATTATTCTATGACAAAAATTTTAGTTGAAGTATCCACTTGATATTAACACACATGTCCCACTACATCTCTGCCTGTCAAAATTCTACCTTAGACAGAGGTAGAGGAAGACAGTGGGGGAGCGGAAGGAGCCTAGGCTTACCTTGTCCCATGAACACAACCAGATAACTATCAAATCATCCTGAATGCCCCAGGAATAGACCTGACGACTGGCAGGACAAACTCCACAACCAAAGGGAGAGAGGAGGCCACATCGAAGAAGGTAAAAAAAATTCTACCTTAAAGACCACAGCACAAGCTACCTCTATCACAAAGCCTGGCCTCAACTTCCTCTACCTCCCTTTTGGAATCCTCAAATAATTTTATGCCTCTTTGACGTCACTTACCTAATTTTCATTTTTATTACAATTCGTCTCATGTGTATCTTAACCTCTCTCCTAGGCCCTAACCCCTTTGAAAGCAAGAACCCTATCCTACCCACCTTTGTCTTTCTCACACCCCATTTTTAACACAATGACTTGCATATTGACTCACTAAGTGTTTGCTGATTGGAATGGAATTCAACACTCACCACACTGAATGATGAATGGTATGGCCATGGCTTGTCTTCTTTGATACTGAATAGAATCTAAAGATTTCTCTCCATCCTTGTTATTCTGGTATCCAAATTCATTCCAAAACCGTGTTAGATTTCTATTACCTAAAAAAAAAAAAAAAGGCGAAAATAAATCAACAAGATCAGGATTGATAAGCAAAGTTGAATACAAACACGTGTATATACAGTACGATCTCAACTATGTAAAAACTAGTACATAGACAGAAATAAGAAATAAAAGTATTAACATTAGTCTTCTCTGAGTATGAGTGAAATTTGTCTTCTTTATACTTTCTCGCATTTCCCAACCTAAATACAATCAACATATTATTATATTTGTTATAATGGCACAATGTTTTTATAACAAAATTAAAAACACTAGCAGTTATAAAAGCATATACATACCTCTACTATTGCAATAAAATACATTGATATTTAAGGCTCTTTTCTTAAATACTCCCAGAAGCAACTGTACTTGTTAAACTTAAAGGCCACCCTGAAGACTATTGGTTTAGTGCGGTGCCTGGGTGGCTTAGTTGGTTGAGTATCCGACTTCGGCTCAGGTCACAGTCTCATAGTTCATGAGTTCAAGCCCTGTTTTGGCCTCTCAGCTGTCAGCACAGAGCCTGCTTTGGATCTTCTGTCCCCCACTTTCTCTACCCCTCCTCTGCTTATACTCTCTCAAAACTGAATAAACATAAAAAAAAAGACCATTGGTATAGATATTTATCATCTGGCCTCATAGCCACAGTTTCTTCATCTTTATTTTAGCTCTGGTTCTTTTTCCTTCCAGTCTTTTATGCCCTAGCCTTGGCCCAGATTCGATACTCCCTCCTTGCTTAGAAACAACACTTGTCAAGGAGGACCATTAGGAGCCTTTCTTAAGAGGTTGAGTTCTTATCCTTTGATCCAGCAACTGCACTAGTAGGACTCTTCCCTACAAACACACAAAATAAATAAACACACAATATGTATTACAACACTGTTTGGAATGGCAAGAACAACAACAAAAAGTGGAAATAACATAAAAGCCTAAAGAGGAAATGGTAAATGCTATTTCCAAACAAGGAGATACAAGGCGACCTTTAAAACAGGTAGTTAGAGCTAAATGCACAGCTGTTTCAAGACCTTTTGGATAGAACGTTAATGATATTTTTTTTTTTAAAAAGACATAAAACAGAATACCTAGTATAATCAATTTTTGTCATTTATTAAAAGCTTATACATACACAATTTTGATAGGCACACCTTTCTATTCCTAAAAGAAACAACAGGAAGTTTTAATAGTAGATGCTACCAGAGAGAGGTTGAGAGGTTGAGAAGGCCAAGGAAGACACTTTCACTTTCCATTTTTAACTTTCTGAATGCTTTGTTGTTTTTTTAATTTTTTAAAAGTTTATTTATATTTTGAGAGAGACGGAGAAAGTGTGAGTGGGGAGAGGCAGAGAGAGAGAGAGAGATAGAGAATCCCAGACAGGTTCCACACCACCAGCACAGAGCCTGATGCCGGGCTCAAACCCATGAAACAGTGAGATCATGACCTGAGTCGAAACTGAGATTTGGACTGAGCCACCCAGGCACCCCCTGAACACTTTGTATATTTTTACATGGCACATATTACTTTAAAAATGCTTTTTAAAAAAAAGAACCTATGCTTACCATTCTGTCTAATATGGTAACCACTAACCACACATGGCTACTAAGCACTTGAAAAGTGGCAGATATAAAACATTTCATCAATGTACAAGGTCAAAACAGTGAGGGTCTAACATACATACCTTGGAAATAAATATATGCAACAACCTGAACACAGGACTGTATAATCTATGCAGAATACAAATAAACATCCTTACCCCTTACTGTTCCTGTTAAAATTTAGGTCCAGAATGCTGTGTGCCATTAAGAGCAGCAAGGAAAGAATGCAGACTTCCAAAGGAACTATGAAATTGGGCCAGGCTGAAAGCTGTCCTCACAAATTCCCAGGTCTCCTCCCTTGTCTCTTCATGGAACTGCTAACAGCTCTCACGTCAAATTTCCCTTTGGACTCTGGTTCTTAGGCTTTTCTCAACTCAAACTCTTGGCTTTTGCTAACTGTTCAGCAGGTAGTCTTGCCCCAGCCCCCAGACTCCACTTCTTCACTGCACACCACATTCTGAAATGTTCTTTGGTGTCTGCACAGGGCTTGTAAGACCTTGTTCTCTGATTTCCACATGAACTACTCAGTTCTTACTGTGTCAAGGCAAGAGCTGCTGTTTAGATTAAAGTCAGGAGGCTTCAAGTGTTGTCTCTGCCACGCATTAGTTGTATAATTGTGGGAAGCTACTGAATTTTCTGATCATAAAGTGAGTGTTTACAATAACTTGCTTTACAGGGTTATCATAAGGAATAAACGTGAAGGTGTGTTAAAAACTACAGCACTCTTGGGCACCTGGGTGGCTCAGTCAGTTGAGTGTCCAACTTTGGCTCAGGTCACGATCTCACCATTCGTAAGTTCGAGCCCCGCGTCAGGCTCTGTGCTGACAGCTCAGAGCCCGGACCCTGCTTCGGATTCTGTGTCTTCCTCTCTCTTTGCTCCTCCCCTGCTCACACTTTGTCTCTCTCTCAAAAAAAAAAATAAATAAATAAACATTAAAAAAAATTTTTTTAAACCTACAGCACTCTGCAGAAGTTTAAGCTGCTGCTGCATTATATTTGTCCTCTCTTTAAATATTGCTTCCCCAAGGAGGCTGTACCTTTTGAAAGGAGAAGTTGTGCTTTATAACTTTGCATGCCTTCAACACAGAGGTCAGCATCCTGCACGTAACAAGCCCTCAAAAAATGTTGCTTCTAATCTTGACAAAATATGTTATTGATATGCTGTTATGGTTTAAAATGAAGGTGAAATAATGTCTCTCCCTGAAACATTAACTGAACACAGTTAACACAGCCCAACTCACTTCTATAACAAGTATCAACCATGAACCCCAACATAAATATTCTAAGGTTTGTGAAGCTACTAGGATGTTAGAAACACCGGCACACACCTCTCAAGGGTAGGAGGATAATCTGTGATACACCACTCTTTTTTTTTTTTAATTTTTAAAAATGTTTACATATTTATTTTGAGAGAGTGAGCAAGCAGGGGAGGGGCAGAGAGAGAGGGAAACAAAATCCCAAGCAGGTTCTGCACCATCAGCATGGAGCTCGATGTAGGGCTTGAACCCACAAACCATGAGATCACAGCCTGAGCCACAATCAAGAGTCGGACACTTAACTGACTGAGCCATCCAGGTGCCCCTTAAAAAAAAAAAAATCGATGTTTATTTGTTTATGTGATCATACCACTCTTTAACACCTACGTATTACATTTTAGTTTACTCTATGCCTATTTTTCCCTCTAGAGAGTGAAATCCTTGAAGACAGTGGCTATGTTAGGATCTTGTTTTCAGAGGCAGACACACAGAGCTTAATGTTTACTTATAAGACTAAATAATACTGAAGAATAACTGGCGATCAAAGCAAAACATAGAACATTCAGTAGCCCAAACATCATGACCAGGCCTGATAGAAGACACACTAGTAGAGTAGATATCAGGACAAAGAAAACAACTAGAGTTATTCACTCAGGGTCAGAAATGGCGTTTTCTAACTCTCAACAGAACTTCAACTTTTCTTCAGATAGAAACTACTCAAACATGTACAACTTACAACATGTTATTAAAACCAGTTTCCAAGGACTGGACACTGAAGACTAGGCAGATGCTTCATCAACGGGATTAAGCAAGCCAGAGATTGGCAGTACGAGGAACCCTATCATGTCAGTTTCTTTTTTTTTTTTAATTTTTTTAATGTTTATTAATTTTTTTTTTTTTTGAGAAAGAGAGAGACAGAGCATGAGCAGGAGAGAGACAGAGAAAGAAGGAGACACAGAATCCCAAGCAGGCCCCAGGCTCTGAACTGTCAGCACGGAGCCCAATGTGGGCTCAAACTCACGAATAGCAAGATCATGACCTGAGCTGAAAGCAGATGCTTAAGCGGCTGAGCCACCCAGGTGCCCCTTATCATGTCAGTTTCTATTTTCTTTTATGTATTATTCAGTCTGTAGAGATTTATACAGATATCCCTGAAAAAAAATTGCTCCCATAAAAGGGAACTTCCACCAGGCTATCAGTGGATTTTTTAGGAGAAACTTTGCAACCCACGAGAGTGTGGGATGATATAATCAAAGTGCTGAAAAAAATGACAAGAACACCACGACCTACCAACCAAGAATAATTTACCCAGCAAAGCTGTCCTTCAGAAATTAAGGAGATGCCTAGAATTCCTGAAACACAAGCTGAGGGATTTCATTACCAGTAGACCTGCTGTAACAAGAAATGCTACAGGGAATTCTTCAAGCTAAAATGAAAGGACACTATTTTAGTAACTTGAAAACATGAAAATATACAACTCACTGGTAAAATATGTATATAGATTCAGAATGCTCTAATACTATGATGGTGATGTATAAATCATTTAACTCTATTATAAGAGTTAGACAAAAGTATTAAAGATAACTATAGCTATAATAATTTCTTAATGGATACACAATATTTAAAACATGTGAACTGTGAAATAAAAAGCAAATAATGTTTGCGGGGAAAGGGAATAACAGGGTAGAGCTTTTGTATGCAATCGAAGTTAAGTTGTCTACTACACTTCAATTAAAAAAAAAAGAACATTGACAGAATTCAATATCCTTTCACGATAAAAACTCTCAACCAATTAGGTTTAGAAGGAATGTACCTCAATGCAATGAAGACCATTATGTCAAGCCAACAGCTAATATAATATCATATTCAATAGCAAAAAGTTAAAATCTTTTCTTCACAATCAGGAAAAAGACAAGGATGACTACCCTCACCACTTCTAATCAATGTTGTACTGGAAGTCCTAGCCAGAGCAATTAGATATGAAAAAAATAAACAGCATTCAAATCAGAAGTGAATAAGTAAAAAAAAAAAAAAAAAAAAAAAAATCTGGTTTGCAGATGACATGATAGTATAAATGGAAAATCTAAATACTCCCCCCAAAAAAGTGTTAGAACTCATCAAAAAAAAAATTCAGTAAATCAAAGGATACAAAACCAACATACTAAAATCAGTTGCTTTTCTGCCACTAACAATGAACTGAAAGAGATAATAAAGAGAAATTAAGAAAACTTTCCCATTTGCAAAGTAATGTTGAAAAAGAAAACAAAGTGGGAGGCATCACAATCCTGGACTTTACCCTCTACTACAAAGCTATCATCATCAAGACAGTATGGTATTGGCACAAAAACAGACACATAGGCCCAGAATTGGACCCAAAAACGTATGACAAACTAATCTTTGACAAAGCAGGAAAGAGTATCCAATGGAAAAAAGACAGTCTCTTTAGCAAATGGTACTGGGAGAACTGGACAGCAACATGCAGAAGAATGAAACTGGACCACTTTCTTACACCATACACAATAAAATCAAAGTGGATGAAAGACCTAAATGTGAGACACAAAATCATAAAAACCCTAGAGGAGAAAGCAGGCAACAACCTCTTTGACCTCAGCCACAGCAATTTCTTGTTCAACACATCTCTGAAGGTAAGGGAAATAAAAGCAAAAATGAACTACTGGGACCTCATCAAGATAAAAAGCATCTGCACTACAAAGGAAACAATCAACAAAACTAAAAGGCAACTAATGGAATGGGAAAAGATATTTGCAAATGACATATTGGATAAAGGGTTAGTATCCAAAATCCATAAACTTACCAGACTCAACACCCAAAAAACAAATAACACAGTGATGAAATGGGCAGAAGACATGAACAGACACTTTTCCAAAGAAGACATCCAGATGGCCAACAGACACATAAAAAGATGCTCAACGTCACTCATCATCAGGGAAATACAAATAAAAACCACAGTGAGATACCACCTCACACCAGTTAGAGTGTCTAAAATTAACAGCTCAGGAAACAACAGATGTTGGCGAGGATGTGGAGAAATGTGAACCCTCTTGCACTGTTGGTAGGAATGTAAACTGGTGCAGCTGCTCTGGAAAACAGTGTGAAGTTTCCTCAAAAAATTAAAATTAGAACCACACTATGACCCAGCAATAGCACAACTAGGAATTTATTCAAAGCATACAGGAATGCTGATTCATAGGGGCACATGTACCCCAATGTTTATAGCAGTGCTTTCAACAATAGCCCAATTATGGAAAGAGCCCAAATGTCTATCAACTGATGAATGGATAAAGAAGATGTGGTTTATATACACAATGGATTACTACTTGGCAATGAGAAAGAATGAAATCCTGCCATTTGCAACAGTGTGGATGGAACTCAGGCTAAGTGAAATAAGTTAGTCAGAGAAAGACAGATATCATATGTTTTCACTCATATGTGGAACTTGAGAAACTTAACAGAAACCATGGGGGAAAGTAAGGGGAAAAAATAGCTTCAAACAGAGAGAGAAGCAAACCATAAGAGACTCTTAAACACAGAGAACAATCTGAGAGGTGATAGGCATCGAGGAGAGCACTTGTTGGGATGAGCACTGGGTGCTGTAGGTAAGCGATGAATCACGGGAATCTACCCCAAAACCAAGAGCACACTGTATACACCATATGTTAACCAACTTGACAATAAATTATATTTTTTAAAAAATAATACTTAAGATTAAATTTAACCAAGGAGGTAAATGTCCAATACACTGACAACTGTAAGACACTGATGAAAGAAATTGAAAAGATACCAAATAAAGGAAGAATAACCCCTGTTGTTGGGTTGGATGAATTCATATTTTTTAAATGTTCATACTACTCAAAGCAATCTACAGAATCAATACAAAAGAAGTACAAGAAACAATCTCCAAATCTGTATAGAACCACAGAAGACCTCAAATAACCAAGACTATCTTGAAAAAGAAGAACAAAGCTGGATGCCTCAGCCTTCCTGATTTCAAAACATATTACAAAGCTGTGTATTTAAAACAGTATGGTAATGGCATAGAGGCAGACACATAGACCAATGGAACAGAACAGAAAGCCCAGAAATAAATCCCACCCATATATGATCAACTAATATTTGACAAGTGCACTGAGAACACACAATGGGGAAAGGAGAGTCTCTTCAATATAAAGCAGTGGAAAAACTAGATATCCACATGCAAAAAAAATGAAACTGGGCCTGACACTAGATATAAAAATTAACTCAAAATGGATTAAAGACTTAACTTTAAGTCCTGAAACCATAAAATCCTAAAAGAAAACATAGGGAAAAAGCTTCTTGAGATTAGTCTGTTTTGGATACAACACCAAAAGCAAAGGTAACAAAAGCAAACAAATAACAAGAAAACAAAAAACAAATGGGACTACATCAAACAGAAAAGCTTCTATACAGCAAAGAAAACAATCAACAAAACGAAAGGCAACATACAGAAAGGGGAAAATATTTGCAAACCATATATCTAATAAAGGGTTAATATCTAAAATATGCAAGGAACTCATACAATCCAACAGCAATAAACACATACATACATACCCACACTCTGATAATAAAATGGGCAAAAGACCTGAATATACAGTTTTACAACAAAGATATACAAATGGCCAAAGGTACTTGAAAAGGTGTTTATCATCAGGGAAATGCAAATCAAAAGCACAATATATAATCTCACACCTTGTAGGATGGCTATTATCAAAAAGTTAGAGAGGGAGGGAGCCCAACCATAAGAGACTCTTAAAAACTGAGAATAAACTGAGGGTTGATGGGGGGTGGGAGGGAAGGGAAAGTGGGTGATAGGAATTGAGGAGGGCACCTGTTGGAATGAGCACTGGGTGTTGTATGGAAACCAATTTGACAGTAAATTTCATATTAAAAAAAGAAAAGCTTAACTTTAAAAAAAAAAAAAGAAGAGGGGCGCCTAGGTGGCTCAGTCAGTTGAGCGCCGACTTCGGCTCAGGTCACGATCTCGCGGTCCGTGAGTTCGAGCCCCGCATCGGGCCCCTGTGCTGACAGCTCAGAGCCCGGAGCCTGTTTCAGATTCTGTGTCTCCCTCTCTCTGACCCTCCCCCATTCATGCTCTGTCTCTCTCTGTCTCAAAAATGAATAAAAACGTTAAAAAAAATTTTTTTTAAGAAAAAAAAAAAGAGATACAAGTGTTGATGAGAAGGTGGAGAAAAGGGAACTCTCATGCACTGCTGGTGGGAATGTAAATTGGTACAACCATTATGGGAAACAGTATGGAGGTTTCTCAAAATATTAAAAATAGAACTACTATCTGACCCAGAAATCCCACTTTTGGACATATATCTGAAGGAAATGAAATCAGTGTCTTAAAGAGATCTTCAATATCACGTTCACTGCAGCATAGCCAAGATATAGAAATATGGAAACCTATATGTCCATTGATAGATGAAAATATGATTATATAGATAGATAGAATATTATCCAGCCATAAACAGTTGGACATACTGCCATTTGCAACATGAAGGTCATTATGCTAAGTGAAATAAGCCCGAGAAAAACAAACAGTATATGGTATCTTTCATATATAGAAATCTAAAAAAAGAAAGTTGAATTCATAGAAACAGAAAGTAGAATGGTAGTTGTCAGTGGCTGTAGGGTAGGGGAAATAGGGAGATGCTGGTCACACGGCACAAGCTTTCACTAATAAGATCAGTAAGTTCCGAGGATCCAAGGTATGGCATGGTGCCTGTGGTTAGTACTGAAGGGTATACTTGAAATTCGTGAGGAGAGTAGATCTTAAGCAATCTAACTCCACACATACAAAAAAGACAACTGTGTGAGGTGAATGATGCACTAATTAACGTGATTATGGTAAATATTTCATAATGTATATGTATATCAAATCATCATATTGTACATTTTAAGTATCCACAATTTTTTGGTCAATTATACCCCAATAAAGCTGGAAAAAAATCCTTATCTATCTAGTCTGGCAAGAAATAATAAAATTAATAATAATAATAATTCATTAAATCAGGTTAGTCTTGACTAGTGGTATGGTATATAATTATGGGCATTTGGTTACATATGTTGTTTTAATAACTGACGTTATTGTTAATGTATCTTAATGAGGATTTAATGGCCCTTTCATCCAGAAGTCAATTAAAAGAGCTGGAATTTCAAAATTTGGAAATTACTTGATTTTTAAAAATGTATCTTAAATATTTCTACCCACCTATAAAGAGTACTATGAAGAAAACTAAAAATTTATTAATTCGAAAATTATATCATTTGAATATCCTTAAGGTATTCCGATCAAAAAATTCAGTTTACTTTGTAAACAGGAAATGGCTGCAAGCATACAGGTGATATTCAAAATTATAAAACAATACATATCTTGAGATTTTTGTTTGAATAATCAACAAGCTTATTAAATCGGTAAAATAATTAGGAATTAATGCACACAGAATTAAAGTCCTAATTTCTAGAACAAGTATCTGAGAAAACTGAAAATTTAATTTACTGCTAGTTATGTATGGGGTCCTTTATTCAGAAGATTTCTAATGCTTAAATTAATCTGGTTAATTTTTCAGGAGACTTTTAAAACTCAGGAAAAATAATGGGAACTGCTGCAATAACTTACTAAACATTTGCCAAACACCAGTAACTAAAAGAGCAGTTTCACAAAGACTGTGCCTCTTAAAAAGAAATGTTACACCCTCCTAGATGTCAGTTTCGTATCTATTCATAGAATGTACAAAGACATCCAGGGAATCAATTAGCCAAGAGGAGAAGTAATAAAATTCAGTAATAAGCTACCAAAGCAAAGCTTTGATGGTTTCAATCAAAATAAGGAAGGCTAAAACAGTTATGAAATCAAAGCACCAGGAAAATCATGAGATGAAGGTGCTTATCAAGTCTCTGACTTCAGGTAGTTCTGCAACTAAACAGATGATTATATTCTATTTTTAAAGATCTCCTGAGACAGAAATTACATATCTATCCTCTGGATATTGTAAATCATGCCTCCAGCTCTGTTGAAACTGTCCTGTTCATCATTACCCCTCATTCTTAGCTAAGTTAGGTATCAGACCTTTTGTAAGCTGATCATGTGTAACTGCTGATCATTTATATTCTTGATGGAATCTCTCAGGGATGGCAAACTGGTTTCAACGAAAAGGCCAACTCCAATCAGCTGGAAGTGATACCTGTACGCTCTTATGAAGGGTCATGAAGCCAATGGCCACTTAGAAGGAAGAACCGCCATTACGGCTTAGAGAATCTGTGGGGCACATATGAGAGCTGCTACGTATCCAGTTTTCCAAGTACTCTATTTGAATTGAAGGACAGCAAAGCAAGATATCTTCAGTGGTGGCGAAGGTGCTTACGGCCCCATTCTCTCTCAGGTCTTCTGGCTGGTATGAAGTGGGTTGGGCAAGTCTTACTTTATGGGGACAGTCAGTGGCAGAAGTAAGTGGCAGCTACAGCCAGAACGTTTCCACTTCACTCTACTGTGAGCACAGTAGGCTCCAGGGCAAAGCTCCAGGAATCTGAGGAATTGGTCCAACTCCCTGGAAGTGTCAACTTCACTACCTTCACCTGGCAACACAGCATCATTTCCTCTCGTTCCGTATCAGTGCTTTCCCATGAGGATCTCCTCAAGCTGCAAAATAATTTCAGAACACTACCCCCCAAACTGAGAAAATACACGATGAAAAAGAAAACTGAATTCAATAACACTTCTGTGTGATTCTGTATTTTACTACACACAACTACATCTATACATGTTTGAAAAACTGTAGGGGTGCCTGTGTGGCTCAGTTGGTTAAGCATCCAAAATTGGGCTCAAGTCATGATCTCATGGTTCATGGGTTCGAGCCCTGCGTCATGCTCTGTGCTGACAGCTCAGAGCCTAGAGCCTGCTTCAGATTCTGTGTCTCCCTCTCTCTGCCCCTCCCCTGCTCATGCTCTCTCCCTCTCTCTCAAAATAAATTAATATTTAAAAAATTTATTAAAAAAAAACCTGTAGCATATGGATGTGTGAGGTATAATGCCATTTTAGACAATTATTGGTAGACAGGAATTCAAACGTTCCAAATAATACTCTAAAATCCCCTAGGACTCTCTGGCTCCTAGTTTAGAAACATACCATTCTGTGCACTGAGTACTAGAAGGAAGAGGGTCAGAAGCCTTATGACAACAAGCCTTCAAAAACAAAACTGAGAAAAGTTAGGTTTCTTCTGTTTCTTCCCTCAAGAAGAAATAACTTTTACTTTCTAAGTTATGTTTTTGTTTAACTATTTTCAATGCTTTTCTTTGGATATACTCGGCTTTTTTAATCCCCTCTATGATGGGGAAATTAACATTAGACATAGGAATCTAACCTAAAGTATATTCCTGGAGTTATGTGTCATTATGGGCAATATAGCCCAGTCAGCCAGCTCACTCTCCTCAATATCTGGGTTAGTAAGTTTATCTTTCTACCAGGACTCACTTTAGTCAGACATATACAAAGCCCACTGACTTAATGTTCTCAAAAATCTAAAGATTCAAACTTACTTTTCTTTTTTCTCGTTTCCCCAACTTTATTTAGTGGCACGTTCACAGTGGGGATGGGGGTAGACACAAGGTAGGGCCTGATCTGTCCTGGAGCCCAGGGGCACCACACACCATGCACTACAGATGGGAGGAGGCCCAGCGGGGGGCCTTGGTGGCCCCAGTAGAAGCCTGTGTACCAGGGAGGAGGCAGTAAGTACCTGGGTCCCTCAAGCCCATGCCCACAATGGGAGGGGCTAATACTGGACTGAGGTTGAGGGGAAAGGATAGGGGACACAAAGTGTCTGCTCCAGAGGGGCCAAGTGACCAAGCCCTTACCCAAGGCACAAGCCCACAGAGCAGGCTGGGGCCACTCTGGACATAGAGCTACGCCATTCTCCCTTTTCCTCTCTGGTGAGGGAAAGAAGGATTGGGGGCTGGGCCAAGCATCTACCCTGTCCTGCCCCATCCTGTCCTTAGCCAAACAGAATGGGTTTGATATCTATTGACAATGACCCCTTGATATGCAAGTGTCTCCATGATGTTGGCAATGTTCTTGCAGTCATCAATGCTGCCATGGGCCCTGCCTGTATGTCTATGTCTGTTTATGTCTAGAAGTCCATTGTTGGGCCAGCAGCCTACGGTGAAGGTGTAAGCCTTTTTCAGATTAACCCGCTGCTGGAAGTAATCTGCCATTGGCAAGCTCAAGTACTGGCACCGGCCCAGAAGCGTGACTTTCAAGTCCCATCCTCCACGGGTGACAAAACTGATCTGACGTTTGGATCTAAGAGGCCTTCTTTCTCCATCCACTCACTGACCCTCTCCAGCACTTGTTGCAGGCTGGGCTAACCACCCACTGTGGCTCGAATAATCCCTGAGAGCTCTCTGTACAGAAGGGAGTAAACTGTGGATGGACCACGGGCTGGACCTGGTCAATCTCCACAGTCTGACCTTTTAGCTTCAGCATGAGGAATTCGATGATTTCCTCCACATACTCTGACCCTGGCCATTCAATCTACTTTTTTTTGTTAATACAACTTATGTTTTTTTTGTTTGTTTGTTTTTTAATTTTTTTTTTTTTTTAACATTTAGTTATTTTGAGACAGAGAGAGACAGAGCATGAACAGGGGAGGGGCAGAGAGAGAGGGAGACACAGAATCAGAAGCAGGCTCCAGGCTCTGAGCCATCAGCCCAGAGCCTGATGTGGGACTCGAATTCATGGACCACGAGATCGTGACCTGAGCTGAAGTCGGACGCTCAACCAACTGAGCCACCCAGGCGCCCCAATACAACTTACGTTTAATTCTTACTGCATTGTTTTAAATTCAGTCATTAAGATGCAACCTACTCTTCTTTACTAGGCACACATAAGCAGACTGAGGTCTTGCTTCTGGTATGGCAGGGGAAATCAGACTGTAAGAATAAGAGTGTATTTAATTCCAGAAAAAGAAGGGTACTAGACTTTTTAGTATTTTATTTGCAATATAGGTGAGATCCTCTGAGATATTTTAGCATGAAAATTCATTGTAGATGCAAAAAATGTCATTATCATGATAATAATATAAGTGCAGTCAGAAAGAAAAGGAAGCATAAGTACTGTCAATGGTGATAATTTCAATTATCAGGTGAAAGCAGTGTAAATGGATTAAATCTAAGAATGTGATTTTTTTTAAACAGAAATCAATCCAATGAACTCCTGAACCATCCTGTTATTTGCTGAGAGCTGGCATGAAGTAATGATTTTAAACAGAGTACATATTCATGCCATACAAGTCAGGCAAATGTCTATATCATTTTTTATTGTTTTAATTTTATCTCTCATCAAGTATGGATTTCTGTTGTTCCTGTCAAATAGTAAAATTACAAACTAACTTAGGTGACCAAGTGGAAGATGAAAAAAAGTTTTAGAAGTATGAGAGCTAATAAGTGATAAAAATATGATAGAACAGAAGATTCTGGAACTCCTAATGGATCTGAGCATTGATTATTAACTGCTAATGTCATTAAAAAAGAGAGAGACCCAGGCAACCTGATGGTAGAACACACTACTACCTATGAAGCATCTTGACAAAAACCAACCAAACCAAAAAACACCACATCTAAATTTGGCCAAGCTGCTAGATTCTACCAATTTGCAAAAAAATTAACAGAATGAAAGAAGCTGTTAAACCACACCCAGTAATGCAGCGAGCAAAATTTATATGTGAAAACTACAAAACAACCGGCCCAGTTTTTCTTACAAATAAATTTCAAGGAAAAACAAGAGAGAAAAAGAAATATGAGGATGGTTAAGAGGGACTATGAGTTATATTATGACAGCAGATACTTAGAAATGTAACAACAGACTGGACATTTTATGCTATTAAGAAAGTATTGATAATTTTAAGTGTTTTTGTATTGTTATGTTTTTAAATAGAGTTCTTTCAAAAATACATGATAAATCCATTTAATATAATTATATAATGTCTGGAATCTTCTTCATAATCTAGTTGTTGAAGAGTAGGTGGGAATATAAATGAAACTTGTCTGCCCAGGAATTGACAACTGTTGAGAGTGGATGATGCATTTATAGGTTTCATTATAATATTCTCTTTAATTCTGTCCAATTTTATAATCTCCCGTATATATTAGTTTGCTAGGACTGCCACAGCAACAACAACAACAACAACAACAAAAACAGACTGGGTGGCTTAAACAATGGAACTTATTTTCTCATAGTTGTAAAGGCTAGAAGTCCAACTTCAAGACGTGGGAATGTTTGGTTTCTTGTGAGTCTTCTCTCCTTGGCTTGCAGATGGTCACCTTCTTGCTGTGTCCTCACATCATCTTTTCTCTGCACACACCCATCCCTGGAGTCCCTCTGTCCAAATTCCCTCTTCTTACAAGAACACCAGTCAGACTGGTTTAGGGTCCTCTCTAATGGCCTCTTTTTTAACTTAATCACCTCTTCAAAGGCTCTGTCTCCAAATATAGTCACATTCTGAGATACTGGGGGTTAGGGCTAAAACATATGAATTCTGAGGAAACAATTCAGTCTGTAATACCAAAATGAGAAATTTAAAAATATAACATATGATACTGAGAATATTATATTTTTAAATGAAATAGAATACATAAAATCTGTAACTTCAAAAACTGAATAAAAAAAGAGGTATGAATTATTTCTGGATCTATATCTCCAAACAAACTTCTCTCATAGTCTCACCTTTCAATATTTTTATAGACCTCACTAAACATGTATCCCTAGCAGAAATGTTGCATTTCATTTTTCTTGTAGTGCCTTTCTGAGATCTTACAGACTGAAGTACAGCATAAGAGAAACAATATTTGTTGTGAGCAGCTAGCTAGATCTACCTACTAAAGTGTTATGGACTGAATGTTTGCATCCCCACTAAATTCATATGCTGAAAATTTAATCCCAGTGTGATAGTACTTGGCAGTGGGGTCTTTGGGAGGTGACTAGGTCATGTGAATGGATCCCTCGTGATGGGAATAGTGTCCTTACAGGAGGCCAGAGAGCTAGCTCACTCTCTTTCCACCATGTGAGAATACCAGGGGAAGTCAGCAGTCTGCAAATTGGAAAAGGGCTCTTGCCAGAATCCAACCATCCTGGGACCCTGATCTTGGGATTTCCAGCCTCCTGAACTGTGAGAAATATATTTATGCTGTTCATAAGCCACCAGTTTATAGTATTTTTGCTATAGCAACCCAAACTAAGGTGTAAGCATTATTTTCTAAAGAAACTATTCACCTAACAAATATTATCTCTCATTTTCAGAATTATACACAAACCAAGAAATTGATGTGAGCTAGGTGATAGCCTAATTAGGAAGAATTTTAATTGATTAATTGCCTTTATCCAGTATCTCATTTCTACCTCAGGGGAGGTCATCAGTAGAAGGCCAAGTGTTTGATTTTCCTCTCCTTCCTATGCAACAGGATTTAAAGGAAATCATAGAGAAAATACTGGCCAAACTTATCTGGAAAAACAGCATATTAATTAGAAGTCAACATTAGATTCCAAAAAAGGTAGTGATAACCTGAAAGGATGGGCTTAATAAGGTGACAGCATGTAATAGGACTAAATGTATGATTCTACTCTGAGGTCCAAAACCACTGGAGAAAAAATATAAGAGATGTATGTATGGCTTAATAAGAATACATATTAAAAATTTTATTGGGAATTCTAATTGGCAATAAAGACACTGAGGGTCAATAATGTGCTTACTGAGAGTTAACATATTAGGTTCATCAACAGAATTATGACTTAAAAGAAAGGGATGATGATCTCATTTTATTCAAGGCTGGGTTTCATCTGAAATTTCTGTGTCTAGGTGGCAAGCACACTTTATAGAGTATAACATGAAAATGGTGAATATATTTAACACCATATCAAGTCAAGAACAGCAACAGAACTTGGAAATGTTAGGATAAAACAAGACTGAAGAGAGGCAGAAAGCTTGTCTTCAAAGGGCTGTCATTTAGAAAGGTTTTAGGCCTATCCTTCATGGCCCCAAGAGGGAAAAATGATGTTGGCCTGGCTAACTCCTTCTCATCCTTGGGGAAATACCACTTCCTCCGGGCCTTCTCTGGCTCTCGAGCAATGGTGTCTGCAGCACCTATTCTTCTCTGTTGGGCACCAATCCTTCTTCTAAGTGTCAAATCATGGTAGCCTTGCTAGACTGCAAATTCCCAGAAAGGCTGGAACACGTCTGGCTTGTCAGTCCTAGAACACTCCATGTCTACCACAGATGAGTGAATGAAACAACACGTGAGAAAGAGAGTTGGTTCTGATATTAAAATGTATTTTCTAATACAGCTGTGCAGAGATTCACGGGCTGCCTCAAGAAGTAGTCATTTTTCTTTCAGAGGAAACCCCCACTCAGGCTTAAAATGGCAGTCCACTTGCCTGGGGCAGGGCTGGGTGGGGTAGAAGGGATTAAAGCATCAGGGAGGTGACTGGCTTATATGATTTTTAGCCTCCTTGCCAACCTGAGGCCTCATGGTCTGAGTTCTTCTAGGAAAGATGATGCTTATTATGTGACAGGTTTCACTTAGCACATCAGCTCTATTCTGATCCATTCTGGCAAAGTTTTGTAATAAATTTTGACGTAATTGCTTCTGTTCAAACCCAAATTTCATTTGCTGTTTCTCTCTAACTTTTCCTTCTTTTTATTTCCCTACTCCAAACAGCTGATGGTTAACGTTTCCATTTCACTATAAGGATGCACAACGCTTCAGAAAACACAGTAGTGGACAATGAGGTGAGGTCAGACTCAGAAAAATATCTCCGAGGTTCTCAGCACCATCTGTGCCAAACATAAATGCAGATTTGATAAATGACACAAAGTCATTTCCCTTTCTGCTGATTTGATTTTTACAAGGCCCCAATTTTCTATAGAAACAGACCAGATTTATAGCAAACACAAAGACTGTATCTTTTATTTATAGGGCAAAAATCTACCCAAGTACTTTTCATCCAATTTGTGTGCCCTCTAATACTGGCTTTTAGAGTATCAGTCAAGCATTAGATGACTTTGGTTATTCCTGTGGGAATGAATACACAAGGTCGATCTCCTCAGCACAGTTCCTGAGACTACCAATTCTGACCTCGATTACTTGATTCAGTTCAATAAGGAAGTTTGGGGATGAGATTGTCAGATAAGTGAATAAACACACATGCTCACTATCCTTTCTCCACTCCCTGACTTCCTTCTAGAGGAACATCTTTTGTAAAAGTGCCCCCAGCCCTAAATCAATTTGTAGACAGCCATGGAATCAGGAAAACAACCTGGTATTCACTAATAATAATTAAAATAGAAACAACTTATTTTGAATCTCGGTATATCTACTGAGACATTTCTGAAAAATGAGGTTGAGATAAAGATGGGGAGTTATACAAGGGGTAGGGGAAGCAGGCAAGTGACACCCAGAAGTTGAGATTACAGTTGTTAGGAGGACAGGAGGACACCCCCACAGCAGGAAAAGGGGCTTCAAGAGAGCCCTCCCCGAAACAGGACTCAGTACGACAGTCCTGAGGAAGTGTGGGCTGGATGGAGATGATGCCTATCACCTTGAATTTCCATGCCTCTTTCTGAGGGCTTTGTTCCTTAGTCCAAGGATGAGCAAGGGAGATTATAGAGAGCATATGAGGAGAATTGGAGGAGTTACACACTTTTCAAATGCTTAACATTTTTTTCTATTCCAAGATAGCATTTGAGGACCAGACAGTAGATCCTGGATTTATACCTCACTCTGAATATCCTTCTGTTTTCTACAGCTTTAAGCATAACCCACCAAATAAGGTACTCATTCCTACATTTAGTAGAACTTCAGACATGGCTCTGAGAAAAAAAAGACACGTGGACAAAGTACGTCTGTGCTGACATGTAGTTCCTGCACTCTTCAGAGCAGTGCCTCTCCAACTCTAACATGCCTACAAATCATGGCCATGACTGCTAACACATAAATTTTCATCCAGTAGGTCTGAGATGCTGCATTTCTCACGAGCTCTCAGATGACGCTGATGCTGCACACTCAGAGAAGGTTTTAGACCATGACAAGAAAATCCAGCTTTGGCAGGAAATCTGTGCCCACACCTTTATTCACACTCCTATGTTTCTCCCCTGACTTCCTGTAGTCTTTTCTATTTCACTGCTGTAAGAAAATTTTAGGGCAAAGCGAAGTGAGTACAAAAGAAAAGAAAATATTCTAAAATCATAACCTCAAGGAGAGCAGTAAGATTTTAAGTTGTCTCAAGGGTAGAGACATAATTTGTGATATGCATGAATTATACATACTTCATGCAAATCATGGAACAAATACACAGTAGCCTGTCTATTTTTTTCCATAAACGAAGCCCTGTGTCTGCATAACTTAAAGGAAGTTTATTTCATTAATGCACAGCATACCATCTCATTTTTCAGGTATCTCTGGAGACTGAAGTGGTCTGAATAAGCCAAATTTCCCAGACAACCAAAGTTTATCTTAAGTATCCAATTGTATTTATTTAAATGATGTTTAATCGAACTCTTTTTGAATTCACATATTCAAGACTTGTTAGCTATACAAAACAAGGTTTAACACACATGCACAATTATCCAGGGTAAACAGTGATTATGCTATGGCAGGAAATAACAGCGCTATGGGAGCTACTCAGGTCTGTAA
This sequence comes from Panthera onca, assembly GCF_046562875.1. Taxonomy (NCBI): domain Eukaryota; kingdom Metazoa; phylum Chordata; class Mammalia; order Carnivora; family Felidae; genus Panthera; species Panthera onca. Next base: position 55,901,202 of record NC_138347.1, read on the forward strand.
GGAACTATGTGCCCCTGTACAGTAGAGTCTTAGAATGGCCTCTGAGGCCTACCCAAAGCAAACTTCTGCTTCCTTCCTCCACAATCAGCTCTAATACTGCTCATTGTCCTCCTCTTACAAGTTTTTGATCTGCTGCTTTATTTTTCACATAATATTCTGGGAAAGATTCTGAGACCAGCTTCCTTCTCGTTTCCCATATTTTTTTATTATTATATTATTATTATTATATTTTTTAAAGCTTCTTTATTTATTTTGAGAGAGAGGGAGTGCGCACACACACAAGCAGGAGAGGAGCAGAGAGAGAGGGAGAGACAATCCCAAGTAGGCCCCATGCCCTCAGCTCAGAGCCTGATGAGGGGTTTGAACCCATGAACAGTGAGATCAAGACATGAGCCAAAACCATGAGTCAGACGCTTAACCGACTGAGCCACCCAGGAGCCCTATTTTATTATTATTATTTTAATAAATAAAAAGAGCTCTTTTACAGGGCTTTGGGCTACTGGTTGTCTAGGTCACTGCAATCATTCCAAATTAAAGAAATTACACAAGTTGATTCCCCACTATCTCTTATTATGACTACTGAATACTCACTGATCCCGGTGTCCTTACAGTACTGCACCAAGTACTGCCCCATGACTCTCAGCAGATGATTATACTCTTGGACATTGAGAAATTCCTGCTTATTATGGGATGGCTCCATGATCTCCAAGGGTATATTAACAATTCCAACCACGCCTGCACCAAGTCTAAGAAGAGTAAATACGTTAAAAAATTCTGAAAAATTTAGCCCAGGAAAAAGAAAATGCAAATATGCCATGGTCTTTTGAAATCAAAATTTTTTCCACGTAAATTTATTCACTGGGTCTGGACCATGTCAAAGTTTAACAACTTATGATATAATTGTATTTTGTTACATAAATCTGTAGTAATCGTAGATGTGTTTGGTCTCATAGTAAAGAAAAAATCTAATGCACTGTTACTAAATTAACATGACTTTTTTTTCCAAACCTAAAGGTGCAAGAGGAGGCATTTTAGCATGAGACACCACTAACAATGCTTTGCTGAAATAAACTGACATAACCCTCTTCATGATCTGGCCAGAGTCAATTTCTCCATCCTCATTTCATGGCAGGTTGGGTTCTTCCCTGTCATTGCAGAGGTCCATGGGGTGTTCAATGAATTCTACTAAGGGAACATAAAGGCCAGATTATCCTAGAAAGAGACAGGTATCTGCCTGTTAGTCTGATGGATAAATTCAGTGTTTTTCAGATTTTTAGCAACTTACGATATATATAACCAGGGTATTTCTGCTTAGTGACAGAATATTCTGCTTGGTTTCCCTGTTTTGGGAAAGAACATGCAGTTGTCTAGTTCTTCCAAGGCTTCCAACTGCCCTTAGCAAGGCACACAAATCAAGCCTTCCTAATGTAGTGCTGCTACCTTACCATGTGTTTCACTACTTTCCCCTGCCACCCTGCCCTCCCTTAACTATTCATTCTCTAAGCCTAAATTTGGGCATCATTTCTTCCAGGAAGTCTGACTCAACTTCCCCCAGTTTGGTTTACTACTCTTCCCAAGTGCTCTTTTTGCACCTCATGCTTGCCTGTAGCACATATTCATCCATCTATCTGTCCATCCATCCATCCATCCATCCATCCATCCATCCCTGTTCAGGATGGATGCATCCTATTCCAGAAACTGGGAATACAGTACTGAATAAGAAAAAGAAGGCCCCTGTCTATAAAGTTTCTCTTCTATTGAGGGGTAACAGGCAGTAAGGGTGACCAGATCATTTCAGATGGTGATAAGTGGTAGGAGGAAAACAAAGCAGGTGCTATAACTTGTGCAGAGTAACAAGAGGGAGGGGCCAATGGCAGCGGCTGACTTTATTAGACAGTGCAGGAAGACCTTCCTGTGGAGGGGACTTTAGTTAAGTGCCTAAGTAACACACCCAGACCAGCAGTAAGGAGATCTGAGGACAGAAGGTTCAAGAACCAAGGCTGTAAGACAGGAGTGAGCTTAGGATATGTGATACACTGGAAGCTGGCTGGTGCGAGGAGAATGTAGTGAAAGGGTGGGTACAGGTGGGCCATCACAGGGCCAGGCAGAGGCCAGATCACTGGAAGACCATGGTAACCAGTTCTATTCTATATCCATTGGTGTTTTAAGCAAGAGAATAAACTAATTTTTTTAAAGATCATTCTTACTGTTGCCACATAATATGAAAAATATGTATTTATATACTTGTTCCTTTCACCGGACTATAAGTTCTTTGCCAAAGGGTAGCAGGTCTTCACCATCTTGTGTGCAGAGCTTAGTACAGTGCCTGGCACATGACACTGCAGTTCAAGTGTTTGTTGAATGAACAAATGAATGAACTGCTAATTCCTAGAGAGTGAGAAATAAGATGAAAAATGGTCCCCTGAGCCATTCTATTAATCACAAGAATTCTGTTTGACCCCTGATCCATTTTACTGGTCACAATTACCCTGTCTGACTGTCTACATAATTCATGAAAGCAGCACATGGAGTTTTGGACCATCAGGAAAGCACCAGAATGTATTACTCTGGAATCCAAATAGGTTAGAGAGGGTTAGTAATACACGCTCAAGCAGGTAACTGCCAAGAACTCATATACATAAAGGTTGCACAAAATGTTAACAGGGTTGCTTTAAAAGACTATGGATTTTTCTTTCCTAAAGTTTCCTTGTTATGCTTGTATTATTTTTACATCGGTAAAATATTAAAATCCTAACCTGAGGAGATGGTTCAAGAAATGGTAAAACATCAAGTTTCTCAGGAAATATATTAGAAAAATTTCCCAAGTGTGCTTTTCCTTCAAGCAGGCATATAGTTGTGCCAATATTATAAATTAGGCATATTAATGCCTGCGCATTGATGGGAAGGGTGAACGGAGGACAGGACACCTGCTCCCATTATGATTAATCACTCATCTAACTCCAAAGACAGAATCTTACCGCAACCTCCCTCATCCTGCCTATGCCTCTGAAAACAAAAATATACTTACAAGGACTTCAGTTTCAACTGTGGGCCCACTTTCTCATGCATTTTGATCAGGCGGTTATTACTGTAAATGAACATCCCAGCTTGGCTTCGATTTTCTATGTTCACTCCAAAGAACAGGCAGAGAGTCCTTGCTTTTTTTAATTCTCTAGCATTATATTTAGAAAAGTTTAAAAAAAGGTTTTTATTAGATAGAAATATATAGTTTACAAACTGCTAATAATTAAACTGAGAAGGTAAACATCAAAGGAACTAAATGTAAAATACCCAGGTATTTTGCAAAACCTAGTGGGTACACTCAATATCTTTGTGTAGCCAAGTATTTTGCATAAACATGATGGCCATACCAGTCAAACACAAGTATTCCTAGATTAAAAAACAGCTTTGCCAACTTAAATTTACAAGAACTAGAAAATGCCAAAAGATTTGTGAAATGTTAAGTGGACTAATAGGAACACGCAACATTTTTAAAAAATGATGATTTGACTATTTTAAAATTTCAGTATTTTTTACCCTGGATGTGATTTCTAACTTTCAACATGTCCTCAAGCCTCTAAACATCCTACATAGATTGGACTATGCCAAAAAATACTCTTTAGCTTTCTCTTTCTCCAAAATCAAAGTTAAAAAGCCAAGTTTACAAGGGCAACAGACATGAGCTCCTGTTTTTCTTACTCTGTCTTGCAATATTATGTTTTATGTGACTTTTCTATTAAAAGTGTAAAAGCAGAAATTAAGACATAGCAGGATATGAGAGAAACAACCATAGTAACGGGAAGCTGCTTGGAGCTATGAAAAACACCTGAATATAAGAACTGGAAAGACAGGCTTGGCTTCAAAAACAAACTCATCTCTGTAACAGCCGTGTGACTATGGATGAGTCACTTCAACTTCCTGTCTCATCTGAAAAATGGGAAGAATACCTACCTAGCCATTTGGGATGTCAGGAGGACTAGAAGATATAATGTCAAGTATAAACCTGGAACAGATTAGGTGCCTCACCAATGTTATTTTCCTTTCCTACCAAGAATGGTACCAAATATAATTCTTCCCCTCCACCCATCTTGTAGTTCTCATTCCACAAACACAGCTTTTTCTTTTCAAATTATAACTACGTGCCACTATAACTGACATAATATCCTTACTGGACTGGCTAAATACATCTATCATTAAAGGACAAAGAAAAAGTCCTAATTAGCCCTTCTACATGGACATAATATAGGGCACATTAGACTTTATGAGGGAATTATTGACTGGGATTAACATATACATTTTAAAAGCACATACTTGCTGGGTTCAATACATACAAATCACATTTTTTCTCAAAAATGTGTACTCAATATTAAATCCTTACTCTTCAACAAAAAAGAATACTGACTATGTAAGGGACCCCAAAACAGGATGTTGCAGAATATGACAGCATCACTCTGCAACAGTAAATGGCATGCTGACTATCTTCAAATTTGTAATAAAAGCATTTTGCTATAAAAAAAAGTTCATACCAACTAGCTGGCATTATTATTAATAAAATATAGGTCGATCACCCTTCATACATACAAATGTAACTACAAACAATTCATCAACCAGAGTTTTCTTTCTCAAGACTTTAAAGAAGGCTTTGCTATAGAAATAGCCTAAATCAAATGGACTGATGAGTGGAGAAAGAAGTATTCCATATATATATATACGTATATATATATATACGTATATATATGTATACGTATATACGTATATATATACATATATACGTATATATATATATACGTATATATGTATATATATGTATATATATACACACACACATATATATATTCCATATATATATATATATATATATATATATATATATATAATGAAATATTGTCATTTACAATGACATGGATGAAGCAAGAGTATAATGTTAAGTGAAATAAGTCACTCAGAGAAAGACAAATAGCATATTCTTTGATTCATATGTGGCATTTAAGAAACAAAACAAATGATCAATGAAAAAAAGAAAGAAAGAGACCATCCAAGAAGAAACAGACTCTTAACTATAGAGAACAAACTAAGGGTTACCAGGGGTGAAGAGGGTGAGGGAATGGGTAAAACAGATTCAGGAGTGCACCTGTTGTGATGAGCACCAGGTGTTGAATGGAGCTGTTGAATCACTCTATTGTACACCTGAAACTCATGTTACACTGTACGTTAACTAACTAGAATTTAAATAAAAACTTAAAAAAAATAGAGGACCTTTTTTTTTTTTTAATTTTTTTTTAATGTTTATTTATTTTTGAGAGAGAGAGAGAGAGCATGAGTGGGGGAGGAGCAGAGAGACAGAGAGGGAGGCACAGAATCGAAAGCAGGCTCCAGGCTCTGAGCTGTGAGATCATGACCTGAGCTGAAGTCGGCTGCTCAACCGACTGAGCCACCCAGGCGCCCCAGAGGACCTTGTTTTTTAATATAGATTTCTATGGATTTATTTAGTACTTATTTTGATAAATGCATAGTTAACAGTTCAAATTTAGGTTTGAGGAAAGTTATGGTTATATAGCACTTCATAGTTCACAAACAATAATTCTGGAAACTAGTAGTACTTCCCTAAAAATTGGTTTCTCAAAGTTATCCCAGTTTTCAAAGACTGGCCTTACCCAGACAACTCTGATTATTCTCAGTTTAACTTGTTTAACACCCAAGCTGGAGACCAAGTCAACCTTCCAAATGTAAATAATGGTTTTGTAATTTAGGGTTGCTATTTGTATCTTAACTATATATGTGGTACATGTATTTGAAACATTTTCTAAACATTTTAAATTTTATGCAAGTACTAGAAGAGAGAAGAAACCAGAACCAACCCTCCAGAGGGCTGTGTCTGCCAAAGGGCAAAAAAAAAGTAAAGTTGTCAGGTGATCCTCTGGGCAGAGTTCACTTCTTCAACAGGACACTGAGCTAATTTTTCACCCTGTATTCAGAAGTTTTAATATTATGTAAACATATGTATGCATGCAAATATATATTTTATAAATACCTTCATTGATTTTGCGGTTGGGGGATTTTGACCATATTACGCTTAATATAATAAGATGTCATAGGCTGAGAAAGAGAAGTTATCACATTAACCGCCAAATCTGCCTCCTCAGAAATCAGAATTTGCTTTATCAAAGTGCAGAGGATTCTGGCAAACAAAAAATCTTACATCTTACCTCTGTTTCACTTTAAGAATCGTATGCTTTGCTTCAACATCTTCCAAAGCTTTCTGTAATACATCCTGGAGAAGTATATTTGGTTAGGAGAGAACATAATTCTATTAAATTAATGAAAGCTGAGCTGATATTTATTATCCCATTACCCAAATGTTTCACAAGGGTAACAGTGATAGGTCACATTGCCTAATGCAATTGTATAATGGTAGACAATAAATACTTGATAAATTATTCCATTCTAATAGCTAGGGGGACACACCAACTCCTAGCCCATGGTTCCCTTTTTGCACATAATCCAATGTTCTCTGTCTTTTAAAGAGCTATTTCTCCCTGTAATGTCACACTGGCTTTCACACAAACTACACAAAAGCTTGGAAAAGTCATTCCATGTACCTAGACTCTGACTTTTGCTTATGAGAACAACAACAACAACAACAACAACAACAACAAAATGCTAAATCACATGATCAAGTACTGTGGCATCTTTCAGAAAAAAAAGTTATTAAAATTTTTTGTCAGTCACCATAAGAAAACATCTTCTCTATTATCAAGTTCCAGATACCCTTGATACTCCCCAAGCTTTTCCCTTTATAGGATATCCCATCCCTAGGCTTTCTCCCTTTCAGAGTACCTGACTACCAATGCCCACCTGTCTTTCTTGTCTGCTCTAAATTTGATATACTGGCTCATTCACTGCCCTATCTCTAGTACACTAACTCTAACCAGGCAGAAAAGAAATAATGCATTATTCTAATTTCACAAATAATAACAGATTTTTAATGTGCTCCATCTACCTGATGTGAAAGATGGGCATCTCATTTGGTGAATATACCACTGACTGAACATTATTTTCACTGACTTTAAAGTAAAAGCAAATGGTAACTGATTTGTAAGTATTTCACTTCAAATTCAACCACTCAACTGCCTAGAGGAATTTAAGAGGTCAAAAGCCAAGGTCATTCTGCTTTGCTCTCTTTGCCCAGCAACAAAGCAAGATGGTCAGAGACACCCCCCTCCCCCACCTCCTGTCAATGCACTCAGAGCACAAAGAGGCAATGAGAGGTAAGCCTAAGGCAAGAAGAAAGAAAGGTCCTGACCCATTAAAAAGCATCTGCTTCTCTTGTTTCTCAAATACATAAAGCCAAGGAAATTGATTTCTTTGAGACAAAATAAAAAAAAGCTTAAACCTTTCTTTAAAAATCAATAACAGTAAGATAGGTCTACATTTACTTTAAAATAATAAGTGAAAAGAAAAAAGTAAGAGAATTTTGGGAAAGCCATAGGTAGCTTTGGGACATTATCATGTGCTACTCTTTGATTTCATTCCCTATTCATGATCATTTGATATGAGAGAGCTCTTTATCAAACTCAGCCCTGGTCCTTGAAAGTTTAAGGGCGAATCACGGAAAGGATTCCTACACTGAGTCTGAAGAAGAGAATGAAGGAAGAGTGAAGTAAAGCATTTTTTTTCTCCATATACCTATTTATCCTTTTATATGCAAGTAAATAAAATGCTGCTTCATAATTTACCCTGGTAGAAAGCTTTGCACCGCATTTTTGGTAAAAACAAACCTACATGTCCTGAAGCAATATTCTTCTTCTTGGTTGCCATGCATTACAATTAATAATAATAGTTCTTTATAACCTATCTTACTCATGGGTGCATTGCAAGGATTATAGAAAATGTTTATGAACTATGTGGAGCAACTCATAAGAAAAAAGCTTTGTAAGCTGGAAGTAGTTATTAATATTCATAATTATAGCACATAATTCCTAGCACCAGAAAAAAGGATGGCTTATTAGTCTTCTCCTTGCTTTTCCCATTTATTCAGGTGCATAGGGAGCAATAATTTGAAAAGATATTTTCAAGGAAACTTGATAGGCTGCTTTTTTCTGCTAGTTTTTCATTATTTTCTCTCTTTCTCATATTACTTTTCTTTTCATTTTAAAGAAATGAGCTGCAGTGCTCTTCCCCACTGTTCCAAATTCACCCCACGTTGCTCATCTTTGCTCAGACTCAGCCTTCTCTCACTGCTGAGTACCCTCTCCTTTCTCTGCATGCCTCTGCTCTGTTTACCTGGGTTAAAATCAACTTAAGCTTTGGAGCTTGTCTGTGTTTATCAGTTTAGGAAGTAAATGATAAGAGACAACTGTGTACAGGAAAAAGCAAATGACACTTGGCCATTTAGGAAGACTATATGTCATACCTTGGCAGAAGACAAAGAAGTTCTGTCAGGCTGGTTTACTGTGATTTGTGCTTGTTTCAATACACTTTCAGCTGGAAGCAGAAGCAAGATAATTACAACATCAGAAAGTTCTTTTAATCAATTTTAAGTGAGCAGTGTGTATATACATTATGACCAGGACCAGTGGGAATGGCTTCCAAATAATAATCTCAGAAAATCCTATGTTCTTTCCACAGCTTTCACACATTCTAGGTGCAGGTAGCCACAAGGGGCTTCCTCTTAGACATTATAATTGACAGGGCATAACTATATACCTACAAATTAAAGGGTTATGACTGAATGTTCGGCTGACTAAAAACTCTCTACAATCTGTGAAATATAGATTAAAGTTACTCCTTGCTTTTGGATCGCTGGAAAAATATGGCTTTGTCCTCTTTGGGGGGTGGGGGAGGGGTGGAATGAATGTGTAGAACATTCCTTCTTTTTTTTTTTTTTTTTTTTTTTTTTTTAACAAATTTTATTTATTTTTGGGAGAGAGAGAGAGACAGAGCATGAACGGGGGAGGGGCAGAGAGAGAGGGAGACACAGAATCGGAAACAGGCTCCAGGCTCCGAGCCATCAGCCCAGAGCCTGACGCGGGGCTCGAACTCACGGACCGCGAGATCGTGACCTGGCTGAAGTCGGACGCTTAACCGACTGCGCCACCCAGGCGCCCCGAACATTCCTTCTTAAAGTGGGTATAAGGCTAGTCTCGAAAATGATCTAACTCGGCATCATGCCAACCAGAGTTTCTAATATATATCAATCTAGTTCCAAGTGTGTATTTGGAATAATAGAAATTAAATAATAATAAGTAAAAATATAATAACATACCTTTAATTAATATGTCATAATTCAACAAAGCCAGAGACAGAAAAATGTGTTATGAAGCTCCTTAGAGGCAGGAGTTCGATTAATTGTGGTCATTCCTACAACGCTATAACAGTGTATATCTCAGAATAAAGATACAATTAATGTTGGCTGAGTGAATGAACAACAATGAGCTGTAGGACATAGATAATTACATACCAATCTTTACTGCTTCTTCTGCCTTTTCAACTTCATTTTTAAATGCTCCTTTAAAAGAAGACGTGACATACAGATACTTTCTGAAAAGAAAAAAAGAACTGATCAAGTCAGGTTATCATTTTAAGGTACATAATACTTAAAGAATATTCTTTAGAAAGAATATACACTCCAGATATACATAATTATGAAGAAAGCTTCACACAGTAAGTTGCATCCAACTAGTCAATCAGCAAACTGTATACCTAGGAAGAAATTCCTTGCCTTTCAATACTTGGCAATTTTGCTTTTGTAAGGGAATTTCAGGAGAGAGATAACAAAATTTCTGCCCATACAAATGTTCATTTATACATATAAAATGGGATCGTTTTCTTAAAAAGAAAAATTTCTATGCAACTGCTCCATTACCAAAATTTCGAGCTAATATACATAACCCTCTTACTCAGGTCACTGACACTGGATAAACCAGTTCTCCTAGTCTCAAAACAACTATCTCTAACTAAAATGCTCAGAAACATACATTACCATTTCAAACTACCAAAACTTATTTTCCACTTTATTGCTCAAGAAGCTTGTTTTCAAAACCTGTTGTTTAGTGAGAGCTCTAGAACAATCAAGGAAAAGGAATAAACAAATAAATAGATAGATAAATACATATTTATCTCCATAAACTCAGTCAGAGCAAAGTAGAGGTGAGGAAAGCCCTCTGGAATAGAGGTTCACTGAATGCAGATGAAACTATGTATATCTGTTACAGAGGATTCCTTAAAGTCAGGATTTTTCATAGTGGCTTAAATCATCATCCTGAGAAAAAATTCCAGAATATTGGATTTCAGAATGCTCAAAGCTCTGTACATCTCATTCTGTAACTTTTGCCTTATACCCCTGTGGACTCAGGCAGTCACCATTCTTTAATACCTTCTGTGTTTAGAAAGGCATCAAATGTTCAGCAAGAGGTGGGTAGAGAACTACAGGTATCCCTGAAAGCCAAAATATCCTCAGGCAGGCATTTTCTCAAGCACAGGGAGAGTCTAAACCTATATGCCCCTGAGTCGATACCAGGGATAAGCAAAATATGGCCCATAGCCCAAAGTGAGCCAGCAGCTTGCTTTTGGCACAGCCTGAGACCTAAGAATGATTTTTCTATTTTTAAAGGAAAAATAAGAATATGCAAAAGAGATGGAATGTGATCACATATTTACTATCAGGCCCTTTATAGAAAATGTTTACCAATCCCTGGAATCTATGCTAATAAGCAATGGCTTTTGAATGATAACTTGATCTAGAATTGCATTTATATCTTCTGACTTTCAAAGAATGTGTACGGTAATGCAAATTCATCACTATACAAACAGGTCACACATAGTTTAAATGTCTGTTAGCTGAAGTCTGTTTATATTTTAAGACTCTCTTCCATTATCTCCACAAATGCAGTACAAATACACTCAAGACAGAACACCATGATTAAGCATTAAGAATTGGACTACCTGGGGGCGTCTGGGTGACTCAGTTAAGCATCCGGCTCTTGATTTCGGTTCAGGTCATGATCTCATGGTTCATGGGTTCAAGCCCCACATCAGGCTCCACACTGAGCCTCCTTGGGATTCTGTCTCCCTCTCTCTCTGCCCTCCCTTGCTAGATCTCTCTCTCTCTCTCTCTCTCTCAAAATAAATAAATAAACATTAAAAAGAAAAAAAAAAAAAAAGAATTGGACTACCCAGATCCCATCCTGTCTGAGTTAAAGTCCTATCTGTGTCCCTTAGTAGTGTAGCACTGGGCACATTATTTCATTTTCTGTGATTCCATTTCCTGTCTATAAGTGGGGATGGTAACAGTGGTATCTATCTCACACGGTTGTCATGAGAACTAAAGGTATCGATAGAGCTAAAGAATTTAGTCAATGCTAGTTTGGGATAAATGTTTACTACACTATTATTGTCTAATATTATCTATTAATATTATATTAAGTACTTGCTCCCTCATTGTAGGCTCTAGAGGGAAAATACATTGGGAATGAAGAAATAAGTAACTAGATAATTTTTTGTTCTCTTAAGACTCTGAAGGATTTTTTGTTCTCTTAAGACTCTGAAGACTCTTAAGTGCCTGGGTGGCTTGGTCGGTTAAGCATCCGACTTCGGCTCAGGTCATGATCTCACGGTCCGTGAGTTCGAGCCCCGCGTCAGGCTCTGTGCTGACAGCTCAGAGCCTGGAGCCTGTTTCAGATTCTGTGTCTCCCTCTCTCTCTGCTCCTCCCCTGTTTATGCTCTGTCTCTCTCTGTCTCAAAAATAAATAAATGTTAAAAAAAAAATTAAAAAACAAAAAAGACTCTGAAGGATTTATACAAGCTTGTCCAGTTATCTCCCTGAAAAGACTTACTGTTAAAAAATAACCAGGAGCATCTGGGTGGCTTAGTTAGTTAAGTGCCTGACTCTTGATTTCAGCTCAGGTCATGATCTTACTGTTGTGAGATGGAGCCCCACATTGGGCTCTGTGCTGACAGCGTGGAGCTTGCTTGGGGTTCTTCTCTCTCTCCCTCTCTCTCTGCCCCTTCCCTGCTCGTGCTCTCTCTCAAAATAAATAAACTTTAAAATTATTTAAAATTATTTTTAAAACACTGAAAATAACTAAAAATTATTTAAAACTTAACAATTAAAAATTATTTAAAAATAAATGTCATCCTATATTCATCTACTTCTATGGTTTCACGAATAGTTCGTTATAATAACTAACTTTGTCTCTTTATTGCTAACTTCAATGTTCATTTTCCAATGAGATTATAGTTAGTCACAAGAAAGGAACATCCATAAAATCTAAAGTAAGGTAATTCTCAGTTTTTTCCCTTGATTTTCTTTCACAATGAACATTATTAAGTCATAACCTAGGTGTATTTCAAATCAGTCTCTAAGACATTTAGATAACAGCAAAACCTAAGTTTTAAAGCAAAAAAATTATTGGGTCTCTATATACTGGAATTGCCATTTGTTTTTTAAAAATCACATATTAATCACATACTTAATCTGGTTTGAATCATTCATTTGAAGTCACTTTTTTTAAACTAAAGTGAAATTAAGGAGAAGCTGAACAATGAAGTGATCCTTTAAAGATGATATGAATTAAACTATTTTATAGGTCATATTTTATAGCATTTCACAGACTCCACGCTTCATGCTAATACCCTAGAAAGTAAAAGTGGCACAAAAGAATGCCAACTATGCATTAGTGCTCAATTTTAAACAACAAAGACCAAAACAACATGTGCTCTGTTTGCAGTTTGTGTCACTGAGACAACCTGGTCCCAGATGATCTGAAACATCTCAGACGCTCTGCATACTTTCACAATTTAAATTTTACAATTGTACATAACAATGACAAAAAGCTAACAATGAAATATATATTCTTGTGCAAGTTCAGTGTGATGAATCTGCCCATTCCTATAAAGGAAACAATTTTCAGTCAAATCCTCATCCTTAACTGGAAGTCTACCTCAGCCAGACACTTCTAATTTTTCCTACTGGTAGACTCTTGCAGATAAAAATGCCTTTAAGGGGCACCTGGGTGGCTCCGTCGGTCAAGCATCCAACTCTTGGTTTGGGCTAAGGTCATGATCTCATGGTTTCGTGAGTTCAAGCCCCTGCGTCAGGCTCTGTGCTGGCAGCAAGGTGCCTGCTTGGGATTCTCTGTCTGTCTCTCTCTCTCTCTGTCCCTCCCCCACTCATGCTGTCTCTCTCTCAAAATAAACAAATAAACTTAAAAAAAAATTCCTTTAAAACCCAGAGTAATGTATCCCTTGGAGGATAAGGAAGACAGCCCCTCTGGCTGTCAGCTCCTCCCTCCTTGCAACTGATGGCAGGGGCATGGTGTTCCCTCCAGGACTGGGCCTTCAGTTTCACAGTGGTTAGAATTTTTTCCAAACCCATCTTCCAAACTTTACTTTTATTTTACACTTCTGCCCACAACCCTAGCCCACAGCCTTCACCTCCACACTGTTTCTGCCTTCTCTCTATACCACCTTGTTTTGCCACATTTTAGGCCTCCACTCTTCCTCACACATTTCACTTTCTACCTCTCTGTTTTTTTCCAATGACTGCATTCAAATATTTTATGTTCACTTTCTACATAAAACAATTTATTGAAAATTTCTTCTAAAGGAGCTGAGAAAACATAAAGTCAATGAAAAGTATTGAGAGGCGCCCGGCTGGCTCAGTCGGTAGAGCATGCAACTCTTGGTCTTGGGGTTATAAGTTCGAGCCCCACGCTGGGTGTAGAAATTACTTAAAAATAAAATCTTTCTAAAAGAAAAAAGAAAACTATTGAGGAAAACGAAAACTAAAACAGTATAAAAGTTTTGCTCCTTAGAATGGTAAAAATGAAAACAGAAAATACTATTAATAACAAGTGTAGATATGGAACCAGACAAAAGGGTGTGAAAATAAATTGGGTCTACTTCTCGGAGGGTAAATTAATGGTGTGCCCATCAAAATTAGTTGTGTTCCTATCTTCTGACTCAGAAATTTACTTCTGTGTCTGTTCTACAGAAATAATGGCATATTAGCATAAATATACATCTGTCAAATGATGACCAAACATGTCCTGTAACAATAAAACTTTAGCACTGTAACAATAAAAACTCCAAAAATCTTGAATATATATCAATAAACAGTTAAATAAAGTACTGTATAAAATATTTAATGATGACAGAGAAAGATCTTCAAGAGATAATTTGTAAGTGAAAAGAGCAAGTTGCGTATAAATTTTATGTTTTTTCTTTAAAGTTTATTTATTTATTTTGATAGAGACAGACAGTGCAAGTGGGGGAGGGGCAGAGAGAAAGACAGAATCCCAAGCAGGTTCCATGCTGTCAACGCAGAGCCAGACACAGGGCTTGAACTCACAAACTGCGAGATCATGACCTGAGCAGAAATCAAGAGTTGGAAATTTAACCAAATGAGCCACCCAGGCACCCCTAAATTTTATGTTTTAAAAAAGTATAAATGTGTGTGTGAGCACACATGTATGTATGTGAATGCACTGTGCATAAGACAATCTGGAAGAATATTTATTGAACTTCTAGTAGAGGTTCCCATTTAGGGATATTATGTTTTGCTAGAGCACACAGTGAATGACACGTGGTAAAGGGGGGTTTTAGTTACTTGATTTTTTCCAATATCTAACTCTGTATTATTTGAATTTTTATTAGCTTTAAATTTGTTTTAAATTTTTTTTAACGTTTTTATTTATTTTTGAGACAGAGAGAGACAGAGCATGAACGGGGGAGGGTCAGAGAGAGGGAGACACAGAATCTGAAGCAGGCTCCAGGCTCTGAGCTGTCAGCACAGAGCCCAACGCGGGGCTCAAACTCACAGACCACGAGATCATGACCTGAGCCGAAGTAGGCTGCTTAACCGACTGAGCCACCCAGTCGCCCCTAGTTTTACATTTTTAAGAGCAAAATAGAACTCCTCACCCTCAAGAGAAATAAAAATATGAAAAAACAGAGTAAATTTTAAGGTTTTATGTTGCAGAAGTATAGAGCATTGCTATAAAGCATTCTGAGTGACTATTTCGATCATAACCACCTTCAGAAATTTAAACTTTCATTGGCATTTAATACTGACATATACAATTTGTACAAAACATTTTGGCTAATATATAGTATTTTAAATTTAAAATTTGGAAAAAAAAAAAACCAGACTACAAGTAAAGAAAACTACAGTTCCAAACTTACTTATGCAGATAAAATTAGCCCACAATTATGAACTATAACCGTGTTGCAGTATCCACAAACATAATTATTCTTTTTACATTATGAGACTTTACCTGGTTTATTCACACTATAAAATAGTTATAGTCCTTAATTATTCATCAAAACATGTAATGAGGCATGATCAAAAATTTTCTGGCCAGTATAATGTCAATAGCTAGACCTGGATGTCAGGTAGACCACTCAAACTTAGTACAACCAGAATGAGTAGAAATAACTCCATTGACCATCACTCCTAACCTCTACCCTGTATCTTCCCTATCATTCTTAAGATTTTGCTCAGGCAAAAGACTTAGAAGGCATTCATGGCTCCTAAGTTCCTCTCCACTCCACACCCAAGCCATCAGGAAGTCTTGGTGGCTCTGTCTTTACATTAGATCTATAAACTGAATGATACTCACCATTCCAGCCCAGGCCACAGTAATTTCTCACCTGGAATACAGTAATGGTATCCTAACTTATCTCCCTTCCTCCTTTCTTGCCCCATATAAAATCAATTCTCCACTCAGCAGCCAGAATAATCTTTTAAAAGCATAAATCAAGTAATTCTCTTTTCTCAAAACTCTTTATATTCTCAATACAACCACTTCTTGTCACGTTGCTCAAGACCCTACAGCATCTGCCCACATCTACCTCACCTCTTCCTAATCACTGTGCTCGAGCCATGCTCACCCTTTTAGCCTGTCTTTGCACTTACTCTCCTCTCTTCCTGGAAATGTCTTCCCATAAAATTCTTTCATGACTTACTGTGGTGCCCACCCTCCAAGATGTCCTCTGACAGAGTTACTCCCCCCTGGTATCTGTGCCTTTGTGCAGTGCCCTCCCACACTGAATCCAGGCTGACCCGTGTGACCAAAAAAGCATGGTAGAAGTGATGGCATGTGACTTTTGAGACCAGGTTCTAAAAGACTGCAGTTTCTACTTTGTTTTCCTGAATTGCTCCCTCTGGTAGAAGCCATTTCCTGTGCCATGAAAGCACTCAAGATGCCCAGTGCAGTGGTCCCTATAAAGAGGAACCAAGCTGCCAGCCATGTGAAGTCAGCCACCTTGGAAGTGTAGCCTCCAGCTCCCACCAAGCCTCTAGCAACCCCAGGCAAAATCTCTTGGCAACTTCATGAGGGATCCCAAGATAAAAGCACCCCACAGAACCACTCTCCAATTTCTGACCTATAGGAACTGAGAAATAACAGATGGTTACTTTTATTAGGAAGCCACTTAGAACGTAAGCTTTATGAGGGAAGGACCCTTCTGTTGTTGCTGCGCTGAATCCCAAATGCCTACAAGACTGCCTTGCATAGGGTGGTCATTCCGTCCACTTGACATGATCCAGTTGTACAGTAACATGTACATAATGTAAATAACGTTTATTTGCGAGTATGTCGAGAAGTGTGCTATTTTCATGTTTAAAACAAAACATATTATGGGGGCATCTGGGTGACTCAGTCATTAATCGTCTGCCTTTGGCTCAGGTCATGATCTCACAATTTGTGAGTTCGAGTCCCACAATGGGCTCTCTGCTGTCAGCATAGAGCCTGCTTCAGATCCTCTGTCTCCCTCTCTCTCTGCCCCTCCCGTGCTTGTCTTCTCTCTCAAAAATAAAGTAAAAACATTAAAAACCCTATTAAAAAAACATATTTTTATTTTAATCCTCACAACAATCCTAAATGGCAGAGGAATTCTCAATGCACGGTGGTGAAGTGTCAGGCTTAAGGTACTGCCGAAGGTCCACAGCTAGTAAATGACAAAATCAAAACTCAGATACAGGTTTGGCTGATCCAAATTTTGTTTTCGACTACCACTGTGTAACAAAAGATTAAATAATTCAGATTATACAAACTCATGAAGGGACACATAAGATGTACATTTTACAAAAGAAATACTTTTAAAGTGTTATTAGTCTACTTAAGTGGGTGGGATACGAGAGGGTACAAAACATTCCTAGAAAATTAAAAGACTGTCCCACAAGCATAGTATTGCAGAGTATTCAATAGCAAACCATAAACTTAGTGTCCCTGAATAACTTACAAAGAGCCTTGCTGCTCCAATGAGAAAGCAGGCTGACTCCAATTCCACATCATTTGGGCTCCTTTCAGTGTTAGGGGTCTATGGCAAAGAAGTTTTAATGATGAATCAAGATCTTTAAAATTTTTTTTAAACGTTTATTTATTTTTGAGACAGAGAGAGACAGAGCATGAATGGGGGGGGGGGGAGGGTCAGAGAGAGAGGGAGGCATAGAATCTGAAACAGGCTCCAGGCTCTGAGCTGTCAGCAGTGAATTACATGACTTCTCTGAATATCCTTATACCAAACGCCAAAGGAAAAAGGTAATCTGTGTGTCTCTTCTTGCAAAAACAGCCTAACACTCCCATGCTGAGCTAGCGCTGTCTTCTACTTCTATTCAGCCATCCAAGTTCTGCTCTCTGAATTACCACCTATCACATGACAAGGCTATCACATTTTCATTAAGGTCTTTCTCTCCTACATAAAATAATGCTCAATTCTATCAATGACCCCCAGGTCATTTTCTGTAACCTGGTAAATCCATGTCCCTCCTAAAGCATCCCCATCCAAACATCACACTCTAGACACGGTGTAAGCAGGATATGGTTTATCAGTACCATCACCATCTTGTTAAGTTCCATAAATATTTTAGCAACTCTGTCACACTCTCAGCTTATACTAAGCTTGTGATCAATTAAGACATCTATGCTTCTTTTTTTCATGTAAATCACTTTCCAGTCTATACTTACATGATAGATTTTTAAAACCTAAACTCAGGTTTAGTTACATTAGTTACACCACATTTATCTTTTGGACTTTAACTCTTTCATATATTGTTTCTGTTATGCCTACTGGGAGAGATTCCTCCTAATTCAGGGTCAAACATGAATTCAAACATGTTTGTTTTATATACAAGTTACTGATAAAAAGTAATGAACAGAATATGACCAAGGAAGGAAACCAATGAAATGACACCAAAAATTCCTATCTAGTCCTCTTCTGAACCTGTTAGAGGCCTTGGGATAAAATTAGCTAAAGCAACTATAATTTTACCCACAGTATTCTTTTTTCTGTTTGCTACAAAAATACAGAAAATGACTAACCACAAAGTACAGTCATGTATTCTTATAAATAATACTTCAGTGTTCATTTCTAGAAGTTTAGGTCACCTCTGGGTGACCAAGAGGCCAAAGCATTTAATCACTGTTTAATACCTTTTACATGCCCCTACTTTGGTCAAATAGGGACATTTCAAGCGTTTAATTTGTTCTGATGCAGCCATGAGAGCTATAATGCCTTTCCAGAAAGAAAGAAAGAAAGAAAGAAAGAAAGAAAGAAAGAAAGAAAGAAAGGGAGGGAAGGAGGGAGGGAGGGAGGAAGAAAGAAAGAAAGAAAGAAAGAAAGAAAGAAAGAAAGAAAGAAAGAAAAGGCTAACCCACTAAGGATGACATAACATAGAAGGAACTGTACACTTTCTTACACAAAAATTTTGCCTCCAGAGAACCTTTAAGGGAAATCCTATGCAAATAAATATGGCAAACAGAGAGAGGGGTAATCCTAAAGGATAAAGCTATGAAGCATTAAATCAGTCCATACCGTAAATACCAAGTATCAGATTTGACAGTTTATCAGAACCTCATATGAAACTTGGCAAAGGTACAAGCCTCCTTAACTACCTTTTAGGGAACAAAATAAGCATTTATATTATATCTACTTCCTGGTAACATATATCTAAGAATATCACTTTGAAAGGTGAATAAAAACGTGCTAGAATGGGAAACAGTCATCACTTAATACCAGTAATTTAGATAGATGAAATTCCATTTACTAGAATTCCCTGAGAAAATAGAGACAAATCCACATTTTCCTTTGGCTTAAAACATTTTTTGCCCAAACTCACTAAGATGGAAGCAATTTAATTTGAAAAGATCAGCTATATTGATTGATCCAGGAGACCCTTGGTACTTCCCAGAAGAATGAGACTGATGAAAAGGAAGCATCACTTTGATACAAATTGGGAAATGAACAGAAGATTTATAAAGAAAGTCTCAGGCATGTTATATTTCACTTTTCAAATATGATCTCCAGTAGAATCAGAAATCAAAAGTAAAGCAGGAAGGCAGTCTAAGATGACAGTGTAGGAAGAACCTGACCATCTTCTCCCATGATGCACTGAATGTATACCTACATATAAAGCAATTCCTCCTGAAGAACTGACACTGACTGAACAGCTTCTGCACAATAAACGATAGAGAAGGGTAGGAGAAAGGGAGAAACAGTAACAATGGTAACTGTAACCTACAGTAGAGAGGGATATCACTGGCAGGGGTGGGGGGGAGGGCTATTCACAGACTCACCCACCATGGGGCAGAGTGAAAAAAGAACTGTTTAAAGGGCAACAAGATTTGAAGTGAAGGAAATCCATTCACTAACCTAGAGAATCTGCTAAATGGGTGGGAAACTGCCAGAACTCTCTCCAGGGTCAAATATACCAGTGAGCACCATTCTTCCCCCACCACCTTGATAGCACAAATGAGAACAGGGTCCAGGCACTCTAGCCAGCCTACTAGAGCCTCACCAGTGTGTCCTGGGCCCCTGTCCCACACCATCTTCAGAAGGTGGCCCCAACATAGCATGCTCTAGGACCTTCCCAGCCTGTGCTTAATCCAACCACACTGCCAAAGCAGCCCTGGTATGGCACACCCCAGCCCATACGCCATCCATCTGGCCTTCCAAAGCTACGAGGCACATGCAGTCTACTCAAAGGACACACCCTTACACAAGGTCACTACTTCAAGACCTGTTCCATGTAATTCATAGAAATGAGCACGGAAAGTCAAACAAATGAGGAGACAAAGGAGTAAATTCCAAGTGAAAGAACAAGATAAAACCCCAGGAAAAAAACTCTAATGAAACAGAGATAAGTAACTTACCTGATCAAGAGTTCGAAGTAATGATCACAAAGATAGATGCTCACTGAACTTCGAAGACTAGAGGAACCCAGTGAGAATTTCAATAGAAAGTTAGAAAATATAACAAAGAACCAATCAGAGCTGAAAAGCATAATAACTGAAATGAAAAAATATACTTAAGGGAAGTCAACAGCTGATTAGGTGATATAGAAGAGTGCATCAACAAACTGAGAGAAAAAAATAGTGGAAATTACCCAATCAGAACAACAACAAAAAAAGAGTTTTAAAAAATTATGACAATTTAAGAAACCTCTGGGACAATATCAAGCGTACTAACACTGACATTACTGGGGTCCCAGAAGGAAAAGAGAGAGGGACAGAATATTATTTGAATAAATAATGGCTGAAAACATCCCTAACCTGGGGAAGAAAGCCTTTATCCAGGGTCCATAAATTACAGAGAGTCCCAAACAAGATGAACCCAAAGAGATTTATAATAAGACATATAACTAAAATGGAAAAATTTAAAGATAAAGAAAGAATATTAAAGGCCACAAGAGAAAAACAATTATCTACATACAAGGGACACCCCATAAGGCTATCAGGTGATTTTTCAGCAGAAACTTTGCAGGCCAGAAGGGGGTGGCAGGATATATTTAAAGTGCTGAAAGGAAAAAACCTACAACCAAGAATACTATACCTGGCAAGGTTATAATTCTGACTTGAAGGAGAGATAAAGAGTTTCTTAGGCAAGCAAAATTTAAAAAGTTCATCACCACTAAACTGGCCTACAAGAAATGTTAAGTGAAAAAAGTAAAGACCATAACTTGAAATAAGAAAATACAGTAAGAAAAAAATCTCTTTGGGAAAAAGAAAGAAAGAAAGAAAAAAATCTCATTGGTAAACGCAAATATATAGTAAAAGCAGTGCATCAACCACTAAACAAAACATGGAGGGGAGGGGTGTAGAAATGTAGCGCTTTTAGAATATAGCCAAACTTAAGTGACCATTAGCTTGAAATAGACTGCTACATATATAAGCCAAGATATATGAGCCTTAAGGTAACCATAAAACAAAACCTACCATAGATACAAAGAGAAGAAAGAGAAAAGAACCATAACACTAAAGAAAACCATCAAACCATAGGGGAAAAGAGTGAGAGAAGAAGGAAAAAACAGAGAAGAATTACAAAAGCCACCAGAACTGCAGCAACTTCTTACTAGAGATGTCTCCAGACACAAAGGAAACAAAAGCAAAAATGAACTATTGGGACCTCATCAAGATAAAAAGCTTCTGCACAGTGAAGGAAACAATCAACAAAACTAAAAGGCAACTGACGGAATGGGAGAAGATATTTACAAATGACATACTGGATAAAAGGTTAGTATCCAAAATTTATAAAGAACTTACCAAACTCAACATCCAAAAAATAAACAATCCAGTGAAGAAATGAGCAGAGGATATGAACAGACATTTTTCCAAAGACGGCATCCAGAAGGCTAACAGACACATGAAAAGATACTCAATATCACTCATCATCAGGGAAATACAAATCATAACTACAATGAGATACCACCTCACACCTGTCAGAATGGCTAAAATTAACAACTCAGGAAACAACAAATATTGGGAAGGATGTGGAAAAGGGGGAACACTTTCCACTGCTGGTGGGAATGCAAACTGGTGCAGCCAGTCTGGAAAACAGAATGGAGGTTCCTCAAAAAATTAAAAATAGAACTATCCTACAACTCAGCAATTGCACTACTTGATACTTACCCAAAGGACACAAAAATGCTGATTTGAAGGGGCACATGCACCCCTGTTTATAGCAGCACTATCAACAATAGCCACATTAAGGAAAGAGCCCGAATGTCCATCAACTGATGAGTAGATAAAGAAGATGTGGTATATATACATACAATGGAATATTACTTGGCAATCAAATAGAATGAAATCTTGCCATTTGCAACAATGTGGATGAAACTAGAGTGCATTATGCTAAGCAAAATAAATCAGGCAGAGAAAGACAAGTATCATGTGATTTCACTCATATGTAGAATTTAAGAGACAAAACAGATAAACAGAGGGAAAGGGAGGGAAAAATATGATAAAAACAGAGGCAGGCAAACCATAAGAGACTCTTAACTACAGAGAACTGAGGGCTGTTGGAGGGGAGATGGGTAAGGGAATGAGCATTAAGAAGGGCACTTGTTGGGATGAGCACTGGGTGTTATATGTATGAATATGAATGATGAATTGCGAATTGTACTCCTGAAACCAATACTATATGTTAACTTGACTTCAAATTAAAAAAAAAAAAAAAAAAAAAAAACCAAAAAACAGAAAACAATAAAATGACAATAAGTACATGCCTATTAACAATCACTTTAAATGCAAATAGACTAAATGCTCCAACCAAAAGACACAGGGTAACTGAATAGATAAAAAAAGAAACAAAACAACAAACAAGAAACCATCTAAATGCTGCCTACAAAAGACTCACTTAAGACCAAAAGACAGAAACAGACTGAGTGAAGGGATGGTAAAATATATACCATGCAAATGGAAACAAAAAGAAAGCTGGACTAGCAGTACTCATGTCAGAAAAATAAATTTTGAAACAAAGACTGTAACACAAGACAAGAAAAGGCATTACATTATAATAAAGGGATCAATCCAACAAGAGGATATAACATTCATAAATATTTATGCAGCCAACATACCTGTACCTAAATACATAAAAGCAAATATTAATAGATAAAAGGAGAAATAGACAGTAATACAATAATAGTAGAAGCCTTTAATACCCTACTTACATCAATAGATAGATCATTCATACAGAAAATCAGTAAGTAAACACTGGCCTTAAATGATATATTAGATAGACTTAATATACATATAACATTTCATCCCCAAACAGGAGAATACACATTCTTTTCAACTGCACGTAGAACATTCTCCATCACATGTTAGGCCACAAAACAGGTGTCAATAAATTCAAGAAGACTGAAATTATATCAAGCATCTTTTATGATCACAAGGGTATACAACCAGAAATTAATTACAAAAAGAAAGCTAGAAAAACACAAACAAATGGAGACTAAACAACATGGGTCAATGAAGAAAAATATCAAAGACAACTTTTTTAAGGTTTATTTATTTTTTAGAGAGGGAGAGAGAGACAGAGACAGAGACAGAATGTGAGCAGGGGAGGGGCAGAGAGAGAGGGAGACATAGAATCCGAAGTAGGCTCCAGGCTCTGAGCTATCTGCACAGAGCCCAGTGAGGGGCTTGAGCCCACAAACCATGAGATCATGACCTGAGCTGAAGTTGGATGCTTAACCAACTGAGCCACCCAGATGTCCCTCAAAGATGAAATTTTAAAATACCTTAGGACAAATAAAAATGAAAAGACAACTTAACAAAATCTATGGAATGCAGCATAAGCAGATCTAAGAGGGAATTTCACAGCAATACAGGCCTACCTCTAGAAAGAAAAGTATCACAAATAGATAATCCAACTATATATCTAAAGTAACTAGAAAATGAAGAACAAATGAAACCTAAGTTAGTAGAAGGAAGGAAATAATGAAGATCAGAGAGGAAATGATTGAAATGGAGATTTTAAATAGAAAAGATTAAACTGGAAAGTTTCTTTGAAAAGATAAACAAGGGGCACCTGGGTGGCTCAGTCAGTTAAGCGTCCGACTTTGGCTCAGGTCATGATCTCACAGCCCATGAGTTCAAGCCCTGCGTCAGGCTCTGTGCTGACAGCTCAGAGCCTGGAGCCTGCATCTGTGTCTCCCTTTCTCTTTGCCTCTCCCCTGCTCATGATCTGTCTCTCTCTGTTTCAAAAATAAAAAAATAAAAAATAAAAAAATTAAAACACTAAAAAAAAAAAAAAAAAGATAAACAAAATCAATAAACCTCTAGCCAGACATCAAAAAAAGAGAGAGGGCCCAAATACATAAAATCAGAAATGAAAATTGGAAAGTTATAATTGACATCACAGAAATACATAAGAATTAGAAGAGACTACAACAAATAATTATATGCCAGTAAAATGGAAAACCTGGGAAAATTAAATTCCTAGAAACCCACAAGCTTCCAGACTGAATCATGAAGAAGAGAAAATGTGAGATTACAAGTAATGAAATTAAATCAATAATTTCAAAACTCTACAAAGCAGAAGTCCAAGACCAGATGGCTTCATGGGTGAATTCTAACAAACATTCAGTTAGTACTTATCCTTCTCAAATTATTCCAAAAAATTAGAAAGGAAGGAATGCTTCCAAACCCATTTTGTGAGGCCAGCATTACTCTGATACCAAAAACAGACAAAGACACCACCAAAAAAGAAAACGCCACCTACTGAATGGGAGAATCTATCTGCAAATCAAACAATCAATAAGGAGGTAATATCAAAAACACAAAGAACTTACACAACTTAGTGACAAAAAAACCCAAACAACCTAATTTAAAAAAAATGTGTGAAGGACTTCCACAGACAATTTTCCAAAGAAGACATACAGATGACCAAGAAACACATGAAAAGATGCTCAATATCACTATTCATTAGTGAAATGCAAAAATAACACCCACAATGAGATATCACCTCACACCTGTCAGACTGGCTATCATCAAAAAGACAAAAAATAACAAGTGTTGGCAAAGATGTGGAGAAAAAGGAATCCTTGTACACTATTGGTGGGAATGTAAACTGGTACAGCCACTGTGGAAAATGGTATGGGGGTTCCTCAAAAAATTAAAAGAAGAACTACCATACAGCCCAGAAATTCCACTTCTGGGTATTTATCCAAAGATAACAAAAACACCAATTCAAAGAGATGTATGCAATTCTGTGTTCATTGTAGCAATATTTACTACAATATAGCCACAATATGGAAGCAACCTGCATGCATGCGTGCGTGGACACACACACACACACACACACACACACACACACACACACACAAATGGAATATTAGTCATAAAAATGAATGAAATCTTGACATTTGTAAAATCATGGATGGACCTATAGGGTATTATGCTTTTATGAAATAAGTCAGACAAAGAAAGACAAATGCCATAAAATTTCACTTACATGTGAAATCTAAAAACACAAATGAACAAACAGAACAAAACAGAAACAGACTCACTGATACAGGAAACAAAACATTGATTACCAGAGAGGGGACAGGCTGGGGCAGGCAAAACAGGTGAAGGTATTAAGAGGTACAAACTTCCAGTTATAAAATAAATAAGTCATGAACATGTAGTGTATACCACAAGGAATATGGTCATTGTGATAAGTTTGTATGGTGACAGATGGTAACTAGACTTAGGGCATATTGATATGAGTGACTGCAAGGCCCCAGGACAGCCACTGCTTTTCCATGAAAATAAGACAACATAACAAATGTAGGTCTACTATAAAGAGTTAGTGTAGTGTAGGGGAAAAGAGCACAGAATATGAATTGGTAAAGACTTTGGAGCCAGAATATTTGAGCTCTTGTTCAGTTGTGACATTTCCTTATCTCTGAAATGGTGATAATTAAACATGACCCACAGGGTCACTGTGAAAATTAAAAAAAAAAAATGCATATAAAAAGGCATATATAGAGAGAGACAGTGTTCAAACATTAAACGTTTCTCCCAGTAGATATTAAGCTCCTCAAAATCAGAACTAATCTTATCTTTCTATATTTTGTACCTAACACAATCTCAGGACTCACAGGAGACTCTGATAAATGTTTGGTGAGTAAATGAATGACCACCCAGAAACAACACACACACATACACTCTTTTGACTGCATATACAGTTGGGTAAGATAAATTTAAAATATGCAAATATCAGCTTCAAAAAAGTTTATGCTGGTACAGACTTCTGGTCACAAAATAACTAAGTCATGGTGATGCAATGTACCACATAGTTAACAATACTGTAATGCATAGTTGAAAGTTGCTAAGAGAGTAGATCTTAAAAGTTTTTATCATTAAGAAAAATTTATAACTATGTATGCTTATGCACATTAACAAGACTTATTGTGGTATAATAAAAAAAGTTCATGCTAAAATGTAAAAAACAACTAAAATATAACTGAACCACACAGTGTTTATAAATGTGTTCATTCCATACATAAAATATACGTACACATATGTGTATGATTTAATAGTTCAAATTGTGTAAACAGAAATATAAGTGAACTGTGATTTTTATAATGGAACCGATCACAATCAAAGCACCTAAGATTCAATAAGTCAAAAACAAATTCCTACTTGGAGTGGTTATCTAACTTAAGAGGGTTCCCTGAAATTTGTGGCTATTATGGCCAAATATTTGTTACACGTGATTACTGCTCAGTAAACCTTTCAGAAGCAGTCTGAATTTTATTTACCATAGTAAAAATCTTACCATCAAATTGTAAAATCTTACTATCAAATTATAAAATTCTTACTATCAAATCACTTAAACAATTTGGGGGAGGAGCCTATTGATTTTAGAAAATAAAAACTATGAAGATAATTTAAAGAGGGTGAGTTACCTGGGTCTGTAGAGGCAATAACATAGGTGTTTTGTCTGAACTCTTTTGGCCTGAATGAATATTCTCATCCAAGGTTCAAAATACAGAACAGATGTGTAGGCTCTGAATGACCATCTCTCTGGAAAACTAGAATAGAAAATACCAAAGACCACACTATAAAGGATGCAAAAATGCCACGACTTTCAGAAGAAAAAAAATCAGACTAACAGGTTATGACGGTTACCACCAGCAGCTTCAGGGACTTTTCCTCTAAACCTAATGACAACACACTCCAGCGAATCTTGCAACACTCACATAACCTCATTAGGCAGGCCTCTAAATATAAAGGGCTACATAAATAACCTATCCTTCGATTAGAACCAGTTTTTTGTTGGCAACTGATTCTAAGTAGACTTACACCAGCAATAGAAAATACACTTTCCATTAAAGCTGTTGGATCGGAAGGACAAAACCAAGTCAAACAAACAAAACAATCCCCCTGCTCAAATGTAACAAAAAGAATCTGGGCCCACAGGAATACGAAACGTTTCCATGAAGTTAATATAAATGGAGAAAAACAATAAAAATGCTTCATTTGCATTGAAAATTATAAACAAGAAATATAAAACTTCATTCTGCAAATGCAGTAAGCATTAAGTATTTATGGCCAGCTGAGGGGAGAAGTCTGATGTGGTAAGTGAGAGAGGAGAAAGAAAAATAAAGGACGGAAAGGCAGTAAAATGGGAGCAGACACAATGTAAACAGGCTTACGAAGAAAGCTAACCTTGTAAAACTGCACGTTGCTGGGAAATCACTCTGTTGCTGTATCCTAACTCCAGGGACCTTCTATATTAAAGTCCATTTATGAACTGTAAATCTTCTCCAATTAGACAAGAAATAAAGATCAAAAACAAACCCAGCTATGCTTAGGAAGCAGCATTCTTTACCTACTGGGTCCCAGAAAAGGCTACTAGGTCAAGTAGAAAGCAGGGAGCCCTATGCCCATCATGCCTAGAGGGAGACAAAGATGATGGAAAGGAAACATAAATCCTGTCTGAGGGGAAGTGCTCAACAGAGTCACAGACCACTGCCAGTTACTCAGTAAGAAAGGAGAGAGCTCCAAGGAATTTACCAAAATGAACATGAAGCCCGAAAGAAAGCCAAGGATTTTCTGGTTGGTTATAAGTTCTTTTAGGATTTCTTTTGTTTAAAAGGAAATTCTTTTCAAGTAAGACTTGAGTAAAATTTCCCAATATAAATTATATAAAAAGTACCTAGTCCATGGCTATTACTCCATAAATACTAATGCATCTTTAATACGACCAGGAAGGTTGTCTGCATTATGGTGTAGCACAATAATCAGATGCTGCACAATCAAGTAAATCCTCACCTATTAAAAGAAAAAGGAAAAAAAAAGTCACCTGGAGACACTATAAATCTTCCAAGGACTTCTGCTATTTATTCAAATCCTTTCTGGATCTGTTGATTAAAAATTGCCCTTGGGGCACCTAGGTGGCTCAGTTGGTTGAGTGTCCGACTTTGGCTCAGATCATGATCTCACCGTTCCTGAGTTCGAGCCTCGCATCGGGCTCTGTGCTGACAGCGCGGAGCCTGGAGCTTGGAGCCTGTTTTGGATTTTGCATCTCCCTCTCTGTCTCTGCCCCTCCCCCGCTCATGCTCTGTCTCTCTCCCTCAAAAAATAAACATTAAAAAAATGTTTTTTAATAAAAAAATAAAATAAAAATTGCCCTTTAAGCCAGTAGCTTTCTTTGACTCTCCTAAAAGCTAACACATCTCTGTCGTTTGAAAGTAAAAGTCAGAAGTAATTTAAAGCCAAGTTTGATAATTTGAGAAATAATGATGAAAGATCAAACTGGGTTAGACAAATTTGGGTTTAAAAAAAAAAAAAAAAAAAAAAAAATATATATATATATATATATATATATATATACATACATACATACATACATACATACAGGGGCACCCAGGTGGCTCAGTTGGTTGAGCATCCAACTTCGGCTCAGGTCATGATCTTGCAGTTTGTGAGTTCAAGCCCCGCATCGGGCTCTGTGCTGACAGCCTGCTCAGAGCCTGGAGCCTGCTCCAGATTCTGTCTCCTTTTCTCTCTGCCCCTCCCCCACTTACACTCTGTCTCTGTCTCACTCAAAAATAAAGAAATGTTAAAAAAAAAAAGAATTTCTAAAAAATATAGATATACAATATATATGGGTATATATGGGTCTAATATATATATATATATATATATACACACACACATACACACACATATATATACATATATATGCACACACATACACACGCACACAAAAACAAAATAAGGAAACTAGTACTTCCAGCATTTTATAACTCACTTTTTGTACTCATCCAATCAATATCTATAAGTAAATAGTCATAGCAGGTGTGTTGGTGATGCTTAAGACCTCCTTTCTGTTAGGAAATTCACTAGAATCACTCATGGGACTTAGCACAGAATTGCACTTATGGCTAAGTTTTATCACAGTGATGCAGTAAGGGTATACAGCGGATCATAATGGGGAAAGATAGGTGGGGTGCGGAGGAATCCAACTGCAGCTTTCTTGTGTTTTCTCCCTCTCAGGGTCAAACAGAGGGCATTCTTCCCCCACCTATGAAAATGAAGCAACACATGTGTGATGTTTCTGCCTAAGGAAGCCATCAGAGACAGCACTGAAGGGTTTTATGGGGGGTGGTCACATAAGTACCCTCTGCCAGCATGTATCAAAATTCCAGCATAACCATATTATTTGCATAGACTAGATATAGTAAACCAACCTTAAATGTTAGGAAAAGTTTTCTATCAGTGTAGGGGCCTTTACCAGCCAAGTTCCCAGAACTTTACCAGCCAAGTTCCCAAGGCCCAACCTTGACAGCTAGACTTTCTAAGGACAAAGACTTCTATGTTAACCCTTTTCTACACACATGCCACTTTGGAAAGTTCCTATTTATTTGTAACAAACAGAATGGCAATACTTCTTATGCTATTGTGATGTCTGTGATAGAAAGAAGATGAAGAAGGCTAAATATAAAATCTACATATGAAATGGGCTACTCAGTATAACTTGTGAACTTTATATGCGGTATGAGGTCCTTCATGATCTGATGACCACTAAACTCTCCAGCCCCATCTCTTGCCAGCTTTAGTCTAGGCATTTAGGAACGCTCTTGGTTCTCTAGATATGGGTCATGCTTTCTTATCCCTATGCCTTAGCACATTCAATTCCTTGGCAATTTTTGGTTAGCTCCTTTTCCCCCTTCAGGATGAAATTTGAGATCTCACGGCCTCTTGAAGCTTTCCCTCACTCCCCAAGATTGGGTGAATCGTGTACTTCTGGGGCTCCCCTCCTTCTTCTGTGCCTCCCCATCACAGCACTTCCCACTTAGTAGTGTCTCTATCTTTATCTGCATCCCCATCAGGCTACAAACCCCATGAAGGTAGCACCCTCACCCATTAATATTTGTTGAATGAATAATAATTATTCAAGACTTTGTTGGCTTAATGTAGAATGAACAACGGGGTTCCCTTTACAAGAAAGACTCTTTAATGACTGATCATCTTCAATGACGATGCTCTCAATCTTTATAAATAAGGCCATTGGGAAACTGAAATCCAAATGTACTAAGTAATAAAGTTATCTTCAAAAGATCTAAGAAAAAAAACTGTTATTCTCCCCCCATCAGGAACTACTTCACATATTTTTTCCAAGAAGTGCTCTTCTCTTGTGTACTCCTAAATGTCTTTCTTTTCCATCTGAAACTCTGGCAGAAGTGCCCATATCTCTATCTTTGTATCTCTCTTTCTCTCTCATTTCTATTTAACTGGCTATAATAAACTAGAGAAAGGAAGAGAGAATGCTCCCCAATACACACACACACACACACACACACACACACACACACACACAGTGCCACATGACAGCTATGCGGAAAGAAGACAGTGTTTTAAGGCAGTAACTGGCTTCAAAGTCTGTGTAATATAACAGCAGATGGAGTAGTCTATGTGTTTGCCCCCTGCTCAGTGTTTGGCATTCTTAAAAAGTCTCTAATTCAGCCTCCAGCTGGCCTCGGTGTGGCCTCTTTCTTCTCCCAATCTACCTACATTGTTCTGCTTTAAGTGTTGTTCTGTACACAACATATCATGGGTGGATTG
Organism: Panthera onca; assembly: GCF_046562875.1. NCBI lineage: Eukaryota > Metazoa > Chordata > Mammalia > Carnivora > Felidae > Panthera > Panthera onca. The sequence goes on from NC_138347.1 coordinate 55,932,044, forward strand.
GTGTAGTCACCAAACTGTTAAGGACAGGAGAAGGGCCAGAAATAGGGGTCCCATGGTCAGCATCATATCTCCTTATCTACCAATACAGATTCTCTGTGGCTGGAGTCTCAGAATATAAATTTTTTAAAGCTACCCAGGTGATTTATTTAACCCTGCAAGTTTTGAGAACCTCTGCATGGTAGACCTAATGGACAGGGTAGTATGTAAGAAAGGTTGCTTGAAAGAGAAGAGCAGAACACTCTCTCACAGGACACCCTCTACATTTATTCACATCGGCTATGCACCAACAGACTCCCACTGAACTGCCCTTGTAAGGTCCACAGTTGAGAAAAATGACTCTAGACTAAATTAGATCCCTTTTGGAATATCTCAGAAGTGCCATATTTTTATTCATGAAAATACTGCATATTATAACAAAAACTGTTTTCTAAATTTATTGCTAAAATCTCCGAGGAGTTCCTAAAGTTGAAATTAACAAGGTCTATATTATCTTGAATACAAAGAAGTGCATAAAGATTTTTAACTAGCTTAAATTCTGAACTATGAAGGGGCTAGCCAAATTTAATCTTAGGGTAGATTATACCTAAGAGAAATGTCAACTGAAAGAGGTAATTTAAAATAAAAGTTATAAGTGATACAATGTAATGAAAATGTTTCTGTCATAACCACAGTATGGCAAGCAATACATTACAATGTGAAGCTGTAACTTTTGATGTGTTCGCAGCCAGCTCAGTTAAGACATAAACTATAGACATTATGAAATGCTGCCCAATGACTGTCAATTTAGGAAGACACTGGCAACGTGGCATCTAATTTCAAAATATTACTTAGCACAAAATTTCAACTCCATTATTCCATATTATATCATCACTCTCAGAGCTGTTTTGTCATATAGGTTCTCCTAACTGCCTGAGATCCTAAGCCATGATTGATTCCAGGGGTATGACAGGACACTATGATGACAGCCAATTCTACAACATGCTTTTTTTTTTTAACCAGAATCTGTCCTTTCTTGCAAGTTCTCTTAAAGTTGAATATGTAACATATTTATAATGCTAAGAAGACAAGTCACAAAAGCAACATGGCCCAGGGAAATCACATGCATAACAGAACAGGTACAATGCTTACATGAGTTACAGGAGTGACCAAGTCTTCACAATTTGGAACCCGAAAGAGATTTCAACAAAAGCACTTTACAAAATTTCCTAAAACTAAAACTCCCTCTTTCCCTAATAAAGGTCCGCAACGATCTTCAAGGATGGAGGACAGTGGAACCCACTAAGAAGAGTGCTGGTACCTTCCAATAAAAGTATCTATGTATTCTGAGAAAATTACCTAGACATTGGCATTCAGTTCAGTGCTAGCTATCTATCAGACCCTAGGTTAGTTTCCACGGCATTACAATAGTAGGTGCTAGAAAGAAGTATTGTAGGGAAAAGCAGAATGGAGGGAACTAAGATGTACTCAGAACCTCTGTGTGCTAGGTACTGTGACTATTCTATTTCTACAGCATTCATATTAAGCAGATCATGTTCCATGTAGCACCATTTTATACATGACAAGACTAAATTTCAGAGACCATAGATAACTTATCACTAGAATGAAAGCTCTCTCAACAGAATTCAAACCATTTGGGGCAAAGATATTTGTAGTTTTTTCCCTTGATATATACCCAGCTTCTAAAACAGGTCCTGACACTCAATAAATATCTACTGAATGAGGGAATGTAAAATGAATCTAAGGAAGCCCAAGGAAGAACAGTAAGGATGCCTGTGTACCTAGAGAAGATGGGAGAGGAAAGGAGGTTAGAGAGTAACAGAGGACTTTATCATGCAGGATGCTGCAGAACATTATAAAGACCTTCGCTTTTCCTCTGAGTGTAATGGGAAGTCATTGGGGAATTTTACACAGAGAGTTTTTAAAAGACTGCTCTGGCTGCTACAGAACAGCTAGGGTGGCACAGTTTTTACTGAACCAAGAGAGACCTGTGGCTTGGTGGGACACCCTCCATAACAACTATGGCGAAACACAATGATGGCTTTGACCAGGATCACAGCAGTAGAGGAGGTAATAAATGGTTGGGTCTGAATCTACTTGAAGGCAGAACCAACAATAAGCAAGTTAGAAATGTCATCGAAGAATTCTCAGTACAAGAGTCCTGAGTATGAAGAATTTTAAAAAGTCAAAACCCATAGCTAGACACATTGTGGAATTTTATTTAAAGTTACAAGAATTCCTAAAAGCTATTCAAGGTGGGGAAAATGAGCAATTTATAAAAATTCAGTAATCACATCTGCATTAGGCTTCTCATAAACAACATGGATTCAAGACATCGAATAAGCAATAATTTCTGAGGAAAACTACTTTTGAATAAATGTTTCTTTATTCATTTAGACAAACATTGAGGAAGAAAAGAAAAATAAAGATACCTTTAAGGATACAAAGCTTCCAAAAGTTTACATCCAATGGACTTTGAAATAATTATTTGAGCAAGACAAACATTGAGGAAGAAAAGAAAAATAAAGATACCTTTAAGGATACAAAGCTTCCAAAAGTTTACATCCAATGGACTTTGAAATAATTATTTGAGCAATTATTTGAGCAATAATAATCCAGCAAATGAACTAATGAGTAAATTAAAAAGATTCAGGATGGAAGATGGTGTGGTAAGCAAAGAGAAATAATAAATCCTATAATTTAGTCTAAATGATTATTTATGCAGGGTGTGACATAATATTATAAAATTTTAGGGGCGCCTGGGTGGCGCAGTCGGTTAAGCGTCCGACTTCAGCCAGGTCACGATCTTGCGGTCCGTGAGTTCGAGCCCCGCGTCGGGCTCTGGGCTGATGGCTCGGAGCCTGGAGCCTGTTTCCGATTCTGTGTCTCCCTCTCTCTCTGACCCTCCCCCGTTCATGCTCTGTCTCTCTCTGTCCCAAAAATAAATAAAAAAACGTTGAAAAAAAAAATTAAAAAAAAAAAAAGATTCAGGATGGAAGATGGTGTGGTAAGCAAAGAGAAATAATAAATCCTATAATTTAGTCTAAATGATTATTTATGCAGGGTGTGACATAATATTATAAAATTTTATAAATAAATCCAAATAAAATAATCAGAAAAAGGTGGAACTGGTAAGGAAGAGAAATAAAGCATACCAAAGCCTTGACTTACTTGTGAGTTAAGATAGATAACACTTTTAACTCTACACTTTGATAAGAAAACTAAGTTTGATATATTTATTTAAAATATAAAGGCAGTCCACTCGGAAAGAATAGCATGGAACAAATAATTTTCAGACTATCTGAATGGGAAAACATGAATCTTCCTTCTTGACAAAAAAATAACAACTCAACCAATCTCACAAAGGGGGAAAAAAAATAAGGCAGAACAAAATTAAACCCAAGCACCAGCAAATGGCAACAAATTAAACAAACAAACCTAACCACAAACAAATGACAACCAAAGAAGTAAATATAAAACATAAAATGAGAAGGCAGAGTAAGTCCAGCTACAGCAGATGTCCTAATAAGTGTAAACTAGATAAATTTCCTATTAAAAGATAGAAGCACTCAGAGTGAATGCTAACAAATCTAGTTACATGCCATTTATAAGAGACAAATTGAAAATTAAATAACACTGCTGAGAATAAAGCAGTGAAAAACTATGTGGTAAGAAAAGTTAACCAAACAAAGCAAACATAGGTTAATGTTAGACAAAAACAGAAACAAAGTTATTAGAAAGTATCACTGGAACACAGAGGGATATTTTACATTAATAAAGGTTCACTTAAACAAAATGTGTGTATGTCATAAATCTAATGACTCAGAAACATATATAGCAAAAATTAGAAGAAATACAAGAAACATAGACAAAACCATAGGCACTGTAAGATTCATACTGCTCTCAGAAATTGGGGGATCAAGCTGGGGGGCGGGGAGGGGGTGAGGCAGAATGGAAGATTTAAATAATTTAATTAAAAGCTTGATGGGGCGCCTGGGTGGCTTGGTCAGTTAAGCGTCCGACTTCGGCTCAGGTCATGATCTCACGGTCCGTGAGTTCAAGCCCCGCGTCGGGCTCTGTGCTGACAGCTCAGAGCCTGGAGCCTGTTTCAGATTCTGTGTCTCCCTCTCTCTCTGCTCCTCCCCTGTTCATGCTCTGTCTCTCTCTGTGTCAAAAATAAATAAATGTCAAAAAAAAAAAATTTTTAAAAAATAAAAGCTTGATGTTACAAAATCTTTTTCAGAGAGTTACAATTTTTCCAATGTTTAAAACATTATTAGGCCACAAGAAATCTCAACAAATTTCAAAGAGCCGATATGATGCAAACTACGTTCTCCGATCACTGTATAATAAAATTACAACAGTATTAAAAGGATATTTCACCCCCCCCCACACACACACACAAAATTTAGGTACTTGTAGATTTTTAAAATACTTTTTGAAAGTAATTCCTGAGCTAAAGAGGAAATCAAAATGGAATCTGTAAACTATTTAGAAATAAGCAATAATGAGAGTTCTACTTTTGAAACCTGTAGAATAGAGCCACGATGCAGGGGTGGTGCTGGGAGGATGCATAAAAGCCTTAGTTGTTTAGATTAGAAAATGAGATTGAAAGTAAACAAATAAAAGGTACACCTCAAGGAAGCAGGACAAATAAAATAAAACAACGTTACAGAAAGTAGGAGAAAATAGAGAAATACAAAATAAATCAGAATCTGAAATTATTTTATTTTTAAAGACAGTTGAAACAACTAAGCCCCTCTGGCCAAGAAAAAGAGATGACATACCATGCAATAAAAGCAGTAAAAGTGGACACAACTACAAGGTTGGGGGAAACAGAAGTTTTATAGGAATATTTTATGTAAAATTCCTTATCAACAAATCTGAAAATCCAAATAAAATGAATGTTTTTATAAGACATTATAAATGACAAATTTGATCCAAGAACTTAAAAATCTGAATAGATTAACAGTTATAGCACAATTCAAAAGTAATAAAAGTAGAAATAAAAACACACAGTGATAAGACCACAGACATCATAAACTAGCTGGGTTTATTGTAGGAATGGAAGAATGATAGTTGAATATCACAAACTTTCACAGTATACTACTTTAACAGATTAGAAGAGAAAAACAAAACTAAATCATCTCAACAGATGTCAAAAAACCGTTCACTGAAACTTAACACCAATTTTCTAATGTGAAAAATAAATAAAAATCACTCAATAAACTAGAAATAAAATGACTTACTAAGCTTGACAAAAGGCACTGATGAAAAGGAAAAATAACTAGAACAAATATCACACTTAATGATCAAAGATAAAAGAATTCCGTTAAGACAAAAAAAAAAAAGAACTATTGGGACCTCATCAAGATAAAAAGCTTCTGCACAGTGAAAGAAACAATCAACAAAACTAAAAAGCGACCAACGGAATGGAGGAAGATATTTGAAAATGACAGATCAGATAAAGGGTTAATAAGCAAAATCATACTATAAGGAATTTATCAAACTCAACACCCAAAAAACAAATAATCCAGTGAATAAATGGCCAGAAAACATGAACAGACATTTTTCCAAAGAAGTAATTCAGATGGCTAACAGACACACAAAAAGATGTTCAACATCGCGCATCATCAGGGAAATACAAATCAAAACCACAATGAGATACCACCTCACACCTGTCAGAATGGCTAAAATGAACGACTCAGGAAACAACAAATATTGGGAAGGATGTGGAAAAGGGGGAACACTTTCCACTGCTGGTGGGAATGCAAACTGGTGCAGCCACTCTGGAAAACAGCATGGTGGTTCCTCAAAAACTTAAAAAATATAACTACAATCATACAATCTAACCACCAAAATTCTTAACTACTGTGGCATATATGATGATGTAAAATTACACTCAACTATATAAAAGAAGACTGAAATAAGAACCAAAACATAAATATGTCAGTTCTCCCTCCGTCAAGCTATAAATTCAATAGACTACTAATCAAAGTCCCAAGAGAATTTTTTATAATAAAACTTGAAAAGCTGACTTTGAAATTCATATGGAGGAGAACATGTGCAAGAACAATCATAACACTTTCAAAAAGGACAGTGAAAGAGTACTTGCCCTACCAAATATCAAAACACATTATAAAGGCTATAGCAATTAAAAAGTCCTAATGAAGCAAGAACAGAAAAAATATATGAAAAGAAACAGGTCATCTAGAAAGAGATCCATAAATGATGAGAATTTAGTTTATATTCCTGATGCATTTCAAGTAAGTAGGAAAGGCTGAATGATTTTAAAAATGCTACATACATTAGAAAATATTAATCCATCCTCCCCTCTGCACACACACTTCACATCATGTGCAAAAACAAATTCCAGATAGATTCAAAAGCTATAGAAATAAACCATAAGTATTCTTAAAATGATAAGAAGATATATTTGGTTAAGGAAAACCTATCTGAGGTTAGAAATGCAAAAGAAACTCATAAAGAAAAACACTGACAGATTTGACCCCAAAATATCAAAAATTTCTCTAAGACAAAGGACAGTACTAACAATGTTAAAAGTCAAGTGGGGAGAGAGAAGGATTTGTGTGTGGTTATAAACTGAATTTTTTTTTTAACGTTTTATTTATTTTTGAGACAGAGAGAGACAGAGCATGAATGGGGGAGGGGCAGAGAGAGAGGAAGACACAGAATCGGAAGCAGGCTCCAGGCTCTGAGCCATCAGCCCAGAGCCCGACGCGGGGCTCGAACTCACGGACCGCAAGATCGTGACCTGAGCCGAAGTCGGGTGCCCAACCGACTGAGCCACCCAGGCGCCCCTGTGTGTGGTTATAAAAGGCAATTGGAAGGAACCTTGTACTGATACACTGGAGATTTGCACCAGATGGATTACATCAGTGTCAGCATCCTGGTTGTGATATTGTTCTACAGTTTAGCAAAATGCCAGCATAGGGAAAGCTGAGTTAAGGGCACACAGGCTTTCTCTATATTATTTCTTATAACTGCTTATGAGTCTACAATTACCTAAATACAAATTTTAATTAAAAAAAAGACAAGTGCCAGATTGAAGAAAAAATGTTCCTCATATTTAACATCCAAAGTAATAATAACTAAAGTTCCTAAAAACCATTAAAACTACATAATAGAAATATACAAATATAAACAAAAGATACAAGCAAATTATGGAAGCAAATAAGCATCCAAAAAACATGAAAATATACCCCATACTGTCAATAATCAGGAGAAAACAAAGTTCAGAGAAATATTTAATCTACCTGGCAAAATTTTAAAAGTTAGTTTATATCAAATCTTGATGAAAATGGGGCCATTGACAAAATTCAGATCATTGGCTGGGTGCATAGATAGTTTAAGCTTTTTGCACAGCAATTTACCACTATCTATTTAAATTTAAAATTACTACCACTTAATCTGGCAATATTATCTCTGAGAATCAATACTAAAGAAATATTCATGCAAGTGCCCAAAAATATAAGTATAAAGATTAGCATTAGTTAAAATAGTGAAAAAGTGACGTCAATCTAAGTATGATGTATACCAATCTATAATATCATGCAAATATTGTTTTATACCAATGTACAGTTATTTATTACTTTACAGTCACTTTTTTAAAAGGTGCTTAAAAGTGAGGTATAGGAGTATCCAATAAAAGAAAAAAGGATTCCTTGGAAAAATGGCTTATTGTAGCATTACTACAGCAGCAGAAGTATATTATGAGCCTAGAATATCTTATGATGCCAAAAAGTACAAAAATATTCAACACTGATGGTGATACATCAAAAGAACATAAGAGTCAGCCTCAATAGGCTCCCACTAGCCAAGTCTAGGACAACTTTAGCCACAACATTAATACTAATAGTGATAGATTATTACCCTTAAAAGGAATGCATGGGTCCCTACTGCGTGTAAAAAGAAGAGGGGCAGGATGAATGGTAAAGCAAGTATGGTGGATTATCAACATCTAGGGAATCTGAGGGAAAGGTATACTACAATTCTTTGTAATATCTTTGCAACCCTGTTGAAAAGTCTAAATTATTTCAGAAGAAAAAGCTAAGAAGAAAAAAGTATGACTTCAATATAAACTGACAAGCACCGAAAAGTCTAGATGACACACTTCAATAAGCCCAAGTTGCAGAGTTATTTCTATAGTAGAAGAGAGATTGGAGGGGCAGGGGTAGAGAATGAGAAAGCACTGTTACACTGATTTAGGTATCTATGCATTTTTGAGAGGTTTTCAAGAAACTCATATTTATGTACCACTGGAGGCTCACCCCAACCTCTGCCCCAAAGATTACTGTTCCTGGACCAGGTGCTGGACCACCAGGTGGAAGAATGAGACACGGGAGAGAGTAAAGAAAACTAACACCTGGATCCAGGATTTCTTGGTGGCATATCTTATATGAAATTTCAAAACCTCAGTTCTGAAATTGTAATTCCATACTGGTGTCCACATAAAGAATTCTATGTCCTATGAATGAAATTTAAAACATCTAGATTAGAGAGTAATTCCATACCTGCCAAAGATAGACCTCTGGATAAGGAATGCCGAAGGAGAATCCCAACCCTATGGATCTTGCACATTCCAGTTTACACTAACCACCTGTGAGGCATTACAGGCACGGACATCTCAGAGCCATCTCCCATTTGGTCAGTCCTACTGCATTCAGTCAATAGAGGTTCTCTGGCACCTGGGTGGCTCAGTGAGTTGAGTGTTCAACTCCTGATTTTGGCTCGGGTCATGAACTCACAGTTTGTAAGATCAAGCCCTGTGTTAGGGTCTGTGCTGACGGCGTGGAGCCTGCTTGGGATTCTCTCTCTCCCTCTCTCTCTCTGCTCCTCCCCTGCTTGCACAAGCTCTCTCTCTCTCTCTCTCTCTCTCTCTCTCTCTCTCTCCCTCTCTCCCTCTCTCTCTCTCTCTCTCTCTCAAAATAAATAGGGGCACCTGGGTGGCTCAGTCATTTAGGCATCCGACTTTGGCTCAGGTCATGATCTCACGGTTCGTGAATTCAAGCCCCACGTCGGGCTCTATGCTGACAGCTCGGAGCCTGGAGCCTGCTTCGGATTCTGTGTCTCCTTCTATCTCTGACCCTCCCCCACTTGTGCTCTGTCTCTCTCTGTCTCTCAAAAATAAATAAAAATGTAAAAAAAAAATGTTTTTAATAAATAAATAAACATTTAATAGAGGACCTCTGGAAATCACTCTGATTTTAATCATCTGTGTGATTGTGGCTAAAGGTTACTAACAGCCACCAGTCGGAAGGAGAGAACAAATTGACTTGATTTTGTTTTGACTACCTCAAAGGGGGAAGGAAAAAAAAAACTTAGTGGGGAAAAATCTGCAAGAGTTTGAGATGCAGGACTTGGTCCAGAGTTCCAAAAATTACAACATAAAACATGAATTAACAAACAAACATTGTCTAGGCTGGCCCTAAAGAAACATCTTGTTTTCTGTTATTACTTCACTACTCTTTTCATTAATATTCAGTATTCTCAGCCCTTCCCCTGCCTCTTTGTTGCAAACTCTTAACTTCCTTTTGATTTCTTACAAAGCTATTTTTCATGTTGTCTTCTACCCTTTTAGGGCACTTTGCCTAAGTTTAACATGGCAGATTCTTTCCCTGCAGATATAACCTACTTTCTGTATATCGTTATGGAATTCTGTGATTCCCTGGCACTCCCCACATGTCACATTCACAGATTCAAATTCTGATTTAATATATCACACATTAAATGCAAACTTCTGCCTCATCTGATTCTGAAATTCTGAGATGACTTTTCCGTCTACATATTCTCTTTTAATGTAAGTAAAAACAGGCTGTCTTAAGACTCATGTTGCCAAAGCACATGCCACTGCCCACGTGCTTGAATATCACTCCTGATGAAATTTTCATGAGATTACTGTCATCTTAAAACAGGGCCCTGCTAAAGGTCGGATATACTGCTGTAGAGCCTCAGTGCAAAGCCAATAAAGGGTATTGATTGCAAAGTTTAAGACAAATATCAAATAGGGCGCCTGGCTGGCTCAGTCGATTAAGTGTCCGATTTCAGCCTAGGTCATGATCTTGCCGTTCCCGAGTTCGAGCCTCCTGTCGGACTCTGTGCTGACAGCTCAGAGCCTGGAGCCTGTTTGAGATTCTGTGTTTTCCTCTCTCTCTGCCCCTCCTCCAACCACACTCTGTCTCTGTCTCTCAAAAATAAATAAACATTAAAAAATTTTAAAAAAACCCTGATATCAAATACTCACAAAAACTATATGAAAGTTCAGACACTTTGACTCAGTAGTTCCATTCCTGGGAGTTTGTCTTAAAAAAACAATTCAAAAGAATAAAAAAAAAATCCATCTGCATGAAGATGTTTACCTCAATATTATCCATAAATAATGTGAAACACTGGGACCAATGTTACTATCCAAAAATACAGAAATTTTATGTAAATTATGATGAATCAATTTAATAGACTATCGTAAAACCACTTATCAAGAAATTATTATGAGACTTACCCAGACTACATAATAACGTGAGTTGAGAAGCAAATCATAAATGAAAAAGAAAAATGAGAAATTACACTTAAAAACACTAGAATTGAATAAAAATTATGATATACAAATTATTTTCTTTACAATTTTTTAAAATATCATTTCACTTTTGGGCAGCTTGGGTGGCTCAGTTGGGTAAGCCTCCAACTTTGGCTCAGCTCACGATCTCACAATTCACAAATTCGAGCCTCACATAGGGCTCTCTGCTGACAGCTCAGAGCCCAGAGCCTGTTATAGATTCTGTGTCTCCTCTCTCTGTGTCTCCCCTGCTCATTCTCTGTCTCTCTCTCTCAAAAATAAATAAACATTAAAAAGAAGGAAAGAAAGAAAGAAAGAAAGAAAGGAAGGAAGGAAGGAAGGAAGGAAGGAAGGAAGGAAAGACACCCAAGGCACCTGGGTAGCTCAGTCGGGTAAGCCTCCAACTTTGGCTCAGGTCACAATCTCACAATTCGTGAATTTGAGCTCCACATTGGGCTCTCTGCTGTCATCACACAGTCTGCTCTGGATCCTCTGTCTTCCCTCTCTATCGGCCCCTCCTTCCCTTGTGTGTGTGTGTGTGTGTGTGTGTGTGTGTGTGTGTGTGTGTTATATTATATATATTTTCACAATAAACAAAATTGGAATAAAAAACAGTATCAGAAAAACCTCTTCTCCGAAACCAAAAAAATAAAAGCCTGAAAGCTTGAATTTTCCTATTTCTATGTAGAAAATTAAATTATTTTCAGAATCAGCAGGACCATACCATCTAAGACCAAAGGTGGAAATTGCATAGTTCCAAGGTTTGAGACTTGTTTTGAACAGAGGAAGAATCATGCTCAGTGGCTTTAAGGGGACACAATAACCACAAGAAAAATGGCAAAGGAATTATTATATTACAAACCACCTGTTCTCAAGACCAAGATTTTGTAAACTGCACTTGTTTAGAAGTTCAAATAACAGAAGTCGTAAGTGCAAGAGGAGTCAGAAAAAGATCCATCTTTGACCAGAGTATTCTTTCAGCCACAAGAGTCCATGTTTTCCTAGTCCCTTAGTAAAGAGGATCTGGGTTAATGGTTAATGTCAGAGCCCACTGACTTTTCAGAGGGGAAACCTATACATAATTACCACCCCCGCCCCCAGGAGGTGATACTGCTGTCCCTCCTTGGCACTATCATGAAACTCATATCAGAAACCATGAAATAGAGAGCGCCCATGGTACAGAAATGACATCTCCTCTTTACAACAACCCAGCTTCATCAAAATGCCCCCACCCATCTTTAAAAAGCTTTTCTTGTGATTAAACTACGAAAAATGTTGAAAAACCAACCAAACAAACAAATCCAATGTGGTCAATGTTCCTAAATTAAACTGTACGTACCCTGCGTCTGACGCATTTTCATTTTGTGATTAATTGCTTAAATGACTTAAGAAGCTTCTGACTTCATTAAACCATCTGGAAACAGTAAGAACTTTTTCCCAAAGAATTAGCTGTCAAATTATTCCTCTAATAATGTTATTTGTTTCCTGACGCTAGTGTCAAAATGCCAAGGCACTCTGACAGATAACTGCTTGAAAATTTAGTCCCAAAGCTTTTAAGTAGCATGAGATATTGGTTCTGGAACCAGCTGTTAAGCAGAAAGGTAGGGTCAGCGGGAAAGGGGGAGATGGTAATGGACGTGCCAGTAACAGTCCTGGGCCTCCTTTCTGATCTTGGCGTATTAATACTGCCAAAAGGGTTCCCAGCATTTGTATAACAATAAAGAGGCTGGATTTTTTTTTTCCAAGACAAAAACCCTTCATTTCTGTGTAAATTAAGAATTACACATTTTAGAATGAAATAAGAAAAATATAAATCATAAAAAAAACTTTAAGTAGAAAAGATCATCTAAAAGCATTATCAAACATTAAATTTTCTAACTGGGGAAGGGGTTTTCAAATTTCACCTCAAAGACAAAACAAAAATAGGTTCTTTGTTAAGTTTATGTATTTACTTGGGTCTCAATATCTTAGTCTAAAATTGCACTGCCCAATATGGTAGCTATTGGCCATGCTAGAAAACTGCTCCAAATTGATACATGCTATGTGTACAAAACACACACTAGAGTTCAAGGATTTAGCAGGAAAAAAAAGAGTATAAAATGTCTCATTAATATTTTTCATATTAAAATTATAATTTATATATACCAGATTAAATAAAACATTATTAAAATTAATTTGACCTCTTTCTTTTTACCTTTCCTAACATGGCTACTAGAAAATTTAAGATTTCATATATGCTTCATATTTGCTGCTCTCATTTTATTTGCACCAAACATAAGTATTTAAAATGAATCAGATTGAATTTAACTCTTTCAAAATCCCTTGTAACTCTAGAGTTCTGACACTAAGAAACTGCGCGTTCAAGCTGATAAGTTTCAAACACAAAGTTACTTTGGAGAAACTTAGGTTTGGTCACTGTTGCATTATTTCTCCACAATTTTCATTCATGCTCCCCAATCCTTCCTTATTCTGTTTCATATAGATTCCTAATAGCCAAGAAAAATGAATGTGTCAATTTATTTACTTATAAACTGCAAGCGTGAAGTTCATAAGGCCATTCTTAATTATCGGTTGGTCATATTTCTTTTTGCTCCATACCATACTGATGCCCATTTTTAATGATATGTAACGAATAATGAACTCTGTTTTCTTCAGTTTTAATATTCATAAAATAAGAGTTTCAGAATTAGAGAAGCTTGAAGGTGTTATTCCAGTGGTTCCAAAATGTGCTGCCACCTCGAAATCACCTGGGCAACACGTGAAAAATATTGACTCCTACGCCTGATATCTGGAGATTCTGACTCAGCAAAGTCTGGGATAAGACAAGATCCTATACTTAAGAAGCTGTCTGGGTCACTCAGAGGGTCAGCCAGGTTTGGGAATCAATGGTCCAGCCTAACTCTCTTCATCTGTAACTGGGGTAAAATGAATTATCTCAGTGCTAAGGCCCAGTGGCCTCAGACATAGGACCAGGATACTGCCATTATTGAGAGACATTCTGTCAAACACACATACTACTCACTCCTCAAGAGCCCCAGCCATCAGCATATCTTCCTTGTCAGTCTTAACATCCAACTCTGGCTCTCCGCTAAGCAAAAGCTTCAAGTTATAAATAACCAGCAAAGTACCTAGTAGAAAAAAGGATGTTTGCCTTGTCAGTATTGGAACAACACCAAATATTAGTCATAGTGCTATTATCTCATCTATGGAATTAAGCTTACTCTAGACCAAATTTCCTTCAACACTTCAGTAAATAATATGCTTGGATAAGTTCCAAGATGTACGTCTTACAGCACATTCCACTTTCTTCCAGAGTGTTGAGTTTCTACGGGAAAGTGTTTATTCCTATTCAATTCATTGTAAGTCTCTCAACGTGGATTCTTAAACTTTGGCACTTTTTTCATAATTTGCATTATGAAAATAGTTGGAGGAGTCTGAGCTAAATTTGTATTATAGGTAAAGCTCTCGTTGGTGGAACTGAAACCAATGCACATAAAAACAAAGATGAGTTTTTAAAATTTGTACAAATATGAAGAATTGCTTTTAGACCCTATAATATGCATTGGCAAACTTTTTCTGCAAAGGGCCAGATAATAAACATTTCAGGCTTTGCAGGCTATACGGTCTCTGTGACAACTACTCACAATTCAAGTCCACAACTGCGGCATGAAAACTGCCATAGAGAATACATAAATGAATGAATTTAGCTGTGTTCCAATAAAACTTTATTTATAAAAACACATATGGGGCTGGATTTGACCTGCAGGCTACAGTTTTCTGACCCCTGCTCTAAAGCATAGTTAACAAAAAAAATCCCAATTCTTTACAAAGTTGATTGTGATATAAAGACAAACAAGACTGTCAGAGAAATTAAAAAAACAGCCAATTACACTTTTCCTGGTAGTACTAAGACACAAGAGAGAACAAACAGCACGGTGACGAAAATTGCCTGTGTCTAAATCCTGGATCAATCATTTATTTACCAATGCAATGACCTCAGATAAATTTCCTAACCTCTTTGAATCTAATTTTTCCAATCTACACAATGGAGTTCATGAGGCACCTAAAGCATAGAGTTGTTTTGAGAATTAAATGCATTAATACTTATAAGGTGTTTAGAAAAATATTCAAGAAATAGTATACCTTTCATTAGTATTTACATGAGTATTTCACAATTAAAAGTCGACCAACACTGGGTTCTATTCCTGAAACTAATACCACAAGGTATGCTAATGAACTTGAAGTTAAATAATTTTTTTAAAGTCAACCAACAAATCACATTAGCTCCCCTTAAAGTGTATCACGTATACATTAATAACATTAATATTTATTAAGTTGCCACTAGTTTTCCTCTAAGAGAAAAGGGAGAGAGTGACAAAAAATACCATTTTTAAACAAATGCCACAAATTCGAGAAGAAATTTTGAGGGCAATACAAGCCAACTCAGAAACAAATTTCTCAGAATTTCACTATATACATTACATAAATCAAGGAGTTGCAGAAAGGAAAATGCACACAGCTTTCTCTAGAGTAGATTCTTCTTGTTTCTAGATAGTAAAGGTAGAAGTTTGGAGAATGAGTGGCACTGGAAAATGTTAGTAGACACAAAAATACAGAAATACAGAAAGCTCTGTTCATCTGGAACACGAAGCTTTTACTAACTCTCTGCCACAGAAACCTAGACTCATTGGTTTCTAAGTTGCTAACTCTCTTATAAAACTCTCCTCTAACCTTAGATGCTGAGGTAAGCATCTCCTAACTCTGCTATCTGGTGCAGGGACTATGTATTCCCTGTGGTCACACACTATGTCATCCTCTTCACATCCAGAGTTCCCCAAGCTCAGGCAAGTACAAATCTTTCTCCCAGTGTCAGGCATTTAGAGCTATTCATGTCTGGATTCACTTAAGACAAAATTCATATGGATAAAATGAATGACTGTGCCCATGAGAGATCCTGCATGGTATTATAAATAGAAAAAATACAAAAGTACATGTAAAGTACCTTTCCAAAGGCAGTAAAAGCAAATACTTCTATCAAGATTTCAGAATTTTGGTGATCTTACCACATTTCCCGTAGATCATATCAAACTGCTGCATCAATTCAGCTTCATTTCTAAATGGAGAGTACTTAAAAATTATAGACAACTCTGTTGAGAATTTTTGAGGATCATCTGTAACAGATTCTCTGGTTCTTGTTAACCATGAAGGTATTGGAACCACAACCTATAAAAAACACACACATCAGTTTACTATGAAATATACAAATACAAACCATCATCCTTCCGTCTGTTCCTAATTCAGTCCATTCCCCATCTAGCCAAATTGGAAAACATGAAATTAAAAGTTTATTTCCGCCTTGTATTCTAGTTTTATAAAGAAGAGACACATAACAATTATGTACACTCAGAGTTGTGTTCTAAAATGCTCCATTGTAGAATGTGGGGACAGATGGAGTCTGCTTCGGCCCACTAATGAAATATGGGTAGGACGGCAGAGGGAACAACGGTACTGACACTTCAGAAGTTGAAAAGTACATGACAGCATACCCAGGAAAGCCGACCGGAGGCCCATGCCAGAAGAGAAAAACAGCCTGTTTACAATTCAGAACACCGTAAAAGGCTCAGAGACCGATGGCATGAGTTAACCGTGGAGGTGCGATACAGAGGGAAGAGCCAGAAGTAGCATCCCGATCCCCATCTGCCACTAGCTCTCCCAATTCCACAGAGACTGGATGCTTATTCTCTAGAAAGAGTAGAACAAGCTATTTCTGGATTAGAGGATATGTCAGGCACAATGATCAGGGGGACCTTACTGAGATCAGAGGGGTCGAAATATACATACTGAGTGCTGAGAACCCAGGCCTCCTCTCTCATTTGGGTCCCCCAAAGATGTCAGGTAGGCCTTCAGGCAGAAGACTGTAGGAGTTTTCCTGGAGAAATCGGACTAGCCCAGAAGGAAAAACATCTAGAAAATTACACTGAGGGTTTCACAATCATACAGCTCAGCTAGAACACCACTCTCACAGAGCTTTCAATCCACATTTTATTGGACTACTCTTTAAAGTAGTACTCCAATATGGAGTACTACTCCAATATGATAAATACAGACCAAATAAGCACAAATAAAGCAACTCAGTGGAAACAAAAACTGCATGAGGAAGATGAACATTTCAGAGGAAAAAATAAATAAATCATTGTTAATATCTTCACAATGCTAAAAGGAAAAATGCTGTATCCATGAAGCAAAACTATAGATCTTTAAAAAGGAATATTAAGAGAATTTAAAACACTTCTTGGAAATGAAGAATATGATTACAGAAAAAAATTTCTATGACAAGGTTAGAAGATAAATGTTAGGAAATCTCCCAGGAAACAAAACAAAAATATAAACAACAGAAAACAGGAGAGAAAAGACAAGAAAATTAAAGAACCAGTTCAGACACAACAGAAGTTGCAGAAGGAGAGGAAAGGGAATACGAATGGAAGAAAAATCATTAACTTTACAGAAAAATATCCCCAAATTGAACAACACGTGTTTCTAGATTGAAAATGCCCAACAAACAACCAGCACAATGGATGCAAATAGACTGGCCCAAAAAGCAAAATACTTAAATCAGAACATTGGAGACAAACAAGATTCTACTGACTTCAAAATGTACAAGGGGAGATAAGAGTCAGAAACAAGATTCAGAAATTTAAATGGCTTCGGACTTCTCAATAATAACGCTGGAAATAAGATATTGGAGCAAGGCTTTCAAATTCCTGAGGGAAAATTCACTCCAACCTACAAATAACACCAAGCCAAATTACCACTGAATGTTCAGATAGAATAAAAATATTTTCATGCATGTAAGGTCTCAAAATACTTGACCTTTCATGTACCCTTGTTAAGAAAACTCATGGAGGGCACCTGGGTGGCTCGTTGGTTAAGTGTCAGACTTCGGCTCAGGTCATGATCTCACAGTTTGTGGGTTCAAGTTCCATGTCGGGCTCTGTGCTGACAGCTCAGAGCCTGGAGCCTGCTTCAGATCCTGTGTCTTCCTCTCTCTCTGCCCCTACCCCGCGCTCTCTCTCTCTCTCTCTCTCTCTCAAAAATAAATAAATAGAAAAAAAAAAGAAAAGAAAACTCATGGAGGATATGGTCTCAAGGATAGATGATGGGAGCGAGCAGAGCACCAGCTGTGGAGAGCAGGAGTGAGGGGGAGTGCATCAGAAGAGTCCAGAACAGAGTCTTCAGTAGGTGGGACTAAGAAGAGTACAGGAGACTGGGGTTAAGATAGCGATAAAGACAGAAAACCAAGAGAATGTTCAGTGACAGTGTTAAGAACATAAAACATTAAGCAATTATTAATTCCAGGAAAAATGAAAAATCATTTTCCTGGTAAAGGAAAAAATAGTTCATGACATGGTTATAGTTGTGAAAAGTGGTTCTGGTCTTAAAACGTAAATATCAAACATCAGCATAAGTAAAATTACAATGGAGCTACGTTGAAGGTGGAGAATTGGGATGGTATGTATGTGTGATATAAACAGAGGGAAAAATATATATAAATCCTTTTGTAATGAGCAATTAATAGATAATACCTACATCAAACCAAGAAGTAGTAATACAAGTGTGTTATATAGAGATATTAAGGAAAATATTGAAAAACTCTGCTCATACTGTTGAAAGAGACAGCCTTTGTAGTACTGGAAATGGGAAAGGGTTGCTGGTTTTAGTTTTTAAAAAAAGGAAATGGGCCATCTTAGGAAAGCTGTAACCTCAGCTTTGGTCAATTTTCCATGCCTTTACATACATAAAGAACAACATAAATGCTTAAAGCATTGCTTTTCCTCATTACCAGTCTCTCACTCAACTACTCCCTATTGCCTATAGACTGTTCCTTATCCAGCCCCACTCCACCACTGCCAGTGGGCATGCCGTGCTCCTCCTATCTCCACACTGCCCTTCAAAACCCCAGGTTTTGAGAGTTGCTGCCATTTCTCTCCACGTATCAGCCCTTCCAGCTGCAAGTGGAAGTCTCTCCACAAAACCCTCACTGACCAGTCAAGGCTCTCTATCTATACCATTGTTTCTGACAATTTTGTTAATGGCAGAAATGCATACTCACTGAACAGCTTTCTTTTTAAACACTCTCATTTTGTCATGTATCCAATTCACATGTGTCTGCCTACATTTTGTGACAAGGGTATCTTATTTTGTGATCACTTTGATGATCAGACGATCTTCTGCTGGTGTCCTACCTTCCACAGGGAAGGTATCTGTGCCAGGCAGTTCCTTAACCTGTATTTGCTGTATGGAATTACAACTGACATTCTGAACAGTAAAACCCAGACACTGCAAATTAATAAGGCATATCTAGGTCATCAAATGGAGTTGAAATTATAGTCACTGGAGTTACAGTTTCAAGTCTATTTTTCACCCAATTTCTTTAGATTTTGTATTCCAAGTCTTTTAATCCAATACTTATTTTAAAATAATCATTTATGGCACAAGTGGTGGAAATGTTTTGCAGGCTCCCAAAATCTCACTGTGCCAAAAGGAGCCTCTTACTCTGGGAGATTCAGGTACATGGATAATGAAAATTAAGTTCTGAAAACTGCCTAGGAGTTAAAAACCCACTCAAGAAAAGTCAATAGGACAGGCTTCCGATGACCCCAGATTGTTGAGCCACCCTCTATCCATTTCCCAAATACGTTCCTAAATTTCTAAATCATAATCAGAAAAGAACCATTGTAGCCTTCACCTCCTGAGATGGCAAATGAAAACAACACCGTTACCGTGGGAACCAAAAGAAAATCTAAATTCTTACCTCACTAAGACCTTCTCTTTCACAAAATGTCTGAGAAAAAAACACACAGGTCATCGTTTCTTCCTTCTTTGTAAAAAGAATAAAGTCTTTTCCAATCCTCATGGATCCACTATATAAAAAGATCAAGAATATATTGGTTTACATCTCACATACGGAAAAGAAGAAATAGGTGGGCATGAAACTATGCAGTGTAATGAATTGTTCTTTCATAGAAGTAACTCCACTGTTTTGTTGACCCATCACCAAATGGGAACAAATGCTTTTTTCTCAAAGTAGAACAGATGCATTTGAACTAATCTAGCCCTACACCCTTGCTTGAAACATGACTGCTAGAAATAAGGTACTGCTCAGGACTCAAGAAAAGAATAATCATCTGTCCCTGGCAGGTGCCACACAGGTGGCATATTTTCTTGTCTCATATTCTCTTGTCCTCATCTTACATTGAGACCGGTTAATAATAAGCTGTGGACACATATTCACCTACACTAACACATGCTCTGAGAACAAAAGAACACAGAAATTAAGTGAAACTCTGAAGTACAGAGCTGGTCCTTCAATAATACCTAAAAGACGATTCATCACCTATCTGAGAATTAAATTTAAAAATGTTGTAGAGGTGCCTGGGTGGCTCAGTCATTAAGGGTCCAAGCCTTGATCTCGGCTCAGGTCATGATCTCATGGTTTGTAAGTTCGAGCCCTGCATCAGGCTCTGCGCTGACAGCATGAAGCCTGCCTGAGATTCTGTCTCTCCCTCTCTCTGCTACCCCCTTCTCTCAAAATAAATAAACTTTAAAAATAAAAATCTTGTAAAGATCCAAGTCAGTTATAGGTATGGAAATCCCAAAACAAGGTAGGATTCTCAAGTTTATATATGTATTTTTTTATTTTTATTTATATATAACATTTATATAAATATAAAATATAAATATAAATATAAATATAAATATATATATATATGTATATATATACACACACACACACATACATACATACATATATATTTTTTAAAGCTTGTTCCCAATATCAATAATACATGCCCTAAAGGAAAACAATTTCTGGGGCACCTGGGTGGTTCAGTCAGTTAACTGTCCAACTTTGGCTCAGGTCACGATC
This sequence comes from Panthera onca, assembly GCF_046562875.1. Classification (NCBI taxonomy): domain Eukaryota; kingdom Metazoa; phylum Chordata; class Mammalia; order Carnivora; family Felidae; genus Panthera; species Panthera onca. The sequence continues at coordinate 55,952,539 of NC_138347.1, forward strand.
TCATGGTTCATGAGTTCTAGCCCCACATTGGGATCTCTGCTTTCAGCACAGAGCCTGCTTTGGATCCTCTGTCTCCCTCTCTCTACCCCTCCCTGCCTTGCTGTTTCTCTCTCTCTCTCTCTCTCTCTCTCTCTCTCTCTCAAAAATAAATAAATATTTTTTTTTAAAAAAGGAAAATAATTTCTCACCTTTTAAGACCATTACCATATTGTCCAATAAACTTCAAGGTTGATGACCGTTTCTTAGATGTTCCAAAGTAAATGATATCTGAAGCTTCCTCTATAATTGAGAAAGACACTTAAGTGGTTAGGAATTATGAATCAATGACACTGGCCAGAGGTCCAGTTGTCAGGATGTCACACATATCTCAAGACATTAGAACAAACCCGTATCTCTTGGGTCGGTCCAGAGACAAGGATCCTTGCCAGGCTCCATGATCCCTGCCCAGGATCTCAAGTGCAATATGTTGACGGTCAGACAGACCTAGCCATATGACTTTGGGTACACAGAGCTTAAACTCTGAGTCTTAATTTCCTCATCTCTAAAAGGGAACTGTTAATACCTATGTTAGAGCTGTTGATGAAGATAAATATATTAAATGAGATTATCTACATGTGAAACCCTGAATACAATGCACACTACCTGTTAAGTGCGAATAAAAGTGTTATAATTATTTGTACCACTACTAATTTTCCACGAATTTGACTCTTACCTGGCCCCAGGTAAGACTGAGAAGGGCAGAATGGTTTCTAGTCTGATACTACCTGAGGAAAAGGGGCTACTTGTTTCAGACTCTCATAGTTATTCTCCAGATCTCTCCAGGGCATTCTGGAATTCTAGAGAAGAATCCTCTGAACTTCAAGGAGTTTATGTAACCTGCTCAAGGTTAAACAGCTGACAAATGTTACTGTAAGGGTAATAGTACAGAGTTACCAGAGACCATATTCTGTGGTTTTCAAAGCACACTTCACAGACTCCCATGTATGGTGGGGCCAGAGTTCTGGGCACAGGTATAGAACAGTGACATGACCCCTGTCCACAATAACTTTATGTCATGGCAGGAGAAACAGATTAAAAGAAGCAAATAAATAAGACCATTTATGAGAGTATTAGGTAAAGAAAATAAAACCAGGTTAATGTGATAGAGAATTAAAAGGAATGTGGCCCTCAGAAGGAATGATCAGGGAAGGCCTCTTTCCTAAGGTGACATCTGAGATGAGATTCAAGTGAAGGGCCAGCAGGTGTAGTTGGAATGCTATAAACAAGGGAGACAGAGACGTGGGAATTGATCAAAGAGGTAGACAAAGGTCAAATAATTCAAGAAACTAGAAGCATTATTGGGGAGTATAAATTTTACCCCAAAGCAACGAAAAAGCACTATGGGTTTTAAGCAAGGGAATGATATGATGTGATTTATATTAAAAGATAACAAATACCCTCAGGATTGCTATGTGAGGAATGGACTTAATGGGGCAGGACCAGAAGTGAAGGGGTGGAAGCTACTGCAGTTACTTCCATGGATCAAGGTTGATCCAGATCAGTTTGGGCCACAGAGTCTATTTTCAGTCATCAGATAAATTCTTCCTTCTAACTTACTACTTGATTTCCAATCAATGTTAACAAAGAATTGGTCTCTCAACACTAGTGGGCTTTTAAAAATACTACTGCATACGTCAACTGAAGTTTGAGTTCCTTCTAAAAATCTGAGTATTTGCCACTTCCCTGTGTTTTCATCATTTTGCTCACAGCCATATATAAAAGGCGCTGCTTCTTTTTTTTTCTTTTTTTTTTTTTTAATGAAGGGCCTTATATAATAGGGAAAGTAGGATAAAATACACAAAGAGGGAAAGGTTAGGACCTGACTGAGGTCCCTGGGTGGGGAAAAACACACATTTTGGAACAATGCTGGGAGTGTCTGACCACAGCAAACCCTCTCAGGAGTAAGGTCCCTCTCAAGAATGTAATAAACACCACCTACTCCCCTTTGGTTTTCTCAGGAATTTGACAAAAGACCTGACTAAAAATAAGTAGATCATAAACTATGACCCACAAGGAACGGTTTGGCCACAGACCAGCCCTCATACAATGGAAATGAGCCAATCAGTAATGGACAACTAGCACCTAGAGTTATCAGTCCAATAGGGTAGGACTTGAGAAGGAACAAGGGGGAAGGGAAGAGGGGAGGTGACCAGAACCTTATAAAATAAAGACCGTTGCCTATTGTCACGGGTATTCACTTTCAAATGTCCCCTCTCTGTAAACAGAGCTTTCCTACTATTCTTACTTTCTGATCTTATGCCTCTTGCTCATTTTGTATCTATCTTTCATTCTTTGAAGCAGTGAGACAACAAACCCTGGGTATTGAGGTAAAAAAAAAAAAAAATCCTGCAACTCTTAGACTAGATCATATATTGTTATTTAAGAACTCAGGTAAATGAACTTAACAGTCAGCCTAGAAGCGAAAAGCAAAACTGTTTTTTCATTATGATTTTCTCATAAAATCCTTCTCTTATTTAAACACTAAGGAAACAACAATACTCTTAGTCAAAATCACCTGGAAAAATCAAAGTTATCCAAAGTCAGAACAAGAACTGAGTGAGATATTTGAGCATTTTCTGAACTTGCTAATAATCTTTGACTATTCGTGCCAAGGGAGAACTTCAGAGACTAACAAGAAAACAACGTTTTGTTTTTTTTTTTTTATGTTTATTTATGTTTGAGAGGGAGAGATGGAGCGGGAGCAGGGAAGGAGCAGAGAGAGAGGGAGATGCAGAATCCAAAGCAGGCTCCAGGCTCTGAGAGCCCAATGTGAGGCTCGAACTCCCGGACTACAAGATAGTGACCTGAGCCAAAGTCAGACACTTAACCGACTGAGCCACCCAGATGCCCCAAGAAAATAACTTTGTATTCTCAGTTTCCTACTAGCAGCACTGATGCACATCCTCTCCTCTGGTGTAGAACTGACCAGAACTGTTCCATAGTGTTTGAACTCCCTATTTTTTTTAACCTAGTGGTCAAAAACCCTGCCTTATGGGACATGGAAAAGTGTTAAACAAGAAATCCCAGACAAGCTATCCCAAATGACTCAAAGCCCTTATCAGAGGGTATCAATTCCACAGCAAATGGGTATTGTGTACCTACTATGTGTTGCATTTTGAATGCCTTGAAGATACAAAAGAAAAAAATCATGCAATGAATTATAAATGTATTCATTATGATAAGAACAGACTGAAGCTATTAAACCCTTGAACTTCGGGCAAAAAACAAACTATGAAAAACAAGGGGAGGTAACCTCCACCTCAAGGTTAAGCAGAAAATTAAAAACAGCCTAAAGGCATTGGAAACTGCCTCAGGACTCTTGCAAGAACTACCTGAAGGGCAGGCTAAAGCAATCTCAGAACCCATCCAGTTACCCTTTCTTTTCCATTTGTTCCTAGAATTTTTTTTTCTAAGTAATTGGTATCTTCTCTTTTTTATTTTTCTTGCAATATTTATCCACATTCACTTTTTGTTTTGGTTTAGATGATTACATTGATTACAATTTACTCTGTCAGCTGGAATAATTAAATCTAAAAAGTTCAACAATAGGGGCGCCTGGGTGGCTCATTCAGTTAAGCATCTGACTTCCGCTCAGTCATGATCTCACAGTTCGTGGGTTCAAGCCCCGCATAGGGCTCTGTGCTGACAGCTCGGAGCCTGGAGCCTGCTTCAGATTCTGTATCTCTCTCTCTTTCTGTTCCACCCCTGCTTGTGTTCTGTCTCTCTCTCTCTCTCAAAAATAAAGATTAAAATTGTTAGATAAATAAATACATAAATAAAATAAAAAGTTCAACAATATGTTAAGTCTGAGATTTATTTTCCTAATAGCGCCATACCTGTTTTTGCATAGATAGCTCAATTTATTTTTATTTATTTTATGGGCTTTCAGACGGTTTCCTCTAACAGCCAGTTAGGTATCTAGATAATTAACTTACCGGGGCTCATACCACATCCATCATCCAGGAAGCACAACATGAATCCACCCTGCAGTTTTTCATTATCCACTGTAAGAGAAAACAGTTATTACTAATAAATATTGGCCTTAATTTGTTCATAAGAAAGTCATGCTGCTTACATAATTGTTTGTCCTCCTCAAATGCAGCCACTGGGTGACAGAGTTATGGCACAATAGTGGCACTCAGAAAGGTGTCTTGGCTAGAGTTTCACAAGAAACTGCAGGGGAAAATAATCATGCAACAAAAAGGCTTTAAACTAACATAAAACACCTACACATTAATAAATTATGTATACAGCATGGCGTGCCCTGCTTTGGAATCTGGCCCTTTAAACTTCAGACATTTCCTCCCTGCGGGAGGGAATAAAAGTAGATGGTGATGTGACCCCAGGATCCTTCTATCAAATTGATCAACCTTTTTGCCCTTCCACCAAAGCACTAATTCTAAAGTCAATCTAGGCCATTTTTATTAAATTCCTCAGGCTCTCTTCTAAGTAGTTAATTCCCATAAGAACCATTTGTGTGTGCTTCTTAGTGGCAGCAAATATTTGCCTCTTGAAAATGCATTTGATTTTTGAAAATAGCTAAATTATTTGGAATCAATTTTGATGATTAAGAGATATCATTAAGATAACAAAATAATCTCCCTTAAAAAATATAAAGGTGTAACTAAAACTAATGAGACTAATTTTAATGCTCAATTTATAATCTGGCTCTGAAAATAATTTCAACATTTGGATATATATATATGTATATGTATATATAAGTTATATATATATGGATATATATATATAAGGATATATATATATATGGATATATATAAAGATATATATATATATATATAAGGATATATATATAAGTCTCTCTCTAATAACTCTGTTGAGAAATAGCTTACACACACAAAAATGCATATGTTTAAAGTGTAAAATTGATGTATTTTGGCATATGTACATACCCATGAAACCATCATCACAATCAAGGTAGTGAATATACCTATCACCTCAAATATTTCCTCAGGTCACTCTGTAGTCCTTCCCTTCTTGCTCCCTTCCATGCCCATCACACCTACCCCAACCTCAGACACCCACTGATTTGCTAACTCTATACCTATGATTCAGTTTTAGCACATCTGTTAAGTCAACTTTGTGTTCAATGGTCACCCTCAATCTACATTTTAAAAATTAAATAATGTTCAAGGTAATCCATAAATAACTATCTAAAACACATACCTAAGCTTTCCAGGTTCATAATTTTAGGCTCACATACCCACTTCTAATCTCTCCCCCACTCCTGCTAATTCACTTCCAATAAACCCTCTGGATCTTCCCTCCCATCTCATTTTCCCAGTTCCTCTCTCAGCCTGGTCTATTGGGAGTGCTGACCTCAACTTCTGTATCAGAACATTCCTCCTCCACTTTAGGTATTTGCTCTGTTCAACCCTTCCTGACTGAGGATGACATTCTCCACAATTCAACAAGGGGAAGCCCACTCTTGTTAAATTCTTTCCACAATGTAGCTGTTCTCAACGTGGCTGAACATTTTAATCATGTAGAGATACTCCGGATTAACTGGTCTTGGATGAGGCACAGGAATAAAAATTCTCCTGATTATTCTAGTGTTTATCAGCACTGGGAACCCCCTGATCCAAGCCTCAAGAGGCTCTGCATAGATGCAACAGATTTTGCAGCTCTTGGGATAAAGGTCTCATGTAAGGAGCTTGCAGAAAGAAGGGCATTCTCTGGTGAATAGGTGGGAAAGACTCGAAATTCCCAAGAGACATATGCAGTGCTTACTTTTTCTATAAACCCCAATGAGCTGCTGCAGACCATCATAGCCTCAAAATTTAGTATTCCCCTACATTCCACCCTGAAGCTTGGCCTCATTTATTTCCAATCCTTAAAACTAAGGATTCCAGATTAATTTCTATTATCTGTTAAATATGCATCTCTAAAACAAACCACAAAAAACAAACAAAACAAAAAAAATATGCATCTCTAAAATCTCCGCCAGATTTACTTCTCCTTCTGATGTTTTCTGTTCAATAAATGTCATCACTCTGCATTAGGCTTCAGCTGCCCGAGTCAAAACTCAGGATCTCCATATGTCTTCTCAATTCCACCTCTTCTCAACATCTCTCAAGCTCTCAAGTTTGACCACTTTCTCTATCCTCACAACACTGCCTTAGCTCAGGAAACCATCATCTCTCTTCTGGATTACAGCAACAGCTGCCTAATTCCTTGCTCCCGCTCAAAGCAGAGTGCAGACCAGCATGCATTTCACAATTAATTTTATGTGTCAACTTGGTTAAGCCCTGGTACCCGGCTGTTTGGTCAAACATTAGTCTAGATGTTGCTATGAAAACATTTGTGGATAGACTTAACGTTTACAATCTGTTGACTTCAAGTAAAGCAAATAACTTCCACAGTGTGGGTGAGCCTAATCCAATCAGCTGAAGGCCTTCAGGCAAAGACAGAGGCTTCTCAAAGAAGCGATTTTCTGTGTCAAGACTGCAACATAGAAATTGCACTTGAGTCTCCAGGCTGCTGGCCTACCTGGAAGATTTGGAACTTGAGACTGCAATATCAGCCCTACCTGACTTTCCAACCTGCCAGTTGCCCTACAGGTTTCAGACGTGCTAGCCCCCACAATCATGTGAGCCAATTCCTTAAAATCCCACCCTCTCACCCTCCCCCCGCGAACTATCTATATGTATAGACGTAGATAGATACAGATATATAGAAAATTATACATAAATACACATACATATCTAGAGGGGGGAAGGGAGGCAGATCATATCTGTCCGTCTGTCTGTTTACAGTGTCTGTCTATTTAGCTATCTCCTACCGGTTCTGTTTGTCTGAAGAACCCTGACTAATACACTCTCCGAGTTCATCTCTTGTCACTCCCTCCCCTCACCCATACCGCAGCCTTCCACTTCCACACAAATATTCTCTTTAACTAATCTTGAGCATCTCAAACATTTTTGCAACTCCATCAGTGTTCTATGTTCTCTCCATATTCAAGCCCCTGCACATACTGCCTCTTTGTCCCTTTCAGTCTCTGATTCACCAGGCCAAGGCCTATTTCCCCTTTAGGTCTTTCGTTCACATAAGGTTCCTTCTAGGACACCTTCCTAATTCTCCCACATCATCAGGTGCCCATAAAGAACATTTAGTTTGTAATGTGTGCTTCCTACCATTCAAAGGACAAATACCTGCTTATGTATCTAGTTCTCTTTCAGATTAGTAGCTTTTTTTGGAACACAGTTGCCTCAGAGATATGGTGAAAGTTAAGGGCCCTCCACCCATAAAAGTGAAGATATACACCATATTTTCCACAGAACCCCACATTAGAATGCCAGTTCCTTAAAAGCAGGCACTGTGTTTACTCAGCACTTAACCCAGTGCCTGACACTTGGTCAGCGCTATATATATACATACAAATACAAATATATATATATATACGTATATATATACACGTATATATGCATATACGTGTATATATATACGTATATATATACGTATATACACATATATATATGCATATATACGTATATATATATACACACACACACACATATATATGCATACACACACACATATTGAATGCAAAGCCAAGTTTACTAGAACCAATACACATGAACAGATAAAATATCAATGTCTAAACATGTTAGTTTGAATTTTATAGCCCTCCCTCAAGTTACCTGAAGAAAACTTAAGATTGGAAAGTGACTTGGAGCCTCAGTAAATACTCTGAAACCTAGCCCAATGCTTAGATGAATTCTTTATCCCATATCAATTCTATCTATTGCTACATAAGCCCTGACCCTGGTTTATTATTTTTGTCAGAAAAATAAAGTTTGGTAAGTTGATAACCATATTGCAACTTGCTGCAGTAAAAAATTTTAAAACATGAATAGATGCTTTTTTTATGAATACATAACTTAAAACCAAAAATTCTAAGTTCAGCTCTTCACAAAACACATACAACCTAAAGAAAGAAGTGCCATTTTCAATGCAAATGGCAAAGATTGTGTGTGTGTGTGTGTGTGTGTGTGAGAGAGAGAGAGAGAGAGAGAGAGAGAGAGAGAGAGAGAGAATGCCAAGTGCTGGAGACAGTAGGAGAAATGAGAACTGTCGTGCCCCACTGGTGTCCTGCCACAAACCCAAAAGAACATAACGTGTGAATTCCAATTATATCTGTTGTACTTTGTGGTTCTGGATAATTCTTCTCAACCCTTCGACCCTTCATCAGTAATATCTGTGCTCTGAATGAAATGCAGCTTAAATCTTGTCCTCTTCTCCTCTTGTTCAAATTCTCATGAAATCTTGTGTAGGTCCTTGTGTAGCCCCACACCCCTGCTATCCCTCCTTTCACACTTCTACAGACCATCCTGTATGCTATGGCTCAAGTAGCTTTCTTTGAAGAGAAAAGAGCACATGACTAATCTGCCAAATGTTATTGTTCAAAATTTTTCATTGGTCATTGTCTACAGAAAATAACCTTAGCATGGTATTGAAGGTACTCATCTATTTGGTTTTAACAATTAGCTTCAGTCAACCTAGCCTACTCATTGTTCCCTGACTGCTTTTTCTCCAAGTACCTATACAGCTTGGCCCCTCACCTCATTCAGATCTTTGATGGTATAGCACCTGGTTAGAGAAACTATCCCTATTCGCCTCATGAAAAATAGTACAATCTGTCTATCACTCTCTGTTCTCTAATCCCACTTTTTTTCCCCCCTTTTAGCACTTTTCATTGCCTGGTATATTATTTGTTCATTCGTGTCTATCCCTCCCCCATCAGAAGGCATGTTCCTGAGAACACATATTTAATCAAACATTTTGCGCAATGCTCTATCCTTAGCACCTGGAATAACTGTTCATTTCATTCATCCATAACAGACACTCAATAAACTGTTACTGAATAGATGAATGAATTTCTAAACTGATCCACCTCCATTTTTTTTCTCACAGTAATTCCTCAGACAAGAATATTCTTTTCTTTTTATACTACTTGACAAAAAACCACATTCATACTTTAGCCCTAGCTCTTAAATATGAGGTATTTTCTCTGCATTCCCTCCCTACTTTGAGTCTCTCCTGGGCAAGAAACACTTACTCTATGGTACACAATATAATTGGATATGAAAGGGAAGACCACTTTTTCTCTACTAGTGGTGTTTCCTTCTATGTGGAATGGAGTGCCATTAATATTAGTAAAGGGGCTCTTCTCTGTCCCTCCACTCACTTCTTCCCTGGGGCAGCAAGCTCACTCTCTTGACTGGTAATCTAAGGAAGAATCACTTAGGGAGGCTCAGTTCAGATCTCTCCTGTTCCCTCTTGGGAGTGAGCTGCTGGCAGAGTGCATGAGCTCTGTCCCGCTTGCCCCAGGCAGACCAGTTTTGAGGGGAAGCCTGACTCCACAGGTTGGTCAAGTGTCTGATTCTGGGGTTTGATCAGCAAATCTGCTGGATTTCTCATACTAAGCTCCATACCCCAACCTAGCATTTATCAATAACAGATACCAACTCTCTTGTTTTCTTTCTCAAACGTTTCAGAACCTAGAGGGTAAAAAGGAAGAAGAAAATCATTTATTCTGTTTTCTCAGATCTCTCGAGGTGTCCGTGTCTCTCTCCTTCATGAACCAGAAGCACCCATCTAGCACAGGATCTTAAACACTCAGAAAACTGAATTGAACTGAGCTGGTTTTTTGTTTGTTGTGTTTTGTTTTGTTTTGTTTTGTTTGTTTCAGAGAGAAGGCACAAGTGAGCAAGGGCCAGAGAGAGACAGAGAGAATCCCCCCAGGGGCAGTGAGAGAGTTAGAGAAGTGGGACTCGCCAGAAGCAGGGCTTTACCCGAAGCAGGCTTGTATACACTCACCCGATGTGGGGCTTGAACTCACGAACCATGAGACCATGACCTGAGCCAAAGTCAGATGCTTAACAACTGAGCCACCCAGGCACCCTGAGTTGTTTTTTAAGTATGGATACAGATTGACATCACAGATCATATCCTCTCATCTGTGACCAAGAGCGAACATTTATAGGAGAGCTGGCAGAATCGGGGTTGGAGACCAGTTTTAACACTACAGACATTTATCTAGGTAGTATCAAATACAGAACAGGATCTCATTTGCATCGTATTCTAATGAAATGAACTAGCAAGGACAATCAACATTTGGTGACTAAAAATGAAGTCAGTGACGAAAACACACCTGGTTTGAATTTCACAGCCCTCAAACATTCATACTTTGCATTCACTTACACATTTTAAAACTGTGGTAAGTCGAGAATGAGGTATACTTAATTACGAATAGCCATTAAGTTAATGTGCTTTTTAAAATAAAACTGTTTTCTTGCAGCAGACAAACTGATGGCTCCAAATCACTCTGAAGCTTTCACAAAACCCTGGAAGATCTAATTTTGTAAATGGGTCCCCTAACAAGTGAACAGTTCTACTCACAGAGCGTACTGCTCTCAAACTGGCTCCCCCATTGGGTCACTGCACTCAGAAAGCACTTAAGTTACATTAAAAATCTATAAAATGTGCTTTGATTTCATGAAATAAAAGCAAAATCACTACACGCTTTTCCATTAGAATTAAAAAAGGGGGAGAGGAGAAAACAAATATGCTTACCTGAAAACACATCAAGTCTTGCAGCCCCTGCATCTCTGGAAATAATATAAAAATATCATTGCCTCAATATGAAATTATGTTTTAAAAAAATTACACCTCATGTGAGGTGTAACCTATTGTCAGGTACCAAACAATAGAGAAATCCACTTAAATTGCTTCAAAACAATTACTAAAATGTTTTGCTCTACCTTTATATACCAAGACCTATGATCATTCATAATTTGAGAATATTACAAAACCTGAAACTCAGAAATTTTAAAAGAAGAGATGGAATTTAGTGGTGTAACTACACAAAAAGCTCAACAAAAATGGATATTATTTTTAAAAAATTAGTTGGAAAATAATCTATAAATTGCAGAAAGACTTTCATGATATATTTTAGTGCCCAAAAAATGAAAAGAAAAAAGCAAAATACTAAGTAATATGTACTGTATGATCATATGTTTTTGTTTTTTTAAGTAGGCTTCATGCTCAGTATGGACCCCAATGCGGGGTTTGAACTCAGAGATCGAGACCTGAGCTGATGATCACATGTTTTTAAAGAACATATATGATAAACACATCCATATTTGTAAGGAAAAAACCAAAACAGTGGTTTTCTCTAGATCCGAGGTTGGCAAATTATGGTCCAACAGCCAAATGTGGCCCACCAACTGTTTTTATAAATAAAGTTTTATTGGAACACTATCATGCCCATTCATTTATATATTGCTTATAGCTGCCTTCACACCACAATGGCAGAGTTGAGTAGTTTCAACAGAGAACATATGGCCTGCAAAGGGGAAAATATTTACGATCTGAAGAAGGATGCTGACGCCCCCTGCCCCACCATGCGACAAGATTACTGACGACTCCCTTTTTTTTTTTCTTGTTTTTCCAGTTTTCTACAACTCACAGATATTATTTGTGTATTTTTTTAAATTATTTTTTAAGTGTAAATTGTAAAAGAAAAAGAGCAAGAGCCAAAAGATCCTGGTTTTACTGTGAGGGGTGTGAGAGAAAGGAGAAAGACAATGAGGAAAGTGGCCTTAGCTGATGCAGCAGCGGATGTGTTGAGGGAAGGGAAGCTCAGAATAATAACAGCCACTGGGATTCTAATCGGAAAATCTGAGTCTCTCCCAACACTTCCATCAGTCCCAACCCAAAACTATGCCAAATACATCTGAATTGCTAGGCTGACTTGTTCAAAGCCTTCAAAGTTGGGCCCTTAGCTCCTTCCTCTAGCCAATTGCTGCTTTTAAGCTCCTCCTTTATAGAAATTCTGGAACTATCACTGCCATTCCTTGAGCATTTCTGTGTGTCAAATAAGCACTGAATGAAGCACTTTTAAGCCTTCTCACCTAATCCTTACCACAGCCACATGACACAAAAGTATTATTATCTCCATTCCATAACTGTACATTATACAAAATACCATATACACAATAGGTCCTCCATAAAGGCCACTGCACTGAAATGGAAGTTTTCAAAGAAACACTTTTTTTTTTTCATTTTTTTTTTTAACTTGAAAGGGTGAGGAAGGGCAGAGGGAGAGAGGGTCTCAAGTAGGCTCCACGCTCACAGCAGAAAGTAGGGCTCTGCCCTATGTGGGGCTGGATCCCACAAACCTGGGATCGTGACGTGAGCCAAAATCAAGAGTCAGATGCTCACCAACTGAGCCACCCAGGCGCCCCAAGAAACAGTTTCTTCACAGCGAAATGCCATGGGGTAAGGTATAGAAAAATCATTTACCTCTACAGCATATTAAGATATTTCATAATAAGCTTTGTACTTTAGCCCAGGTACCTTCTCTCTGATCAGCTGTTGTATCAGGAAGAAATGGTATCTAACTTAGATTTAAATAAAATTTAAAAGTTAAACAAGCAAAAAAGAATTATTCATGTCAAAGCATACACATAGGTCTCAACATATATGTACATGTGTATCTGCATTTTTTTTTTTAATGTTTATTTATAGTTGAAGGAGAGAGACACAGAGTGTGAGCAGGGGAGGGTCAGAGAGAGAGAGAGGGAGACCCAGAATGTGAAGCAGGCTCCAGGCTCTGAGCTGTCAGCACAGAACCTGACGCGGGGCTCGAACCCACAAACCGCGAGACCATGACCTGAGCTGAAGTCAGGTGCCTAACCGACTGAGCCACCCAGGTGCCCCTGTGTATCTGCATTAATACATATTTGATCCATTTTTTACTGCTGGGGGAAAAAAAAAAAAAAGGAAGAGGCCCCAAACCATCTCTTCACATTTTTTCTTGCTGTCCACAACACTGTTTTGATATCCTCTAGTTTTCATTTTGACAATCACAGGAAACCACCAAACTCTTAAATGATATAGAATAATTTCTTAGAATAACACAGGGACTTTATAAAGACCCTCTTCATGAGAAAACTAAACATCTTGACTAAGTCCATTAAACAGCTTCATTTGATATTAATTTCTAGCATCTGAGCAGCCCTGGCAAAGTCAAGTGTCTGCTGCAGAAGGACTTCAGGTTGGCCATGGGGACCACTGAGAATGGCAATGATGAAGGCACAGGCTGGTCCCAAGAGAGCACATGCCAAGCCCCTTAGACCCCTGAGCAACCTCAAGGCTGCTACTTAAAAAAGGGGGGGGGGGGATAGGCAAGGGATCCAGATTTTTTATGTGGCACCTCCTGTTTCTTAAACTCTACAAACAATCCCTTCTTTTCCTCCTTTTCCTCAGAACTACTGTGCAAACTCCCACTATGAGGCAAACAAACACAAGACAGGCTAGACTTGCTAAGAGGGCTGCCAGTTTATAGACGCTGCTCTGAGAACTGCCTTATTGATCACATTTCTCTCACTCCCTTGGGTCTGAAGTCAATTGTTCCTTGCCAATAACCTCCTACTACATAGGGGTAGTTCACGGACGAGCCTTACCTTGCATTGTCCAGCAATTCAGCCAGTGCTCCAAAAAGGAAGCTGTGCGTGGTGCTGAAGAAGAAAGAGGGAAAACCAAAAGTTAAACCAACTCTGTAATCAGTGTTAAAAGCTTCGAGGTACTTGCAGACAAATGTCCTCCAGTTCAGGACAGATAATCTATTAAGGAGTTATTTCAGAAACAACTTTCTTAGCATGGTCAAGATTCTGAAGTAGATGTGGTCCATTACAAAGCCGAGCCTAAGAACACAATTGCTAAGGTAGCCCATCTGTTCCTAATAAAACAAAGACTTCAAGCAGCTTTCTGTACTTATGGCAAATTTACATGTTTTGAAATTGCTTTATAAACAATATTCAAGTGTGGTTTGTTTGTTTGTTTGTTTTTTGAGAACTTCTCATTAAAATTGTATTATTTAAGATAAAATTATTTCTGAAAAATTTTGATCAAAATCCTGGCACACTGAAAGGCCTTAAGACTCCATCAGCATGTACAGAGGCTGGCAGGGGACCCCTGTTTGCCCCATTAGTTGATAGATAGATAAACACATAAATAGATAGATATATATAATCTATGTATATTTTTTCAGTAGGCCCTTTTCTCCTCTGAATTACCTGTGGTCACTCTGCTATATCCCCTCCTGCCAAGTCCTGGGTAACAAAACACATTAGACAGGTGTCTCTATTTATGCTTTGAAGGCTGAATGTTCATCTGTGGGTGAAATCAGGCTGCCTTCAGGGTCCCACACTTGCTTTTCATTTCCTGATGTGGATATTTCAATCAGAAACTTTATCACAGCATTAAGGGAAGATCCAGTCTGCAATTTTCTTTTTATGTTTAGTAAACAGGTAGCAGAAACAAGAGAGACCCATTTATCAAAACACATCTGCTCATTTGTACAGGAAGAAAGATCATCTGCAGTGTCTCAGCGATTCCAAATACCTCAGGCCATAAGACATTAGCTGAAAATTTATTTTAAAATATATCTATAGGGGTGCCTGGGTGGCTCAGTCAGTTAAGCATCCTACTCTTGACTTCAGCTCAGGTCATAACCTTAGGTTCATGAGTTCAAGCCCCAAGTCAGGCTCTGTGCTGACAGTGCGAGGACTGCTTAGGATTCTCTCTCTCTTCTCGCTGCCCTTCCCTCTCTCTCCCTCTCAAAATAAATAAATAAACTTAAAATACACATACCCACACATGCACATATCCCTTTTTTGGAAATTTTAAACTTTAAATACATGCTGATATGGGGTCTCTTGACTTGAGTCAGCTTTCAAGTTTATAATCAAAAAAAAAAACAAACCTACTAAATACTATTGCTGCAAAAAGATGTCCTTCACTCAAAAGAAATTCAGTGTATAAAAATCTAAAACAGAGCAAATGAGAAGTATAGGTTACATGCTTTCCAAAAGCAGCATTTGGAACCGCAAACCTTTCTAGTGAATTTAAAACACAGGGTTCAATACACAAAAATGCAACATATAAATAATACTTCAGGAAAGTAACTGCAGTCATTCTGACAAAGAAATTCCATAGAAGTTTCTGGACTATTTCACTGAAGAGATTTTTACAGACTGCCTGCCATATGTCAATGTGGACAGACATGGTCTTCACCCTCATGGGGCTCAAACTAGTGGGAGGATATAGAAAATACACAAGTAAACAAACACACAAAGATGATATGGCAAATCTTGGTTGGATGTTATAAAGGAAGGGTGATGGGGAAGAGGACATGGTGATCAAGGAGAGCCTCTCTTTGTAGAAGACATTTAAATTGAGCCCTAAAGGATGAGGAGAACCCAGTCCCTTGCAGAGACAGAGTGGAAACACTCCAGCAAGAGAAGCAGTTGCAAAAAGACACTGAAGCAGAAAGGAGCCAAGGCCAGTATGCTCTGGCTATGGTAAAAAAGGGAGATCATGCTGAGACACAAGACAGTGGGGTCACGCCGTGCTACCTACTCCATGGTCAGGAGCTTGTACTTAGCCTACATGTAACTGGAAACCACTGTCATGTTTTAAGAAGAGTGACATGACATAGCTGGTTTACTTTTTAAAAATATCACTCTTGGGGGGTGGGGGTGCCTGGGTGGCTCAGTTGGTTAAGCATCTGACTCTGGGTTTCAGCTCAGGTCATGATATCACAGTTCATGGGTTTGAGCCCCATGTCGGGTTCCCCACTGAGCATGGAGCCTGCTTGGGATTCTCTCTCTCTAAAATAAATAAATAAACTTTAAAAAAAAAAATCTCACTCTGGGAGCTCTCAGGTAAATGGACCATCAGGGAGCAAGAACAGGAAGCATAGAACCCAATTTAGAGGCCATGTGGAGTAACTCACAGGGGAGATGGTGGCTGTTTGGAACTAAAGGAATGGCAGTCCAGAGGAAGGAATGAATCTGAGACATAATTAGTGATAGTGAGAAGAGGACTTCAAGTTGAATGGGCCACGGGAGAGAAGCAAAAGAGAATTTTTAAAAAATCAATCCTGTTTTTACTGAGAGAATTCTCAAAGGAAAATCTACCTGGAGAAGCTGAGGAGATGCCAATTTGTATCTAATTTTGTTATTGTTGCTTCCTGCTGCTGTCACTTTGGTTATTAAGTTATCTGACCACCAGCTGATAATGGGATACAGGCCAGGGGAAACCACTGTGGGAGGAGGGGGCTGGGGAACAGCTGGGGTAACTACACAAAAAACTGAAGCTGAGGAAATTTCTCAAGATAAAATTCACAGTCCTTCCAGCATTTTTCTTAAACTAAAAATTGCTATTTTGTCATTCGTCTTCTGCTTCAGTTAACTTTTAACTAGGTGTTCCATCCTTTCCAATTTGCAATTCTTCTCCAGGGAGATTTAAACACACACACACACACACACACACACACACACACACACACACACACACACAAAACTAAACACCTGCCGAAAATTTTCCTGTTTTACTTTTTTTTTTTTTTTTTTTTTTGTAAAAATTACATGTTTGTCCCAAGCAGCTAGGCTATCCTTGCCTGGCATTCTTTACACTTCCATTTCTGTGGTTTCAAACCTGGTACATCACTTGCATCAGATGGTACTTTTAGTAAATCCAAAATTACTATAAGATTCCCCAAAACTGACCTACCACTATGAATCACACAGCAGTCACTGCTACGCTGTGCTGGGTTAGAAATGATGGATGGAACAGAAAACCTCTGTCACCTGCCTCTGCAATCTGAGTATGTGAAATAACACCCGATGAGTACCAGAAAGGCATCTGGGCCCGACAGAGATGCAGGGTGCTCTAAGCAATAACTAGAATGTGAAGATTCCATCCTGGGAGAGGTTACATTTTTGGAAGGACTCAGGCCACAGAGGCTGGAATCAATAAATACAAATTCCTCTCTGGAGAGCAACTTTAATCTTTAAAATGTCAGTGTGCTGGGCAGAGAATTCACAAGAGATAGGCCAGGTTGGTAGGATTGTAGTTCTGCTAACCCACAATTAAATACTTGGTTAAATGCTGGGCCTTCTTACCACTTGGTGTTAATTTTAGAACAACAGAAAGATTTATAATCTAGGGGGTCCTGGGTGGCTCAGTGGGTTAAGTCCCGGACTCCTGATTTCTACTCAGGTCATGATCTCACAGTTGGTGAGATACAGCCTCAGGTCTCTGTGCTGACAGCACGGAGCTTGCTTGGTATTCTTTCTCTTTCTGCCCCTCCCCTGTGCATGCACGCACTCGCTGTCTCTCAAAATAAAAAAATAATTTAAAAATTAAAAAAAGTTTTAGTCTAGCTCAGAATATGTACCATTACCACCTTTTTATTTTTTATGCAAACAAGTTTAAATAAATATCTCCATAAAGCAGATACCCAAGTTCATTTTTTTTTTTTTTCCAAATTGGGTATTTCGCTAGAAGGACCAAATTCTTCTTCACTATATGGAGACCCTCCCTTTTTCAGGCTCCACTGCGCACTCACGAGTTGGCGTGGATGAAATCCAGATGCAGCTGGGCCCGCTGGAGAGTAGCATACTTGTCGCCCATGTCCTCCAACGCGTCCCGCGCGGCCCTTGGAGACAGGGACCCCCAACCCTCAGCTGTTGGCTCAAGCCCTTCTCCACGCCTTCGTCCACGCCAACGCCCACGCTCAAGGCCACGGACAAGCACCAGTTCTGCAAGCACGCGCTCCCCCTGCTGGTCGGAGGGCGAAGCTCACCCTGCGCTGTCAGGCAAGAAAAGTCTTTGTTCCTGGTCTTGGATCCACACTTCAAGCCTGAGGCATCTTTGCTAGGCTCCTCTTTCCACGCTGAGATTTATTTAACCTTCCTGCACAGTTGTTCCTATCATTCCCCATATGGTAAATGGAGCCCAAGGTTCGGATCAGAATTTGATCAGAAATGATTGCATGCACACACACACACACACACACAGAACATGAAGAATCTGGGTCAGGAGGTCGGGAGTACAGGAAAGGAAAGTAGGTAGTTTTCCTTCACCTGCAGCACCAGAGATGAAGGCATTTTGTGTTCTAAGCCCAGCACTGACTTCCTGTGTTTCTTGGGTTGATAATGTTTTCTCCGATTGAAGAGAAGAAAGAAGAAAAGAGATCAGCCAGAAAGAAAAAAGGAAGGAGGAACTAAAGGCAGTCAGAACAGAATTTGGACTTCACTGTAATGTTAGGCTTGCGTTCCAGGAGAAACTTTTTCACCTGCCAGCCGACAGTCAACTATGTGCTGTGCTGGCCCAGCTCAAGAAATACACATTCTGTTCTGTTCCAAAAGACAGAACTGGGCAGGTACAGGTTCAGGGGAAAGGGAGGTTGAGGGTAAATGTAAGGAAGGACCGTGAACACCAGCTTTGCAACTGCTGTCGCTCACAAAGCACTGAATGCCAAGTCACTAAAACGTAAGGTGAAACAGGAGTTGTCCAAGAGGCTGTATGGAAAGGTCCTGGTGGTGATGAGAAATTAGTTGACCTAGTTACCTCTAAAATGTGTTCAAACTCATTCAACCTAGGGCTATAGGGCTTACAGACTAAGGTAGTTCAATAACACTCAGCAAAGATTTTACATGATAGTTTTAAAATCAGAAATGAGGTCACCCAGGCTCAGTCTGTTAAGAATCTGACTTCAGCTCAGGTCATGATCTCACAGTTTGTGAGTTCAAGCCCCGCATTGGGCTCTGAGCTAACAGCTCAGAGCCTGGAGCCTGCTTGGTATTCTGTGTCTCCCTCTCTCTCTGCCCCTCCCCTGTTCATGCTCTGTCTCTCTCTCTCAAAAATAAATAAACATTAAAAAAAAATGAGGACACCAAAGGGCACCTGGGTGGCTCAGTCAGTTACACATCCAACTTCGGCTCAGGTCATCATCTCGTGTTTTGGGGGTTCAAACCCCATGTCAGGGTCTGTGCTGACAGCTTGGGGCCTGGAGGCTGCTTCGGATTGTGTTCTCCCTCTCTCTCTGCCCCTTCCCTCTTGCTCATGCTCTGTCTCTCAAAAATAAAAATAAAAACATTAAAAAATTGTTTAATAAAAAATGAGGGGTGCTTGGGTGGCTCAGTCAGTTGAGTGTCCAACTCTGGGTTTCAGCTCAGGTCATGATCTCACAGATCATGGGTGAGAGCCCTGCATCAGGCTCTGCACTGACAGTGTGGGGCCAGCTTGGGATTCTCTCTCTCTCTCTGCCCCTCCCCAACTCACATTGTCTCTGTCTCTCTCAAAATAAACAAATAAACTTAAAAAAAAAATTTAAATTAAAAATGAGTGTCTACTGAATAAAAAACTTGAACTAGATGTGGTTGTGATTTCTGGGCATCATGCAAGCAATGAGGCTCTCAGAAAAAAAAAATTGTCAGTTTTGAGATAGTCATTTTACTTCTAAAAAAAAAAGTAGTTTATCCGCTACTACATTTATAGGACTCAGGAGAGGAAGAGAGAAGTTGAATGACAACCCAAAGGAACATGATGCTCTACTTTAATTTGAAAACTGGAAGTAAACATAAACATTTCAAGTAATTTTCCTGATTGCATTTTTGTTTTAACAGTGGCTGATGTGGTGGTGTTTTGATCGCAAAATTCTCTTTACTAAGCAACTTGAGCTATCTTTCCAATTTTTCCTTCCATAGAACTTCAGAAATATGATATTTATTTTGATTTTATGGGCAAGAAAAGCTTGACAAGCCTCTTCTGGATTTATTTTACTACCTCAATTTCCGGCTGCCATCTCAAAGCAATCTACCATTGGGAGGGCACCAGGGCCACTCGCCTGTAATTAGTAAACGCTGTAATATCTAATTTCTACAGGGGGGAAGAGCGTGATTATCATAGAAGCAGGTCTTCTAATAATCTGAGCGGAGCCCTCCTGCATTAAGTGGCCAGCCTCAAAGCACCAGATGGTACTGGTTGGCCTGGATAACAGGTGCTCAGGAGGCTCCATTAGCTACACTAAAACAGAGGCCTGAGAGTCATCGCACACAACCCCCAAAAGTCTTTCCCCTTCCCCATGTCAACCCCACTTAGCCACGCTCTGGTCTGAAAGGTAAATCTTGTTCCTTTTCAAAGTATACTTTCAGGATTCTTTGTCTTAGCCACCTCCCTGGACCCTGCCTCAAGATTCATTTTAACATTACTGTAGTTTATGATACAAAAACACTGGAGAAATAATAGGGAGGGGACATTTAAAAATGAGAACATCATCTACTCATCTTATGATTGATCCTGATTTTAAGGAGAGTCAAAATACATTTTTTTAAAAAATGGGGTGGGGCACCTGGGTGGCTCAGTGGTTAAGCGTCCGACTTCGGCTCAGGTCATGAGCCGTTTGTGGCTCACTGTGAACCCACTCACAGTTTGTGGGTTCGAGCCCCGCGTCAGGCTCTGTACTGACAGCTCACAGCCTGGATCCTGCTTCGGATTCTGTGTCTCCTTCTGTTCCTCCCGTGCTCATGCTCTGTCTCCCTCTCTCTCAAAAATAAAGATTAAAAAAAATTTTTTTTTAATGGGGCTCCTGGGTTGCTCAGTTGGTTGAGCATCTGACTCTTGGTTTTGGCTCAGGTCATAATCTCAGAGTTCATGAGTTCAAACCCCACATCGGGCTCTGCACTGACAGTGTGGAGCCTGCTGGAAATTTTCTCTCCCTCTCTCTGCCTCTCCCTTACGCGCGTTCTCTCTCTCTCTCTCTCTCCCTTTCTCTCAAAAAAAAAAACAACAAACAAACAAACAAACAACTTAAAAAAAAATTCATTTAAGAAGTAAGAAGAGTCAATTTGGGATAAGAGACTCTTCAGCTCTTCCTAAGTAGACATTTCAGCATTACAACATTCATTTGCTAGTCACAAACAACGGCTCAAATCTTTCAAACTACACTCTCCCCCTTTCATTTAAATAACTTTGTATTAATCAACATCTTATTACTCTTCACAAATGTGACAATTTATAAACATAAAAATAAGATGCTTATACCTACCAACCATGCACAATGGTATGCAATTTCCTAAGAATTATAATTAAGAAGTGACATTGACATATTATAATAAATACAGAAGGCAAATACTATTGAGGTAATAATGTTGAAAGATGCCAGTGACCCTCTATGGATAATAGTGAAATATCTCTGAAAGGAATTCACACCCTACTTACTTATTTCCTTGCTTTTGTGCAATTCTGAACCTGGCTGGTATATTTTCATCTCAGTCAACTCCATGTTAGACAATGGTAGGGTTTTCATTACATTGATTTTCAGTTACCCATATAACTGACAGTCTTTATACTCCATGTGTGCGACACTGTGGTAAGCATCTCTGGAAACTGTTGAAGGTATGAGACCAACAACCTGCCCCCAAAATAATGATGGTTACATATGAGTTAGAAAATATAGTAGTCATCTTGGGTTGGCTAACTCATTAGCCATTTCCCCAACTTTCCTCTTTCCACCTTATTTTAAAATTATTGTTAACGTTTATTCATTTTTGAGAGACAGAGAGAGACAGAGCATGAGCGGGGGAGGGTCAGAGAAAGGGAGACATGGAATCCGAAGCAGGCTCCAGGGTCTGAGCTGTCAGCACACAGCCCGATGCCAAGCTCGAACTCACAACCCATGCAATCGTGACTTGAGCTGAAGTCGGACGTTTAACCGACTGGCCGGCCACCCAGGCGCCCCACTTCTTTCCACTTTTAAAACTGAAAACTTGCTTTCCCAGACTCTTCTGTAGCAAGGGGTGGCCATTTGACCAAGTCCTCATAACTGAGACAGAAGCAGAAGTCGGCTTAGTGGCTCTAGGAAGGCTTTTGCTCTCCTGATAAAAGGGAGAGGCAGGGCTGTCTCCATTTCCTGTCTTCCTCATCTCTGTCTTAAATACAAGCACAATGCCTGGATATGGGGTGTCATTTGCATCCCTGAGGGAAAAGTCAAGAGAATACATAAAGCTGTCCCAAAGCGAGCAGTCATTCATCTTCAGATTTCCTGGTGAAACGAAACTTAACATCAATCTTTATTAATTTAAGTAATTGTAATTGGTTTTCCTTTTACTTAGTAGCCAAAACTGTTCCTAACCAATAGAGACAAAAAATAATACCAGAAAGCCCCAGAAACATACTTTCTTTCCATCATTGAGCATCAGCAGAGAATTGTTCATTATGCGCTATGATTTATAAGTCTTTTCCTGCCGGGGATGGTAAATGTGAGCTGATAGGAAGGAAGACACTCCAGACAGACACAGCCATCAGAACACAGAGACGGGAAAGGGGCAAGATATACGTAGGTGTGCAGAATATAATAAGTGAAATCATCAGGCTACAGTTCAGGAGGCGACAAGGTTGGCCAGATAAGGAAGGAGAGCACCAAAGAAGAGTGTCAGCTGAGGTTTAAATGTTTGGTGTGACACATGATTTTGGGCCATTATTAGCTCATCCAGTGCATCAGACATCTGTTTGGTGAGAGCCAGCTCTGCAGTGGGTTCCAAGAATGTAAGCATATTCTGCCTTCGAGGGGTTACAGTTTAATACAGGCCAACAGTATCAGGTTTCAATGCAGGAAACAGAAACCATTCCAGGTATGTCAGACCCAGAGGAATATAACATGGGAAAATTAGTAGGTATAAAACCTCTGGAAGAGACAGAAGGGCCAAAATCAGGGGCCTGCCACCGACAATTGAATTCTGGCTCCCACCCTGAAGCTGCGGAGAAGAGGGCATCAGTCTGATGACAGCACTGCTGCCACAACTGCCCCCAATCACCACAAGGACGGCTTCCATGTGCAGGAATGCTGAGTTGGCCACCGCCTCTGTGCACTCACACCCCATGGCCTGCACGGTAGCAGCAAAGCAAAGGAAAGCAACGTTTTTCATACCCAGAGCCTGGGCTGCTAAGGTGTCTCAGTGTGGTGTCTAGTTTTCCAACGTCTCTAACTAGAGAGTGAGGAGAGAAGGCACATGGAGACGACTACAGACAATATACAGTTTCTACCACCTTAATGGACTTTAAAGCACCAATCAGTGCATTAAGGTGCCACAGTGCTTTGAGAGAAGTCAGGCTCCGGAGAGGTGGGTTAGGAAAGATCCCAAAGAAGCGATGGCACTTGAAAGATGAGGCTACATGTGCCAGGTGGACAGAGTCAGGACTGACATTCTAGGTGGAGTGCTGAGTTGAACCTGCGTGGACATTCAGTAAGTAGCTCATCGTGTCTAGAGTGTGGCAAGCAAAGTGGGGCAGAGGGGTGGGGGTGCAAGTTGAGGCAGGCAAATCCCTGAATGCTATGCTGAAGAATTTGGAATGTATCCCATAAGGAGTGGGAAGCCAGGGTTAGGTCTTGAATGGAATCCCATGAATAAATTCATGCTTCGTAAAGATCACTCTGGATGCATGTGAATACTAGACTAGGGGGGCTCAAGACCAGAAGCAGGGAGTGCAGTTGGAATAGCATTGCAATAGAAAGTGAGGAATAGATTCTTGAGCAGGGGAGTCTTGCTGCTAAGGGGAAAGAGATACACTGGATCATCTGCTGGCTTATTTGGCAGGAAAGGTCATCTTCAGAAGACTTGCAGTAAAGTGGAGAGGAGACAATGGAGATGAGGACTGGAGTGGTGCCAATGGAGAGAAAGAGGTGCACATAAAAAGTCTTGATTAGGAAAACTTGGTGTAGGTATTTCTAAATGGAATCAACAGGTAATAGTAAAAGCAGGGGGGAAATACAAGTGTGGGTGGCTTCATTTAGTTCTTCAAGGGTCTGAGGGAGGTAGAAAAGAAAGAGAGAGCAAAAGTTGCTCCATGTGTGTAAGCTTGAAGTCCTGGAGAAATGACATTGCCATTAATAGTATGGGCAAGTCACAAAAAATGACCAGTCTGGAAGGCAGAAGACAGTGAGTTCATTGTTGTCACATTAAGCTGTAGAATTAGGGGCCCTTAGTGGCTCAGTGGGTTAAGCCTCCAACTCATGATTTTAGCTCAGGTCATGATCTCATGGTCATCAGGCTGACAGCACAGAACCTGCTTAGGATCCTCTCTCACCTTCTCTCTCTCTCTGCCCCTCCCCTGCTTGCTCTCTGTCTCTCTCTGTCTCTCTCTCTCAAAAATAAATAAACATTAAAAAAAACTTATAATAAAATAAAATAAAAAGATTTAGCATATCCTAGCAGAGAACTGTTAATATGCTTTAAATAAATATGTGGTTTCCCTAAAAAAAATAAACACACACACACACACACACACACACACACACACACACGGTTTTTCTGTCTTCGGTGGAGTTAGCTACCAACAGGTTGTCATTTTCCAATAAAATATAGTTTTGTGTTATGGAAAATATTAGTGAACTTATTGAGTATTGCATGCCTCTGAAATCAGAGGCTGAGGAACCCATGGGAACAGAAGAAGCCAGTTAGAGGTATCAGGAAAGAAAGATACACACATAGGTAACCGTAATGGGAAGTGTACATTTTGTGGATATAAGTTAATATTGTCAAGACTGACCAGAAAACAAAAATCTGCAAAGAAAACTTTCTGTACAAAAATTCCATTTAGATACTAATATCTAATTTCTGATTTGAGGCTATATATCCACTCAATAGGCTGCCGAAAATTATTATACACCAGCCTTGACCTGAGAAGACCAGACAGCATTTTCTGTATTTGTATTTTCTGCGATTCATTCATAGAAAATGAAAGGAAGATAATGCATCCAGATTCCTCTCATGCTGGTTCCATTTTCTTTCAACAAAACCCCTTTAAAAACCATTGCAAATAGCCCAGTTTAGCATGTTATTAGAATGCAAAGTAATGAAACAAGACACTTTGATCTTTGGGGCACTCCGTAATAAAAGCCTTTTTAAAAGTTCAAAGGTGGAAAAAACCTCACACATGTAAGGAAGGCTCGTACCTTGACCTTTGCTCATAGTACTTACAGACGTGCAATGAATAACTGGCAATTCAAAGAAAGAGGTAAGCACATTTTTCCTCCTCTGGCGGAAAAAAAACAACCTCTTAAAATTACTTAGCTAACTCAAACTGCAGACCTTTGAAATGGAACAGATTGTCCTAGATATTCTCTGACAATTTTCAATTTTCAGTCTAGGGATCTTTCTTGCACATAATTGCATTGTCTTTCCTTTATATCATAACACAACAACATCCAGAGGATGCCTGATATGTTTTAGACACTCAAATAAACTTTTGTTTCTAATGTAAAATTTGCTGACTACATATATATGTATATATATTGGGAGATATATATATATATATCTATATATCTATATATATATGTATATATAGATATATAGATATATAGATATAGATATAGATATATATAGATATTGTGAGAACGCAAGCAGGGGAGGAGCAGAAGGAGGGGAACAGAGGATTTGAAGAGGGCTCTGTGCTGACAGGCTGACATCAGCAAGCCCCATGTGGGGCTCAAACTCACCAACGATGAGATCATGATCTGAGCCAAAGTTGGACACTCAACACACTGAACCACCCAGGTTCCCCATATATATATATATTCTTTTTTTTTTTTTTTTACTATTACCATACCCCTCCTATATCAAATTGCCACAAGTCTATTATTTGAGGTAAGCTCCAAGAATCTTGTAAAAAAATTTTTTTAGAGCAGGCACGGTTTTGTCTATAACCAAAGCCACACAACAGTTTTAAAATAGTTTTTGGTTTCATTTTATTGCTGAGTGTGAATTATCTTCATTGCACCATAAATGCAATATAACAATAAAGGAATAAAAAATCCAACATGTAAAAGAAATGAGCCTGTGATGTGATGTCAGGGATCTTCCACCATCGGCTCAACGCTCCACCTTCTTTTTATTCGTAGCCTGAAATTTCTTCAACGAGGCATAAAGACTTTCATTTCATGAATCCTGCTGGAAGAAATAATAGGGTGTGGTGGAAAATTACTGTGAGCTGAAGGGAGAAGAAACTACTTGCAAGGTTCCATGTTGAAACACTGATGTTATCCCACTCTTCTGGCTCAGAGGCATTTGCTATATGTTTCTACCTTGGATGGGGACTGAACAGTGTCCAGAGTAGACGGCTTGCTCTTAGACCTTATCCTGGTGGTGTGGTAAATGATGGAGTATCCTCCTGGGTCTGGTGAGTGATAATGTATAATGCTGTTGGAAAACAACTAATCAACAAAAAATGCCAACAGGCTTTGATGTAAAATGTGCATATGGGGATTGAGAATCCACATCATTCAGGCTTCCAAATTCCATACATTTTTCAACCAAATCATTCAGTTTTGGTGTGGCACAGGGAGGTTGGAGGTGAATTGTTCCTTTAGAGCCTGAGTCTTTTCCACAGTAGCCTCCTGACTTTGTATTAGTCTCTGTAACACATTTCTCTCAGTCTTTCTTTTGAGGGCAATCTCTTCCTCCTTCATTCTCCCACTTGTCCCTCTCCATTCCTAGAAGAAACACTCTCTACCCTGTGACCAGTAGCCACTGAATTGGTAAATTTGGTTGTTGCCTTATTCAGACCATCATTTCCTGACAAAGCTAATCACTCCATCTTTTAAGGGACCCCCATAACTACGTAGCCTCTCACCACTGAACAGTGGTATTTAGAGTGGATATCACCACTCCATAGTGATGTCTCCTTTCCTCCTGTATCTAACTCTTCTAAATAAAATTCCCCATAAATACCAGAGGGGATGAATAACTAATATTCATAATTATTATTATCAACGTCCCACTAGCAGGACTTTTCCCTAGAAAGGGGCATGTCATCATATGCTAAGGAGTTCAGACAACCAGGTTCATTAGACCTGACTGGATTTACTAATTTTCTTCCCATTATTTTATCAATTTAGGAGTTCAGAACTATTTCTCAAGAGAACTGGGTGCATGATAGAATACTATATAGTTGGTCATGTATCTACCGTTTCTTTTGTGTTTCACCTTCTCCTGGTACAGAAACATACCCCCAATCTCTATCATGGTCTCATCTTTGTAACTATATCTCAATCAGAACATGAAATATCTTTGTTTAATTATCTTGGGCTGAATCCTAATGCTGCTTATTGTTTCTGGGTTTGCAGTCTCTTCTTTTTCTCATCTTCCTTTTTAGGACTACCCCTACTTTCTTGCCCCCACCTAAAGTTCTCTTCTTTCTAGCATTAAATTCTCATCTAGAGGGGCGCTGGGTGGCTCAGTTGGTTGGGTGTCCAACTTTGGCTCAGGTCATGATCTCACAGTTCACGAGTTCAAGTCCCGCGTTGGGCTCTATGCTGACAGCTCAGAGCCTGGAGCCTGCTTCGGATTCTGTGTCTTCCTCTGTCCTGCCGCTCCCCCACTTACACTCTGTCCCTCTCTCAAAAATAAATAAACATTAAAATAAAAATATAAATAAATAAATAAATAAATAAATAAATGCTCATCTAGAATAACCCAAAGAGTATCCATCCTGAGCAGAAAGTCTGATGGTGATTGTGGAGAATATAGCATTTCTCTAAAATAAAGAGGACAGGGGCATTAAAAGAGACTGAGATTCAGGAACCATTACACCTCTATTAAAAGTTAAATGTCGGGGCGCCTGGGTGGCTCAGTCGGTTGAGCGGCTGACTTGGGCTCAGGTCATGATCTCTCAGTCCGTGAGTTCGAGCCCCGCGTCGGGCTCTGTGCTGACAGCTCGGAGTCTGGAACCTGTTTCGGATTCTGTGTCTCCCTCTCTCTGACCCTCCCCCGTTCATGCTCTGTCTCTCTCTGTCTCAAAAATAAATAAACGTTAAAAAAAATTTTTTTTAAAGTTAAATGTCTATTCCTCATAAGAACCCTCTGTATGAGGATAATCAGAATTTCAAGAGCCTTGAAAACATACACTAAGCTTGATTTTCTAGTTTCAAAGGATAATAGTCTCAGGTTTCCTTGAGAAAATGGATAACAAAGAAAAAAAGACCATAATAATACATTTAATGTCTACTATGTAACCTGGAATAAACCAAATAATCTAGTTTTTGGGCTCATGAGAAATTTGTGAATTCTATCTGAATAGACTCCTAAAAATGAAACCAATGTTGCTGCAGTAGAGAAGTCCTCCTGTCAAGCTCCCTTCTGCCAAGTCACTCTTGCCCATACATACCTGCCCTGATAGATCTTCCTTCCATGAGAAAAAAAAAGAAAAATGAATCCATCAATTTGTTGGTCACTGTCAGTAGGAAGGAGAACTAACATTTTACATTGGCCTCAACACATGAGCCAGAGATGCAAATCATTTAACAATATTGGAATTTCCCAGGATGGAAACTGGCTCAGTGGAGATGGAGAGAGGGAGTATAGAGGAGCGGTCCTTATCTTGCTCAGAACTTTCCTCCATCCAAGAGAGAAAGGCAGTCTCGCCAAGGAAAGACATCACCAGCTGATAAATCCTCATGGAGCCTCTTTTCCTCCCTCGGATATCTTCTACTGACCTTCCAAACACTCCTATTCCTTAAGCAGAAACAAGGATTAGAAGAAGCAGAACTACACACATTTGAAGGGTTTTTCTCTTTGCTACTTGTTAGTGTCTGAATTGCGTCCCTCCCAAATTCATATGTTGAATCTTTAACAGCCCTCCCCCTCACACATACACACACCCATACTTCAGAAAGCGACTGAATTTGAAGATATGGTCTTTGAAGGGATAATTAAGTTCAAATGCGGCTGTTAGTGCTCTCATCTGAGCTGACTACTGTATTTATAAGAAGAGGAATTAGGACACACAGAGATACGGGGAATGTATGCATGCACAGAGGGATGTCCTTGTGAAGAGGCAGCAGAAGGGCAGCAGTAAACAACCCAAAAGAGAGGCCTCGGGAAACCAAAACTGCCAACACCCTCATCTTGGATTTCTAGTCTCCAGGACAGTGGGAAATTCTTATTGTTTAAGCCACCCAATCTGTGGTATTTGCCCTGGTGGCCCTAGCAAACTAACACAGCAACCCAAAAACAATCAATGGGATGCCATTTCTGCCATTCTTATCCAGCCTCTTTTGACTCTCTTGCCACATCCAACCCAGAACACAAAATTCTCAGTTTACTCTCCCTAGTCCCCCTACATACCCATGGTCTTTCATTTTTATTTTCCATATTCCTCTCCTTTATCTTAAGTCCCCTCCTTTTTCCCCAAGGAAGCAAGCATTTCGAGCAATACTTTAAATCTCTTGATGCTACACCAATGTTGTTTTTATATGTACCAGACTAAAACACATGCACTTAGATTTTAAGCCTGAGAAAGTCACACTGCTGAGAGCTCAACTGTAGGTTATAGCAGAAAAAGCATCATGAAAGCATCATGATCATGATAGAACAGGCTACTTCAAATCTATACTAGGTCATCAAATTTATCTTTTGAGATTACCAGAACCATGGGAAAAGACTGCTTCCCTGTGGAACTAATAATAATGCCCACAGAGCTACCCGTAGAGAAAATACGGCCCCACTCACTTCTGCAGTGAGTCCCTAGAAATGCTTTCTTTGCTTTTAGTTTAGTGAAGCATGGAAGACTTTGCAAGTGACAGACTGAGTTTTGATAGTGAGCTGATTGGGCAGGGTCCCTTGATGATTCTGTGCTCTGTAAACTAGCTAGTGAATTGCAGATGTTCAATAAATGTCACATATTGTCAACTATCAATTATTCAGTGTATAATGAGGAAAATGCCTTGGCATGCATTACCTCAAAGCTTCATCAAGAGGTCTGTGATTCCAACACCATATCATAAAACAGATTGACATCTTTAAACTGCCAGACTGTATACATTTGTATTAATGGCATATCTTTCAATTACTCTGATTTGTCTATAGTGATAACCAATAGAAATTATTAAACATCAATAATACAGAGAATTTTTAGAGAAGGCCAGTACAGTATTCACGAATGCTATTGTGATAGCCTCAAATGTGACTGATTAATGCATCCTCTCCACTCAAGCCTCATGATCTTTAGCCATGCTCTTTCCTTTCCTGGAATTTTTCTTCTCCCACAATTAAATTTGTCTTCATGGAAAACTGCAACTCATCTCACTGGAAACTTCCCCTGAAGTTGTCTTCTCCCACACAAGAAACAATGGTTGAGGGGCGCCTGAGTGGCTCAGTTGGTTAAGCGTCTGACTTCAGCTCAGGTCATGATCTCACAGTGCGTGATTTCGAGCCCCATGACAGCTGACAGCTCAGAGCCTGGAGCCTGCTTCGGACTCTGTATCCCTTTCTCTCTCTGTCCCTCCCCTGCTCACACTCTGTCTCTCTTTCCCTCAAAAGTAAATAAATTTTTAAAAATTTAAAAAAAATTAATAAAATGGTTGATATAGCTTTGTAACTCTAGTACTGGGAACAATGTTTATGAAATGTGCTTAAAATAGATTTTGAAAAGTGCCTAGAACATATGAAGTACCCACTAAAATAGTTGTTGAATGAATGAATAATACCTGAAGGATAAGTCTATAAACTCCTCATGGTCTGTCTGTATATACCACTCTTTGGTGGATGTTTCAATTAGCAAATAAATGGGAAAGAGGGAGCAGAAGAGAAGCCTGGGTAATACAAATGGCCTAGATCTCAAGATGATAATAAGCCCCCATATAATTGGAAGACCCCTTCACCTCAAACCAGATAGGATCAGTTTTACTACATCTAGTAAAAGAGAAGTCTATTATATAAGTCTTCAAGCTACATTTCCAAGCCACATTAAACCTAAGGTGTCTCAAGTGGTAGCAAGTTTTTAAACCTGCAATGGTCACACTAAAAATAAATACAAAAACAGAACGTGTTTCTCCAACATTTTAGCTAATTTCTCCAAGTTAATCCAGCTCCTACTATTAACATATGATAAGTACATTCTCCCACGACCTGGTGACAGAAGCCCTAAGGGCTCAATAGTCATGATGGTAAGAGGGAGGACAATGTACTTAAGTGGAGGGGACAGGATAAAGAGAGATGAGACCATATTCTGTGTGCTCTCAGCAAGGCTTTATTTTATTCACAAATTGAGATAATAATAAAACCAAAACCTCTAGCTTTCAAGGCAAAACAATATTCTATGAAGTAGTTTAAAAGTAGTTTCTGCCTTATAGCAACTGAGTCATGTTGAGCTTCATTAAAGAGCTACTTTCTGCATGTAGCACAAGACTTTATGGAAACCCTTACTCCTTCTTGGAATGTAGTTGCTGTGCCATTCTCTGCCTAAATAGTCACTACCCCAGGGGTGATGGGATATTCCATCAGTCCTAGGAGAGAAAGTGCACTCGTAAATTGAGGTTCAACCTGATAATGATGGCATGTTACACTCTCTCTTAAGCTGTCAAGGACAACAAACCCATCTATGGTCAAATCAGTAGAAAACTGACTCCTTTACCGCATGTTATGGTCAAATTTTTTTCCCACATAGCAATTCTGCAAAAATCTCAAGTAACTGCATAAAAATAGGTGCTATATTGTAGCACCTGTGTGGCTCAGTTAAGCTTCCCACTCTTGATTTTGACTCAGGTAATGATCTCACGGTCGTGAGACTCACACTGGGCATGGAGTCTGCTTCAGATTCTCTCTCTTCCTCTCTCTCTCTCTCTGTCCCTTCCTGCTTGCATGTGTGTGCACATGCGCCCTCTAAATAAATAAATAAATAAATAAATAAATAAATAAATACTGTCACCAGCTTATTTTCAATAGGTCGAATGCAGTTGAAAGTTTAGTACAATGTTTATAAGGGCTAGTATCCTCTCCTCCAACATGTTGGCTGACTCTTCATCTTTTACTGATGCTGATGATGTCATTAAATCATGCCCGGCTGCACCATGCCCTTCATCACTTCTTATCAGAATTTTCTAAATGAACATTGCATTTTCCAGACCTTTGCAGTTTATTGGGTCTGATTGCATTGCTGGGATGACAGAGCAGTAACTAAATTCAGCTTGCTTCTTGGTAGAATAAAGTTTTCTTTCTTTTCTTTTTTCTTCTGTAAATTGTTTTTATAATATTAGATCTGATCTCTCATTTTTTTTAACATTTATATTTCATTGATATGAAAGAGACCATGGGAGCTTACCAAGGTCCATCATATCATATTAAAGTAATAATTTCTAAGTACAAAGCATCAAAGTTGTAAACAGACTTCCTTGATGAGCTTCATTAATCCATGCCACTTGATCTTTGTATTTTTCAAAGATAGATATTCCAATTTTATTTCAAAGAGCATTTCTATGTCTTTATAATTAAATATTGCCAATTTTCATGCCTCCAACTTTTTTTCTCTTAGAGATCATAAGAGACAAGCTCTGGGAAACACTGTTTAAAACCCAAGCCCTAGTATAAAAACAAAGCTGCTACATTATACTTGGATTTTGTAGCCAGTAGGATAAGGCTGTAATGCTGATAGACCAGTACAGGAAAGTACTGATTCAACTTTATGTAGTTCAGTTTAATATGAATCAGCTGATTCCATGAGATTAATTGTGTTTATTGAGGGCTGTTACATGGTAAGCATGCTGCTAGGCATTGAAAGCATACAAATAGGAGCAAGATGCAGAACCAGCCTTCAGAAAGCTTGTAATACACTTGGGAACACTGAAATGTACATATGAAACCATACATAATACAGGGAGACAGGGCCTAAGTGCCAAAGGTATGCAGATGTGAGAAAGAGAAGCCAGATTCGATTTGGGGGATCAGAGAAGGAAGGCTTCATTCACCAGGAAGGACAACAATTTTTGGCCCATAAAGGATCTTGGATTATACATACACCACCCCTGCGGAATTGAGTTGCCAAGGCCACCTTTACCTGCGGACCAAATTGGGGTCACATTCACCTAATCCGTTTCATCTCACTGGCTGTGCCTCTCAGCACAGCAGTCGCTCTTCTTCTGCTACAAAGTTTCACCTTGACATGCTCCTTGGACAAGTTATGAAATCTCTCTGAGCCTCAGCTTACTCATCTATAAAATGATAATAATATCTTCACCATTGAGTTGCCATGAGAATTAAATGAGACAACATATAGAAAATTCACAGAGAGGCACCTGGGTGCCTCACTCGGTTAAGTGTCTGACTTTGGCTCAGGTCATGATCTCGTGGACTATGGCTTTGAGCCCCACGTCAGGCTCTGTGCTGACAGCTCAGAGCCCAGAGCTTTCTTCAGATTCTGTGTCTCCCTCTATCTCTGCCCCTCCCTTGCTTACACTCTGTCTCTCGCTCTCTCAAAAATAAACATTAAAAATTTTTTTTAATTCACAGAATGACTATTATTATTTCATATTTGCATTCTATATCACAACCCAAATCACCAACTAATGAGCCATTCTGTGAGACGAGAATGAAAGAGTGAAAGAGATGGGAGACAGCCGTGCCTACAGCCCCACACCAGGCAAGCCTGACTTTAGGTTCAAAAGTTGAAGAATGATGAAGGGAAGAAAAGAGAGGAAGATGAATTTCTCCTTTGATTGTGTGTGCTTCTCATAACAAAAAGTATTTTCTTTTGATTTTCTTGAGATTTTTCTAGTCCATCCCACAATTACACATTTATACCTCTCCATCAAATAAAAGACAAGGAAGAATCACAGAAATGAGCAACTGCTGGACACATAGATGGATACATGGGATAGGCTGCCAAGATTTTACTGTGCCAATTCCCAAACATCTGTCTTTGCAAGGCTTCCATCAGTAATTAGAGGCATAACTGCACTAGGTAGATCCAGGTCTCTAAACACTCTTTACTATTCAAAGATAGACAAGAAAGTTATTTTCCACCACTGTTATGTCTCTATATCTGCTCGTTTCAGGTTGCATAATTTTGATGAGACTGGCTAACAGATGCGTGATTTGCTTTTAAGAATAAATTGTATAAAAAAAAAGAATAAATTGAATAATGATGAGTTTATTTAATTAGCTATTAATCATGCCACAGAGAAGGGTAATTGCCTTAAAAAAATAAAAAGTAAAGAAATGTCCTGGTTTTATTCGTTGTATACTTTCGTTGGAAACAAACACATTTTATAATGCAGTTAAACATTCCTTTGTCTTTAAATGTTTTGTTTTGAGATAGAACCGCACGCACTTGTAAGAAGATCTTGTGTGCCCTTCACCCAGTTTCCCCCAGTGGTAACATCTTACAAAACTACAGTGCAATATCATAGCCAAGATACTAATGTTGCTGTAATCTACTGATCTGTTCAGATTTCCCCAGTTTTAAGTGTTGTCATGGGTGTGTCTGTGTATGAGATATCTGTATTTAGTTCTGTGCAGTTTTAGCACATGTTTACGTTCACATGTCTACCACAGTCAAAATACAAACCAGTTCTATCACTATAGAGGTTTCTCATATTGCCCTTTTATAACCACACCCACCTCACCCTTCCATAGCTAGTCCCTTGCAACTACTAATGTGTTTATTTCTACCATTTCATCTTTTCAAGGTTACATACATGGAATCATGCAGTACTTGACCACTTGGGACTGGCCACTCATCATAATTCCCTCGAGATTCCTTTAGGCTGTTGTATCTATCAATAATGTTTACAGTATCACTATTGCTAAGTAGTAACTCATAAACGTACTTCAATATGTTTAATGTTCGGCTCTTGAAGGATACCTGGGTTGTTTCCAGTTCTTGCCTATTACAATAAAGCTGCTATGGAACATTCTTATACAGGTTTTTGTATGAGCATAAGTTTTCACTTCTCAGAGACAAATGTCCAATAGTACAATTGTTGGGTTGTATGGTAATTGCATGCTCAGAATTATAAGCAACTGCCAAATTGTTTTCCAAAGTGGCTGTACCCTTTTATGCTCCTACCAGCAATGTATGAGTGATTCAGTTTTTCCAACCTTTTTTTTTTTAACATCTTATTACATTAGTCTGTACAGATGATAAAATTAGTAAATAAATACGTGGCTCATATAAGAACAGCTTGTAAAAAGTCAGTCCAAAAAGTCCAAAGGGTAAAAAGGCAGGAGTCATATAAATAAGCCACATCTTAGGCAACGGCCTCTCTGACTTGTGTCAACTCCACAGGCTGCCAGGTATGCAGCAAATGCTTCACGCTCCTGGAAAGTAGATGGTGTGACCTACAGCTTTGCTGGGTCTCAATTAAAATAAATAAATCTTTTCTTTCCAAAACAGGATTATGGCATATAAGATGCTTCAAGTAGCCCTGTGTTCAACATTGCTTATAGGTAAGAATCTATTTCTTTTCTATTTATCATGCCTTTTACAAAATCATGCTGATAGATAACCACTTTCGACTTTTTTTTTAAAGAAATGAACAAACATGTTTTATCCACAGATCAATTCTAGAGCATTGGGAAAACCAAACTATCATGTCATGCCATGGTTTTGAACATGTTAGTGTTAATTGTGTGTGATCATTCTGTTCCTAGTTATGTATTAACATATTAGCATGTCACTAATGCTAAGAAGTCCTTTTAAGTGCTGCTTCCAAAGAAATGCTCTTGTGTCCTTGAACAAAGAAAAATTTTAAATGGCTTTTAGAAACTGTAATACTTACATGGTACCATTATGTGGAGACCTCAAGGTACTGTGAGAGTGTGAATTCATTAACCTTTAGAGCAAGCTGTAGCTCAGAGAAGTGGTGTTTTAAAGACAGATCAAGGAAGGCACTGAAGGTCAGATGATTTGCTGCCAAATTGACCCAATAATTCAGTGGCTGATATCTGAATGAAACTGAGAGGTCATTTGTTTTTCTTGTAACCAAAACTGAAAATACCTACAAAGGTATAAATTATTTTCGCAGTTAAATCTTTACAACTTACAAATACTTTTGGTGAAATGCTTAAATAAGAATAAATTTCTACTTTTATGATAAACTTAAGACCCACAAAAAAAATTACATATTTTTCTTGAGGCGCACACACACATACACACACACATATACACACACAGATAAAAGGATATACTTAGAATGTGATTCTAAGTATATGTGTACTTAGAATCATACTTAGAATATGATTCATACTTAGAAGTACTTAGAATCATACTTAGAATATGATTCTAGGTATATGTGTACATATATGTATGTGTATATAAATAGCCTTTCATTCTTAAGCATATAAATAATTTTAATAAAGAGTTTTAATCATCAGAGTTATATTTATGTTTGGGACATGTTTAAATAACTGATTTAAACATTTTTAGCCAAGTTATTATTAGGCAATTATCATCAAGGCATGTATAATCATAGTGGTTACAGCCCACTTCTCCAGATGAAGAAAGTGAGGCTGGCTCAGTTTAAGTGAGTGTTTCGGGAGCACACTGCAAATTGAAGTCATGGGCTAGTTACAATCCATCAGTGTACTGCTTTGCTTTGACTGCTGATCCATGCAGTTGGCTTTAAAGTGGGTGACGGTGGATTAGAGCAAGGCTAAAAGCACTACTGCTAGTCAACATTCACCTATGAACATGCAGGGTCAAAAATATCTGGCAAAAGGAAAATGGTCCTGCAAAATGACTTTTACAGACTTTCTCAGGAAACAAGTTGGAATTCACTTTAACTCCAGCTGAGATACGAATGTGTCTACCCAGAAAGACAACTGGTTTGCTGATTTCACTTCACTTAATAAATAAATAAATAAATAAATAAATAAATAAAATTATGTGGCTAAAGTTCGTGAAAAAAGTTGAGAATTAGAAACCAAGGAGAGAGAAATGTTGACAGAGCTGGGTTCAGCCCTTCAGATCTCAGGAAAGACTTTACCACCTCTAGGCTGAGTACACATAAGTCTTTGGGACCAGATTCATTTCTTACACAAATAATTCGTTTAACTGACATTTTCTAAATCATTCAGCTCTCAAGTAGGAGATCGTAGCTTGAATCAACTTCAGTCACTTCTTCCCTCTCTCCTCCCATCTTTCATTTAAGAATGCAGCTTATTCATCTGCACTTCCTTGGAGCCCTCTACTCATAAGAAAACAACATCTTAAAAAAAGTGTGTGTTTATTATTTAAAAAAAAAAGTGTTCTCTGTTACAGATTAGTTGTCCAACAAATTGCTTTTGTCTAGAACTTAATTTGAAGTCAATAGGGAAAAGATGTCATTATCCATTTTCCAAATGGGAATGCTGAAGCTAAAAATGATGAAGAAGCTTCCCCAAGTAATTACATTCATGAGCACAGTCCTCAAATCATTTTATTGACTTTCTTAAAATAGTAATTTATGCACATTGGAACTGGTTCCCTGGTCAGAGAATTAGAAGTCCAAGTGTCATGATTTGATCAAAAAAACAAAACAAAAACCCTCTCTTCAGCATTTAGGTCAAGAATTGCCTTCTCCTATAATAAAAGCAGCAAATATTAATACTACTACCTGAAGTCTTTATTCCGTGGCAGGGGCCTTCCATAGGTTACCTTAAGTCCACTCTCATAATCACTCTGAAAATAAGTGTTACGATCTTCCTTCTACAATGGGAATTTAGGCTTAGAGAAGTTAAATGACTAAACTACACAGTTCATCAATGGTGATGCTGGATTCACACGCAAATCCTCCATCTAGCTCTTCTGAGAACAAAACCCTTCTTTCTGCTACACAAACTGTCTCCTCTGGCCCTGTTGCTAGATATGGGATATGTAGCTATAGGACAGGCAACAGAGCACACAGCAAGCCCACCTGCTAAAAGAGGAATAAATCCACTGTTGCGGCCAGTGGTTCTCCAAGAACAGGCCTGGAGTGAGGGAGCTGGGTGACTTTATGGGAACAGATAGAGCCAACTAAGATATAACCGGAAGCTTTCTCCAGCTGTGGCTAGTTGTAGTGAGGGTAAAGAGAAGTCCTAACTCAGTATGTTCCACCTCAAGAGGGCACTTGTTAAAATCCAACAGCCCCATTTCACACAAAGGAGAAATATGGAAAATACGCATATGTGGAAAGTGTTTCACAGAGTAAATAAGCCATTCCTGAGGTTGACCCGTATGTGAAACAAGCTGGAGGTTCTTGCTGCCCGTATTGTCAACCTGTGATAAGCTCACATGAAGTGCAAGTATGTCTTCTGGTTTTAGGCAGTAGAAGCAAACTGCCTTTAGCCTGTTTCTCTAGCAGACATCCAGGTCCTATTTTTACTCCATGGCTAGCAACCAACAGCAGTTTGTCTTGAAGGTTTTTGTTTGGTTGGTTGGGTTGGGTTGGGTTGGGTTTTTCTGATAAGAGCTTTTAAGCTCACATTCTTCCCTTTGACCCAGTCAGCCCCTCTCCCCCCACCCCACCCCCCACCCCCACACTCCAGTGGCTCCATTTTTGCCTTCCTTTGTGCCATCCGTAGAAGGAACGAGGAACGGCCCTTCTTAGTCATCCAGCTGCCCTCCCTACCCTCCCATTCCTTGGAGAGTCTATTTTCTGTATATAGTTTTAGTTTGTTTTATAAGAATTTGCTCTTAATTTTATCTACTCACTTTGGCTTAAGGTTGATCAATGCTCTCAAGAAAGTGAGTAGTGAGAATAAACTGGGAAATAACTCAGTTAGAGAAAAATATCATTGCCTGTGACTGGATTCTTTGAGCACTCTGGTTGTTACAGAAAAACCATCTGTTTTCCTGTCCATGTGGCACCATTTGTCAGGGCCCTAGAGTTGGAAATCCCATCAATTCACACAGGCAATGACCCAGAAGGGCTACTATTGAATCATATTAAATGCTGCCTTTTGTGAGTTAAAAATTTCTCTGTCCACAAAATTAAAAGGAAATAAAAGATCTGCCAGGTCCAAAACATGAGCCCAGGAATTATATGGCCATGCATGTGAGCATGTATGTTTGTGTATGTTAATGTGTTCAGAGCAGGTTAGAACAGACTGAGCTTAAACTCAAGTAATACTAGTTTCTATTTACTTTGCAACAAAGTCAACACACTAGCAATTGTAACATCAGTAAAGCCGAAGTTCCCAAGTTAAAAGTTCATTTATGAAAGCATTTCCTTAACAGGTTAGTAAAATGATGGAATTTAAGAGCTAGTCCTGAAGTTCAGTGTCTTTTTTTTTTTTTTTTCTAACTAATTTCCATTGACTCTTTTGCCCTCTGTCTTTTTACTTCCCTATTTGTCCTGTTCCTTTTTTCTACGACTTTTCACCTCTTGAACCTTTCATTTTTATAACCTCCCTTCTTTTGTCTCTATTTCCTTTCATTTCTTTTCTTGATTTCTCCCTTCTCCTTCTTTTTCTTCTTCATATTTTTCCTCCCAAACCAAAAATTTTTTCTCTCTCATTCTCTCTCTAACTTTTATCTGAATTGTAGCAAAGTGACAGTCTATTACATGAAATACAACTCTTCTCTTTTCCACCATAAATTTTTGGGTCAGTGATCAAAATTTAGAGTGGGAATCAAAAAATAACTATTTCATAATTTCTAACAAAAATTATTAACACAGAGAATAAAATATTCAACTTTATTTTTTAAATATTCATTTTTTCAATATTCAACTTTAAATATATGAACCTAAACATGAGTATTTTAATTATTCACAAAATTAGAAAATTTTTCCTACGCTTAGATCTTTGAAAATTTTACCATATGGCCAAGATGTCTGTATATCCTTTTCTCCTGATCCTCTTTTGTACTTAATTCCAAGTGACTATTTATACTTTATTTTAATACTTAATTTATGTGCCTGGGCATTTCTTTCTTTCTTTCTTTCTTTCTTTTTTTAAGACAAACATTTTAAGGGATGAGACTAGGACTCAATCCAATAAAAATAGTAAATAATAAATGTAATTCTTTAATTGCTTATACTGAATGCTAAGTGCTTTGCTTTCAGCATCCGGTACCTGAGCATTTTTGAACTTGTGCCAGGACTGTAGTGCTTATTCTCCATCTCCAGCACCAGGCATAATGTAACACTTCAAATAGCAGTATCACCCAGCCCTTAAGGGAAATAGCTAGCTGTGGCCCATCCTGTGGATTTGTCAGACATTGTTGAGTCTTCTGCCCCCACTAAA
Source organism: Panthera onca (assembly GCF_046562875.1). Classification (NCBI taxonomy): domain Eukaryota; kingdom Metazoa; phylum Chordata; class Mammalia; order Carnivora; family Felidae; genus Panthera; species Panthera onca. The sequence continues at coordinate 55,992,429 of NC_138347.1, forward strand.
TTCCACCATGTTTATTCACAGACAAAGAATTCCTTCCCTCATTGTAACTGTTTATGAATATTCACAGAATCCACAGCCCTGCCTTTCCAGGGATGATAAGTTCCTGCTGGTTGGAGGGCCCTGGTCTACTCTGTTTTTGTTTTGGGTGGGGTTTTTTTATTTGTTTGCTTGTTTGTTTCTTTTCTTTTTAATGTTTATTTATTTTTGAGAGAGAGAGACACAGAGTGTGAGCAGGGGAGGGGCAGAGAGAGAGGGAGACACAGAATCTGAAACAGTCTCCAGGCTCTGAGCTGTCAGCACAGACAGAGCCTGACACGGGGCTCAAACTCACAAACCATGAGATCATGACCTGAGCAGAAGTCGGACGCTCAACCGAGCCACCCAGGTGCCCCTGTTTGTTTCTTTTTTTCCCTGTTTCTTAGTGAGGCTCAGAGACAACAGACATGTTGGGTTCTCTGTACCACCTTCTGACACATAGAACTCTCCACTTCCCTTCTTTGCCTGCTTATTTGATCAAGAGGAGAGATAAACCAAAGATGATCATGGAAGGCAATCAATTCCCTTTAATCCTGAGAGTGGCTAATTTGGAAGACATAACATAGTATAAGATATAAAGGACCTGATGACTGGACCCCAGAATTTGGTAAATTTCATATCTAGTTGCAGGTTGCAGAACCAGAAGAGAAAGTATGATCTCTGAGGGCAGCTAACTCTCAAGAGAAAGAAGGAAGAGCTAGCTGAACATGCCAAGTTATGTCTTTTGGACAGTTAAATGGGGCACCACCCCTTCTGAGGGGCAGAGTCTATCTACAAAGGGGAGAAGGGTGAGCTGAGGTTACTCTAAATGAGTTTCTTCTACAGGAAAGAAAATAGGACTCTGCCATCAGACTCTGTCCTTTGATTCTATATCTTATATTTCACATCAGGCTTTCTGGTCTTTTTTCATGTATAGGTTCCTCTTCTTGCGTAGGTATAAGGAATCATCTTCACAGCCAGGAGCACAGTATAAAGACTATTCAGTTATTTCTCCAATATCAAATTTAAAGACTCTTTTTCAACCTTCCCTGGGTGATAGCAAAATAGGGAATCATTCCATTTCCAATTGTACAGTTTTCATTACCAACATACTGCTCCGCAGCCCACGATGGGCACTCTTCTCTGTGCATAATGTGAATACATTTTTATTTGTATTGCTTTAATTATTGGCTAGGACTATTCTGACTTCTCCTTCACTTATTTCTATCTATCTCAGTGCTGAATTTCTCAGCATGTGAACTCCTTGATGGTAGTAGGAGCGGTACCCATTTAGTATATTCTATATGTTTTTGATGCCCTAACACTATGCAGAGAAAGTAATTTTCAGTTAATGACCTATTTGTTATGAATATATTCCAATTAAAAATACTAGAGCTAGAAGAGACCTTAGTTAGCTTCATATGATCTAGCTTCATTATACTTTTTTTAAAATTTTTATTTATTTATTTTTGAGAGAGAGAAAGTGAAAGCGCAAGTATGCACACATACGAGCAGGGGAGGGGCAAAGAGAGAGACAGACAGAATCCCAACCAGTCTCCACACTGTCAGCGCAGAGCCCCACATGGGCTTCTAAAGCACAAATCATGAGATCATGACCTGAGCCGAAATCGAGAGCTGGACGGATGCCTAACCAACTGAGCCAAGGATCAGGCGCCCTTAATCCAGCCTCCTTTTAAAGAACAGGAAATGGAAAGGCAGGAGTAACCAGCTAATGACCCAACAAATCACTGGCAGGGCCAGGATAAGACTCTCAATCTCCGATCCTTCTTGGCTTGTGTGGCAAGAGCTGTGATCTCGAATATCTCCATACTCTGAAGTGGCTGCCTTACTTGAACTGTACAGAATTTTCTGCAGACTATATTCAAGATATGTTTAGATAGCAGAACTAAGCTTGACAGATCCTATTAAAACTACTATGATACAGGATGAAAGGAAGGAGGGTGTGTAGGGAGTTGTGAAGAAAAAAAAGGAAGATTTTTTTTATAGCTTATGATTTTAAAGTTTAAAAAAGGCATTAACCTGGCTGATACTGCCTACATTAAAAAAAATTAAAAACCAACAAAGTAATAAAACTCAGGGTTCAGTTTTCAAACCCCAGCAGTATTATATAGGCTTACAAACACAAACTCTGATCTTGCTCTCACTAACTTTCAAGGTTGATCAGGCAGAATGAAAAAGGGAGGAGAAATTTCTCAAGCAGAGAGGATAATAGCATGCCCTTCTGTATAACTTGCATTTTATTTCCAGCCCTGCCAATGACTTACTATGTGACCTTGAGTGAGTCATTTCATCTCCGTGTGTCAATTTTCTCATTTGTAAAGTAGGATAATAAATACTACTTTCTGTCTCTCTCCTGGGTGATGTTATTATCACCACCAATTAATATTTATTGGATGCCTGTTGGGCACATAATGCTGAAATAGGTGCTTTGAATGTTCAGGGGCGAGGGCGGGGGATGAGGGGGAGATTGCATCAGTGAAATATTTTCCACGAGCAAAAAGATAGAAGGTTTTCAAAAGACAGAATTATTAGAGCTTAAAATAGCTATGGTTTATATTTTAAACCATGCTTCTCTGCTAGGATTTATGTAATACATTTTTTTCCCCTTAGCAATTGTACAATACACCATGACAATTATAGTGCAGATATTGGTTCTACTTTTGGATGATTCCAAGTAACACTATCTTAAGTGGTTACTGTATTTTCTTTATCTGGCTGTAAATTATATCCTGAGCCTAATGTATGTACAAACATTTATTAGATATTGATATTGAATCTTCTTTGCCTAGATACTCTATTTTGAAAACTTCCCCCTCTCATTTTTTTTAACAGAATAACACATTAAATGTCTAATACTGTAACACCTTTTCTTCAAAGAGAATGAAGAGAAATCTGAGAAGTGGTCTATGAACACATCTCAGTTAAAACTAGAACTTCAATGCTGGGCAGTCCTCACTAGTGAGCCCAAACGAATGAGTTCCCTGCTCTGTTCCAGTCAGTCCTGTTTTCCCATCCATGGTGTCACTCACCTGATTCAGGTCCCACTTATCTCTCCTCTGGGCCATTAGAAGAGGCCCCAACCTGTTCCTCTCACTCTCTCTTCCTTTTACCATCTGCCTTTCACACTGACAAAGGAGTTTCCAAAAGTATCTGTGAATGGATAAGCAAAATGTTGGCATATACATACAAAATATTATTCAGTCTTAAAAAGGAATGAGTAACTGGGGCACCTGGGTGACTCAGTCAGTTAAGTATCTGGCTCTTGATTTCGGCTCAGGTCATGATCTCACAGTTCATGAATTTGAGCCCCACATTGGGCTCTGTGCTGACAGTGCAGAGCCTGCTTAGGATTCTTTCTCTCTCCCTCTCTCTCTGTCCCTCACCCACTTGTGCTCAGCCATGCTCTCTCACTCTCTCTCAAAATGAATAAAAATTAAAATAAATTAAATAAAAAAAATAAATAAAATGAAAAGGAATGAAATGCTGATCTATGTTACAACATGTAAACCTTGAAGATACTCAACTGAGATAAATCAGACACAAAGGGACAAATAGTGCATGATTCCTCTTACAATGAGGTACCTACAATTAGCAAATTCATAGAGACAGAAAGCTAATGATGGTTTCCAGGGGCTGGAGGAGAGAGTGATGAGAATTATTAAGGGATACTGAGTTTCTATTTGAGGGAATAAAAAAGTTCTTGAGATAGTGGTGATGGTTTTAGAACATTGTGAATGTGGTTGATGCCACTGAATTGTACAAATAAAAATGGTTAAAATGGTAATTATTCTGTTAGCATATTTTATCACAATCAAACAAAAAATTTTTAAGCAAACGTGATACTATCATTTTCTTGTTCAGAAATAATAATTAATTGTTTGAAGAATAAAGTCCAAACTCCTTGGTATGAGAGTAATTATCCCTTAGAATCAGGCCCCGGCTTATCTTTCCAATGTTCATTTTGACCACATCTACACCTCAACCCTACCCTGCAGTCACATTGGCAAAGTGATGGTCACCAAACCTGAGCCTTCTTTGTTCCTCTGTTCCTTGGCTCTTGAATCTTCTTCAGCCTGGAATACATGTGCTTTGTTTCCACTCCCTTCTTCCTAACTGTGGAAACATTCCATAACCTTTGAAGCCCAACTCAAAACCGATTTCTCTGTGATGCCTCCATGCCAATATCAGAATTAATCATTCCCCCTTCAATTGGTCTGGCCACAATATGTTTCCTTGTAATTATTTATGAGCTCTGAATATAATGTGAATTCCTTAGGGGCAGAGTTATTCTTTGTTTATCTTTCTCTGCAATGATGATCAGAGCAGAGACTAGGATGAGGCAAGTGGAGATCTTATGGCACAAAATCTGTGAGCTTGAGAGCAAGTTTCTTCTTCTGTTTTATGCCCTAGTGGCCTCACTTGTTTCATCTGGGTCTCAGCTCCGGTGATCAGCAGTTTATCTTGACATCAGTAGGCACTTATAAAGCACTGTATTAGTTATCTACTATGACATAACTATTTTCCCCAAACTATAGCAGCTTAAAACAATAAACATTTATTATTGTACACTTTCTGAAGGTCAGGAGTTTGGGAATGGATTAAGTCAGTGATTCTGACTCAGGATCTCTCATGAGGGTACAGTAAAGATGTCAGTGAGGGCTACTGTGATCTGAGGACTGTTGTGATCTGAAGGCTTGACTGGAGCAAAAATATCAGGTTCCCAGGTGCTCCGTTTGTATGGCTGTTGGTGGGAGGCTTCAATTCCTTGACACATGGGTCTCTCTTCAGGGCTGTTTGAGTGTCCTCACAACATGGCAGCTGTCTCCCATTAGAGCAAGTGATTCAAGAATGGGACAAGGCAGAAACTATAACATCTTTTATGTGCTAGCCATAGAAATCACACACAGTCACTTCTGCACTATCCTGTGGTTACACAGGGCCACTCTACTAAATGAAAGAAGACCACAGAGGATATGAGTACCAAGAAGGCAGTGATCTTTGGGGGACATTTTGGAGGATGGCTTCCACAGGCATGCTGGTTTGATTGTATTGAATTTGATTACCTACCAGCAGGCTAGTATTACTTCTATCATCTGTTGCTAATATCTTCTAAAAATTTGACTTTTATCTTTTCTTTTTAAATTACTGAATAACATAAATTGTTAACTTTCTGTTAATAAAGAATTGTGTCTAAGTCATTTTTCTATTTTCCATCACTAGTAGTGTTTTGCACCTACAGACAGCCTGATCAATGCATAATATCCACATCATTTTCAATAGGTAGGCATTTAGAACGAGAGCTTAGTGGGTTAACAAATTAATCTAGAGGTAATAGAACTAATAACTAGAACCCTGCTTAGTGCTCAGGTCAAGCTTGGAAAAGTAGATCATACAGAATGTTTAAGTAATGATTGGTTCCTTTTTTTCTATAAATGCATAAGACTATTATTACTATTTTATCATTATCATGATTATTACTTTCCTTTGGCCCCAAGAATTCCTGTTTCTTAGTCATAATATTGTACAGTGGCTTTAAAGGGAGAATTCCATCTCCCCTTCCTACTAGCCATGAATATATTATTTAAGTTTTCTGTGATGTAGTTTCCTTGTCCGCAAAATGAAATGATTGATAGTGCTACTTCTTAGGTTTGTTGTATTAAATAAGGTAATTCAGGTAAAGTACTTAGCACAATGCTTAATAAATGTCAACTATCATTATTTGTGTGTGTGTGTATATATATATATATATATATGTATATACATATATAAATACATTGATACATACACACACATTCACGCACAAATAACCTAGCCACCCCTAACCACTGTCTTCAGACATCCATTTTACAGATTCCCAGTGCCACACATTTTTGTTCACATCATTCCTCTAGCTTAAAATTTAAAGTCTTGCTCCTTCTCCCATCCTGCTAAATTTAATCTTTTCTTCAAGGAAGAGGTTCAGCAATTTTCCTGATCATGAAAATGTCTGCTTGTGCCCCAGAGCCCCAAAGCTTAATAACACCGCCTTCTCCTAAACTCCCTTAGTGCAATCAAATCCTATGTTTCCTTGTTTTATTTTGAATCTTGGACCCTTCCTTCCCCTCCCTTACAGAGGGGAGGTTTTTTATCTTATAGTCCACTGTAATCCTGGACGGTAGAATCCTGTTAATGATGAAGCTATAGAGTACCTAATGTAACATTTGTAATAAATGACTCTTTATCACAAGCAATGAACAGATTGTATTGTTACCACAAATAGGTGGGCAGTGTGCTCTTCCTTTATACGGATTCAAATTAGAACTCTGAACACAATTGTGTTTTATTTGGGAATAAAAACACAATATAGAGTGTTAAAATTTCAAGATATAAAAGAGTCTGGATTTTAAAAACAGTCATCTTTTTTTTTTCTCTTAATCCTGGAGTGGAAAGGAATCTAAAATACAAACCTCTTCAATTCAGTGATGGATCTATCAATACTAACAATTGAAACCACAGTGCCAGATTTGGAAGCAGTCTACTTCAAACTGAAAGAAAAGGCTTGGAAGGGAAGAATAAAAGATTGTTGACCGCCTAGCTTGAGCCAGGTGGTTTACATTCATGAATATATCCAATCCTTACGGCAATCCTATATTATTGTGTTACTGTGTTATTATTCTATGTCTTTACATACAAGAAAACTACAGCTTAGAGGAATAAAGAAACTTGTCTAAAAAAGTGATAGAGCTGGAATTTGACTTCAGATCTGTGGGCTCCCATGCATGTAAAGAAGGTTCTAAAAGTCTTTTCCGTTCATCACATGGCACTGGCTTTCATGCTGTACTATATTCAGGACACAGGGTGATGATAGTGCAGTCATGGCAAAAGGCTGAGGAGCAGTCATCTCCCACGAAGCATAGCTTTTTCGGGATCTCCTTGTCAGGCACCCAGACTCCCAAAGGCCACAGCTATGTCTCTTTAAGAGGATAAACAGTGAGATGTAAACTATTGCCCTAAAAGATGCTGTGCTCTTGGACTTTAAATTACAGGAGCTTTGGGAGCACCATTTTTGTTGGAGGACCCCGCAAACCAGTTTCTACATCTCAAAAGACACATATATTTGCAGGATTACTGGGACCCAGATGGCAATCCAAATATGTGGGGAAACACGCTGGCTGATAAGGTATTTGCATTAGAAACAAATGGCTTCCCACCATCTATTTTGTTAAATAGGCATTGCATCAGCAGGCATTAACACACCATCAGCCCTGATTTTTTCTATCTGCCCTGAGCTGTAACTGCTCCTTCCTTCCCATAAAATGGCTTTTGTCTAGTAAACTTCACCTCTTCCTTCAAGACTAAAATCAAATGTCCCCTTCTTTCTGAAGGCTTTCCCCTCTTTCCTGGTAACATTCTTCTTTCTTTTCTCCCCATTGCATGACGTTCACATGTGAATGGCACACTGGAATTATTTCTTTGTGCACCCAACCTCCCTTACCTAGGCTACAGAGGTGAGGTGCATGTCATGTCTTATCCATCAAGGTCATTTTTCTCAGAACCTATCAAAATGATTGTTACTCAGTCAAATCTCAGTAGATTATTGCATATTTGAGTAGGTGGATAAATGGACCGCAGTCACATTTAGTTCCCTTTTAGTTGTTCAGCAGCTTATTTTCCAAACCTTTAATAATCATCCAAGCATTTAATGTCATTCCTTCATTTGCTTGCCTTTCATACGCTTTTTACTCATTTGGAAGTCTCACTCCAAGAGAAATAAAGAAGAAACGTGCATTAGCCTGTTTTATTCCATGTTTACTCTTTTGATGGAAAAAAACAAAAACATTGAAACTCCAGGCCAAATGAAATTGTTGAATTGTCTGAGGATTTCAATTATTCATGATTTCTCTCTTAAAATTTAGCAATTTAGCAAACAAAAATGTACAACAAATTAATTAATCCCTTCATTTGTTTGTTCTTTTTCTCTTTACATGTGTATCAAGCTCTATTACCAGGCTAAAGGGTTGTATAAAGTCATAAAATATTTGAATGTCCTTGTTTTTCTGGGGTCTTGGTCCTATCCTTACTCTGCACAGTTGAGTTTTAACTGGTCTACCAGGAATGGCTCATTTCTGGTTAGCATTTGCTGATGAAAACCACTAGCTTGAATAATGCATCTAGTTTTGTGCCTGTTTTTCTCCAACAGGCATCATTTAGAGGTATTAAAGCCAGACATTTGTTTATTTGGCAAATTAAATATTACATAAGCGAGTAGACTGTGTCTTCTTTATGGAATACTGAAATTTTCAAGTACACTCCTGCCTATAATTGTAGACTAGCACTGTGATCAACTGACAGATACTATAATGTAACAAGACTCTGCCACACTGGTTCATGCGGTAGCCCCAGAAATACTGTAAAACATTTAAGCATTGAAGAATATAGGTCACTAAAAGTATGTTCACCAAACCTTTTTTTGTATTATTCTTCCACTCTATTTCTCTCAATCTTTTAGGATTATCTGTATGATTACCGGAATAATTGATGTAACATGTGTTCTCCATACTCAGAGATCATGACTTAAAGTTTCTTTTGTTACAGGCTCATGAAACATGGACTGCTTTGAAAACAATAGCACAATATTATCTGAATGTGAATACCTTCACTTTTGACATGTCCACTTCCCAGTAAATGTGCTTTGATGGTTAAACCAGGAGAGAAAAAAACAATGGGAGTCAACACGGCAATGCAACCAAACCATGGGCTTTGGAGACATGGAGGCAAATCTCTGCCACTTACAAGATTACTTAATATGTCTGTCTCATGGAACTGTTGAAAGGAGTAAATATAAAAATCCATCTAGAGACCTAGAATTAGAAGTTCTCAGTAAATTCTAGATCTTAAGATGAGAACTAAAATAAAGACAATAGTACTAACATTGATTAAAAAAGGGCTCTTCTGGAAAAGGAAACCAAAAGCAAAAAAGTAGTGCCATTAAAACTCACTGTTGATAGCTTACTTTCTTTTGCTTCCTTTTTGAGAGAGTTAATTTGCTTTTTAATTAAAGGAAGAAGAGGGGTGCCTGGGTGGCTCAGTTGGTTGAGCATCCAACTCTTGATTTTGGCTCAGGGCATGATCCCACGGTTTGTGTTGGGCTCTGCACTGAGAGCACAGAGCCTGCTTGGGATTCTCTCTGCCCACCTCCTGCTCCTGTGTATGTGCATGTGCTCTCTCTCTCTAAATAAATAAATCAGCTTTATAAAAAAAAAAAAAAAAAAAAGAATAGGGATCTCTCAAATGGAGTTGGTCCTATCTTTTCAGTACTTTTCACTTTCTAAAGCCAGTCTATTTTAAGATCGTGCTTTTGAAACTTTTTCCATCAAAGGTGTATTGCTGAGGGCAGTAGAGAATACAATCATAACTCTTATCTGGGGGCAGATGAACCCACTGGAAATGTTCACCTGTAAGTGCAAACCTCCTTAGGAATTTTGCAAAATTTGTGCAAGTTTTGCATTTAAGTCCATAATATGTTGATATTTATTTCAATTTGAAACATTTTTAACTTACTGACCAAAAATACTTACTACTGCTTTTCAATAAAACTGAAAAATTGACTCTAAAGAAAAGTGGACTACATTCATGCTATAGTTTTCCATATACCCACAAAATACCATTTCAGTACCCTACTCTGAGAAGTAGTGAGGACATGATAGAACCAATCACCTGGATTGCCCCACTCCCCAAAATCACAGATAAATGGAAATTTTGTTTCCCAGAGTCTATTTCTGTCTACATACCTAGGTCAGTTGTTCTCTGGGAGATTTCATTTGGTAAATGGAAGCATCCCCTCAAGACCAGAGTGGGTCTTATGTGGTCTTACAGTAGTCCTCAGCACTTTTTCAATAGCGGGTATGTCAGGAAAATCAAATGTCAAGAAGCTGCAATAGGAAGACTTTGGCCCAACACTTGGTATTTTCCATTTCCTATCCAATATCCTAGAGGCATTTTCAGTGAGAAATTTGAAGCTTATGCATAATTTATCCATTTAACTGCTTTCTATTTTTAATATATAAACATATTTTTTTTAATTTTTAATGTTTTTTATTTATTTTTGGGAGAGACAGAGAGACAGAGAGTGAGTGGGGGAGGTGCAGAGAGAGAGAAAGAGAGAGGGGGACACAGAATCTGAACCAGGCTCCAGGCTCTGAGCTGTCAGCACAGAGCCTGACTTGGGACTCTAACCCACAAACCCTGAGATCATGACCTGACCTGAAGTCGGTCGCTTAACCAACTGAGCCACACAGGCCCACTACAAACATATATTTTTAAATCAAAACACAACTGAATGGACAAAAGAAAGAAGATATATCATTTGGGGTTGCAGTAAGAAATGAAGTTGAGATTGTACATGAATACATCTTGGAGTTTCAACAATACAGATTTTTTGCTACCACAAAGTCCCATTCTTTGATCATTTAATATAAAATTAGAGAACATCTGTGTATTGATCAGGTTCTCCAGAGAATCAGAATCAATAAAATGTGTATACACAGAGAAAAAGATTTATTTTAACGAATTGGCTCATGTGATTATGGAGGCTGGCAAGAATAAAACCCACAGGGCAGGCTAACTGGTTGGATACCAGAGAAGAACCAATGTTGCAGCTCAAGGCTGAAGATCATCAGGCCAGAACACCAAGAAAGAGCTGATCTTGCAGTTTGAATCCTAAGGCCATCTGTTGGTGGAATTCCCTCTTGTTCATGGAAGGTTAGTTTTTTATTCTATTTAGGCCTTCAACTTATTGGACAGGGCCCATTCACAACATGGAGGGCAATATATGTAAAGTCCACCAATTTAAATGTTAATCTCATCCAACAACAACATCACAGAGACATCCAGAACAATGTTTGACCTCATATTGGGCACAGTAGCTCAACCAAGTTGGCACATAAGTTAACCATTACAACCCATTTAGATTGTATACATGTGCACACACACACACACACACACTCACACAGCTATGATGGAAGCAACATATGGAGTAAAAAAAGAAAAGGATTTTGATTCATTTCTTCTGTTCAGTATAATACAAGGAAGAAGCTGAGGGAATTGTGGCCCATCAATAATGTGAAATTGTAAGTCAGCTGCTAACTTAATTTTGATTTAGGGAGCACTAAAAGGCAGTTCTCCAGGTAGGTTGTTATCTGATCAAACAAGCATGAAAAGGAGGTTTCTTCTACAAGAAATAATTTTCATGAGAAATTATCGGAAATTTATAGGATATCAGAAAACCAATGAAAACAACCGGGTCTATGTAAAATAATGTTTCTGGAAATCCAGCAGTTAACTTCTACACAGCTGAGCAGGAAGTGGTGAGTATTCAGTTTTTCAGAGTATTTAGTTTTTTTTTTTTTAGGATTCAAGAAAACCTAAGTACCACATATTTGGTGTCTACATGCAAAATTAGTTTAGATCAGAAGAACTCTTAATTCAGCGTTGAAAGAAATTGATTGTATTGAGGGACCAATTATGGGGCTGACTCAATTTAACTGAATTTTTTCAAAATGGTAAGTGATTTGTGTGTGTATGTGGTGGGGGAGGGTGTCCTCTGATTTGTTTTAAGTCTGTATCTAATTTATAAACCCTGTGTAAAATCTACTTGTTTGAAGACAAAAGTCTCGTTCAACATTTTTAAGAGTCCAGAACAAAGGACACAAATTGCACAATAGTATGAAAAATAGAAAGGATCAGAAACTACCCTTTTCTGAGGTGCCTGAGTGGCTCAATTAGTTAAGTGTCTGACTATTGATTTCCGATCAGGTCATGATCTCCTGGTTCATGAGTTTAAGTTCTGAGTTGGGCTCTGAGCTGAGGGTGCAGAGCCTGCTTGGGATTCTCTCTCTCCCTCTCTCTGCCCCTCCCCACTCACATGCATACATGTGTTTTCCCTCTCTCTCTCTCTCTCTCTCTGTCTCTCAAAGTATATAAATAAACTTTAACAAAGGAAACTACCTTTTTCCTCACTTCCTGAGACTCTATGTATCCTCTGCAGTTGGGGTATTCATGGGTTCCACTGCAGCAGTAAGAACATAAATGCTCTGATGGCTCTCAGTTCTTCTTTTTTAAATTTTTTTTTAACATGTATTTATTTTTGAGAGACAGAGGAGACAGAGCATGAGTAGGGGAGGGGCAGAGAGAGGGGTGTACACAGAATCCAAAGCAGGCTCCAGGCTCTGAGCTATCAGCAAAGAGCCCAAAGCAGGGTTCGAACTCATGGACCGCGAGATAATGACCTGAGCTGAAGTCAGCCGCTTAACCAACTGAGCCACCCAGGCGCCCCTTCAATTCTTCTGAAGTTTCCATTCTAAGGTCCAAAAGGAAGCAAGCTAAGGCAGGTCTTACAGATCCCATTTTAGAGATAAAAATTAAAAACCCGGAGAATTCTCTAGCCCCTTCCACAATGTGAGGACACAGCAAAAAGACATCTATAAACCAGAAAGCTGGCTCTCACCAGACATCAACTCTCCTGGCACTTTGATTTTGGACTTCCCAACCTCCAGACTGAACAGACTAAGATACTTTCTTATATCAGTATCAGGAAAAACAAATAAGATGCAATATAATTTATCCACATGCTGTCCAGTGAATTGATAAGAAAACCGAATAAGAACTCAATAATATTTTTCATTTCTGGGCTTCAGTTTCACCAATACATCAGACCCAATCTCAAAAGATAGCCATCCTCCTGTGCCAATTCATTGTAATTTAAATAGAATAACTAATGGAGGGAGTACTGTACATACAGAACAAATTAAACATGAAGGTATTTATTTTCATGTGTTGATTTTACTTATTCCATTTGTTTTCCTCGAATTGACTTAAAACATCCAGGCAACTGAACCAGACAAAGAATATATATATCTCATAGTGTTATCTTCAATGATAGTGACAGTCTGAATTAATTTTATTGAAAGTAATTTAGCATTGACTGGTTAAAACTACAGACTACCAGTCTGAACCAGACACATTGGCAGACTCCTTCAAATTAGAGACCAAAAAGATAAATGTTTGGAGATTACATCACAAACTGGAACTGTCTTAAAAGACAGTTCAAATGTAAAAAAAAAAAAAAAAAAAAAAAAAAGAAAGAAATTATCTAAATTCAAAATATCCTATCCATCAGTGACAAAAGCAGCTGCATTTCTTCTTCTGATCATAACGTTAGAAACCAAGCTAATTATTTTTTTAACCTTTTCAGGAAAGGTATGACTTCATAGCCCTACCCACTTTTGCTCTATCAAAAGTATGTCTTAAAAGGGGTTCTTTGATTAGCTTTAATCAGGCAGTAACTACAGACAGAAAAAAATTAACAGGACTTATAGAGTTGAAATTTGAAATACCTTTCAGTACACGGACTCTCCAACATTTTCCTGAGAGACTTTATGTTTAATTCCTGGCTCTACCCCTTCCTTGGGGAAGGGAGGGATGTAACCTGGTGTTTAAGAATGTAGCCTCTGGAGCCAGAGGCCTGGGGTCATACTCCCCTCCTTTGGCTCAGTTTCCTATCTGTGAAATGGAAATGATAAAAACACATCCTCAGTCAGGTGGAGTAGGGCTTTTGCAGGAGATAAGCCTCTAGCACATAAGCCCTCCACAAGTTCTTGCTTGTGGTAATAGAATGCACATTATCTCCACTTTGGTTTTCAAAATAGTTTTAACTATTAGGAAAAATTTTCACCCAATAAACACCCAAGGGCTACTGTTTTGTGTGATTTTTTGTTTGTTTGTTTGTTTGTTTTTAAGCTAGAAATAAACCTGATTATGATAGCAGTGTTAAAGAAAATCCCACTAAGGATCCCAGACAACAATTTTGTTTTATCATCTAAATTGCTGCTTTTTGATTAACATACTACCACAAATCATTTTCCCTTAATATGCCATAAAACAGTTATCCAAATGATGACAAGCAAGAAATTAAAATTCAGGGAGCTCTCAGTAGTTGGTATTTCCAAGCAGATTAATCTTACTATTGTTCTGCATTTCTAAAGAATCTCAAACATCTATACTGCAGCTACACATTTGTGAGCTTGTATGTTTGAGGCACTATAACTACTTTGTGCTAGGAGGCCCAAGATGAGCGGGATCAGTCCCCGCTCTTCAGGCTGCCAAGGGACTCACAGGGAAATGAGGAGTCTCCATATGCATACGCTCTAATGATGGCAGGGCCATGATGGAAGTTAAAACAGCAAAAGGCTCTGGCTGGCCTGGCACCTGCCTGGAGCTCTGATCTCATCCTGGACCTCTCTCCCTCTCACTAACATGTGCCAGTCATCGTGGGCGTCACATGATTGTAAGGCTTGCCAAGTTTACTCCAACCTCAGCGACTTATGCTTCCCTCTGAATGCACTACGCTTCCTGTGAAGTTCATCAATTGGCTTCTTGTGACCATTCAGGTCTCAGCTCAGGAGTTCCTCCTCAGAGAATGCATCCCTGACTAACTAGTTTTATGTAGTTTAATTTAGTGGCTTCAGCAACTTGCCTTTATAATCTTACATTCCTGTTGGCGAGAGGCTGGCCCTGGTCTTACAGGTGCAAGATGTCAGCAGCGCTGCTGTCCTCGCAGGATTTTCTTGGGCAGAATCTGTTTCTTTGCCTTTTCCAGCACTAGGACAGTTCATTCTATGGTCATGGTCCATTTCCTTCATCTTCAAACCCAGAAATGTTGCATCTTCTGCCCCTTCCATCATTTTCTTTCTTTCTTTCTTTCTTTCTTTCTTTCTTTCTCTCTCTTTCTGTCTTTCTCCCTCCTTCCTTTCTTCCTTTCATCTTTCTTTCTTTCTTTCTTTCTTTCTTTCTTTCTTCTTCCTTCCTTCCTTCCTTCTTTCCTTCCTTCCTTTCATCTCTCTCTCTCTCTCTCTCTCTCTCTCCCCCCCCCCCCCATCTGATCAGGGCTGGGAAAGCTTCTCCTCACTTAAGAACTTATGATTTGATTGAAACCACCTTCTCTCCCCATCTCAGGGTCCTTAACCTTAGTAACATCTGCAAAATCCTTTTTGCCATGTAAAATAACATACCCATAACCCAGGATTAGGAGATGGACATCTTTGGGGGCTCATTATTCTGCCTACCATACATAAACCTCTATCAGTCTATCTGTTACATTGCCTTTTTCTTTCTTGTTATTTTTTATAGCACTACATGAAATTCTCATTTATTTACCTGTAACTTATTTATTATCATGTATTTCTTTAATATGTGAAAATCCCCCTCCACCCACTTCCTCTATACTATTGTATGATCTTGAGAATAAGAATTTGATCTACCTTGATCACAGCAGCATCCCCAAACCCTGGAGTGGTAGCTGGCATGGTGTAGGCACTCAGTGAATTCTTGTTAAGTGAATAAATAAACTCAGCCTCAATAATTGGTGTAAGCTTTAGAAAGGACACGCTGCCTAATTTAAGTCCTGAAGATAAGTAAGGAGATTATCAAGTGAAAATCAGGGAGTGGACTTTATAGCAAAAGCAGGAGAGAGCAGAATCACCACAGAATGACAACACTGCTCTTGAAGGAGTGGCCAAGGATGAGAGGCTGGAAAAAATGAGTCAGAGGCAAATCACCAAAATCTTTTCAGACTTCATCTTGCATGTAATGAGAGCCATTGAAGGATTTTATATGGAGGAGTAATTTCATTAGCTCTGCATTTAGAAAGATACTCTGCCACTGGTGTCATTGTCAAAGAGGATTATTTGGAGGAAGGCCAAATGGGAGGCTGGGAAGGGAATTTTGTCCTATCTTCCAAGGTTTTCGTTGATTAATCTGATAAATGAATGATGCTGAAGGGCTAACAGAGTATCATTAGTAGAAAATACAATTCTTCTTCTAGGTAATGTGTGTTATAACCATTGAGCATTATAGTTGACAATTAGAGATCATTTCCTTCTTTCCCATAGCAAGTGGGCAAGGTTTTGAGAAGCATATTGGGCTGCCTTCTTAAGGTTTTCTTGAAATCTTAAAGAGAACAGGTTATATAAGAGCCCACTACTATAATAAAATAAAATAAAATAAAATAAAATAAAATAAAATAAAATAAAATAAAATAATAAAATAACTAAAAGATTCAGTTTTATATGTTCCTGTCTAGCAGTGTCATCCAAAGTTACATTTGGCAAGATGTTCCAGCTGTCTTTTTCTCATTTGCTTAACTGCTCAATGGTATAACAAAACAAAACAACACTGCCATATACAGATGGTTTATAACTAAGTAGTAAGGGAGAGAGAAGAGAGTCAAAGATGACATCACAGTTTCAAATGTGGATGACGTGGGTAATGAGATTTTCAAAAAACAGAACAGAGAGATGAGAGCAGGAAACTCTGATAGGTTTGTGAAGTCAGGAGACAAGGTGTCTGGTTTTAACATTTGATTTCGTGCTCCATTCTTACTTGATGCTACTATCTGTTCAAATCATATTAGGCACAAACACAGGTGTTAGATTTGGGAAGGTACAGACTACTTTTCTAATTGAAGATTTTTATATGAAAAACACAATTGGCTAGTGCTACTCTGGGAAAAGCAAAACAGGCAAGATATCAAATGAGTAAATAAATTTAAAAACCCATGGTATTTGATAAGTAGCAAAATCTTTTCCTCACTTTTCTCCTTTTGTCTCTCATTTCTCCAGTGATTAATTTTGAAAATTTAACAATATATGTGGAAATTCAAATATTAATAATTTTGGATTCTATTACTTTCCAGTCTAAAGGAAAAATATTGTTGGGGCACCTGGCTGGCTCAGTCATAAGAGCATGCAACTCTTGATCTCGGGGTTGTGAGTTTGAGCCCCAGGTTGGGTGTAGACACTACTTAAATAATAGAAAACACTAAATTTGTATGCAAATCTTTATCTGAAGAAAAATAATCATGACCTTCCTTATTGTTGATGTTTAAATCTGGCTCTTTAGATTAATCATGATTGATTCATTTTAGGGGGCCAGGGTTAGGGAAGAGGATTCAACTACTTAAGCACAAAATGATTTCTATAATTAAAGAATTGCTAGTTGTACATTGAGGACTATATGAATTAATGAGAAAAACAAAAAGAATGAAAGGACTGCCCAAATTGAATGCTGGCGAGGATGTGGAACAACAGATTCATTCATTGTTGATGGGAAGACAAAATGGTACAACCACATTGGAAGACAGTTTGGCAGCTTCTTACAAAGTTTACACATAGTCTTATTATGTGATCCAGCAATCACACTCCTCAGTATTTTCCCAAATTAAAAACTTACATCCACATGAAAATCTGCATATGAACGTTTGCAGCAGCACTATTCATAATATCCCCGAACTGGAAGCAACCAAGATGTCTTTAAAGGGTAAATGGATAAACTAACTGTGACACATCCATAAAGTAGAATACTATTCAGCAATAAGAAGATATGAGCTAGCAAGCCATGAAAAGACACGGACAGATTTTAAGTGCATATAGCTGAGTTAAAGAATGGGGTGTGAAAGGACTACATGCAGCATAATTCTAACTATATGACATGGAAAGATCCATAGTGATCAGAGGTTTGGGGAAAGTATGGGATAAATAGGTGATGCACAGGAGATTTTTAGACATTGAAACCATTCTGTATAATATTGTAATATTAGATACACACATGACACTGTGCATTTGTCAAAACCTATAGAACTATTCAACAGAGTGAACTTTAGTGTAAACCATGTACTTTAGTGAACAATAACATATCACCATTGGCTCAGTACTTGTAACAAATATACTACACTGTTGCAAGATATTAATAGGGAAATTGTGTGTGTAGGGGGTGGTGTATGGGAACTAACTATGTACGATCTCCTTAATTTTCTGTCAATATACAACTATTCTAAAAATAGTCTATTAATGTTTTATTAACGAAAGAGGAAAAAAAGCACTACTCTGACATTACAAAACTATGTCAGTACCAATGCCTCCCTGCCTTCCAGAATATTTTACATGAAGAAAGGGTGATCATGCACCTGGATTGCCCAGGATGTTCCTGAGACTCTCTTTGTTCTCAGAAACATTTCATTTGGAATGATAAATGACATGGTCACTATTCACAGAAGGAAAATGGGAAGTAATGTCTTTTTAACATCTGTCTTTGAATGTGAGGAACTGGGCTATGCCCTTTCCTTAGTGTCTCATTTAAGCCTCACAATATTCCCAGGAGGATGATTTTTGTCTTCCCCAATTTGCAGATGGAAAAGCTGAAGCTCAGAAGCTCATTTACCCAAGACCATACAATTCATCATTGGCAGATCCTGTAATTACCCCTTCATTTCTATGACCCCAAAGCTCATGCTTTGAATTCTGGGGTTTTTTTTTGGATGATCGTTGAACATTCTTTCCAGACCTTGTGATTCTTGAAAGAATTCTGTGGCAACTATACCTAACAAGCATAATAATAGTACTAAGGTAGTAGAAAGTAGAGATTATATGTAAAGAGAGCTTTATTTATAAAACTCCTGAGAATTTTTTTCCAAAGACTATGAGGATGTCAGAGTTATTGTCTATTCCATCCCTGGGTCATCTGACAATAATGACATCTGTAATCCATTTTTTCCCATAACTATGGTGATAATTAGTACCCAGGTCTATTGTCTGGTCTCAGTAAAGAAAAGCTATTAACTTGTGCCACCACACCTCTGCAGCCAGGAAGGAATCCTTGGGGAATAGAGAACCCTGTGGGCCATGGCATCTCACTCTTCTGACTGACTGGAAACACCAAACCAACCTTTCCCTTCTTTAATTTGAATATAGCAGAGCTCATTTCAAAGACTGCAGTTTCCTGGTCGGTTTCCCTGCACATTCTTCTCCTTCACTTCCAAATTCTCAGAGTACATCAACCATCCCAGCCACTTGCCATCCTTAAAACAAAACAAAACAAAACAAAAAGGCCTGCCTTGGGATAATATTTTCAATTGTGACAAAATGATAATACCAGCTACTGGATTAGAAGCTGTTTTACAAAGGATCTCTTCAAAAATGATTGAACTTTCTTATCTAGCTCAAACTTTTTAGAAGTAGGTAATAAATTTTGCTCTTTGTGTGATACTTTAGGAAGCAGGTTGTATAATGGATCCAAGCATCATCTCTGGAACCAGCCACACCTAGACTGAGTACTAGCTCTGCCACTTTTAATTCTGCCAATAATACCTTAATATTATGTATTTTTCTGTTCCTCAGTTTCCTCATGTTGGAAATGGAAACAATAGAAGTAGCTTTCTTATAGGGTTGTTGTGGGCTTAAATGAAGTATATGAGCCTTAAAATGTAAAGGTCCATAAGGTTAAATACCCAATTTAGTACAGCATTTTTTAAAGTGTGGTCTGGGGACTCCTGGGGGTCCCTAAACTATGAAAGGGGGACCATGAGGTCAAAACTCTTTTTAGTAAGAACATTAGCACATTATCTGCCTTTCCCACTCTCATTCCCACAAGTGTAAAATGGAGTTTTCCAGAAGCTGCATGTGAGAGATACTGCAACTGATAGACTGCAGAAGCAGATAAGAGAAAATCCAGCTGCCTTCAATTAAACCAGACATTATAGAGATTTGCAAAATTATAAAACAGTGCCACTCTTCTCAGAACTTTTTTTCTTTTGGAAAATATAGTTCTTTTCCTACAAAATATGTTATTAATACATATTTTTAAATATCCCGCTTTTAACTTTGAATACAGTACATATCGATGGCTGTAATTCACATGATCAAAGCCCTTTGAGGCCTTAAACAATTTTTTAAGAGTGGAAAGGGATCCTGGGACCAAGAAAACTGAGAACCATTCATCTAGCACAAGCCTGGCACATAGTAACCACTTAATAAATAATGATTGAATGACTAGCATAGGACTTGGCTTAGGGTAACTGCTCAATAAATAACAGTGTTGCTGCTGCTGCTGCTGGCGATGTGTTGATGGTAATAATGAAAATCATGAAATCAAGTACGCTGAGAGCCTTCTACCCAATTGAAGCCAATAGAACAGGAATTTTTGATGGAAATCTTACCTTGCATTAGGCGTGGGAGATGCGAGGTAGAATTCAATGTAATACAAAATTATTTTCAGTGTTTAGACTCTCTTTCTCTTAGCTTATTCTTTTCCTGATGGGGATCCTCATTCTCTTCCCAGCTGAAGCTCTTTGGAATTGAGCCAAGGTCTGAAAAATTCAGAATGTTATGTATAGCATCAGACCAAGTGATCTGGAAGTTAGGATCTCTGGGTTCTAAAATTAAGGGACTATGGACCTGTATTTACTATTTACTGTGAGAGTCAGATGGGAGAACTTGCCTGGAAATTTTCTCAATAGATTGGATGGTACTGTAGGCTCCTATCTCTCCAACCCTCCTCTCAATTTCTCCTTCTTCCTGCATGCTCTAGTCCAGCTACTGGAGCCTAGATTTTCATTTTGTCTAGATATGCTGGTACACTGGTTCTCTAGGAACAAAACGAATTCCTGGCTAGTAGGGCTTGCTGATTTCCATGGTGTAAATACTCCTGTCATGGCCAGTTTCAAGCTGCTGATGTACTGTTACTAAGCTCCAAGTCGGGAGAAGGAGCTCTCTCAGCTGGTTTTAGCTGGTTCCCAGTACATGGCTCGTGCTGAGGCACTATGACATTGAGTTCAACAACTTTCTGGCTTTTCTAGTTTTGGTTTTTTTTTTGTTTTTGTTTTTGTTTTGTTTTTTTGTTTTATTGCTGGCCTCACCTTCTTACCCAGTTTTGCTGCCCAATCCTTCTAGCTGCTCACTGTCCTCTGGTCCCAGGATTATCTCCTGCTACTTCTGCCCTTCATGCTTTAGCTGACATTGCCATCTCTGTATCCTGACACACCAACTTCATCCTTCTGCTTATTCATTTGCTACCCAAAATTTTAAGGGGAAACTAAAGGCCTTCTTTCCCCCATAAAATCTTTTCTAAACACATACAGATATCACTCATGTCTCTCCTCTAAAATGAGAGGGCATATTTAGGGACAAGATTTCAGCTTAGTAATGGTGATATCACTGGTTATCCAAAAGATAGCCATATGGTATCATGGAAACAGCTCTTTTACTGCAGAGAGAACTGCACTCTTAATTCTGGTACTAATATACTGAGTGGTCATGGGCAAATCACTGCAGTGCTCTGAGCCTTGATATCCTCATTTGTAAAATGAAAATCATGAAATACATGATTTCAAAGAATATTTTCCATTCCCTAAATTCCACTATTCT
Organism: Panthera onca; assembly: GCF_046562875.1. NCBI lineage: Eukaryota > Metazoa > Chordata > Mammalia > Carnivora > Felidae > Panthera > Panthera onca. The sequence goes on from NC_138347.1 coordinate 56,013,698, forward strand.
GTAGTTAAGTTGCCTCATATAAACGAAAATCACAGGAATTACTACTATTGTTAAAATTCAATGTCCTTTTGGGGTGCCTGAGTGGCTCAGTTATTTGTGTCCGGCTTTGGCTCAGGTCATGATCTTGCAGTCTGTGAATTCAAGCCCCACGTCAGGCTCTGAGCTGAGAGCTCAGAGCCGGGAGCTTGTTTCACATTCTGTGTCTCCCTCTCTCTCTGCCCCTCCCCCACTCACACTCTGTCTCTCTCTGTCTCTCAAAAATGAATAAATGCTAATTTCTTTAATTCAATGTTCTTTTGATTTTGAAACAAGTCAGCTTCACCATGTTCTATTTTATAATCATCCCTTCATAATATTTCATGTTAAAAATAATTCTGTTTATCATCAGCCTTCATCTCAATTCCTCTGTAAGATCCACTTTACACCTTTCCCACAGATAAAATGATGGATAGGTACTTTTGAAAAGCGGTTAAAGCAAATATTAAGGCAACAATTTTTAACTAACTTTATAAAAGTAATCATGCAGAAAAATTAAAAATTAAAAAGTATGTAGGCAGAAAACTCCCTAAAGGTGAAAGTTTGTGATTCTTAAATATTTTTCACATGCCACTGATGAAATATTTTCTGTGGAACTACACCTTCAAGGACTGAAAGGAGCTATTAGGAAAAAATTATTTGAGAAAAATATTTTGTTCACATACAGCTTTATGGGGATTATATGATGATATAGTGAGATAAAATTTTATATTCAGTGAGAAAGCCAAACTATACACATTTTTTTTTTAAAATTTCAGCTTCGTTGAGGTATAATTGACAAATAGATTTGTAAGATATACAAAGTGTGCATCATGGTGATTGGATATAAATATACATTGTGGAAGGATTCTCCCTGTTGAGTTAATTAACACATTCATCACCTTACATATGTATTTTTTTTTCCTTTGGTGAGAACATTTAAGTTCTATTCTTTAAGCAAATTTCAATTGTCCATATGGTGTTATCAACTATAGTTGACGTGTTATTATCAGGTCCTCAGGCTTTATTCATTTTATAGCCACTGAAAGTTTGTGCCTTTTACCAACCTCACCCTATTTTCTCCACTCTAGCAAGCACTTTTCTACTCTTTTTCTATGATTTTGGGTTTTTCTTTAGATTCCACATAGTCGAACTATATTCTTTTTTTTTTTTTTTTAGTTTATTTATTTATTTTGAAAGAGATAGGGAGAGTGAGTGGAGGAGGGGCAGAGAGAAAGGGCGACAAAGGATCTGAAGCAGGCTCTATGCTGATAGCATAGAGTCGTAAGCAGGGCTCGAACTTATGAACCATGAGATCACAACCTGAGCTGAAGTCGGACGTTTAACCGACTAAGCCACCCAGGCACCCCAGTCAAACTACATTCTTAAACGAAACAAAACTAATCCATCATTAAGTTCCACAATTATTCCCTTTATATCTTTCTTCTTGGAGATTCCAAAGTTTCTTTTATCATTACATTCAAATCTAGTTCCAGTCCTTTCAAAACCTAAGGCTTATTTTCTCCTTGCTCCTTTTAACTCACAGCTTGTGGTGTGGTCTTTGCAAGGCAAGGAGATGTGTACAATGTTTTTGGGGGTTTTTTTGGCAAGATTTGACTTGGCATTCTGGAATACACAATTTTATCACTAGGGATGAGCAGAATGACTCAAGCTGATACTGAATGCAAATTTTCAGCCAGTTTTCTCAGCATGATACGTAGTAAAATCAAGGGGACTACAAGTATATTTAGAGGTTGTCCGTTTCCTTGCAACTTACAGTGTGGTTAGGGACCAGCAAGATCATCATCATCAGTTTGTTCAAAATGTAGAACTTCAGGCCTCATCTCAGACCTACTGAATCAGAATCTACATTTTAACAAGATCCTCAGGTGATTTGCTTCCCTCCAATATACAACTCCCCAATAAGTGGCAAACCTGACTGTATTGACTATGTGCCATCACAGGAACTCATGCCAATTCCTTCTTTCTCCCAAACATCCTAACAGGTACCTACAATTTACTGAATGCTTTTATAACTTTCTATTGCTCAAAAGAACCACTTGATGTCCAAATTTACTAGTCCAGAATTTGTAGCCAAATGCAGACTGAACCTTTCCATTCCCATTTTCCAGTCTGCTTTATATGGTCCCTCTTCTCCAACAAAATTAATCTGTGTCACATTAACAGTCCTAACAGTGGATTCTGTTGGCAACCTGCTCACTACTATGCTTCCTCTCTGGTACCCTCTTTTCTCATCTCTCAACTTGGGTGGATTCTATTCACTCATGAAACCCCATATCTGTGTTCTCCAGAGAACAATCTAACTCACCTGTACTTCCAGAGTCATTCGCTAGAGCAGGGCCAAAGGACCAGTATCCTGTAGATGTGTTCTGTTTAGCCTGTATGGGGGCTTTAGAAGATCAGATTTCAGTGTCTTTAAATAGGATGCATACTGTCTGATGGACCACAGTCCTCACTATTCTTTTGTATCATCCTTGAGCAGGTTCACATATTTACAATATCAGCTTTTCATTTGGCATCGCTTGAGCTACTAATTCTCCATCTACTGTTTTTAATCCAGTTCCCAAATTAGACGTAGATTTTTCTTTCTACACTAATACTGGGACCACAGTCTTTATTATCTGCATTAATCTGCCCAGACTGCCAGAACAAAATATCACAGACTAAGTGGGCTAAACAACAGAAATTTTACTTTTTCAGTTTTGGAGGCCAGAATTCCAAGACTGAGGTGCTCTCAGGATTGGTTTCTGGTGAGGACTCTCTTCTTGACTTGCAGACAGCCACTTTCTGCTTTGTCTTCACATGGCCTCTTCTCTGTATGTGCATACAGAGATCTCTGGTGCCTCTTCCTCTTCTTATTAAAAAAAAAAAATTAACATTTATTTGTTATCAAGAGACAGAATGTGAGCAGGGGAGGAGCAGAGAGAGAGGGAGATGCAGAATCCGAAGCAACTCCAGGCTCTGAGCTGTCGGCACAGAGCCTGATGCGGAGCTCAAGCTCACAAACCGCGAGATATGACCTGAGCCGAAGTCGGTCACTTAACCAACTGAGCCATTCAGCCACCCCATCTCTTCCTTTTCTTATAAGGGGACCAGTTCAATCATATTAGGGTCCCAACCTTATGACCTCATTTAATCTTAATTACCTCCTTAATGACCCTACCTGCAAATAGAGTCACACTGGGGGTTAGGGTTTCAACATGAACTGGGAGGGGGGTGGATATAATGCAGTCCACAACATTATTAAAGCATCTTTGTATCTTGAACAATCACACATGTTATTGTGCAAACCCCCTCTAGGACTTTATCTTCTAGGACATTTATGCAGACATGTAGGCTGAACTGAAGGCAGTATTAGGGTTGCTTTCTATACCAGTGGCAATTCACAGGAAAGAGAATCAAGCTGACCTCAATTTAGGTGCCACTGACATGGAGGCAACAGCAGTACCTGCTCATATTACAGAGGGCTTGCTATGTGCTAGACACTATTGTAAGCATTTAAAAATGCATGCACTGATTTTCAGCTTCATGACACCCTATGATAAAAGTAATGTTTTTATTGTATTATTTTACTGGTGAGGAAACTGAGACATATGAGGCAGATGGAGTCTCTAAACTTACACAGGTGGAGAGTGGCATGACTGGGATTTGACCCCAGGCTGTCTGGCTCCTAAGTCTGTGCTTTTAGCCACTATACCATATTCTGCTTCTCAACAATGGAGACAAATGGATGGGGGGGGGGGGGGGGGGGACTATATTGGGTTTTTTTCTCTTAAATTTTTTTAATATTTATTTATTTCTGAGACAGAGAGAGAGCATGAGTGGGGGAGGGGCAGAGAGAGAGGAAGACACAGAATCAGAAGCAGGCTCCAGGCTCTGAGCTGTCAGCACAGAGCCTGATGCAGGGCTCGAATTCACAAATCGTGAGATCATGACCTGAGCCGAAGTTGGTCGCTCAATGGTCTGGGCCACCCAGGCGCCCCAAGGGGTGGACTACATTGTAAAGGATGACATGACAACGCAGCCCCAACATAATTGTGTAGTCATTCACAGGTATATATTCTTTTCACATATATTTAAGTAGTGATCAGCATAAAACATTTAAAAGTACATTTATTAACAGGACGATTTATTTTCCAAACTTCAAACTTTAGGAGGAAAAAAAAGTGTGCTGTTAACAATTATGTTAGCAAACAGGAATAAATAGCATTCCAAGCAAAGCAAGATGTACAATCATACTGTTTACTGAATATCTACCATATACCAGTACTATGCTAATAACTTTGCATGTGTAATCCTTATCAAATCCCTCTAGGATAGGTATTATTATCCTTGTTTTATAGGTAAAGGAGCTGAAGATCTAAAATATCAAGTAACTTGACCAAAGACATAACTAATAAATAGGAGAGCTAATATTTCAGCTAGGTCTGTCTGGATCAAAAACAGTCCTGTTTACCAGCACACAATATTGCTTTCCTATTCCTACAGAGGGCAAACAAGCTAGGGATGCTTAACAATCATGTTATTATAAATATAGAGAAATTGTTACGGAAGCAGGCTGGAACGCTGGCTGAAAGACAAAGTGGCACTCGGAGATCTGGGTGGTTTGGAGATTTATTTAACACCAGCGGGCTCAGAGGAGACCATTTCTCCAAAGATCTGAGCACTGAATGCAAGTGGGAAAGGTAATTTATAGTTGTCAGCTTCCATATCTGTGGGGTTTTCGTGCAGCAAACAGGGCAAGAAGAACCCGGAAGAGGGATCTTTAAGCTAAAGACCAGAGCTTGTTTTAGTCCTGTCGGCCATCTTTGCCACAGTACTTTATTCATTTCTCCAACAAAATAATTCAGTATTTATTAGGCTTATATATTTATTGATTTGAAGAAAACACTTAGCCAGGTTTGCAATTTTGAACTTATCACAAGTCGTACAAAGTGATCTGCAAAGAGAAAGTTCAGAAAGGAAAAAAAAAAGTAAGATCTTTGTGAGTTTTGGGTCAAATTTAGTAAGTTACATTTGTTCATTCATTCATTAGTTCATTAGTTATTTCTGGAAGATAGTGAAAATTATACACCTGAGAAATTATGTCTTAAGGAAATTTATATTTCAGTTGGAAGAACAAGATCATACATAAGAAATTTAAACAACAGACATATGTTATTTTGAAGTAGCACATGTCTAAATGTCTGTATGTCTCTAAATGAGAGTCATAGGCAGTGACACCATATGTTCACAAGAGTATAAGTTCATTGCAAATTGATGAGATCAGAGAAAGTCTCATGGAAGAACCATACCTCAAGAGATAGTTTCTTGTAATTTGCCACTCAGTACAGCATGCTTTCCCTGTTTCAATTGGTATTATTAGTATTTAAGAATGGTTAGGCCAACAAATCAGGAGACTATTGCCATTAAAATGACAGTTACTCATAATTCCCAAGAGCATGAGCATGCTACATCATGGAGGGCCATAAGGAGAAGCACCAGGCTCAGTCAGGAAGTAGACAGAGTGGAGGAAAACCTGGTACAGAGTTTTTATTCTGGTTTCCACGGGAAGGAACACAAGAGGCAGAGTAAGTAAGCTTAGAATTGGCTAGGTTGAATAATTTCAATGGGCTCTCCCTGGTTATCTGATATCTGGCCATGAGGTGATTAGTAGATAATAGCCCATAGTTTGAGAGCCTGATAAAGGAAGTGATTGGGAACATGGGCTCTGAATTGGTTGGTTTGCATTTGAAAGGCATCCTCACAGGCAAGTTGCTTACTTTGCCTAAATTGGCTAGCCCTGGAAGGGGCATTCCTCCAAGGCCAGCAAAGCCTCAAATGTCAAGGCATCAGAATACAGAATATAAAAAGCATGGTTAATGTACTTCCTAAGAAACTCAGCAGTGTTTTTGTCTTCATCAGCAGCAGGGACATTTGTCTTCATACGTTCCATAGGAAGGTAAGAGAGGGAAATTTGAACAGTTGAATTCATCTTGCAAGAGTACTTCCAGCTTACACTCTTAAAGGCAACAGTGCACAAGGGCATCATGGGCAGAAAGGAAGATTAATGGGAAAGCCAAAACTATGATAAGAAAGTCCTTCTCCAAGCATTTCTTTGTCTCTCTCTTTCTTTTTTACTATAGTAAAGCTAGAGATACTCTCTAGAGATTGTATCCAGGCCTTAATTCATCAGCCACGACATTCACTGGTGACAAAACTGGCAGAGTCCTGCTGGATGGTCACATGGATAGCTCTGAGTTCAGCAAACAGGGCATCTCCTCCGGGGTTTTGACTGTTCTGCCAAATTCCTGATTTTTCAGGGAGAAAAGCCAAGGTGTACCAGCAGCCTGGTATATTTCCTTTCAAAAAGCTTCACTCACCGGTTTGCAATAGTGCATATTTATGTGTGCATAATTGGGTAAGGGGTAAATACACATATACACTCACAAGCACACATGTACACATGTATGTACAACTCAAAATAGCAGATGACAAAATGCTCTGACCTTGATTCCAATCAAAATGTGTCTGAACCCAATGCAATTATCTCCCATTTTAGTCCAACTGGAAGACCCACATCATTACAGGAGGTTCCCAGTTGATGGAAATGTGATGAGGGCAGGCCAGCTGCTACAGAACTGATGTCAAAGGAGTACATTTTTCCTCCATATTTAAGTTCCATTTTCTCTCCTGGAAGAAACACTTGTGAAATCTTTTTAGCCAACCAGATGTAGGCTACTTTAATATTAGGGAACATGGTTAAGATTTACATAGATCTTCATTCATGTAAGGATCATAGGCAAAGTCTTAGACAAGGGAAAGAGGACAAAGACATGGTTAATTCAAAACACAAATAATCCAGAATCCAGTTTTATAATATAAAATTACTATTTAAAATTGACTTCTGGTCATCCTTGACTGCCCATGTATATGTAAGAGTGAGTTGCCAAGAAGCTGATTGAAGCTCTGTTTCTGGAACAAGCTAATTTGCTCACTGCAGGTGGTAAGGTAGGACCTGACCATTTCATTGAGAGATCCCCAGTTGTAACTATCCAGAGGTCTTTTCTCTTGCTGAGTCAGATTCTCCAATGTCCTAACTGGGGATGCAGGTGTAGATATAAACCCAGTTGACAGGGTCCTGGGACACAAGAAAGAAAGAGAAGCTCAAGAGATGCACCATTCAGTATAGACTAGTTTTCTCTATTCACCAGTTTTCAAATGGCCTTATTCCCACTCCAACCATCTGTGATCCTCCACTCTAGAAAGTAAACTTCTCAGCCTCCCTGGCACTGAAAGAAGGGAAGCTACCGGACTGCATAGGTTGGAGGAAGGGACTCAAGGTTCTATCTGTTCTTTGAGCTAAATTTTGTAATGCCTGAGGTCGCGAAACCCCCCACAAGAGACCACCAGAGTTGTAAGTCAAAGCCAAGTGGCAAGGGTCGTTTATTGCAGGTTCGAACCTGGACCTCCGCGCACTCGTTGCAAGTGATGCTAAGAGGCCCCGATCAGGGTTGGTACAGCGTTTTTATAGACAGAGACAAATAGCATAGGGGAGGTTTCAGATTATGGAGGGCCTGATTAGTTGATTTTAAAGTAAGGACATTTGTTGTTCTCTGATTGGGCGTCCTTTGTCTGTCCTTTGGCGGGAAGGCTTTGTCTGTTACTTGTGGCGGGAGAAAAAAAAGGGGAAGGGGGAAGGGGGAAGGGGGAAGGGGAGGAATGTGTTAAGCAAGCAAGATTACAGAAGCGAGAAAATGCTGGTTAGTAAGTATTTTCATAATCTTAGGGTATAGCAAACTAAGTCTAGAAAAATTTAACAGTGCTCACATCGAACAATAGGCAAGACATACAAAATTTTAAATTCATTTTCTACAATTTCAGTCATTCCCATTTCCAAGTATACTTGCACCCCTGCCTCCAGACATACCTGGCATCTCATGTTGCTGAGTCTTTTGACCTTCCATAGCAAGAATCAACTAACAAGAAACTAACCTTCTTGGTAGTTTCCACCATTGCAAGCACTGAGGTTTCAGATTTCTCTGGTCTGCTAAGATAATTACCTCCCTGATCCATATGCTTTCCCAACTATAAATTCTGTTGGCCTCCCTTGAATGCTGTCATCATCTCTCTTGTTTTCTAGGTTCTTACAGTATTGGGGGGGGGGGGGGGGGATGGGAACAACTGTTAAAAAGGGATGAATTTACCACACTACTCAGACCATAACACATTAACTTTATTTTCCAATATAAAGGGCCTCTCTTGTATATTTTATATATATTTATTCTCTTCTATCCTTTCCCCATTCCCATCTCTTTCCTTCTCCAAAGGCAGTGATGCCTTGTATGTTTAATGCATATTTTTTATTTATCTGAGTTCTTAAGAAATGTGCATTTTTGTTTCATGTATACAAATCTAAACTTATACATATGGTACTGTTTTACTGTTTTATTCAATTGTTTACTTTTTTCATTCAGCATCGTATTTTTAAGATCCAACCACGTCACTGTGTGTACATCCAATGATTTATATCTTTTCTTACTCCTTTACTGGTATATATTTTCTTTAATCACAGTTCTATTGATTGGAGTTCCATATTGTTTTTCTTTCTTAAAACATATCTATAATTCACCTCTACAACTTCCAGCTTTAGGGTTTTTTTGTAATGGAAAAAGAACTTATAGATGTTTTTCAAACAATTTGACTGCTATCCCAGATTTTTGTTACTTTATCCCAATCTTTTATAGCTACTTGTCTAAATCTAATCCAATAGTAATTATTTTTGAGATTCATTTTTATATTCCTTTCCTGAGTAGCTATAGCTTTTATTGGGAAAAATAATTTTCTTTCAAACTCATGTTTTAAAAAGTTTTTGGCAAAATTTGATCACATTAGATCATTATAATAAATACACCTAGCCTAATCCAGTTTAAGGGTAAACACAATAGAATCTTGGTAAATGTATAATTCAACTGGAGGGAGAAGTATGTAAACTTAATAGAGAACAGCAAGTATTCAGTAGGCTGTGGACATCAGTTTGGATAGTTTATACAGTGAAGACAAACACTGGTTAATCCAGAGAATCATCCAGGAAAACTTCTAGTATAGTTTTTAAAACAATCAATTTGATTCTTTTCTGTTTGACTTACTTAGGCTCTACTGTGCTTCAGTAAGCCTCTACAACAAGCCAAGATAGAGAAGAGATTGAAAAAAAAAAAGGGCCTCCAGAAAGACGAAGGGAAGATACAGGTACTATTGTGGGATGTATTTATTCCAAATATGTGGTATCAAAGTTCTGTCAAATCAAATCTCTTCTCTCACTTAGGATTTAAAATGTGATCATGGCTGAAGAATAACTAAAGAGATGCTTGCGCTGAAAAGCTAGCAGCACAAGGCTTTAAGTTGTTTACCATCATCAACCACCTAGGCAGGTTCATTTTCCTGGTCACGTTCTCAGTGTGGCATTTCTGCCACATTGGTTGAATCTTCATGTTCTTTCAGAGAACTTGTCCTTAAAATGATACAAAGAACTTCTCTTCCAAGAAACATAAAACATAAAATGCTATGGACATTATTTCACTCTTCAAATGTCCTCTAAAAGGGATTAACAAAAAACAAATTGATGCTGTGTTTTACACACACACACACACACACACACACACACACACACAAAGACACTGAGGTTCGGAGAATAAACTGGCTGATTAGAGACCACACCACAAAGACAGCAGGAGCTGACTGACAACTGGTGCCACTTTTATGGAAACCTCTCTCATCATTACACTTTGAAAAAGCAAAAGTAAAATAAACACGTGATAAAAAAAGTTAAGCACACTTGTGCCAGTAGTGTCACAATTTTTATTGTTTTAATCTAACATCAATAAGCTAAGAGGTATATAGTGGATTAATGTTGAAGCTTCTTTTTCTCCTAAGTGAGAAGACATTACTTTGCTGCTATCGTTAATTGACGCTTAGAAAACAGAAATGGAGTGATAACCTCAAATGAATAAATAAACCAATAGCACATGGCAAGGTTTTCATTTTCTTGTGTTGCTGGCACCTAGAATATTTCTTGGCATATCGAACCTTTATCTACCAATGATGAACTAGTAAACAACCAGCCAAAAGGGGCACAGGAATTTAAATTTCAAAGGCAAAGAAAATATAAATGAAAAATAATCATCCTCACATTTCTGAAAAAAATATTAAATTTTTCATTTAGATCAAGCCTGGAAGGAAGTTTTCAGCAAAGAGGAAACAAATATTTATAATTTCAGTCTATTTTAAACCAAACTGAGATAAAGTTAAGCAGAAATCAAATCTATTTTCAGATGTAGCAGGGACCTCAGTTTGACTCTAAACTGTGTTTGTCTTCAGATTAATTCCTCTCTTGGTAAAACTGAAGAAATCTGTGGTCTAAGACTCCCAAGAGTCTTATCTACAGACAAGCCTGAGGATCTCTGTTCTGGGAGGAGGGAAGACCCATGTAAAGTACTCCCTTTTGGTGCCAGAACAATGGGACAGCCACATCTCCCAGATGCCTCTTTCCCCATTTCCATGCTAAGCCCATCCTGGTTCTCTCCCATGAGCATGTTACCAGGGGCTCCAGTGGGCCACCTGTGCTTTTCTCCTGCTTGGTGGTCCTAGAACTCTACTTACTAAATTGCCTGTAGGATTTAAAATATATATATGGACACACGTGATAAGGACAGAAAAATGACTTGAGGGGAGCCTGGGTGGCTCAGTCGGTTGAGCGTCCGACTTTGGTTCAGGTCATGATCTTGTAGTTTATGGGTTCGAGCCTGGCGTCGGGCTCTGTGCTGACAGCTCAGAGCCTGGAGCCTGCTTCGGATTCTGTCTCTCCCCTGCCCCCCCGCCGCCTCTCTGCCCCTCCCCCACTGGCACTCACTCTCTCTCTCTCTCTCTCTCTCTCTCTCTCAAAAATAAATAAGCATTAAAAAAAACTTTTTTTAAAGAAAAAAGAAAAGAAAAATGAGTTGAATATAACATATAGCCATGTGTTATCAGTGGTCATCTCTGGACTCTGGGAGTATTGATGATAACTTATTTTTTCTATTATGGTTTTCAACTACATTCAGTTAAAAAATAGAAAAGCAATATGCTCAGCCACTCCCCTAAAAAATTATAGAAAATAAACAAGAGTAAAAAAAGAAGAGGAAGAACAATGGGACAGGGTGTGAGAGAATGGAGCCTCCCTCCAATGCTAGGTAGGTCAGGCATTACGATTGGAGGCAGCACAAGGTCAAATAGTCTCGAGGCAGAGCCATCATCTGCTGTGGCAGTGACAATTCATCATCACATGAAACTCACTTTTCTATGCTTTTCTTAACCATCATGCTGAAACATGCAAGATTTTAATATAATCTCAGAACATATGGAACTGACTTATAGTTTAGAATTACATAGCTCATACTGTGCATTGCTATAGTTCCCATTTCTAATTGTTGTGTTTTGTTTTCCCTCTACGACAAGACTACACAAACCTTCTGGAAAGAGACAGTAAATATTTTAAGCTTTGTGTGTCACACAGGTTTCTGCAGCATATTCTTCTTTGTTCTTTGTGTTTATCACCTTGTAAAACTGTAAAATTATTCTTAGCTCACCGGTGAGACAAAGATAGACCATGGGCTGACCCTTACACCAGGACATTGGGTACTTTGGGGAGCATGTCGTGATGGGGCTGGGGGGCTTGGTTAGCTTCCCCTTCCTTGTACCTCCTCCATATTCCACAATTATGACTTTGCTCAGATTGTCCAGTTACCTTGACCCAATTCCGGAGATTCATATCTGAGACCTCAAGATGTGATTAAGAATGAATAAACAGATAATTCTGCTGTACTCTAGGAGCCCTAGGCAGTAATATTCTGTCCCCTGAGGTCCAGAATATGGTACTAGAGTTGAGGAGATGCAGGAAATTTTCCCTGTTTCAGGCTACTATGGGAGCATGGCTTCCACACACTGGCTCCTGGGCAAGGAGCCAACCAGTATACAGGTATCCTGAAAAATAAAACAGGGCCCAGAGCAGGCATTAGTGGTCAGTGCTGGTGGGATGTGAAGCAGCAGCAGGGGCCCCTGAAGCTCTGTAGGTGTGCCAAACCTGTAGGTGCACACGTAGAAGCCCTGGCCATGGATGTCATGCCAGAAATTGAAGTAGAAAGTGAATGCAATGGCAGGTGCCATGTGGGAGCTGGCGGGGCTGTGTTTGTGATCACATGTTAGATACCACCTGGGGTTACCCAGTAAAAAGAGGCACCAGGAACTTTGTAGGATGGTGGGGATAGAGCCAAAGAAACACTGTTTCCCATTGTTAGTCTTAACCAGTTTTATATTTTAATCCAGAGACTTAAAGTGGCTTGGAGAAACACAGGTTTGTCAGATTGGTCCTGGTATTGTTTTCCTCTCATATGAATGGAAGCAATTGCTTTCAATTAAGGGAATAGTGCTGTGTGATCAGGAAACCAATGTGATAGTCCTAGTCCTATTACTCAGTAGCTGCATGACCTTGGAAAATGTCCTTCAATTTCTCTTGGCCTCAGATTTGTTCCTCCATATAATAAGGAGTGAAAATAAAAATGCCTAAGAAACTGTCTGGTTTTATTTATTTTTTGTGTGTATTTATTTTTGAGAGAGAGAGAGACAAAGCACAAGCAGGGGAGGGGCAGAGAGAGAGGGGGAGACACAGAATCCAAAGCAGGCTCCAGGCTCCAAACTGTCAGCACGGAGCCCGACGCGGGGCTCGAACTCACAATCCATGTGATCATGACTTGAGCCAAAGTCAGATGCTTAACCGACTGAGCCACCCAGGCGCCCCAGAACTGTCTGTTTTTAAATTTGTTGTATGTTAGTGTGTTATTACAGCCATTAATTAACAATTGTTTCTACACTTGCCTACTATGTTCAAAATGCGATGCTAAGTAATCAGATGGAAGGAAACAAAGACTCTACCCTTAAGAATACCTCTAAAAGTAAACCAACACTCACAACAAAGGTTATTAAAAGTTAAGGCAGAGGTATGCCTTGGTTGCTATAGAATTTTGGAGGACAGACGCTTGTGTAGAAATCAGAACTTAGGCCAAAGTTCCTATGTTAACACTTTACTGAGCCGCGAGAAGAGGGGCTAAGGGGGTGCATGCATAGTAAAACAGAGCTTCATCTGGGCAAGGCTGAGAAAGATGGCAGTATCAGGGTTTTGTGTAGAGGAGGTACAGAAGATGGCAGGGGAAGGGCTTTCCACTTAGCAAGTGACTGAGGCCTGCAAAGTAGAAGAGTTCCACTAATCCGGAGAGGTGCAAGAACTGGGGCCCAAAACAGGTAGATTTGAAAAGGCTTCCCAGAGAAGGTGATGCTCAAATTGCTGCTGGAAAGAAAGGAGTTTCCAGGGAGATGAGCTAGAGGTAGGCGAGAGGTCATGAGGATGACAATGTGGGGTTTCACAACAAGCAGTTTTCAGACCAAAAGAATAGTACTTGCAGGACAAGTGAAAGGGTATGAAAGAAGGGTGTGAAAGAAGATCACCAGTGCAGTGAGCTGCAAGCACTGCATGGCTGGGGGAAACATGGTGCATGAACAATCAGAAGCCTTTTCACTCTGACCAGCCATTCTTGAACCTACATGGAGCTAGCAATACAGGAGATTGTGTTAACATGTAAATGCCATATTGGAAAGATGGCTGATCATCATCGTGTAGTCATTCATTCAACTCATTGAATAATGAGTTTTACGCCTACTGTGCCTGAAATAGTTTATTGTATTCCAGATTTAGGCCACAGAAGAGAAGTCTCCTGCATTCTACATAAGCTGCTTTCTTTAGATATTCTGACACAAGGATGTTTTCAGTGACTGCTGCTCAATCTTTTAATTTCCTCTGTTTATGGTTTTGATTATCAGGGTGTGTGTGTGTGTGTGTGTGTGTGTGTGTGTGTATATAAAATTCCCATGTTTTCCTGGCAGGGATTCATTAATTCTTCATTCTATAGATAACCTTCTCATATCATGCCATCTGTGAAATGAGCATGGCAATTTGTTAATTAAATATTGACTTGGAATATTTTTAAGCACTAACATGTTTAGTCATGAACAGACTACTGCTGTTTTCTTGCCTTGAGCAATGATAACACACACTTAATTGTTGTTCCCTATAAGAAAAAAATGTGTAAAAGGATTTTTATTCATAACTTTGAATATCATCACTTGAGTTCATGTAAAAGATATTTTGTTGAGTCTTGAGTTTTTAGTAGGCTAAGTGTGCCGCTGGATTTAGATGTCTAGGAATGAAGCAGAGGTGGTATGCCCGCCGTTATTCACTGCCCTTCCCTCCATTCAGGTCCTTGCTTCCATCTTTACTGGGCTTAGAGATCATGGTCCATCATTGTAACACTTCCTTATATATGCCCACACCTTCCCCTGTCTACACACCTGAAAAAAAAATCTCCCAATTCTGATTAATCCAGCTCTGCTTACTCCTTACTTGTATCTGTATTGTAGTTGGGGAAAAAAGAGCACACAACGATACTGATAGATCACAGTTGAATTCATGATGAGCAATCTGTCACATGGGCTCATGGCACTGCCTATAAAATCAACTACATTTCCCTCATCTCTTCCTTCTCTCACTCTTCTAGATAGGCATTTAATACCCTCTGCTTTGACAAACCTCCAGGCTCTCCTCCTCCATCTTCACTCTTGGTCAATGGCTTTCGTTTCAATTTGTCTACGGAAATAAAATTAACATGAAGAAAACTACACACTCCTAACCACATCTACCAGCCCCTCTACATGCCCCTATACACTCACATTCCTTCTGTTATACAAAGCATAAACTGTCAGGACTCCTATCTAAGGACAACCCTTTGCTTGCCACTGGACCCCATCCTCTCCATCTGTGTTCAAGGATATCACTACAGACATTCTCTTTTCTTTCTCCTGCATCATCAATTTTCACTCTCCCTCTCTCTCTCTGCCTCTTCCCCACTCTATCCCTCTCTCTAAATAAACTTTAAAAAATAAATAAATAAATAAATAAATAATAAATATTACATTCAAAGGAGGGCAAAATAATTGAACAGGGACTCAGACAGATAGTTGTATGCCAATGTCCACTGCAGCATCATCCACAATAGTCCAAAGGTGGAAACAAATGAAGTGTCCATCAATAGGTGAATCAATCAACAATATGTGGTATATCCATACAGTGGAATGTTATTCAGCCATAAAAAATAATGAAATTCTGATGTGTACTACAACATGAATGAACCTCAGAAATATTATACTAAGCAAAAAAAAACAGATGCAAAGAGACAAATATTGTATGATTCTACCCATATCAAACAACTAAAATAGGCAAATTCATAGAGAAAGAAAGTAGAGTAGACATTACCAGGTACTGGATGGGGGAAATGAGGAGTTATGGCTTAATAATAATAGAGTTTCTATTTAGGATGCTGAAAAAGTTTTGGAAATGTACTTAATTTCACTGAATTATACACTTAAAACTGGTTAAAATGAGAAATTTTATGTTACATATTTTTACCATAATAATAAATTTCAAAAGGACAAGAAAGAGAAGTCATTATTAGTATGTTTAAAATAAGTTGCGTAGAAGTGTGAGGCATGACATGATCAAACTGAGAGTTTGCAAAGATCACTTTGGTTGTAGTATAGAAGAAGATTGGATAAGATCTAGGACGTATGTGAGTAAACCGGTTAGATTTGCAGAGGGTGTGGACAGAGCGGGAAAGATTTCAGGTATGTAAATTTTGAATTGGTGATTGGGACGAGAGGTAGGGAGGTAATAAGAATGTCAGTCCAGAGACGTCTGGGTGGCCCCTTTGGTTAAGCGTCCAACTCTTGATTTTGGCTCAGGTAATAATCTCACGGTTTATGAGTTCAAGCCCTGCACCAGGCTCTGTGCTGATAGTGTGGAGCCTGCTTGGGATTCTCTCTCTCCCTCTCCCTCTGCCCCTCCCCTGCTTGCTCTCTGTCTCTCTCTCTCTCTCTCTCTCTCTCTCTCTCAAAAATAAATAAACTTTAAAAAATACATATTTTTTTTTAAAAAAAAAAAAAGAACATCAGTCCAAAGAGGAAATACTGGAACAAGTTCAAGCTTGGGTATGCTAGGTTATGTGCTGTCCATGGAGTGATGTCAAGTAGATAGTTTACCATATAAGTTTGGAGCTCAATGGAAAGGTATAGATAAACTAGAAATATAAAACAAAGACTCAAGAGTTCTCTTCTAAAAAATTGTCATATCTTTGGGACCACAAGATTTGCCTATATAGACAAATCAGAGAAAACACAAGATGGTAGATGATGAGATGCCAAAACATCCGGCATCAATAATAATTTTTAAAGCTGTGGAGATATAGAAAAGGGAGAGACAAATGCAGTCCAGGATGACTGGGATACTAACCAAAAATGGGATTGGAGGTGCCCTGAGAAGATAAGAAAGATTTGGTTGTCAGAGAGAAGACACAGCACAAATTTGAACAGGGATAGTGTGGAAAAACTACATTAATTAGTGGGAAATTTTAGAGGCTCAGCAAAGATAGAATTAAAGAAACAGGAGCACCTGGGTGGCTCAGTTGGTTAAACATCTGACTTGATATCAGCTCAGGCCATGATCTTACAGTTTGTGGGATCAAGCCCCACGATGGGCTCTATGCTGACAGTGCAGAGCTTGCTTGAGATTTTTTCTCTCCATCTCTCTCTGCCCCTGCCCCACTCGCACAAGTGCATATGCTCTCTTTCTCTCATCAAAAATAAATAAACATTAAAAAAAAATTTTTAAAGAATTAAAGAAATGGAACTGAGGCCATCAACGGGTGGTATAACAATAGCATAATGCAATTATACATCATCACCCTTTGGGCACTTCAGCCCATCCACTGAAGTCTAGAGAAGCCAGGTGTGTTGGCCTCTCACCCCTGTGCCTCTAAGCAGCCTGTCCTCCTAGCAGGACTCCAGCTCTCCTGCTGAACTTTTACTCCGAAAGCCAACCACCATGCCCAACTTGGCACTAACTCACCACTCTGCAGAGCACTCATGCTGTTCCCTGTAGGTGGGGCCACCTGGCCTCAGGAAGGAGCCATTGAAGACTTAGGGTTATCAATGACTGCCACAGAGCCAGCTAATGGAGGTGAGCCAATGAGAAAGCATTGTTCAAGGAGGAGCACCTCGCCGGGGCTTGGGGCATAGCACATCCCTTTCAGCCACAGTGACTCACAATGTAACCCCACTTCTGAATCACTGCTCAGGGTATACTCCTAGGTACATTGCTTGGAATGTGGTAAAATGAAGTTCTGCTGCAGCAGAACAGGTTTAGTGTTCTACCCTACCTACTTTTTAATACTTAATGGTTTAATGTGGGAAAATGCACCAAATAAGCTGAAATTGCAAAAAGAAAGACAATGTCTATTGCTGAAGGAACCCTCAAACTGGCACTCATATTTTTTTAAGCAATTTGCCAACATGGTAAATCTTCCTTAAAACTGGCAATTCTATCTCAAGGGAATGATCCTAAGGACAAAATCTAAAGTACAGAAATAAGAAATAAGTTTTATACACAAAGATGTTCATTATAGAATTATTTAAAATAGCAACAGTTGGAAAAATCTTACTGTTCCACAATTAGAGAAGGGTTAAGTAAATTAAGATATTACCATGTGTTGTAATATTAGTCAACAAAAATACATTTTTAATTTGAAAAAATATATTTAAAAAAAATGTTTTTATTTGTTAAACTTTAAAATTTTTATATGGAAACAGTAAGCCATAAAACTGAAATAGGAAAATCATACATAGAATGTGAACTCAACTTCACTAGGAAGAAAAGACAATGGATATTTAACAAAATAAATGGGAATTATCTCTATGGGTTCACGGGATTATAGATGACTTTTTTTTAAATCTCCAGCTGCACTTTACAGATTTTCTGTAATGAGTCGATGTTTATTTTGTCATTACAAATAAATAATCATCTTATTAGAACAGAAATCAAAACAAAACTGGGTGGGTAAATTAGAAATTATGACTGAATTATTTTATTTATGTGGGATTCAGAATTATGTTACATCCTGCCGTGTGTGTCCACCACAAACATTGCCCTCCCCCTACCCAAAGTCACCCCCCTTAATTCCACATTAAGTCAGTAGAAGTACCACTGTTATAGGAGGTCCCAGGGCAGGAGTCCTTTTACGTCTGCCATCAGGGAAGCTGGCTGGGGTAGGTTTGGAAGGAAGCTTTCCTGCCTCATGAGTGTCAAACACTGATTTCAGCGTGGCCCCTGCCCTACCATGCCTCGCGTGGCAAGATGCAAGGCCAGAGGGGGCAGCCTAGACCGACAGCTGGTGCTGAGTGGCTAGCCAGCTTGAAAAGGCAACAGGAAGCAGATGGCCAGCAGTGCCTTCTTTGGCTGGCCTGTGAGAGCCATCTGGAGCAAAGGAAATTGGTCCGCCGCCTGGAGAGGAAGGTGCCAGTAATAAATAACTCTGATCCTGGCATTTTACAGTGCACAGCGTCCTGAGAGGAACCGGGGAAGATCTGCTTCAGACGGTGATGGGTAAACCATCCCAAGCATCACAGCTCAGAGGCTACATACGGTAGTGGTACTGGAGGGGCCGGCTTTCTGGAGGCCAGGAGCCCTCAGGACTCCGCAACCCCACTAACACAATCCGTGACTCACGGTGGTGTTGTGAATGCCAGAGAAGCAGACACAGAAAATGCAGAAAGCCCTTTCCTCTCCCCAGACTGCAGGCTAAGCGACGGTGCATGGTGTGATATCCTGCAGCCCTCCACATTTGCCACTCAGCCTCCGGGCTCTCCCTCTGCACTTCATGCATCCAAGTTAAGAGTCAGTTCCACATGGGACCATGTACAGCCTCAGTCCAGTCACTCTGTGTGTGTTCAGATGTTTTCTGCCCTTGACTTAAATTTCTGGCTCCCCAAATGGCAGTTATAATCCCGCCCTTTAGCTGCCGAAGTGCCTGTGCTCTGGAAGTAAATGTAAATAAAGGCGTGCTTCCATGAGGCAAGAGTAAAAGAGAAGAGGAGGGGAGAGGAGATTCTCAGTCTCCGGCTCCTGCAGCTCAGCATGTTGTCCTTTTCCCCCTAGTGCTTTCCTGCAGTTCCGTAGCCCCCAGCAGGGCCAGGTGGAGCACCACACCCTTGGTAAGGGCTTCTAGAGCCTCTTAGATACCCACCATGGGCAGCCTAGTGCACCACCACATGGTGACCGTGGCCAAGTAGAAAAAGTGCCCCCTCTAGGCTCATGCAGCCCTTCGCCAAGGTGCGTGATCTGGGATAGAATGCAAGGGCTGGATTCAGACCTCAGTCATCCCTTTGGTTGTTCATGCAGTGAACAACCAGCACAACGATACACAGAGACCCTGAGTGTGGGGTTTAGCAGTCTTGGGTCTTCATCACGGATGCAAAAATAAGGCCTAGATTTTTCATTGGCATAAACTGTGATTCACTCAGGGACCTCAGAACCACGGTTTATTTATGAATGCATGCATGTAATTATTCAACAAGCATTTATCAAGGGGCTCCTATGTGCTAGATGCCAAGATAAAAAGTGCCAACTTTCATAAAGACTGCTTATAAAGTAGATGGCAACTTTTATAAGGCTACTTCTAAAGGCTTCCTACGGTAAGGGAAACAGAAGTTTAAATATATATTTCTCTCATATACGAGATACATACCAAATGTTTGGTAAACATGGGAGGAAAAGCCTCCTCTGTGTGGGGAAGTCAGGGAAAAAGAAAGGAATTTTAGCTGGCTTTTAAAGCTATGAATTGGACTTTTCCTTTCTATCAGAAATCTTGTGTTTATGGGGAATTGGCACTAAACCCAGCTCGAAATCTGTATTTTGCAGCTTTCCCATCAGCTCTGAGTGGCAATGTTACCAAGTTCTATGCAATGAGATATATGCAGGTGATGTGAGACTTCCAGAAAGTTTAATTAAAGGAAAAGGAATGGATATTTTTCGTCTTCCTCTCCACGTCAGCCTGGAACTCCAATGTGATGGTTGGAGCCATAGAAGCCACGTTGGGTTGTGAGATGAGCTTCAGAAGTGCGGAGGCCATGTATTGATGGTGGTAAAACAGGAGCGAGAAGAATCCGGGGCTGAGGTAACTGTAGATTTGCCACGCCATCCTTGGACTGCCTATCTCTTGACTTCTTTTATGTGAAAGACATTAAATTTAATTTTGTGTGAGCCAGATTGGACATTTTTCCTTTCCCATAAATCCAAATTTAATCCTAAAGACATACAGATTTTTTACTGTTTATTTATTATTTTTGAGAAAGAGAGTGAGAGTGAGGGAGGGGCAGAGAGAGAGGGAGACACAGAATCCCAAGCAGGTTCCAGGCTCTGAGCTGTCAGCACAGAGCCCGATGGCGGGTCCAAACCCACGGACCGTGAGATCATGACCTCAGATGAAGTCAGACGCTTAACTGACTGAGACACCCAGGAGCCCCCTAAAGAATACAGATTTTTTAAATGACATAATGTTCATAATGGTTAGCTGCAGGTAGATAAGGGGCATGGTAAAAAGCAAGATAGATAAGTATTCTGAAAGCAGATTGCTTAGTTTTGGTATGTAGTGCTAAGGGATTTGGATATCTTATAAAAAGTACATGATCATAATTGTTTCTTTGGAAACTGTATGATGGAAGGGTGGATTAGAGGGAGAGAATGTGACAAGGAGATCATTTAGAAAACCACTGCTGGAATTCAAGTGAGAAATGACAGAGGATTAGAAGATAGAAGCAATATGGATGGAAAAGATGTGACCAGTTCAGAAAACAGTTCTTCTTTTTTTATTATTATTGTATATTTATTTTGAGAGAGAGATTCAGTGCAAGCAGTGGAGGATCAGAAAGAGAGGAGAGAGAATCCCAAGCAGGCTTCACACTGTTAGCAGAGCCCAACGCGAGGCTTGAACTCATGAACTGTGAGATCATGGCCTGATCTAAAACCAAGAGTCAGATGCTTAACTGACTGAGCCACCCAGGTGCCCCCAGAAAACAGTTCTGAGGTAGAATTAATAGACTCGACCTCCCAATGGCTAAGGAGGATGGAGTTCATGATTCCATCTTGGTGGATGGTCATGGCATTATCTAAAACAGGGATGCAGTAGGAGAAATGGATCAAGAGGCAGTTTCTGGTCAAGTTCCCCTAGTAACTACCGGTCTTGTGATGTTAGGCAAATCACTTAACCCCCACGGGTCTCACCTGTAAAAGGAGTAGATTAGACTAGGTGACTCCAGATGTCCATGCCTCAATAAGAAAATTAGTTCACCATTTCACAAAACAGTCAAATGCCCAGGGTGCTATGCCCTCAAGGGCTAGGGGGATGGGTGGTAGGACTTAAGCCAAAGAAGTCACAAAATGGGAACTGTGACGAGGTAAAGCTGAGAAGCAAAGCTTGAGGGGTTTCCCTCACATTGTCATAATGTATCTTTTCTAATGTCCTAGCAAGTTACAAATGCAGAAGACCAGCATCAGGTTGAGGTCATGGAAAGCTGCACAAACATCAGGGACCTAAATTTCCTTATGCGTTAGGGAAAAATCCATTTTCTACCAGACATTTTTATTTCCATTCTGATTCAAAATTCATCTATGAGAATAAAACCAAAGAGAACTGATTTCAGGAAGTTGGCTCTGTTGAACAGTCTTCCTAAGGAAGATAAGCCATATTTTTCATTTTTATTTAGAATAAACTCAACAGTCTTGTCCACAGATGAGTTATGACCTCTAACAGGCTCTTACAGTATTGTGATCCTGCAAGTGATCTACCCTGGTGGTTTCCCAATCTGTTTCTGCTTTTTTTTTTTTTTTTTAATCAACCCATTCCATCTTCTCATTCAGCCTGATTCCCATTGCAATCAATTCTCAACCCACAATGAAATTTTCATCAGCTGAGCCATTGCAGTTGAATAGACATAGTCATGTCCCCAGGAAGTGGACAAGATGACCTAATCGGACTTTTTCATTTCCAGCACCAGTGAAACACTGAACATAATGTCTCTAGCAGCGTGTTCAGCATTGTGAAAGAGCAGAACTTCTATATTTTTAATATAATCAGTGTTCATCAGTAAAACAGTGAAAATTAGTGACCCTAACAGTGGAAGTTAGAACATGAACATTTTATTCCTAGCTTTATTGCTGTTTTGGAACAAGACCTTAATTGATATGCTGCATTTTCCTTGGCCTTATTTTCTGTAGCTGGAGAATCTGAGCCTGCTCTCATTCTGTAGCTTCTGACTATTGGTGCTCTCAGAGATGAAGAAAAGTGTAAATAATCAAAAGTCATTTCCATTTGGCTTAAGAATTATTAATTTACTTTTGTAAAACTGACTTTTTGGGAAGTCACAGTGTTTGAAGTCAGAAAACAAAGCCACACTGTAAAAACTGATTTAAGAAAAATTAGAAAATTTGTATATATATCTTTTGTACCTCATCACATACCCAGTCTTCTTTCTTTTCTCCCTCCCTCCCTTCACTACTCAAAGTAAACTTGTCCTTCCTCTTTCTTCCTTTTAAGAATTCTTTGAATGTTTATTTATTTTTGAGAGAGAGAGACAGAGCATGAGTGGGGGGAGGGGCAGAGAGAGAGAAGGAGACATAGAATCCCAGGCAGGGACCAGGCTCTGAGGTGTCAGCACAGAGCCCGATGCGGGGCTCAAACTAAGGAACTGCAAGATCATGGCCTGAGCTGAAACTGGATGCTTAACCAACTGAGCCACCCAGGTGCCCCTTCCTCTTTCTTTCCAGACAGGCTCTCTAGAGATCTCATTTTGCCTAGAGGCTGGAGAACAAGCAAGTTTGTTTTTAGAAGAAATTGTAACTTCCTGGACTTTAAACACTCATGTTTATGACATATCTGTTCCTACATAATGTAGCTTGTAAAAACAAAACAAAACAAACAGGTAACCAGATCATATTACAAATACCCGTGTTCAAAGTCAGAAAAATCCATGCACACTGATTTCAGTGGCTTCTGCTGTGAATTGTCTCCAGTTAAGCAGCCAGAATGGGCTGGCTCTTTGCTGGATACAATGAGTACAACTCTTGCTTTTGGATTTAATATCTTCCAGCATTTTATCTCAAGTCTAGGTTAGTTCTAAAGTACTTTCCTTCCCCAATAATACACATCACCTACCCTCTAGACCTCTTTAAACCAAGAAGCAACCTTAGAAAATACACTCAGGAGGAAAGATGGTGGCGTAGGAGGACACTGGGCTCACTGCGTCCTGCAGATCACTTAGATTCCACCTACACCTGCCTAAATAACCCAGAAAACCACCAGAAGACTAGCAGAACGGATTCTCCAGAGCCAAGCATAGACGAGAGGCCCACGGAAGAGGGTAGGAAGGGCGGAGAGGGAAGAGGCGGTGCGCAATACACGGACTGGCGGGAGGGAGCCGGGGCGGAGGGGCAGCCCGCCAGCCAAGCAGAGCCCCCGAGTCTGGCTTGCAAAAGCAGAGGGGCCGGCCGGAGTGAGTGTGTTCGGACAGCAAGTGGGACTTAACATCTTGAAAGTTATAAGTTAACAGCTCTGCTCGGAGAGCAGGAGGGCTAGAGGACAATGGGAGGGAGAGTTGTTGAGCCCCGGACAACAGAGCACAGCTTTGTAGGGAACAAAGGCGCTCACCAGTGCCATCTCCCTCACCCAATCCCAGCCAAAATCCCAAAGGAAACCAGTTCCTGTCAGAGAACTTGCTTGCACCACGCAAACACCCAACGCCCTGCTTCTTCGGATCCATCCCTCCGGCAGGTCTGAGCTGCAAAACAAAATGGAGATGACGACAGCGTGGATTGAAGAGGCAGGAGAGAATAGGTGAATTAGAAGATAAAATTATGGAAAAAGAAGAAGCTGACAAAAAGAGAGATAAAAAGATCCAGGAGTATGAGGGGAGACTTAGAAAATTAAGTGACATAATTAAACGAAATAATATACGCATAATTGGTATTCCAGAGGAAGAAGAGAAAGGGAAAGGTGCTGAAGGTGTACTTGAAAAAATAATAGCTGAGAACTTCCCTGATCTGGGGAAGGAAAAAGGCATTGAAATCCAAGGGACACAGAGAACTCCCTTCAGACGTAACTTGAATCGATCTTCAGCACGACATATCATAGTGAAACTGGCAAAATACAAGGATAAAGAGAAAATTCTGAAAGCAGCTAGGGATAAACGTGCTCTAACATATAAAGGGAGACCAATAAGACTAGTGACGGATCTCTCTACTGAAACTTAGCAGGCCAGAAAGGAATGGCAGGAAATCTTCAATGTGATGAACAGAAAAAATATGCAGCCGAGAATCCTCTACCCAGCAAATCTGTCATTTAGAATAGAAGGAGAGATAAAGGTCTTCCCAAATAAACAAAAACTGAAGGAATTCATCACCACTAAACCAGCCCTACAAGAGATCCTAAGGGGGATCCTGTGAGACAAAGTACCAGAGACATTGCTGCAAGCATGAAACCTACAGACATGACTCTAAAAAACAGACATGACTCATGAAACCTACAATGACTCTAAAGCCATATCTTTCTATAATAACACTGAATGTAAATGGACTAAATGCGCCAACCAAAACATAGGGTATCAGAATGGATAAAAAAAAACCAAGACCCATCTATTTGCTGTATACAAGAGACTCATTTTAGACCTGAGGACACTTTCAGATTGAGAGTAAGGGGATGGAGAACTATTTATCATGCTACTGGAAGTCAAAAGAAAGCTGGAGTAGCCATACTTATATCAGACAAACTAGACTTTAAATTAAAGGCTGTAACAAGAGATGAAGAAGGGCATTATATAATAATTACAGGGTCTATCCATCAGGAAGAGCTAACAATTATAAATGTCTATGCGCCGAATACGGGAGCCCCCAAATATATAAAACAATTACTCACAAACATAAGCAACCTTATTGATAAGAACGTGGTCATTGCAGGGGACTTTAACACCCCACTTACAACAATGGATAGATCATCTAGACACACGGTCAATAAAGAAACAAGGGCCCTGAATGATACATTGGATCAGATGGACTCGACAGATATATTTCGAACTCTGCATCCCAAAGCAACAGAATATACTTTCTTCTCGAGTGCACATGGAACATTCTCCAAGATAGATCACATACTGGGTCACAAAACAGTCTTTCATAAGTATACAAGAATTGAGATCATACCATGCATACTTTCAGACCACAATGCTATGAAGTTTCAAATCAAACAAAGCAAAAAGTCTGGAAAACCTCCAAAAGCATGGAGGTTAAAGACCACCCTACTAAAGAATGAATGGGTCAACCTGGCAATTAGAGAAGTAATTAAAAAATATATGGAAACAAAGGAAAATGAAAATACAACAATCCAAACACTTTGGGATGCAGTGAAGGCAGTCGTGAGAGGAAAATACATTGCAATCCAGGCCTATCTTAAAAAATAAGAAAAATCCCAAATACAAAATCTAACAGCACACCTAAAGGAAATAGAAACAGAGCAGCAAGGACACCCCAAACCCAGCAGAAGAAGAGAAATAATAAAGAGCAGAGCAGACATAAACAATATAGAATCTAAAAAATCTGTAGAGCAGATCAATGAAACCAAGAGTTGGTTTTTTGAAAAAATAAACAAAATTGATAAACCTCTAGCCAGGCTTCTCAAAAAGAAAAGGGAGATGACCCAAATGGATAAAATCATGAATGAAAATAGAATTATTACAACCAATCCCTCAGAAATACAAGCAATTATCAGGGAATACTATGAAAAATTATATGCCAACAAATTGGACAACCTGGAAGAAATGGACAAATTCCTAAACACCCACACTCTTCCAAAACTCAATCAGGAGGAAATAGAAAGCTTGAACAGACCCATAACCAGCGAAGAAATTGAATCGGTTATCAAAAATCTCCCAACAAATAAGAGTCCAGGACCAGATGGCTTCCCAGGGGAATTCTACCAGACATTTAAAGCAGAGATAATACCTATGCTTCTCAAGCTATTCCAAAAAATAGAAAGGAAAGGAAAACTTCCAGACTCATTCTATGAAGCCAGTATTACTTTGATGCCTAAACCAGACAGAGACCCAATAAAAAAAGAGAACTACAGGCCAATATCCCTGATGAATATGGACGCAAAAATTCTCAATAAGATACTAGCAAATCGAATTCAACAGCATATAAAAAGAATTATTCACCATGATCAACTGGGATTCATTCCTGGGATGCAGGGCTGGTTCAACATTCGCAAATCAATCAGTGTGATACATCACATTAATGAAAGAAAAGATAAGAACCATATGATCCTGTCAAACAATGCAGAAAAAGCATTTGACAAAATTCAGCACCCTTTCCTAAAAAGAACCCTCGAGAAAGTCGGGATAGAAGGAACATACTTAAACATCATAAAAGCCATTTATGAAAAGCCCACAGCTAATACCACCCTCAATGGGGAAAAACTGAGAGCTTTCCCCCTGAGATCAGGAACACGACAGGATTGTCCACTCTCACCGCTGTTGTTTAACATAGTGTTGTAAGTGCTAGCATCAGCAATCAGACAACAAAAGGAAATCAAAGGCATCAAAATTGGCAAAGATGAAGTCAAGCTTTCACTTTTTGCAGATGACATTATATTATATATGGAAAATCCAAAAGACTCCACCAAAAATCTGCTAGAGCTGATACATGAATTCAGCAAAGTCGCAGGATACAAAATCAATGTACAGAAATCAGTTGCATTCTTATACACTAACAATGAAGCAACAGAAAAACAAATAAAGAAACTGATCCCATTCACAATTGCACCAAGAAGCATAAAATACCTAGGAATAAATGTAACCAAAGATGTAAAAGATCTGTATGCTGAAAACTATAGAAAGCTTATGAAGGAAATTGAAGAAGATATAAAGAAATGGAAAGACATTCCCTGCTCATGGATTGGAAGAGTAAATATTGTTAAAATGTCAGTAGTACCCAAAGCTATCTACACATTCAATGCAATCCCAATCAAAATTGCACCAGCATTCTTCTCGAAACTAGAACAAGCAATCCTAAAATTCATATGGAACCACAAAAGGCCCCAAATAGCCAAAGTAATTTTGAAGAAGACCAAAGCAGGAGGCATCACAATCCCAGACTTTAGCCTCTACTACAAAACTGTAATCATCAAGACAGCACGATATTGGCACAAAAACAAGCATATAGACCAATGGAATAGCATAGAAACCCCAGAACTAGACCCACACAAGTATGGCCAACTCATCTTTGACAAAGCAGGAAAGAACATCCAATGGAAAAAAGACAGTCTCTTTAACAAATGGTGCTGGGAGAACTGGACAGCAACATGCAGAAGAATGAAACTAGACCACTTTCTTACACCATTCACAAAAATAAACTCAAAATGGATAAAGGACCTGAATGTGAGACAGGAAACCATCAAAACCCTAGAGAAGAAAGAAGGAAAAGACCTCTCTGACCTCAGCTGCAGCAATTTCTTACTTGACACATCCCCAAAGGCAAGGGAATTAGAAGCAAAAATGAACTATTGTGACTTCATGAATATAAAAAGCTTCTGCACAGCAAAGGAAACAATCAACAAAACTAAAAGGCAACCAACAGAATGGGAAAAGATATTTGCAAATGACATATTGGACAAAGGGCTAGTATCCAAAATCTATAAAGAGCTCACCAAACTCCACACCCGAAAAACAAATAACCCAGTGAAGAAATGGGCAGAAAACATGAATAGACACTTCTCTAAAGAAGACATCCAGATGGCCAACAGGCACATGAAAAGATGCTCAACATCGCTCCTCATCAGGGAAATACAAATCAAAACCACACTCAGATATCACCTCACGCCAGTCAGAGTGGCCAAAATGAACAAATCAGGAGACTACAGATGCTGGAGAGGATGTGGAGAAATGGGAACCCTGTTGCACTGTTGGTGGGAATGCAAACTGGTGTGGCCACTCTGGAGAACAGTGTGGGGGTTCCTCAGAAAATTAAAAATAGACCTACCCTATGACCCAGCAATAGCACTGCTAGGAATTTACCCAAGGGATACAGGAGTACTGATGCATAGGGGCACTTGTACCCCAATGTTTATAGCAGCACTCTCAACAATAGCCAAATTGTGGAAAGAGCCTAAATGTCCATCAACTGATGAATGGATAAAGAAATTGTGGTTTATATACACAATGGAGTACTACATGGCAATAAGAAAGAACGAAATATGGCCCTTTGTAGCAACGTGGATGGAACTGGAGAGTGTGATGCTAAGTGAAATAAGCCATACAGAGAAAGACAGATACCATATGTTTTCACTCTTATGTGGATCCTGAGAAACTTAACAGAAACCCATGGGGGAGGGGAAGGAAAAAAAAAGAGGTTAGAGTGGGAGAGAGCCAAAGCATAAGAGACTCTTAAAAACTGAGAACAAACTGAGGGTTGATGGGGGGTGGGAGGGAGGGGAGGGGAGGTGATGGGTATTGAAGAGGGCATCTTTTGGGATGAGCACTGGGTATTGTATGGAAACCAATTTGACAATAAATTTCATATATTGAAAAAATAAAAAATAAACGATCTGTTTTCAAACTCAAAAAAAAAAAAAGAAAAAGAAAAAGAAAATACACTCAGAAGTATTTAAGGACAAAGGACCATGATGTGCAAAACCTATTCTCAATTGTTCAGGGAATGGGGAAAGTGGATCTAGATACATGGATAGATAGTACATATTATAAAGCAAATGGAGGAAAAAATTAACAACAGATGGATCTGGGTAAAGGATGTATCGATGTTGTTTGTAATATATTTTTGTAATCTTCCTGTAAGTTTGAAACTATTTCTAAATAAAATATTTAAAAAAGAAAGGTTTCAGTATATTTTTATATGTTTATATATTCTATGTATATGCATATGAGTGTATGTATGTACATATTTCATGCACAGAGAAAGTTCTGAAGGGATAGGCTCTAAGGTATTACAAAAGGATCTCTGGTGGAGGGAATGTAAAGTTTTCATTTTTGCCTGCCTGTATCAATTTTCTGCAATGCAAACATCCTACTTATGTAATAACACTTTCTAAATTTATTTTTAAAGTTTATTTGTGTATTTTGAGAGAGGGAGAACAAGCATGCACAAGAGAAGGTGAGGTGGACAGAGAGGGAGAGAGAGAGAATCCCAAGCAGGCTCCCCACTGCCAGCACAGAGCCTTACTCAGGGCTT
This sequence comes from Panthera onca, assembly GCF_046562875.1. Taxonomy (NCBI): domain Eukaryota; kingdom Metazoa; phylum Chordata; class Mammalia; order Carnivora; family Felidae; genus Panthera; species Panthera onca. Next base: position 56,042,970 of record NC_138347.1, read on the forward strand.
GAACCCACAAACTGCAAAATCATGGCCTGAGCTGAAATCAAGAGTTGGATGCTTAACTGAGCCACCCTGATGTCCCTAATAAATACTTTTTAAAAAACAAGCAAAAACCCACTTGCCTTGGTTACCCTTGGATAGGGTACTGCAGTCAGTGCTCATTACAGCCCCCATATACAGCTCTTCTCTGCTCCAGTCTTGGAGAAAATGTTGAAGACTTATAGATAAACTAGAACCTGTTGGTGTTCTGTTCTACCCTTCCACCCTGCCTGCCTTAAACAAGGTAGTGAAACTTTGCCTTAGACACTGAATTATTGGGAAGAGAGAAGAGCTGCCTAAATTTTGGCCTTAACACATTCAAGAGGACTTCCGGTCTCTTTTGAATCATAAATTGCTTTGGCTCTTTTTAAACAATACTTTATATCCTATATAAAGTGTCTTTGGAGATGTGCATCCACATATCTTGATGCTGAGGCCTGATTTATAATAAGCATTGGAATATGTCAGCTACATCAACCACTCACACTGGAGTCTAGTTTGGCCTGAATGAGCCTAAGCGTATTACTATTGTTCCATACCTCAAAAGGCACCCCATTTACATATCCTTGAAATTTGTCAGTAATGGTCCATTTTAGGGCCAGAAAACAACATGTGAGTGTATATCAGGTTGCAACCCAAAAGACAATGGCTGGTGAACACCATAGGCTTGTTTCGTCTCTTGGGGCAGAAGAGCTCCTGAACCTCGACTTAACATCTCTATAGGTAATAAAGGCATAGCAGGGTGACTGAAAGCCGAGTTAGGTTCCTCTGACTGCCTGGGCACAGGCTTTCAACCAGTAATCTCTGAAAAATTGTGGAGGCCACATGGCCACATGCTGGGTGACCCATGGCCTTCCCTGCCTCGAACCTTTCTTGATAGGGTAAACTATTGAGTTGTTAATGGCTTAGCAATTAGGGAATACTGTTCACAGTGACCTGTGGTCATCACCAACCTAAAAGAAAGATTTTAATTTGATGTCACTGCAGCAACCGGGTATTTTTTCAGGAACAGTGCATAGTATGCTGTGTAACTTCTTGCCTATCACAGTTCATGAAGGTTTGTCAGCACTAATACTTATCAGAGAACATCATCAAACCTGCCCTTCCTAACTTTAAGAAGACTTTGCTCTGGCTTTTTCAGAAGCCTGCCAAAATTGATTATGTCACCTAAATAGATAAATGCCTCTAGGTAATTTATATTCCCCAATTACCTTCCTCATTAAACACTGAAAACTGGCAGAAGCCCTGGAAATACTTTTGGGCACATTTTCAAATTAGTACTCCACCCCCTTCTCAAAAACAAGGCAGATGAAGTCAGTTTTTTTCTTGGTCCGCCTTAGCCATAGATTTTGATCATTCTTGCTTCTCAAGTCCAGGTGTGACCTCCAGGGTCTTCCTGGCAGACACTGCAGGCACAGGATACTGGTTTATTTTAATGCATTTACTCAGAATGCTGTAATCCATCAAATTATACTTTGCCAGATTTCTTTCAAACCCATACCCAATGCTATTGGTGGATAGCTTTAATATGCTCATAAATGTGTTTAATTTCACACCTTACAACCTATCTAGAATGCTCCTGAAAATTGAGTGTATCATTTTTATTGTTCTTTGTTGTCACTTCTGAACATAACATATTTCTTATTAAAAGGACAAAAATTTCTTCTGTCTCAAAAAGTTTTCCTCCTATTTCCTCCTTCTCATTTGGGACTGAGAAAACTTCAAAATCCAAATTTTTGGCTTTAATTTGGGAAATACAACTGATGCAACTCTAATTAGAAGAGCAAGGGTTATGGCATATATTTTTGTTTGGCCAACGTGTCCATTATCTTTATTTTTTAGGTGATAGCAAGTAAATGTGAGTAGAAAAGACATCCACCTGCAAGGTCTGTCTGCTGCTGACACTATTGACTTGCCTTCATAAAAAACTGGAATTCGTTCTCATAAGTAATAATACACCCAACAGACCTCCTAAATTGATGCCTGTAATTCTAGCTTATCTGCCTCCTAAATGAACCCAGAGTCAATGAGAAAAACTCCAGTCTAAAATTAAAAACAAGGGCACTTAGGTGGCTCAGTGAGTTAAGCAACCAACTCTTAGTTTTGGCTCAGGTCATGATCTCATGGCTGATGAGATCAAGCCCCATGTTGGGCTCTGTGCTGACAGCGTGGAGCCTTGCTTGGGATTATGTCTCTCTATGTCTCTCTCTCTCTCTCTCTCTGCCCCTCCCCTGCTCGTACTTTCTCTCTAAATAAATAAATAAGCATTTTAAAATTAAAAACAAAAACAAAAACAAGATGATAATTCTCTGTACTTAAGTCCCACAGGCTCCAAATTATCTGCTTCTGCATTGTGGGATGGTATCAATATTTCCCCTTAGACCTGGATTTGGATTCTTAGGGGCTTCAATCTTATACAGTTTGAGGGCTTTCTTTAAGAGGAATATTTAAAAATTCATATCCAAAACCAAATATGAAAGAGAGTACTTACTTAGAATGAGAAAAAAAATCACAGTGAATTACAAAGTTCAAAAAACTGACTATAGTAAAACAAAGATGGCCCAATATTTTTGCTACTTATCCCATTGAGAGTGAAGTCTAGTCCCACTCCCCTTAATTGTGGACTGGCTTCGGTGACATTCTAGGACTTACAAAATTAGATCTCAGAAGATGCCTTGTCACTTTCAGTCAGGCCTTCAAACACTTGTTCTTAGAACTCACCCACTTGAATGCAAATTGGTGCAGCCACTCTGGAAAACAGTGTGGAGGTTCCTCAGAAAATTAAAAATAGACCTACCCTATGACCCAGCAATAGCACTGCTAGGAATTTACCCAAGGGATACAGGAGTACTGATGCATAGGGGCACTTGTACCCCAATGTTTATAGCAGCACTCTCAACAATAGCCAAATTGTGGAAAGAGCCTAAATGTCCATCAACTGATGAATGGATAAAGAAATTGTGGTTTATATACACAATGGAGTACTACATGGCAATGAGAAAGAACGAAATATGGCCCTTTGTAGCAACATGGATGGAACTGGAGAGTGTGATGCTAAGTGAAATAAGCCATACAGAGAAAGACAGACACCATATGTTTTCACTCTTATGTGGATCCTGAGAAATTTAACAGAAACTCATGGGGGAGGGGAAGGAAAAAAAAAAAAAAAAAAAGAGGTTAGAGTGGGAGAGAGCCAAAGCATAAGAGACTCTTAAAAACTGAGACCAAACTGAGGGTTGATGGGGGGTGGAAGGGAGGGGAGGGTGGGTGATGGGTATTGAGGAGGGCACCTTTTGGTATGAGCACTGGGTGTTGTATGGAAACCAATTTGACAATAAATTTCATATATTGAAAAAAAAAAAAAAAGAACCCACCCACTTGCTCCTTAGAGCACACCCACTTGCGCTCTGAGGAAGCTCGAGTATCCCCAAGAGGCCCACGGGGACAGAAACTGAGGCTTCTGGTCCAACGGTTCTAGCTGAGCTGCCAACCAACAACCAGCACCAAGGCCATGTGAACCAGAACATCATAGAAATGGACCCTCGGAGAACATTTGAATCACCCCAGCTGAAACACAGAACAGCTATTTCCTCCTGAGCCCTGCCCAAACCGGAGATTTAGGAGGAAATCAAACGTTCCTGGTTTCTTGTTGTTTTAAGCCATTTTGAGGCGATTTGTTTCATAACAATAGATAACTATAACACTGACAATATCATAAAATTCAGAAAATTATATTGTATCTCTACTATTATTAACTATCCAACACACCCCTATAATATTTGTTCCTACCTTTTTGGACTACATTCTATTTGATCACCTCTTCCTATGGCAACTTTATAATATCAATTTCTATGAAGAATAAAAAATTATGTAGACTTTTCTCTAACAAGATTGACAGAAATTTGGTTTGTGGTGCCTGGGTGGCTCTGCTGGTTAGGCATCCCACTCTTGGTTTTGGCTCAGGTCATGATCTCAGAGTCTGCGAGTTTGAGCCCCAGGTTGGGTTCTGGACTGACAGTGCAGAGCCTTTTTGGGATTCTCTCTCTTTCCCTCTCTCTCTGCCCTTCCCCTGTTCATGCTCTCTCTCCTCAAAATAAATAAACTTTAAAAAAGAAAAGACATTTGGTTTTATTTTTTATAATTTTGTAAATATTCTTTCAGCCTCACAACTTGTTTGAGTTAATGCTTCATGTCTACCTCCATCCACAGTCTCTTGTCAGATGATGCTTCATGCCCATGGGCAAGCCTTTGCAGAATGCCAGCCTTTTGATGTCATTTGGCTTGGCCTCAGACTGCCAGCTGCTGCACAGCTGCTGGTGCAGCTCCACCAGGAGTCAAGCCTTTGGTCCTGCCCCCCCCACATTTTTACCCTCCCCACCTCCTTGGGTCCTTGATCATAGTGGCCCCCTGCCAGGAGCAAATCTTATTCTTAGGGCTTTTCCTGGGATCAAAGATAGGAACCCAACATACAATGCAGTCCATGGGAACAAGTTGTTGCTAGAGGCCTGCCGGAGGTGGAGGTCGTTTTGATGGCATTCTGGCTGCACCCAGAACGCAGGACCACCATCAGGCTAGGGAAGGGGCCCCAGGCTGGACTCTGTGCATCTCCAGAGAAGAATCTACCAATTTAGAGAAGGGTATGCATGTGCATGAAAAACCATGAAATTTCAACTTCACTGACTTTTTATATAAATCTGCCTCTGTTTCTCACTGAAAGATTTGTTCCTATCTTCATGTGATCTGCTAGTTAGGACCAAGGAGCTCCAATGCCTGCTCTCCTTCTGCTTTTGCAGTAACCTCTACATAGGGCCCTACCAGCCCAGATGGTAAGAGCCCTAGTGCTGTAACCAGGTGTGGACTACACAGGAAGAGGCGGGGAAAGTCTCGGTCACGGACTGATTTAATTCTTTCCTGATTTAATTCTAGGATCCCAGCACCCCAAATACAGATTCGATACCTTTTTCTCATCCGTATCCCTCCTTATGTACCTCTTGGCCCCCACAAAATACAGTGTCCTCAGTCTACTCTGGGCAAGTACCAAGTCCATTACGTGTTGGCCGCTAGCTCTTGGGAGGCAATGGTGGAGTTCTTTTTCTGAAACCCAGTAAAGCCGCAACTAAGAATTGTATTCATTTAGCTCTCACAGCCTCAGTATCGAGACCTTGACTAGTGCTGGCTGATACCCTCTACCATTTCCAAGATGTCCTTGCCTCGTTCCTCTAACCCCACCTCACCTTTCTTAACCTCTCCTTTTGGGAGAACATTATTAACCAGAAAAAGTTAGAGAAGTAAAGGGTATTGCTCAGATCCTGTATAGTGAAACTTAAAGCAGAGGTTTTGTTTAAAGTATTTTCAGTGTACCAGTGGTACAAACAATATCAATCTATGTTTCCAGAATCTGAACATCATCTGTCTAGTACCTCCTGTCCTTCAGCATCCAGATATCATGTATGTAACTTTTGGTAGAAAGTCTTCACCCTACAGTGAAAGAGGAATAGCTAATGTCGTTAACCCTTAGCCATTATGTAGAGATTTCCCCTACTGTCAATAAATGGTCTACACATATTTGCAATAATGATTAATAGTTATTAATAAGGCTCTGGAACCAGACCACCCAGCTTTGAATCTCTGACCCCACATAAAGCTGTGTGACTCTGGGAAAGTTATCTTAAGTGCCAAACCTCAGTTTCTTCATTTATAAAATAGAGAAATAAGTCTTCCTACCTCATATGTTGTTGGGATTGTACAACTTGATTAGTTATTATAAAAATTGCTTAGAACCATGCCTGCCACATAGCAAGTACTTAGTAAAAGTGAGTCACTGTTATTACTAAGTGTCTTCTAGGCTTCCACAAAGCTCTCGGATGCTGACTACCTGAGCGTGTTCAGCAGTCTCCTAATTCTAACCTGTTCCTCCTCTACATGATTCTCTGAGGTCTTCTAACCAGTCTCTTACCCACCGACCTCCCCTCAGGCTTCAGTTCCAGGAAGAAGGAGCAGCCCAAGCTCATTATCACTCTCCAGGTGCATCTTTCTGACATAAATTCTGTATCTTTTTTCTTCAGGTCTTCCCTTTACATTCTTTACAACTTATTAGTATTTTAGTCATGCTTTAAAATTCTTATTTCTCATGGCAACATATATGATCTGATCAAGGAAAATATTTCATACAAGAATATTGGCTAGGTCAGCACAAAGATGAATATTTTAAGATATTTTCTCCCTATTCTTTTTTTTTTTTTTTTTTGAGATAGTAAGTTAGACAAAGAGAGTGTGAGCAGGGGAGAGGGGCAGGAGGGGAGAGAGAATCTTAAGCAGGCTCTCTGCTCAACACGAAGCCTGATGCTGGGCGTGATCCCATGACCCTGGGATCCTGACCTAAACCAAAATCAAGAGTCAAATGCTCAAATGACTGAGACACCAGGTGCCCCAATTTTTTCCCTATTCTTAAGCATCAAACAGGAAGTCCCCCATATTCTTTAATTTTCCTGCTGTGGATCCCAGCCGTTCTCATCTTTTCAAGAATTTTGGTCATTCAGTTATTCCTTCTCGCTTCTGCATTAACCAACCCTTCCTCCCGCTGGATCATTCCTCTTATGCAAAGATGTGCTACTATCATTCATCCTTAAAAACAAAACCAAATAAAACACCCCCTGACCCAAAGATCCTCTCCAATTACTGAATCAACTTTCTTTTCTCCTTCACAGTGAAACAGATTACAAACATTTTCTACATACATTATTTCTACTTTTTCACCTTACATTACCTTCTCAATATACTCTATACTCAACAATAGCCTGAGACGCCTTCATGCTAAGGTCACCAACAACATCCATTTTTCTGACATCATCTTACTTGACTACTTAGAAGCACTGACACCACTGTATACTATCTCATTCTTGAATGACTGTCCTCTTAGCTTCCTTGACATCATCTCCTCCTACCTAGTCTGGCCACTTCATTTCAGTCTCCTTCACCTGCTCCTCATCTAAAGGCTAGAAATTCACCTGGATCTCTTCTCTTCTCTTTACACGCTTTCTTTGTGTGATCTCCTCTATTTACATAGAGGAGATTTTTTTGAAACCATCTGTATGCTGACAACTCCAAAATTTATCTCTCTATTCCATCCTTTGAGGCTCCAGTTGTATATTCAACAATCTAGTTGACATCTCTTAGCAGCTGTACATGCATCTCACCATACCAAAGTAAAACTCTTGATTTTCCCCAGGGCTTGGTACTTGAATGAAAAGAACAAGCTTGTGGATAAAACATCAGCAAAACAGGGGAACCTCTCAAAAACATTTTTTAAAGATCTTCAGCAAATGGTGTTGGGAAACTGGACAGCAACATGCAAACATGAACTATTGGGACCTCATCAAGATAAAAAGCTTCTCCACAGCAAAGCAAACAATCAGCTAAACTAAAAGGCAACTGACAGAATGAAAGAAGATATTTGCAAGTGACATATCAGATAAAGGGTTAGTATCCAAAATCTATAAAGAATTTTTCCAACTGAACAGCCAACAACAAATAATCCAGTGAAGAAATGGACAAAAGACATGAACAGACACTTTTCCAAAAAAGACATTCAGATGGCTAATAGTCACATAAAAAGATGCTCAATATCACTCATCATCAGGGAAATACAAGTCAAAATCACAGTGAGATACCACCTCACACCTGTCAGAATGACTAAAATCAACAACTCAGGAAACAACAGATGTTGGCAGGGATGTGAAGAAAGAGGAACCCTTTTGCACTGTTGGTGGGAATGCAAACTGGAGCAGTCACTCTGGAAAACAGTATGGAGGTTCCTCAAAAACTTAAAAATAGAACTACCCTATGGCCCAGCAATTTCACTACTAGGTATTTATCCAAAGATACAAAAATGTTGATTCGAAGGAGCACATGCACCCCAGTGTTTATAGCAACACTATCGACAACAGCTAACGTATGGAAAGAGCCCAAATGTCCATTGACTAACAAATGGATAAAGAAGATGTGGTATATATACATACAATGGGATATTACTCAGCGATCAAAAAGAATGAACTCTTGCCATTTGCAACAACATGGATGGAACCAGAGTATATTATGCTAAGTGAAATAAGCCAGAGAAAGACAAATATCATATGATTTCACTCATATGTGGAATTTAAGAAACAAAACAGATGAACATAGGGGAAGGGAAGCACAAATAAGAAAAAACACAGAAAGAGAGAAAAAAACCATAATATACTCTTAAATACAAAACAAACCGAGAGTTGTTGGCAGGGTGTTGGGTGGGGGGATGGGCTAGATGGGCGATGGGCATTAAGGAGGGCTCTTACTGGAATGAGCACTGGGTGTTCTATGTAAGTGATGGATCACTTTCTGGGAATTCTATTCCTGAAATCATTTTTACACTATATGCTAACTAGCTTGGATTTAAATTTTAAACAATAAAAATAATTTAAAAATATTTTTAAAAGCATTTAATACTTAATATTTTAAAATAAAACTATATAAGTAGTCCTCAGGGTTAGGAATTGATTAGACAGCTTTTCATCTGTTACTGTTGTTTTTATTTTGTATTATGTTTAAAGAAAGGAGGCAATGCACTATTTTTATTGTAAGAGACCTCTAAAGATCCTAACCTGCTCCCATCCTCCCCAGTTTTCCACATATCAGTAAATGTCTCAATATTGTCATCCACTCAGTTGCAAAGTCAGAAACCTGGGTACCATCCTTGATAACTTTCCTTATTTCTCACATTCAACCAGGAGCAGTTTCTGGTATATGGCTTTCCAAAAAATTTCAACTCATGCGCTTTTCTTAATTACTGCCACCAACATCCACCTGGTCTATTGCAAAGAACCTCTTTACTGCATGTTCCACTCATGTGCTGGCTCCCTTCTAAAATATTCTCCATTCAACAGGCAGAAGGGCCTTTTAAAAATACATAATGCCACTCCCCAGTGCTAAACACCCCTTGATGATTTCTCACTGCTCTTCAAATGTAATTGCAACTCCACACCATGGCTTTGAGGCCCCTTTGGCTCTAGCCATTATGCTTTTCACAATCATAACCTGAACACCAGATGACACTCCATTCCTGGCTTGATGCTTCTTATCATTTGGTCTCAGCATTCTTCAATGACATCCTCTCAGAGAAATATTATTCAATGACATCCATCTGCTCTCTAGCTTTTTATCACTTCACTTTGTTTATTTTCACAATTTGTAATTTTTTTCTTCCATTTGTTAGTTTGTTTCATTTTGTAATTATTTTCATTTTAGGTAGGCTCCATGTCCAATATAGGACTTGAACTCACAACTCTGAGATTAAGTCTCATGCTCTACCAACTGAACCAGCCAGGCACCCCTGTTTGCTTCCTTTTTGACTATCTCTTCAATTAGACTATAAACTAAGTAAGAGTAGAGATTTCACCTGATTTCCTTACTCTGTATTCTTCTATACCTGACACATAGTGGGGACTCAAAAAATTAATGGTGAATTATGGATTCTACCATAAATGGATTCAAGGCTCAACCCAATCCCATGACAACAGATTCAGTGCTTCTTCCACTCCTTTTCCCACTAAAAGAAATAACTTTAAAATTCTGGACATTAGACTGAACCATAACTTATTTGCTTTTGATCACAGGATCCATTTGAGAGTCAAGCCTATAGACTGTTTTTAGTGAATGACGATGGAACGGATACATAAATGAATGAACAAGTTACTCTGGTTTTCTATTTCCTCATCAATAAAATGCAGACAATAATATTTCAAGACCCCTAAAAGTCTCATCAGACAAATATTTATATGACAGGCAAGAGGGTTAGCTCCAAGTCTGGGCTCTGCTTCTGAAAGGTTCCTAGCAAGTTTAGTTTTTAAAGCACTGTAGAGGAATTATTAGGAATTCATCATAACAATGTCTTCTACTCTCCACCTTCCTTGGTGATATTTCATTGTCTTACATGAAAATGAGCATTCTTGATTTCAGTATGAGATTTGCCAGTACTTTATAAACATGATAAGATTGAGAGGTGCTTATAGTTTAAAATTTGATCCACATAACTGCTTAATGAAGTGTTTATTGCAAAGTAAGTCTTCAATTAATGTTAATATATAAAAATTGTCTACATATATTGATATATACACCAAATTCACATGGTCTAAGACACAGGAGATATACCCAACTTGAAAATTTTAAAAGGTGGTGTTTTAAGCCTTCTACCCCAATTCTTTCCGAAGAAGAAACATCACAGACAGCCTTGAAAAATAATTTAGAAGCACAGATTGGCCTCCCTAACTAGATATACTTTCTATTTTGCTATTCTGAAGACAACATATTAAGGAGGGTGGGCAAGTTGACAAAATTCAGTAAGACACTTAACAGCTTCTGATGCATTCAGACTCAAGGTTTTTCAGAATTAATATACTAATTTCCATGGAATATTTTATTAGATTTTAGTAAATCTATTTGATATGTTAAAATTCAATCACACACTAAATGTAGCATGGCTTTTAGACTGTTGAATTCAGCCCCTCTTTAAATGGTGGATATTGACTCCAAATGACCTATCACATTGAATAAAAATCACTTTCTAAAATACTTTTTAGAGCTTCTCATTGGTGTCTACTGAATTAGTGGCCAAATACTAAACCATAAAAATCATCCATTAAAAGGTGGGAAACATACAACCCAAGATGGAATAAATTTGGTAATCATTTTGACAAGGGCGAAATTGAAGTAAGAGGCCTTGCTTAATCCACTGAACCAAATGTGAGGAAGTGTGATAAAGACACAACTCTTCAGCACTGTACTCCACCAGATACTCGTGTCTGGGGTAGAGGAAATGAAGCCACCAGAAGCAGCCTCATGCCATGTGGGGATCAGAATTCTGCAAGCTTTGAACAGGCTGGCACACAGTCCCTACTTGGGCACAGGCACACAATCTAAAATCTGCTCTTAGGCACAGATGCATTGGCACAAAATGTGTCCTTAGGCCCAGAAACTGGGAGTTTTGGCTTTATTTACATAATATGTCATTCCAACAAAGTGATTAAAACTGCAGGGGTGGGCAAATTTGATAAAATGCAGCAGGCAGAGCAGGAAGAATTCAGACATTGTTGACAATAAACCCACAGTTTTAAGGAGAAAAAAAATAATTTGTGTGAAAAATTTCTGGAAGAATGTATGCCAAATTGTTCATAGTGGTTATATCTTAAATAAAGGATTATTGAATATTTTTAATTGTATATTTCTATAATTTTGAATTTTTCAAAAGCATGTATCATAAGAAAAATGCAAATAATTGTAAAGCAAGGAAAACACCACACCCATGATCTAATCATCAGTAATCAACCCCCAGATCTTTACTGTTAGATGACAGGAAGGGAAATTTGGAATTTTCCCCTTTTGACTTCCACTTAGAAGAAATAGTTTATCATCTCCCTCACAAATATTAAAAAGACTCCCTTTTTCTTTTATGGAATAAACTCCCCACAAAGTGGATTTACCCGGTACACAACACGAGGCTGAATCATGCTTATAAAATACTTTCATTTTCGGTAAAACAGAATATTCTTTAAACCAACAGTGCTAGGAGGAAAAATGATTTCATTAACCAAAGTGTTTAGCCAAGATACGGGATGGTACTTTTCACCTGCCACAGCAATTAAAATGTCTCTAATAAAATACCATTGAGATAAATGATAGTCCTTTATTCAGAGCTCATCAGAGAAGATCTAATTTATAGCATTGACTATAACTTGTTAAAAAGTCTCTATTTGAGAGCTAATTCCATGATAAATTTTAATTATGTGACTAGAACTAGCTTAGAAGCTATATTAATTATACATTTAAGCTCTACATACAAACTCGTACATTACAGTACACCCAGAACATGTAAAATATAGTCTGAACCAAATTAAAATATGCCAGTTTCTTCAGCAGTTATTTGCTTTTGATATACTGTAGCTATTTCAGTCCATTCTTTATAAACATTAAATTACTGTGGTGCTTTCTTAGCCACTTAGCTTCCCTAGAGAGAACTCTGGGCGCTGGTTAACTTTCTGGCATAATTTTCTACTTCCGCAGGTTACAAAGTAGACATACAGAATGTCTTTTTCCATCCAAGATAAATACTTTAATCAAAGGGGTGAAAGTTGCCAGCAAGTTTTACCCTCTTATCCCAAAGTCTAGCAGCTGTGTCCACCATACCCCCTGTGATTCCTAGTCTTACCCTCCTATTACTCTTAAGGTTTAAGCCCTAGCAACACCAATACAGGTCAAGTCACCAGAGTCCCAGTAAAGTATAAGCACACATTCCCCATTTCAAAAATAGTCCAAACCAGCAGTCTGTCAGCAAACTCACCAAGATAAAAACTTGGACAAGATCAAAGCTTGTGCCATATGTAAATAAAGATTCCATCCTCTACTGAGAAAGTCTTGGTACCAAGATCAACCAAACTGAATAGCTTGCTAATTTATAGTTCAGTATTTAATATACATGATACATCACACAGGAAATAATTCACATAAGAAAGTATAGATTAGGGGTGCCTGGGTGGCTACGTTGAGGATCGGACTACAGCGCAGGTCATGAACTCATGGCTCATGGGTTCCAGCCCTGAGTCCAGCTCACTGCTATCAGCAGGGAGCCTGCTTCAGATCCTCTGTCCCCTCTCTCTCTGCCCCTCCTCCACTTGCGCTCTCTAAATAAACAAACAAGCAAGCATACAAACAAACAAACATTAAAAAAATAAAAAGGAGTGCCTGGGTGGCTCAGTCAATTAAGCATCTGCCTCTTGATTTCAGCTTAGGTCATGATCTCGGTTCATGAGTTCAAGCCCTGCATTGGACTCTGTGCTGGCAGTGTGGAGCCTGCTTAGGATTCTGTCTCCCTCTCTCTGTCCCCCCCCCACTCCCCCCCGGTCATTCTCTCTCTCTCTCTCTCAAAAATAAATAAATACATGAATAAACAAACAAACAAACAAACAAACAAACTTAAAAAAATGTATAGACTAAAAATATGGTCGATTTCACCTCACATTTACTTTAGTTTCCTAGTTTCATTCTCTAGAGGTAACTTTACCAATTTACAGATATTCAGTGTATATAAAAGCATATGTGTAAAACAAAAAAATACATACTGTATACAATATTCTTCACTTGACTCTTTTAACATCATAGATTGGAAATTGTCTGAAATCAATACATATAGAACAGCTTGATTCATTATGAAGATTGCGTGGTATCCCATGCCATACATGTACATAATTTTTAACAGGTCCCCAATACAGATATTCACACTATTTCCAATCTTTTGTTTGTTTTACTGTTTCAAAGAAAATTATGATGAGTATCCTTGTATTCTTGCTATTTAAGACATGGTGAGGATATCTGTGGATAAATTCTTAGAGTAGAATTGCAGGATCAAAGAATATGTGCATTTGTAATTTTGATAAGGTATTGCTAAATAGCTTTTTGTAGAGTTTACACCAGACCAAGAGCAGTATATTGAATGCCTATTTCCCCATACCCCTTCAATATAGCATGCTATCAAACTTCTTTTATATTTGCCAAACTGACAGGAGAAAATGGCACTTAGTATAGTTTTTATTTTTAAATTAGTATTTTTTATTATGCATAAAGTGAATGTATTCTTTTACAAGACCCATTTATATTTCCTTTTACACAAACTGTTCCTTCATTTCTTTGTAGGATAATTGGTATTTTTCTTCCATATTTATTTGTGTAGGCTAAGGAACATATCCTTTGGTCTATGGTATAAATTGTAGACAAACATTTTTCCCTGATGTGTCATTTGTGGTTGTCCTTTGTTTATGAAACTTTAATACCATGACAATTTTATTTTAGTTTTATATGGTCAAATTAATCTATCTTTTCATTTATGATTTCTTATTTTTGTCTTAGTCAATAGAGCATGTGGCTCTCGATCTCAGGGTTGGGATGTAAGTTCAAGCCCCATGATGGGTGAAGAGATCAATTAAAAAGAAAATCTTAAGAAAAAACAAAACTACTATCAGAAATGACATTAATTTTCAATAAGTAATAATAGCAACCAAAAATGTTTTTCATGAATTTTAACTTACAAGTCTTAGGGGGAAAAATCACACAAGCTACAATATTTTTCAGTAATTATATTTATGCTCTAATTGTAGTTTTGATCTTTCACCGGAAAAAAAAATTAAAAGAACATTTTAAAAACAAATTCATCTTTTCTGGCCAAACTAGCTGAAATAGTCTTTTTAAAATAAATACTAATCGGGGCGCCTGGGTGGCTCAGTCAGTTAAGCGTCCGACTTTGGCTCAGGTCATGATCTCACGGTCCATGAGTTCGAGCCCCGCGTCAGGCTCTGTGCTGACAGCTCAGAGCCTGGAGCCTGTTTCAGATTCTGTGTCTCCCTCTCTCTCTGACCCTCCCCCGTTCATGCTGTCTCTCCCTGTCTCAAAAATAAATAAACATTAAAAAAAATTTTTTTAATAAATACTAACCAAAAGCCACTTGTAAGTCACATGTAATAGCAATATATCAAGACAGATGGTAGCTACACTTGTGGTGAACAAAGCATAATGTATAACTTGTCAAATCACCATGTTGTACACTGGAAGCCAATGCAACATTGTGTGTCAACCATACTCAAATAAACAAAAATAAATAAAATAAATACTAACCAAAAGCTACTTTCTTTTCAAATCCTAAGTCACGTGTAATAGTTGAAAGCACAAGAACCTAAGCTACAAGTATTCCGTCATCATATTAACATGATCTTTTATGTAAACCTGAATCAACACATACCCAGTAGACTATAATAGCCAATTTGGAGACATGGATGTTCTTGCTTCAGTAGATGAAATATGCATGCTTTTGGAAAAACCTAGGAAAGGTGAGGAAAGGTGAATCTTTTTTTTTTTTTTTAATCTAAAAGGAGATTTCTTTGATCCTGAGAGGATAGCAAAGATCAGATTAAAAGTTTGCATGAGAATGTGCATAATGCTTTAAAAGGGAAAGACCACAGTTGATACAAGATGGTTTCTAGAGAGAAAGCATTTATTGTACAACTTTGTAATTATTTCCATTCACATGGAACAACTCCAGCTGCTTTCAAAAATCAGCAAATGACAAGCAGAAGGAAGATGGGAAGAAACAACAGCATTTTTGTTATGTCCAACTGATAAACACTGGGCTGCATATATATGATGTTAAGCACAATTAAGCACAGAATTAACATCATTTGTAATGCAATGAAATAAGGCAGCTGAGAAAAATGCAAAAATAGGTCTCCAACACACTGCTTTGATGGTCTAAATTGGCCCTGCCAAGTTATATATTTATAAAAAATATGGACAAAGGGTCAATTAATTTTTTCTGTATGTATGTGCATAGGCTACAGGTAAAGGTCTGAAGTGATTTTCATCCTGTTATTCATCAAGTTTGGTAAATCTTATCCTTTCATGAACAATGTCTCTCATACTGTATCTAATTACCTAGAATGAATCCAAAAACAGTCCCAACCCTACATTTTAGAAGTTAAAGCATCATAGGCAAGAGATGCATCTTTTCCTTAATAAAACTTTGGGGACCCAAATTTATAAAAGAAGTCAAGAACAAATTATTGAATGTCCAATGTTTTAAGTACCAGGCAAGCACATGAAACGTATCAACAAACACTTACTGAGCTCATACTCCTTGAATAAGCAGTGTTGAAGATCAAGGGGTTTTGAGGATTTCACAGTCCGGTGGGAGTGAGAGGCATGTATGGGCAATTTCAATACAATGAGAAATGCAGTGGTAGCATGGGGTCCTGATGTGGAACAGGGCATTTTACATTACATTGTGGAAGAAGAGAATCAAGAATAGCTGCTCAGAGGAGTTGATGACCACGTTGCAACCTTAAGGATGAATAAAGGGTTAACTTTACTAATAGTTTATAATAATTCTCAATAGCACGTAATATAAGTATTCCCATTTTATAGATGAGGAAATGGATGAACTCTGATTCAGAGCTGATAACTAACAGGCCCAAGTCTACCTGATCCCAGTGTCATACATTTTCTTTTTTTTTTTATTTTTTTAAATATATATTTTTAAAAACATTTTTTCTCTTTTTTTAATGTTTATTGATTTTTTGAGGGAGCACAAGTGGGGGAGGGACAGAGAGAGAAGGGGGGACAGAGGATCTGAAGCAGGCTCCATGCTGACAACGGAGAGCCTGATGTGGGACTTGAACTCATCAACCACGGGATTGTGACCTGAGCCGAAGTCAGATGCTCAACTGACTGAGCCACCCAGGTGCCCCAGTGTCATACATTTTCTGTTTCCTCTAAAGGTTGATAAAAATACTCTACATGTATCTCCAAGTCACAAAATTTGTCACCATTACTTATCTCACCTAACAATATAACACATCATTCCCTTCTTACAATTTTTACCATACTCAGCTAAGGGAATGTAATTGCTGCTTTGTATTTCTACCTTACACTCAGAAATTCTCATGAAAGCTCAATATATTACAGTTATCACAGAATAAAAACTGTCTCTGAGAGGAGAGGAAGCTCTATGAAGGCCTTTATAATAAATACCTGGCTATATTTCCTTGAATTGACCAAATAATCTCAGATTTGACCAGAGGAGGAGGAAACAGTCTAAAGATCCTCTGGAATAGGAATTTATTTACCTCCCCTCTCAATGAGAAACAATAGGAACTTCTTGATCTTTCGTCTATCTTCATAAAAGAATTAGTAGGAAGTTTCATTTTCAACCTACTATATTCTCCAATTGAAAGAGACTGTGAAAGAGCTTTAGGAATTTGGGAATCATCCTGAGTAGGAAACACTCACTGCTCCCGTGTCTCTCTTTTACTATTCACACAGAACACTTCAAATACGTGGTTTTTTTCCCCACACCAAGAAATTTTGTGACACTGGTGGATATCCTACAATTTAACTCAATTCTGACACTATCTACCTGTGGATAACACCAGGTGCCACAGGCCAAGGCCTCAGTTTTCCAAGACTGTCTTCCCTTATCCTCTATCCCCCACTTCAGATGCCAATCACAAGTCCAGTCTGTCACCTGTGCTTGACTTATCGTCTATAAATCAGAGAGACTCCCACAACCTCCACCACGGGCTCAATTAATTTGCTAGAGTAGCTCACAGAACCCAGGAAAAGTTTACTGTTTACCAATTTATTATGAAAGGATGTCATAAGAGATAAAGATGAACATCCAGATGGAAGAGATGCATATATAAGGAAGGGGTGTGGAACTTCCACGCTCTCTCTCCTGGAAGACCACTCTCCCAGCACCTCCACGTGTTCACTAACCCAGAAGCTCCTCTAACTCATAGTTTAGATATGTTTGTGGAAGCTTCATCATATAGGCATAATTGATCATTAACTCTATTTTCAACCCTTCTTTCTGGAGAATGGCAGGGTGGGGGTGGGGGGCGCAGGTAGAGCTAAAACTTCCAGACTTTTTTTAAAATTTTTTTAAATTTTTTTAATGTTTATTTATTTTTGAGAGAGAGAGAGAGACAGAGCATGAGTCGGGGAGGAGCAGAGAGAGAGGGAGACACAGAATCTGAAGCAGGCTCCAGGCTCTGAGCTATCAGCACAGAGCCCGACGCAGGGCTCCAACTCACCAGCCGTGAGATCATGACCTGAGCCAAAGTTGGACACTTAACCGACTGAGCCACCCAGGTGCCCCAAAACTTCCAGACTTCTAATCATGGCTTGATCGTTCTGGTGACCACCCCCATCCAAGAGCCTGCCAGTAATCACCTCATTAGAGCAAATTAGTCAGAGAAATGCATATATATGTATTTCCATTATTTCACACATCCTGATCACCTACTGCCAGCAGTCCATACTTCACATTTAGCCATCCATGAAAGCACTAAGACATGTCATCACCATCATATCATCAAGTCATAAAGTAAGAGATCTAGAGAGATCCGTAGATGCCTTCAATATTTAACAGGTATTTATTGATGGTGTACTAGGCACCAGTCAATGTGCTACCCACTAAGGAATTAATGTAGAGCAAGCCATAGTACCTGACCTTAGGAACTTGCCATCAATGATGGGAGACAATGAGGCAATTAGAATATTAAATGCATAGGATCCGGCTCACTCATTTTACACACATGGAAAAAAGGGTAAGGAAATAAGCAATTTGTCAAACTCTTATTATGCGTTGTTGATCGGAATGGAAATTGGTATAACCCTTTCTGGAAGACAATTTGGGATGTCTTGATGCAGCTATCCTAAACAGGGGCTTATCCTTCAGATGTACATGCAGAAATTCCAAAGACATGTGAGAATATTAATGTTTTTAGAAAAACATTGGAAATAACCTATATGTCTATCAATAAGTGATTAATTGAATGAACTATAGAATACTGTGTAGCAGTTTAAAAGACAGAGTAGATTTGACAAATATATGAATATATTCAATAGCTATTGATATATGAAAAAAGTTATAAAACGGTATAATTAATATTATTCTATCTTTGTTTAAAAAGAAAAAAAATATCATTACAACAGGTACATGTTTAGAAAAATAAATCTCGGGAAAATGTACACCAAACTATAAGCAGTGGCTAATACAGTGACTATAAATATTTTTTATCTTTTATGTTAATATATCTGTAATGTTGGATTGGATTTTTTTTCTAAAGAGTATGTTCAACTAAGCTGGTGTGATTTATATAAACACTGTGTCTTTCAAAAAAAGAATTGAGATTTTAGGTTTTTATATTTATGAAAGTCCTTTCAAAACGGTAAAGCTATTAAAAATTATGGAATTATCTATTTGTATTAATGATAAGTAATACTCCACGTTATTTTGAGCTAGTCTGAAAGAGAATATGCTTAGGCAGAAAAAAAAAGATTTTAAGCCACTGAAAATTGGCTTTAGAAAGCCACTGAAAATGAGAAATTAGAATAATAGCATAGCTTCCTAACTTCTTGAAAGCATTCTTGAACTTTAATCTGTGTCTCTGGAGTCCTGGTCTAGTTCTCTTTCTATGCACTCATCTCTTGATTTATAGGTAATCTGTTAAAAGCTTTTGCCCAAAGGCAAAAACTTGTCTAAGCAACACTAATTCTCATTACAGAAAATGCAAATATTAGAGTGTTTCTATGAATGGAAAGAAAGCTTCTAATATTGCTAATAAGCACATGTAATGATACACTATGGAAACAGTAAACTACACCATCAGTAAGTAAAGCTGGAACAACCAGTGACTTAGCCTGTCAATATGGAGATCTCATAATTATCTAGAACTTATAGTTACCAATGCATTTGGGAGGCATTTTTGTACAAAGTAATCATAATCCTATACAAATAAAATATTTATATTTAGCTGGAAAGAGATGTAATATGAGGGTCCCCTCTTACCCCAACAGAAAACTCTAACAAACTGAGATCAGAAACTCAATGTAGGGGTACCTGGCTGGCTCAGTCAGCAGAGCATCCAACTCTTGATCTGAAAGTTCTGAGTTCAACACCCATGTAGGGCATGGAGCCTACTCAAAAGGAAGAAAGAAGAGAGAAGAGGAGAGGGGAGAGAAGAGGAGAAGAGAGGAGAAGAGAGGAGAGGAGAGAAAAAGAAACTCAATGTATAAGAATGAGGTGCATGATTGGACAATTGAAGTTCCCATGCGTCTGGGAAAGTGCAGCCAGGCTCTGGGCTCACTTGAAGTAGAGAAGTTTGCTTGAACAGCAAAATCAAGTATAAAACCACCTAACAGGGGATTTAACGTTTGCTGAGTGTACTCTTTGCAAATTGGTAGAATTCATATACCATAAATTAAAGAATATAAAATTTAAGGTAATGTAAAATTTATCAATCTTCAGATTTAGCCACTTCAGTGTACAGAAGTGAAAGTGAAGATACCACTGTATTCAAATTTCAATTGCCCAGTTGGGTGGTTAAGAAGATATTAATATAAAAATTTTTGCTGATACTAAAGACAGACATCAGATAACAAAGATAGCTGTGAAACATGCCAGCCTCTAGAATTTGGAATAACATCTGTGTAAATATTCCTCAACCTTCTCACTCACATGAAAGGTACAAACTGGTTCTCTCATATCAAGTCTGGCAAGACAGCTCCAAGGAACCATTTGGAGAGACTATTATATATATCCCTTCAGTCTGGGGAACCCTGGGCACTAGTGCCCAACTCTTATCTGAGAAATCTAAGTGGGGAGAGGAGGGTGGAGAAATAGGGAAGACAAGATTGGCAATTAATTGATAATGATAGAAGCTGAGTAAAAAAGTACATTGTGGTTGATGAAACTATCCTATGCATATCACTGGAAATTTTCCAAAATGAAATTAAAAGAAAAAAAAGAGTAAGCTTAAACTTCTGCTTAAGTATTAATCCGTGTATAAAGCTACCATACCTTTGGTATAAGAAAGGAAGGGAAATAAGAAGGTATTTTATTTGCTTAATTTTGAAGGGAAAGAAAGCAACTACTAGAGGAATAAGCAAAACTAAAACAGCAGACGAGGAGGACAAGAGATAAATCAATGGCAAAGTTTTCAAAAGTTGCCGTAAGGAAAACAAGCAAAGTTAACTTAAATTAAATCAAGTTAAGTTAAAACGGACAAAGATATGCTTGAACATAAATATAGAAACAATAACTTAGAAAGAGAACAGTAGCAAATTATGACACACTGTTAAAGAACATGGAGGTGGGGCACCTGGGTGGCTCAGTCAGTTAAGCGTCCAACTCTTGATTTTGGCTCAGGTCATGACCTCAGGGCTCATGACTTTGAGCCCCAACTGCAGCTCCGCACTGACAGTGAGGAGTCTCCTTGGAATTCTTTCTCTTTCCCTCTCTCTGTGATCCTCCCCTGTGTGCTCTCTCCCTCTCTCAAAATAAATAAAAGCTTTTTTAAAAATATGGAGGAAAACTGACCAGAAAACTTAACAAACTTAACTTTTTCAAAGAACAAGAAGTAGATGGTGCAAAGACAATGGGACTTTTCTGTTCTTTAAACCCTGTCACAGGAGAACCAGACTACTGCTCTGTAACACTGGAAATAACAGGGGCGCTTGGCTGGCTCAGGTGGAAAAGCATGTGACTCTTGATCTTGGTGTTGCAAGTTTGAGCCCAATGTTGGGTGGAAAGACTACTAAAAAAATAAAAATAAACAAAAAACTTCAAAAACAAACTGGAAAAAACAACTGAAAGATTTCAGTCTAGAGTGTATAATGTGCAAGAAGATAAAAGGAATGAAGTGATACACTAGTGATATGTTTCTTGGAGCACACTGTGAGATAATATTTGTAAATATGGGTAAGGATCATTTTGTTGCAATCTACTTGATTTATGGGAGAAACTCATCTTCCAAGGGATCCTGGTAGCCATGAGTTTTGGCCACATGCCAGGATCACCCATATGCTCTACCAAGAATTTAATGTATATTCTCACAACTTTCCAGGAGTTAGAGACACCTCACCCAAAGATCAAGGCCAGAATAGGACATTTGGCATAGCAAAAGACATAGAGGTTATAGAAATTGATCTAGGTTGCTCTGACTCAAAGAGTCAGGACAGGTTCACAGCACTGAGTGCAGTGAGGTACAAAACTCCAGGTGAACTTTTTGGCTGAAGACGCTGCAGTGTTCCAAAGGAAACTTGATAAAACCTCTAAATTGGTCAGGGAGCTCCAGGAGACCCAAACCTAGATGAAAAGGCCTCCTTTCACACCATTTGTTTCCTAGAACCTTAATATAGAGATGTATCTTACTGAACAAATGAGCAATAATCTTACAGAGTTGCAAAGCCATTCTAGGGGGTGTTGTAAGCACACATGGAATTTAAAAAGCAATGGGGATTTCCATTCCTTTCTCCATTAATGACAACAATTTTGAATATTTCACAGAAGATTTTGAAGCAACTAAAAAGATTGACTTTGCTAACTAGAGATGTAATAACATATAAAACTAATCATATTTCACTGTATAATATATAATTCTTCCATCCTTAGAAAACACAGGCAACATTAAATATTTTTAAACTGAATTTTTAATTAAAGTATGGAATTGTTGATATTAGTGTTCCAAAGACTGGGCATATATTAAGTAACAAGACTGAATCTTGGACTGGAAAAAATCATATAAATATAAATATAATATATGGATACACATGCACACTCACACATACATGAAAAAGCCAAGAACTGAGGATATCCTTGGGACAATTATGCAACTAATGCCCAAATATTGGTTTCTACATATTATTCCTCATAAGTGGAACCTGGTCTCCTTGAAAATTTACAGGCTTCAGGTTGGGGGCAGGAAGCATATGAAGTTAGCCTGGGATATCTTATACCAGAGGTAAAGGAGAATTCAAATATCAATGAGGTCATGTCAAAAGTATAGAGCTTGAGAAGCGCTTATACATTAAATTTGAGAAATTTTGAACCTATAGTTATTATAAATAATAATAGGTAGAACTAGTTGTAGAAAGAAATACAAAAACAAGAGAGAGAAAGGCCGGAAAAGCTCATTTACCACCACGGGGAAGGGGACGGTGATTATCAAACCAATTTGTTATTTTGAAAATTGGATGTTAAAGGGAAAAAGTTAAATATCTACCTCTGACTTTTCAGAAGCAAGAAAGACTCTTATAGATGAATACCAGAAAATAAACACAGAAAATGATAGAAATAGAAAATCCTAAATCTATAACATACCACAAAGTGACTGGTACAGGAAATGCTCATTAATAAATGCTAAAATCTTTAGGTGAAATTATTTTGGGTGACAGGATACCTAAATAGCACACTGCAGATTATTTGCTCATTATTTGCTCAATGCCAATGAGAAAATTCACCTTCATATGGAAAGAGCTTACTATCACCACCTTAATCAAGTGATTAGATTTAGTGTCACCTAGTCTTCCTCCCCTTCAACCTGAGGAATTGAAATATAAAGTGCTCAGCATCACCTATGAACTACTCTTGCCCAGAATGTTTATCCAAAATCAAATGGAGCCTTCAAGAAAAAAATTATGAAAGAAAAAGGAAAAGAAAAAGAAAAAGAGAATATATTTTTAAAGTCAGGAAAAGACAAAGAAGAAGAAGGAGGAGGAGGGGAAGGAGAGGAGAGAAGAGAAGAGAAGAGAAAAGAGAAGAGAAGAGAAGAGAAGAGAGAAAAGAAAAGAAAAGAAAAGGAAAAGAAAAGAAAAGAAAAAGAAAACCCATATTCTTTAGCAGCCATTCCTTATTTAACCCCTTCTCCCAGCCGCAGGCAACCATTAATCTACCTTCTTTCTTTTCGAGTTCGCCCACTTAGGACGTGTTTGTACGTGTTTGTAGCAAATTCAAGAAACAGAGGATCACATCGATAGATGATACCACAAGTAAATAGGCAAATGCAGGATGTGGGGAACTTTACAGAACAACTGGTTTAGTGTCCCCAAAAGAATCCACGTCAAGAAAAATGAAGGAACCATTATTGAACTAAAAGAAAGAAAACAGATAGATAAGTCAAATATAACATAGAATTTAATGGAGTTCTAGTTCAGAATATAGTCACTTTGGGAATAATTGCACAATGTGAAGGCAGATTAAAATCTATAATGGAATTTATAATGGAATTAATCACTATATTAGGGTCATATAAGGTGTCTTATTTTTAGGAGAGGTATTCTAAAGTCTTCAGGAGTGAAGTTTCATAATGTCCATATCTTACTTTCAGATGGACAGAAAAACAAAGCAAAGGCCAAAATGTCAAGCATTGTTGAATCTAGGTGGTGGATATATGGGTTCTCGCTGTACTACTTTTTCAACTTTTGGGAATGTTTGGCATTTTTTCATAATAAAACTAAGAAAGAAATGGAAGAAAATATTTACAACTCATATATCTGTCTGATAAGGGACTTGTCTCCAGAATAAATAAAGAACTCTTACAACTCAACAATAAAAAGACAAATTACTTGATTTAAAAGTGGGCAAAGGATCTGAATACACAGTTCTCCAAAGAAGGTATATGAATGGACAACAAGCACATGGAACAAAGTTTAACCTTATTAGTCATTAGGGAAATACAAATCAACACTACTTCATACTTAGTAGGATGGCTAAAATAAAAAAGACAATGATAAATGTTAACAAGAACATGGAGAAATTAGAACCCCCATACATTGCTAGTGGAATTACAAAAAGGTATAACCACTTTGGCAAGTAGACTGGAAGTTGCTTTAAGTGAACCAGCAATTCTACTTCCGGGAACATACCCAAGAGAAATGAAAACCTAAGTGCACACAAAAATTATACACAAATGTTCATAGCAGCCTTATTCATAATAGCTAAAAAGTGGAAACAATCCAAATGCCCATAAATGGGAGACTATATAAACAAAAAGCAGTATATAATAAAATATTATTCAGAAATAAAAAGGAATGAAATATTGATACATGGTACTATATGGTTAAATCTTGAAAACATTATGCTAAGAGAAATAAGCCACGCACAAAAGGACACATATTGTATAATTCCATTTACATGAAATGTCCCAAATGGGAAAATTCATAAAGAAAGAGGATAGATTAGCGGTTGCCTGAAGCTAGAAGAAGGGGTTAAATAAGGAATGGCTGCTAAACAATGTTTTTTCTTTTCCTTTTTTCTTTCTTGTCTTTTCCTGACTTTAAATTTTTTTCTTTTTCTTTTCCCTTCATATACATTTTATTTCTATTTTTCCACCCTTCATGAACTATAATTGACAAAATTGTAACGTACTTAAGTGGGCCACATGATAATTTGATATATATTTGTATACATTGTGAAATGATTACCACAATCAAGCTAACACCTCCATCACCTACCATTGTTACATTTGGGGGGGGGGGGGGTGGGAGGGGGAATGAGTACATATAGTGTGAACTTCCTGAGCAAATTTCAAGTATACAGTATAGTACTATAACTATAGTCACTATGCTGTACATTAGATCCTCAAAACTTCTTCATTTTATGATTGAAAGTTTGTACCCTTTGACCAATATCTCCTCATTTCCCTCACCCCTCACCCAGTCCTATTCTACTCTGTTTCTTTGAGTTCATCTTTTTTTTAATGTATTTTTTAGATTCCACATATAAGTGATACCATACAGTATTTGTCCTTCTCTGTCTGGTTTATTACACTTAGCATAATGCCCTCCAGATCTATTCGCATTGTTGCAAATGGCAGAGTTTTCTTCATTTTTTTTGACTAAATAATATTCCATTTTATTATAGTATATACATTATTTCTTTATCCATTCAGCCATCAACATTTAAGTTGTTTCCATATCTTGGCTATTGTGAATAAGGCTACAATGAATGTAGGAGTACAGCTATCTCTTTGAGATACTGATTTTATTTTCTTTGGCTATATATCCCAAAAAGGAATTGCTGGACCATACAGTAGTTCTATTTTTAATTTTCTGAGAAATCTCCATACTCTTTTCCATAATGGCTTAACCAATTTGTATTCCCACCAATGGTGCATGAGTCCCCTTTTCTCCACATACTTTCCAACATTTGTTATCTTTTGTCTTTTAGATAATAGCTACTCCAACAGATGTAAGATGATATCTCATTGTGCTTTTGATTTGCATTTCATTGGTGATTAATGATGTTGAGCATCTTTTCAACGTATTGGACATCTGTATGTCTTCTTTGGAAAATATTCAGGTCCTTTGCCCATTTTTTAAGTGTGTGTGTGTGTGTGTGTGTGTGTGTGTGTGTGTGTGTGTGTTGGTATTGAGTTGCAATAGTTGCTTACATATTTTGGGTATACAGTTATTGAATATATAGTTTACAAGTATTTTTTTTTTTCCATTCCACAAATTGCCTTTTCATTTTGCTGGTTATTTAATTTCCTGTTGCAGAAACACTTTAGTTTGATGCAGATCTCATTTGTTTATTTTTGTTTTTGTTCCTTGTGCTTTTGGTGTCAGATCCAAAAAATCATTGCCAAAACCAATGTCAAGGAGTTTTCCCTCTATGCTTTCTTCTAGGAGTTTTACATTTTCAGGTCTTGTGTTTAAGTCTTTAATCCGTTTTGAGTTGTTTTTTGGTATATAACATATGATAAAGGTCCAGTTTCATTCTTTTGCATGTGGATATCCAGTTTTCCCATTATTGAAGAGGCTCTCCATTCCCCATTGTATATTCTTGGCACCTTTGTAGAAAATTAGTTGACCCTTTCTGTAAAGGTTTACTTCTCAGCTCTCTCTTCTGTTCTCTTCTGACTTTCTTTTTGGGCTGATGAAAATTTTCTGGAATGGATAGTCACTATATTTGCACAAGTCTAGGAATATACTAAAAATCACTTCTAAAGGATGAATTTTAGGTTATACTAATTATATTTTTTCTTAATTTAAAAATAATTGTTATTACACTATAATTTACACACAATAAAATTCAAACATTTTAGTGTACAATCCTTTGAGTTTTGACACGTGTATAGCCATGTAACTATGACCCCATCAAGATACAGAATAATTCTGTTCCCTTCTCCAAAATCCTTGGTCCACCCCTACTGCTTTACAGCCAATCCATCCCCATCTCTGCTCTCAGCAATCACTGAGATCTGATTTCTATCACTAAAGATTACTTTTGCCCATTCTCAAATATCACATAAATTAAATTACACATACATACCCTTTTATATCTGACTTCTTTCACTCAGCACAATATTTTTTTCTCAGCATAGTATTTTTGAGGTCCATTTATGTTCTTCATGTACCAGTAGTTTGTTTCTTTTTGTTGACTATCAGCTGGCATGTGAATTATATATCAACAAAGCTATTTTTTTTTAAAGCTGTGAGGAAGATAAATAACTGCTGCCCCAGAGACTTAGAAGACCATCTTTGAGAGTGTTAGTCACATAAAAACTTTTCTCCTTTATCTCTCTTCCCTCACTCTGGATCAGCCCCCAGGGGTCCCAAACCCCAGTGAGATAGCTAAGTAATGGAAAGGTAGAGGCATGATAGAAGACAAAATAAGCCAACCCTGTACCTCTTCTTGACTTCAAGCTTCCTGCCTGAAACTCTAGCAAGAGAGAAGAGAACCCTCAATTTTCATTTAGAATTATTTTTTTAAGTTTGTTTATTTATTTTAAAAAAGAGAGAGAGAGAGCGTGTGTGCACACAAGCAGGGGAGGGGCAGAAGGAAAGGAAGAGAAATAATCCCAAGCAGGCTTGAACTGCCTGCTCGAACTCACAAACTGTGAAATCATGACCTGGACCAAAATCAAGAGTTGGACACTTAACTGACTGAGCTACCCAGGCACCTTTGGAATTATCATTAAATGAAAGCAGACATTTTAATTTCTGGACTGTATTACCCATGAATGGCCAGAAATATTCTAGTGCAACGAAAATTTCATTCAGGGAAAGGAATAGAAGTTACTCCAAAGAATAAATTTAATGGAGAAATTAAAGATAAGTTAATAAACTAGTTGAAGATTAATTATGATTCATCCCATAGGCTGTGCAGGTCCAATGTACCAGTGCAACTGAAAGGTATAACTAACAATTCAGCAGTCAGTTATCCTAAAATTAATAGTCTTCTCCTGGATTTGTTTAGAAACTCTCTTCTGCTCATCTCAGTCAAGATCCTGGACTAGATGGAGACAATCTGTCTAATTCTATAATAATAAAACGTATACACAGTGTTATCATGACTCATAGTAACATATATTTTAACAAATAGAGTGGTCAGATGTTAAAAATGCAGTTTGGTTACCATAAAAGTGTTGACATTTAAGACTTCCTCAACCTCACACAAAGAAATGGAAAAATATTCCATGCTCATGGATTGGAAGAACAAGCATTGTTAAAATGTCTATACCACCCAAAGCATTCTACACACCTAATGCAATCTCTATTAAAATACCACCGGCATTCTTCACAGAGCTAGAACAAATAATCCTAAAATTTGTATGGAACCACAAAAGACTCCAAATAGCCAAAGCAATCTTGAAAAAGAAAAGCAAGATGGAGGCATCACAATTCTGGACTTCAAGCTGTAATACAAAGCTGTCATCATCAAAACAGTATGCTACTGGCATAAAACCAGACACATAGATCAATGGAACAGAATAGAAAACACAGAAATGGACCCACAACTATATGGTCAACTAATCTCTGACAAAGCAGGAAAGAATATCCAACAGAAAAAAAGACATTCTCTTCCACAAATGGTGTTGGAAAAACTGGACAGCAATGTACAGAAGAATGAAACTGGACCACTTTCTTACACCATACACAGAAATAAATTCTAAATGTGAGACAGGAAACTATCAAAATCCTAGAAAAGAACATAAGCAGCAACCTCTTGACCTCAATCATAGCAACTTCTACTAGCAATGTCTCTGGAGACAAGGGAAACAAAAGCAAACATGAACTGGGACTTCACCAAGATAAAAGCTTCTACACGTGGAAGGGTGCCTGAGTGGCTCACTCAGTTAAATGTCTGACTCTTGATTTTGGCTCAGGTCATGATGTCCTGGTTTGTGAGATCGAGCCCCATGCCAGTTCTGAGCTGACAGCATGGAGCCTGCTTGGGATTCTCTCTCCCTCTTTCTCTGCTCCTCCCCTACTGGTGCATTTATGCATGCACTCTCTCACTCATAAAATAAGTAAATAAACTTAAAAAACAAAAAACTTCTGCACAGTGAAGGAAACAGCTAAACTAAAAGCCAGCCTATGGAATGGGAGAAGATATTTGCAAATAACATATCAGATAAAGGGTTAGTATCCAAAATGTATAAAGAATTTACCAAATTCAGAGGAGGGGCCAACGTGGTGGAGAAGTAGGGGGATCTGAACTTGCCTCTTCTCTCAAAGAAGTGTTGAAACCAAAGGACTTTGAATCCCAAGAATCCAGGAGGAAAAGAGACAGTCGTGCTTCCAGGGACCCACCAGGACAACCTGATGGGCCATAGGTGCAAGATTGTGAACTGGGAGAGATAAAACGAACAGACGAGAGGGGTCTGCTTCTGTGGAGAGACAAAGGGAAGAGACAGAGTAGCTGGGGAGGCATGGGACTATATCTGGACAAGAGAAAAACCTCGGACAGGGACAGAGAAAGATCCAATCTCTGTGGGGCTTTCTTGGGACTGGGGCTGGCTGCCCAGATCACACAACTGGGGAGGACGGGAGCCAGCCTCAGGCTCAATGGCTAGGTCAGGGGCACAATCCACAGTAGGAGAAAGCGATCCCCTCCCTGGAGTGCTGCAGGTCTTGTCCCCAGATCACATATCGGGCCCCACAGAACTATGCCTCCTGAGTACCAGGGTGCAGCGAGCAAGAGTTTGAATCCCAGCCAAGTGCCAGGCACAGGAGTTGGCAGAGCAAGACAAACTGCCTCATTTGCACCTGCAGCACAGTGAGGACAGCTCAAACAGAGTGGTTTGGGACACCGGGTCTGTGGAGGAGAGACTGGGAAGGTCGCAATTTTTCTCCCCACCACCACCACCAAAATAGGGACTCAGGGATTGGACAGCCCACCCACAGGGGAGGCGGGACCTGCCTACACCAAACCACGCCCCTCCAAGCCTGCTAACTGAGTATCTACTGCAGTGGGACAGCCGCTGAGGAACCAGACGGCCCCTCCTCCAGACCTGCGCTGCTGCATTGCCTTGTTTAATTCTCAGAAATTCTTGTTATATAGATACATTCTTCCTTCCTTTTCTCCTTCTTATCTCTTCTGTCCTCTAGTCTGGTTACTCTGGTTGTTGGTTTGTTTAAGCACACATAATTAATCCACTCTCTTGATACACATTCCACACCTCCTTCTTTATTCTCCTTTCTCTTTCTCTGGATTAAGCCATATAGCTTCTCTGTCCAGACAACTTTATCTTCTTTTCTTTTTCCCCACCTCCTTCTTAATTTTCCTTTCTCTCTGTCTGGATTAAGCCATATAGTTTCTCTGTTTGGATAACTTGGCTTTTTTCTTCTCTTTCCCCGCCTCCTTCTTTATTTTCCTTTCTCCCTGGATTAAGCCATATAGTTTCTATGGTCAGTTTTTTATTCTTTCTTTTTCCCTGTCCCTGTCATTTCTCTCTTTGTATGGGATAAGACCTCTTTCATCAACACTGCCACTACCCTATTGTTTACTTGTACCTAGTGTTTCTGGTTTTTTGTTTTTGTTTTTGTTTTGTTTTTTTTTTTTTTGGTTTGTGTGTTTGCGTGTTTTTGTTTTCTGTTTGGTTTTTGTTTGTCTATTGTTTTCCTTTCCAGGGCTACTTCAATGAAAAATCAAAGCACAACTGGTGGAGGGTCCAAAACATCACTATGAGTAGGGGAATAAAGTAACCAAAGTCACAACAGAGAGCAACTAACACTCTCCAAAAAACAACTCCTGAAGGGCCAGCCCCTGGACAGTGTGTGACCCCTCTTTTTTTTTTTAACATTTTATTTATTTTTGAGACAGAGAGAGACAGAGCATGAACAGGGGAGGATCAGAGAGAGGGAGACACAGAATCTGAAACAGGCTCCAGGCTCTGAGCTGTCAGCACAGAGCCCAATGCGGGGCTCAAACTCACGGACCGCGAGATCATGACCTGAGCCGAATTCGGCCGCTTAACCAACTGAGCCACCCAGGCACCCCTTGACCCCTCTTTAATATAGTAGTGTTCACAGGTTCAGGGCACATAACAAGCTTTTAAAACACATAAGGGACAGGGTGCCTGGGTGGCTCAGTCAGTTAAGCATCTGACTTCAGCACAGGTAATGATCTTGCCACTCGTGAGTTCAAACCCCGCATCAGGCTCTGTGCTGACAGCTCAGAGCCTGTAACCTGCTTCAGATTCTGTGTCTCCCTCTCTCTCTTCCCCTCTTCTGCTCACACTTTTTTCTCTCAAAAATAAACATTTAAAAAATATTTAAAAGATAAATAGATAAATAAATAAATAAATAAATAAATAAATAAATAAATCACACAAGGGACAAAAACTAGCCAAAATGATAAAATGGAAGAATTCTCCTCAAAAGAAATTCCAGGAAGAAATGACAGCTACAGAATTGATCAAAACAGATATAAACAATATAGCTGAACAAGAATTTAGAAGAGTAGTCACAAGATTAATCACTGGGCTTGAAAATAGCATAGAAGACAGCAGAGAATCTATTGCTACAGAGATCAAGGGACTAAGAAATAGTCATGATGAATTTAAAAATGCAAGAAATGAGGTGCAAAATAAAATAGAGGCGGTCATAGTGAGGATTGAAGAGGCAGAGGGGAGAATAGGTGAATTAGAAGGTAAAATTATGGAAAAAGAGGAAGCTGAGAAAAAGAGAGATTAAAAAATTCTGGATCACAAGGGGAGAATTAGAGAACTAAGTGAGTCAATGAAACAGAACAATATCTGTATCACAGGAGTTCCAGAAGAAGAAGAGAAAGGTGCCGAAGGTGTACTTGAACAAGTCATAGCTGAGAACTTCCCCAATCTGGGGAAAGAAACAAACATTGAAATCCAGGAGGCACAGAGAACTCCCTTCACACATAACTTGAATCAATCTTCTATACAACATCTCATAGTGAAACTGGCAAAATACAAAGATAAAGAGAGAATTCTGAAAGCAGCTAGGGATAAATGGGTCTTAACCTACAAGGGTAGATGCATAAAGGTAGCAGCAGACCTATCTACTGAAACTTGGCCAGTCAGAAAGGAATGGCAGGAAATTTTCAATGTGATGAACAGGAAAAAATATGCAGCCAAGAATCCTTTATCCAGCAAGTCTGTCATTCAGAATAGAAGGACAGATAAAGGTTTTCCCAAACAAACAAAAACTGAAGGAATTCATCACCAATAAACCAACCCTACAAGAAATCCTAAGGGGGATTCTGTGAGTGAAATGTTGCAAGGACCACACTGGACAAAAGACATCACTACAAGCATGAAACCAACAGATAACAAAATGACTCTAAACCCATATCTTTCAATAATAACACTCAATGTAAATGGACTAAATGCTCCAATCAAAAGACATAGAGTGTCAGAATGGATAAAAAAACAAGACCCATCTATTTGCTCTCTACAAGAGACCCGTTTTAGACATGAGGACACCTTCAGATTGAAATTGAGGAGATGGAGAACTATCTATCATGCTACTGGAAGTCAAAAGAAAGCTGGAGTAGCCATACATATATCAGACAAACTAGATTTTATTTTATTTTTTTTTAATTTTTTTTTAACGTTTATTTTTGAGACAGAGAGAGACAAAGCATGAATGGGGGAGGGTCAGAGAGAGGGAGATACAGAATCTGAAACAGGCTCCAGGCTCTGAGCTGTCAGCACAGAGCCCGACGCGGGGCTCGAACTCACGGACCGCGAGATCATGACCTGAGCCAAAGTCGGCTGCTTAACCGAGTGAGCCACCCAGGCGCCCCCAAACTAGATTTTAAACTAAAGGCTGTAACATGAGATGAAGAAGGGCATTATATAATAATTACAGGGTCATTCCATCAAGAAGAGCTAACAATTATAAATGTCTATGCACCAAATTCAGAAGCACCCAAATATATAAAACAATTAATCACAAAGATAAACAATCTTATTGGTAAGAATGTGGTAATTGTGGGGGACTTTAATACTCCACTTACAACAATGGATAGATCATCTAGACAGAAAATCAATAAAGAAACAATGGCCCTGAAAGATACACTGGACCAGATGGACTTAACAGATATATTTAGAACTTTTCATCCTAAAACAGCAGAATATACTTTCTTCTTGAGTGTACATGGAACATTTTCCAAGATAGATCACATACTGGGTCACAAAACAGCCTTCAGTAAATATAAAATAATTGAGATCATAACATGCACGCTTTCAGATCACAACGTTATGAAACTTGAAATCAACCACAGGAAAAAGTCTGGAAAACCTCCAAATGCATGGAGGTTAAAGAACATCCTACTAAAGAAGGAATGGGTCAACCAGGCAATTAAAGAGAAATTTAAAAATATATGGAAACAAATGAATATGAAAACACAACAATACAAACCCTTTGGGATGCAGGAAAGGCAGTCCTAAGAGGAAAATACATTGCAATTTAGGCCTATCTCAAGAACAAGAAAAATCCCAAATACAAAATCTAACAGCACAGCTGAAGGAACTAGGAGCAGATCAGCAAAGAAGCCCCAAACCCAACAGAAGAAGAGAAATAATAAAGACCAGAGCAGAAACAACAATATACAATAATAATTAAAAAAACAACAACAGTAGAACAGATCAATAAAACCAAGAGTTGTTTTTTTGAAAAAATAAAATTGATAAACCTCTAGCAAGGCTTCTCAAAAAGAAAAGAGAAAGGACCCAAATAGATAAAATCATGAATGAAAATGGATTTATTACAACTAATCCGTCAGAAATACAAGCAATTTTCAGAGAATTCTATGAAAAATTATATGCCAACAAACTGGACAACCTGGAAGAAACGGACAAATTCCTAAACGCTCACACACTGCCAAAACTCAAACAGGAAGAAATAGAAAATTTGAACAGACCCATAAGTAGTAAAAAAATTGAACCAGTTATCAAAAATCTCCCAACAAGTAAGAGTCCTGGACCAGATGGCTTCCCTGGGGAATTCTACCAGACATTTAAAGCAGAGTTAATACCTATCCTTCTCAAGCTCTTCCAAAAAATAGAAATGGAAGGAAAACTTCTGGACTCATTCTATGAAGCCAGCATTACTTTGATTTCCAAACCAGACAGAGATCCCACAAAAAAAAAAAAAAAAAAAAAAAAGGAGAACTACAGACCAGAAACCTGATGAACACGGATGCAAGAATTCTCAACAGGATACTAGCAAATCAAATTCAACAGCTTATAAAAAGAATTATTCCCCATGATCAAGTGGGATTCATTCCTGGGCTTCAGGGCTGGTTCAATATTTGCAAATCAATCAATGTGATACATCACATTAATAAAAGAAAGGATAAGAACCATATGATCCTGTCAATAGATGCAGAAAAAAACATTTAACAAAATATAGCATACTTTCTTTAAAAAATCCTCAAGAAAGTTGGGATAGAAGTAACATACCTGAACATCATAAAAGCCACATATGAAAAGCCCACAGCTAATATCATCCTCAGTGGGGAAAAATTGAGAGCTTTCCCCCTGAGATCAGGAACGTGACAGGGATGTCCACTCTCACTGCTGTTGTTTAACATAGTGTTGGAAGTCCTGGCTTCAGCAATGAGACAACAAAATGAAATAAAAGACATCCAAATTGGCAAAGAAGAAGTCAAACTTTCACTTTTTGCAGACGACATGATACTCTACATGGAAAACCCAAAAGACTCCACCAAAAGACTGTTAAAACTGATGTGTGAATTCAGCAAAGTTGCAGAGTACAAAATCAATGTACAGAAATCGATTGCATCTTTATACACCAATAATGAAGCAACAGAGAGAAATAAAGAAACTGATCCCATTTACAACTGCACGAAGAACCACAAAATACCTAGGAATAAACCTAACCAAAGATGTAAAAGATCTATATGCTGAAAACTATAGAAAACTTATGAAGAAAGTAGGAGAAGATACAAAGAAATGGAAAAACATTCCATGCTCATGTATTGAAAGAATAAATATTGTTAAAATGTCAATATTACCCAAAGCAATCCACATATTCAATGCAATCCCAATCAAAATTGCACCAGCATTCTTCTCAAAGCTAGAACAAGCAATCCTAAAATTTGTATGGAACCACGAAAGACCCCAAATAGCCTCAACTACAAAGCTGGAATCATCAAGACAGTATGGTATTGGCACAAAAACAGAAACATAGACCAACAGAATAGAATAGAGAACTCAGAATTAGACCCACAAATGTATGGCCAACTAATCTTTGACAAAGTAGGAAAGAATATCCAATGGAAAAAAGACAGTCTCTTTAGCAAACGGTGCTGGGAAAACTGGACAGCAACATGTAGAAGAATGAAACCAGACCACTTTCTTACACCATTCACAAAAATAAACTCAAAATGTATGAAAGACCTAAATGTGAGACAGGAAACCCTCAAAACCCTAGAGGAGAAATCAGGCAACAACCTCTTTGACCTCAGCTGCAGCAATTTCTTACTCAACACATCTCCAAAGGCAAGGGAATTAAAAGCAAAAATGAACTACTGGGACCTCATCAAGATAAAAACCTTCTACACTGGAAAGGAAACAATCAACAAAACTAAAAGGCAACCAACGGAATGGGAAAAGATATTTGCAAATGACATATCAGTTAATGGGACAATATCCAAAATCTTTGAAGAACTCACCAAATTCCATAACTGAAAAACATAAAATCCAATGAAGAAATGGGCAGAAGACATGAATAGACACTTTTCCAAAGAAGACATCTAGATTGGCAACAGACACATGAAACAATGCTCAACGTCACTCCTCATCAGAGAAATACAAATCAAAGCCACACTGAGATGCCACCTCACACCAGTCAGAGTGGCTAAAATGAACAAATCAGTAAACTATACATGCTGGTGAAGATGTGGAGAAATGGAAACCCTCTTGCACTGTTGGTAAGAATGCAAAGTGGTGTAGCCACTCTGGAAAACAGTGTGGAGGTTCCTCAAAAATTAAAAATAGTACTACCCAATGACCCAGCAACAGCACTGCTAGGCATTTACCCAAGGGCTACAGGAGTGCTGATGCACAAGGGCTCATGTACCCCTATGTTTATAGCAGCACTTTCAACAATAGCCAAATTACAGAAAGAGCCTAAATGTCCATCAATTGATGAATGGATAAAGAAGATATGGTGTGTGTGTGTGTGTGTGTGTGTATACAATGGAATACTACTTGTCAATAAGAAAGAATAAAATCATGCCATTTGCAGCAACATGGATGGAACTGGAGGGTATTATGCTAAGTGAAATAAGTCAGAGAAAGACAGATATCATATGTTTTTACTCATGTGGATGTTTACAGGAGTAAACATGGGGGAAAGGAAGGGGAAAAAATAGTTACAAACAGAGAGGGAAGGAGGCAAACCATAAGAGACTCTTAAATACAGATAACAAACTGAGGGTTTAAGGGGGGTGGGGAAAAGGGAAAGTGGGTGATGAGCATTGAGGAGGGCACTTGTTGGGATGAGCACGGGGTGTTGTATGTAAGCCAATTTGACAATAAATTATATTTTTTAAAAAAAGAACTTACCAAATTCAACACTCAAAAAATGAATAATCCAGTGAAGAAGTGGACAAAAGACATGAATAGACATTTATCCAA
Organism: Panthera onca; assembly: GCF_046562875.1. Taxonomy (NCBI): domain Eukaryota; kingdom Metazoa; phylum Chordata; class Mammalia; order Carnivora; family Felidae; genus Panthera; species Panthera onca. The sequence continues at coordinate 56,079,284 of NC_138347.1, forward strand.
AGAAGACATCCAGATGGCCAACAGACACATGAAAAGATGCTCAACATCTCTCATCATCAGGGAAATACAAATTAAAACCATGATGAGATACTACCTTGCACCTGTCAGAATGGCTAACATTTACAACACAAGAAACAACAGGTGTTGGGGAGGATGAGGAGAAAGAGGAACCCTGTTGTACTTTTAGTGGGAATGAAAACTGGTGCAACCACTCAGGAAAACAACATGGAGGTTCTTCAAAAAGTTAAAAATAGAACTACCCTATGACCCAGCAATTACACCACTAGGTATTTACCCAAAGGATACAAAAACACAGAATTGAAGGGGTACATGTACCCTGATATTTATAGGAGCATTATCAACAATAGCCAAAGTATGGAAAGAGCCCAAATGTCAATCAACTGATGAATGGATAAAGAAGATGTGTACACACATATATATATACACACACACACACATACACATACACAATGGAATATTACTTAGCCTTCATAAGGAATGAAATCTTGCCATTTGCAATGACATGGATGGAGCTAGAGTGTATTACGCTAAACAAAATAAATCAGTCAAAGAAAGACAAGTACCATATTATTTCACTCATATGTGGAATTTAAGAAACAAAACAGATGAACATATGGGAAGGGGGAAGAGAGACAGAAAGAGAGAAAGAGAGAGGGAGAGAGAGAGAGAAACAATAATAAACTCTTTACAAAAGAGAACAAACTGAAGGTTGCTGGAGGGAAGTGGGTAAGGGATGGGCTAAATGAGTGATGGGCAGGCATTAAGGAGGGCACTTGTATTGAGAACTGGGTGTTGTATGTAAGTGATGAATCACTAAGTTCTACTCCTGTAAACAATATTACACTATATGTTAGCTAACTAGAATTTAAATAAAAATTAAAAAAAATAAAGATTTCCTCAACCTCAAAAAGGAGATAGTTTTATTAAAAAAAAAGTAATGATTACAATAGCATGTGGTAAGTACTACAGAGAAGGAGAATGGTGCAGTGAAAAGAACATCTATCACAAGCAAGGCAGACTTGGGTTTAAATTCTGGCTCTGATCCTAGGAAAGTGGCCTTGGGCCAGTTCTCAGTCTCTCTGACTCAGTTACACCTTCTATAAGCACATTGCTCATCTTGTGCCATCCTGTATACTGCTGGTTTGTTATAGGCTGTTTGTCTCAGAAATAATTTTATATTTTTTAAGAGAAGAATGTATTTATTACTCCACTGAGCAGTAAAATTAATATATAGTTTTTCTCATGACCCATCAACCAACACACAGAGCAAGCAATATCATATGCTCCGAGCCAATTGATTTGCTTACTCTGACATGATCTTTATTTCTGCCATTATTTCATGTTTTGTTGAGCATTGTGAACTCTTTATGGCTGATGAATGCCAAACAATTGATAGTGCTGGAGATGCTGCAAGATGCTATGGCCGACTTTTACAATGGATGTTAAAATGCACATTTTATAGTAAGGGAGTACCTTCAAAAACCTGATGGAGATCGCTAATGATAAAGTTCAGCAGTCAATGAGGGGTTGGTGGAGGTCCTTTGACATCCGAAGATCAATTTAAATAGCCTTAGAGGAAGTGACTGATAATTGTTTGTATAGTAGCCTGCAGAAATTATGCCTGGAGATATGTTACAACTTCTGATTTGAAAAGCAGCAAATGGGGATTACTAATAGATGATACTGGGAAAAACATTGCTATATCCTTTTGATGTAAAGGTCTCATATTGTCCAGATTCAGTTATCCTTTCCATATCTAATGGAATCATCCTGTACTAAATGGAATTTGTAACATTCTTATAGTGCCATGTTTTGTGGATGAAATGAGATGGTCTGTCAAAGTGCCTGACCTAATGTGTGGCACAGAGTAGGTTCCAATAAAACCCTCCTTTCCCTACAATTAAAGATTTTGTCAAAGAGTTAGAGCAAAAAATAGAAAAACAAAGAATAAAAAGACCTAACTCAATCTAAAGGATCAGAGGACACAGGACACAAATCTTGAAGAATAAATCGGAGTTTACCAAGTAAAGAAGCTGGGTGACTGAACTCAGTGTGGAGAGAGAACAGCATAAGCTAAGGCTGGAATGTGACAGCACTGGACACACTGAGGGAACTGTGATTTGCATGGCTGGACAGTGGTAGAGTAGGAGATGAGACAGGGAAAATATACTGGGCTAAGATCATAAGGAGCATTGGGCTTTATCTAAAAGATTCCAAGGGATGATGAAAAAACGGTAAGTAGGGATGATCAGCTTCGTGTTGTACACTGGCTACAGCATGGAGGTCATACTAATGAGGAAAACATTGGACATGGGGGCCCATAATCCAGGTGAGTTGGAAGGAAGGGACTTATTTAAGGTAATATGAGTAGTCTGGGGAATGGAAAAAATATATATAAAGGGTATTAGAATAGAATCATCATAATTTGGTTACTGGCTGATTGGGGGTGAGGGATAGGCCAAGGATGATCTCAGGATTCTAGCTCACTCTACTGACTGGATGGATGCAGCATTCACTAAGAATACGGGATAAACTATATGTAGAGGGTTGGAATTCACAGGTTTGAGGCTTGGCAAGATTCTTTAGCACACAAGTCTTATCTGCTCCATATTGTCTTCTCTGTAATTCCATGATGATCTGTTTGCCTCTCTAATTCCAAAGATATGTAAAGATTATTCCCATCAGTTCAATATTTGCTTGGATATAATTTCTGTGTAAAGTACTCTAATTGTTCTAGGCTCTGTAGCAGAAAGCTCATTTGCTTATCTGACAGGTACAACCCTCCTTCCTTGTGAACAGAATACCTGTTCTGTTAGGAATGGTGATGCATCCAGTCACACAAGATCAGTGGTGACTGATAAAAAACCAGTGGTGCTGGTCTCACTGCATTTTGCCATGTACTTCCCAGCTTTCCATGAAGCTAGCCACAGCCATGTGACTTTTCTCTTGCAATTAAATCTAAAGCAAAATTTACTAGGATGTTTCAAGGAAAGATTTTTCCTCCTGTATTAGTCAGCTCGGGCTGCCATAACAAAATGCATAGATTGGGTGGCTTAAACAACAGAAATTTATTTTCTCACAGTTCCAGAGTCTGGAAGTCCAAGACCAAGGTGTTGGCCAATTCTGATGTTGGCTTCCAGATGGCTTCTCTCCTACTGTGTCTCCACAGGGTGACCCCAAATGCATACTGAACAGTATCTTACAAGAAAATCTAGGGGCACCTGGGTGGCTCAGTGGGCTAAACTTTGGACTTCATTTCAAGTCATAATCTCACGTCCATAAATTCAAACCTCACATCCAACTCTCTAATGTCAGCACAGAACCCATTTCACACATTCTGTCTCCCTCTCTTTGTCCCTCCCTACCCTCTCAAAAATAAACATTTTTTTTAAAAAACAGAAAGAAAATCTACAGCTCACATTTTAAAAAATCAAATTAGGGAGCAATTATACATGACATTATTATTAAATATGGTAGCCAATATTCAAAACATAATTTGACATCACACTTTACAATTATTTTGATTAGCTTTCATGATGCTATAACATCATCTGGAGAAGTGCATACCTTATAAGAGAAATATAATGAACCCTGTTTTCATACTATTTTTGTTTTGAATAAGTTTCTGGCTTAGAAGGGTTCAGAGGGCCATAAATACTGACTAGAGACATGGGAAATACAATTATTAAAGAATACTGAAATCCAAGGGCAAGAATCCATATATGTGATGGATAATATGTCTAACTATCTATGAAATTTTTTTGGATTCTATAATTATTTTAGGATTTTCCCATAGTCCACTAGTAAAATAATTTGCAGTGTCATAAACAAAAGTTTTTGTGCTGAGAGTCTCAAATTTTATGAATGTAGAAAAAGTACTAAACATACACCAAAAAGCCAGAAGAATCAGCTTTCCCCTAGACTAACAATATCACATTTGGAAAATCAGCTCTTTTCTGACTCATTCTGAAAAGTTAGGATAACGACTCAGCTTCTTTAATAATACCAGAAGCCTAGCAGTGGTCAGAAATGTCAATGGTTATATAGTGATCCATATGATAGATTGTGGAAATTTAGTGTACATGGAATTATGTCCTTTCCTCAAGCTTTGGTCTGTATGTTGTTTTCTTATTCAGGACTGTGGGAGTTTAGAAGAAAGCTCCTTAAAAGGAACACAAAGACTCTATTCCATTATGCATGATACTGAGAAAAAAAGCAGCTCCAATGGGCTAATGAACTTTGGTTCTGTGGACATGAGGTCAGTGGATTTGAAGGCCATTGGTAAATGGTCTTCTGAACTGGGATGGAACAGGAGAGTAAATATTGCCTCTTATTGTGGACCCTAGGCAGTAATGAGATTCCTTCACTGCCTTTCATCCATATCATTGCAGACTGTGCTTGTCCTACCCAATGTTCATTTTCTACATCAAATATTCCAAAAATATTTGTGAAAACAAAGCATCCCACTAGAAAATGGACATTCTCAGCCTCCCATACAGCTAGCCACATGTACAGTTTTGATCAATGACACATAGGCAGAAATCTATTGGAGATTTCTGGGAAAGTTTTATTTTCCTGATATAGGCATGACTCTTCCTTCCTTTTGTCCCTTTGCTAGACACAGGTATGAAGTTGAACTGTGACCATGAAGTAATGCTGGGGGAAGCCTGCTCACTAAAGATGGTGAAATAAGAAGAGGCAGGAAGACTGGGACATTGATGACTCAGCCTTCAGTTGCCTATATCTAAAGTCTCACGTAAGGGGAAAAAAAAAAATCCCTCTGTTTTATGAACCAATGTGGTTAAACTTCTGTTACCTGCAGCTGAAGGGCATCCTTGATGATACATCTGTAAGTGAAATGAGCCTCTGGCAAAATTGTAAAGACATTGTTCAAAGTAAAAGAGACCTTTTCATCTCATTCTCTGTGCCTCTCTTCATGACATTTCTTCCATCTGGGTTGCCCTGTCCTCCAAACATCTCTACTAGCACGTGTTCATTTATTTGTTAGTGTTGCAGTTATGTGCCAAGCACTGTGCTATTAAAAACAATCACATAAGGGGGCGGCTGGGTGGCTTGGTTGAACATCCAGCTTCAGTTCAGATCATGATCTTGTGGTTCATGAGTTCAAGCCCCACATCAGGCTCTGTGTTGACAGCTCAGAGCCTGGAGCCTGCTTCAGATTTTGTGTCTCCCTTTCTCTGCCCCTCCCCTGTTCTCTCTCTAAAAATTGATAAACATTAAAAAATTTTTTTAAATCACATACAGGGGCACCCTGGGTTGCTCAATTGCTTGAGCATAGATTCTTGATTTTGGCTCAGGTCATGATCCCAAGACTGTTGGACTGAGCGAGCCCATGTCAGACTCTGCACTGAGTGTGAAGCCTGCTTAAGATTCTCTCTCTGCCCTTCTGCACCTCTCTCTCACTTGCACTCTCACACACTCTCTCTAAAATAAAATAATAATAATCATAATAATAATCACAAAGTTTGGTCACAGTCTAGTGAGAAAAGTAAGATGTGCAAATAAATCCTCATTATTAAATGTGCTAATTGCTGAAACAGAGAAACCTCAAAGTCTCAGGTCACAAAAGACTGGACAGCTAGCACTAGAGGGTCAAAGAAGGCTTCCTAGTAGAAATGATAATTGACTTTGCTTTAAAAGAATCCACTTAAGTAAAAAACAAAAACAAACAAAACCACCTTCTTTCATAAAGCAGCCCTGCAATGGCTCCATCAGGAAAAAACCAACCAACAAACAACAACAACAAAAACCTTTCCTACAGAACCTTATTTGTCCTTGATAACATCAATCCTTTCTTGCTTGAAGGTTGTTAAAGATTGTGCCTTCCCTCCTTTACAAGACTTAATAACCCTGAAGGCAGGAACGACATCTGACTGAACCTCACAGCCTCCCCTGGTACCTGGTACATCTTAGATCCATGATAACTGGCAGTTGAATGGGCATCACTGATCTTCCTTTCACTTCCTATGACCCAGTGCCCTAGCTGCAGCTTCCCTGAGTTCCAGCTTTTTTCCGTGGTTGAAGACATCTCGTCACCAGATGTTTGTTACATTAATAACCTTTGTCAAATTTGGAGAAATGTTTAAAAAAATACAAAGCACTTTTGTAGCAGATAAATATGTAGAAAAGTATTATATGTTGGCTGACTATACCCTCTCCTGAAGAGAGTTGGACAGGTAGCAGGGAGAGGGCAGACCTAGCTAGGGAGGTGGGGGCTCTCTGCTGGGAACAGTCAAACTGGAGCAGCTGTGCATCGGTTTCCTATGGCTACCGTTAAAAATTACCACAGACTGGGTGCCTTTAAACCACGAAAACTTATTTTTTCATAGTTCTGGAGGGCAGAAGTCTTGAAATCAAGGTCTCAGCAGGGTTGGTTCCTTCTGGAGGCACTGTGGGAACATCTGTTCCATGCCTCTCTTCTAGTTTCTGGGGGCTGCAAGGCAATTCTTGGTGTTCTTGTCTTATATGTGCATTACTCTATCCTCTGCCTCTGCCTTCACATGACTGTCTCCCCTAGGTGTCTCTTCCTTTTCCCTTCTCCTATAAGAATACTTTTCATTGAGGTTAGGGCCCACTTGGATCCAGATGATATCGTCCGGAGATCCTTAACTTAGCTACAATTCCAAAGACTCTTTTTCCAAATAAAAGCACACTCAGAGGTTCCAAGTGGGCATATCTTTCGAGGGGACACCATTCAATGCACTACAAGTTCTGTTGATGCTCTCCCTCCCCCCACCAAGGAAGGATTGATAAGACTGGTCAGAAAACAAGGGTCTTCTCTAATCATGTTTTAAGTCGGTTAAGGGAGAGGTCAGAAGGTTCCTAGGATGCAACAGAGCAATAGAACCATTTTGGAAATGGTTGCCTAGCCCCTATCAGGTCTCATCTCTGCAGAACCGAACCAGGAAAGATTCTTTCCATAGAATAGTTTTTCTCTATCTAAACTCATTTTACCTCCATAATTAAACCTCACAGACAGGCTACAGGAAAATTATCTTCTGCCCAAGCACAAACCATATGGTGTCACTCTTTTATTTTTTAACAGAAGAATTTTCTTTAAATTTTGGAATTGTAACAGAGGAATTTTGTTTAAATCTCAGTCCGTGGACTTACAGCGTTGGGTCTATATTACTATCATCCTGTAATAGCATTTATATAATAACACCAGATACAGTTTTCTAGGTGTGTTTTAACTTTATTTAATAGGTCACCTCTGTTTGATGACTTTTTCCTCATTAAGAATGAATCCTGTAACATAAGAACTATGAAATTACAGAATTCTTCAGAGAAAGAATGATTTTTCTCAAAGACTTTTTGTAAAATAAAACATCTCCTTACAACAAACTTGGCTATCATCCACAATACATGTTTATTATAAAGCAGATGAGACTAAGAATGTAGTCTCTGAGTTACCACCAAGAGATTATTGCCAACAGCCCTGAAAGCTATATTATGATACTCACCATCATTTACCATGACCCAGGTACCCTATGCTTTCAATCTGGTCTGCCTATGGTCATGTCACTATCTTCTAAGATTGCATAATTGACAGAATTATTTTTATAAAGATTAATTAAATACAAAGCCCTCAACCTTTTCACCAATCCTTTTTAAAACTTTATTGGGGTGCCTGAGTGGCTCAGTTGGTTAAGTCTGACTTTGGCTCAGGTCACAGTCTCACAGTTCATGAGTTTGAGCCCTGCATCGAGTTCTGTGCTGAAAGCTCAGAGCCTGGAGCCTGCTTCAGAGTCTGTGTCTCCCTCTCTCTCTGCCCCTCACCCACTGACACTCTGTCTCTCACTCAAAAACAAATTAACATTTAAAAAATAATAAAAACAAAATAAAATAAAAAAATAAAACTTTCCCACACTGAAGCAAGGGTTTTGGCATCAACACTGAGATCAGTGTTGAAGTCTGGATTGTTCATTTTAATGACATTGTTTAACCTCTATTCTGCCTAATGTCATTCTTTTTTAATGCATTTTTAAGTTTATTTATTTAAAAAAATTTTTTTTAATGTTTATTCATTTTTGAGAGACAGAGAGAAACAGAGCACAAGCAGGGGTGGAGCAGAGAGAGAGGGAGACACAGAATCTGAAGCAGGCTCCGGGCTCTGAGCTGTCAGCACAGAGCCTGAATGGGGCTCAAACTCATGAACCATGAGATGGTGACCTGAGCCAAAGTCAGGCACTCAACCGACTGAAGCCACCCAGGCACCCCAAGTTTATTTATTTATTTTTGAGAGTGGGGAGGGGCAGAGAGAGAGGGATAAAAATAATCCCAATCAGGGTCCACGTGTCAGAGCCCAGTGCAGAAGCTGGATGCAGGGTTCGATCTCACAAACCATGAGATCGTGACCTGACCTGAAATCAGGAGTTTGACGCTTAACCAGCTGAGCCTCCCAGGCGCCCCTTTAACACATATCCTTAATGCCAAATATATATATGTGGTTTATTACAAAAAACAGTACTCACTTGACCCCCTCTATTTTCTTCCACAAAGACAACCATTTCCAACTATTTTGGCTTTTTCTTTTAGCATTTAACTCCTATTTCTAAATAATATATTTATAACTCTACTTAGTAATTTTTAAAGGTCTTAGCCATTTTTAATGAATTTCCTCTGTAGAACATAAGAATTTAGTTCCCTTTCATGCTTATACCTCCCCTAAGCACAGACTTTTCCCTTTCTTTCATCTTTCCTACAAAGTTAAAATATAATTTCAATCAAATAAATATTTTGTATTTGCATAATTATGCATAAACACTATCCACACCTTAGCCATGATGTTTTTTTTCTTTTTATGTAACTTTCATTTTATCTATATTTAATAACCACCTCTTTTTAATTAACCTGGATTTCTATGTACCTACCAGACTCAACTTCTTAGCAGAAGTGCATCTATCACATTCATCTTCTTGCTGTGTTCTGCCCTCCTGATCCAATCTGGACTGCTTATCTCTGGGCCCGCTGCCCAGCCCTCATTCTAACATCTCCTTTATCCTTCTTCCCAGGCATCTCCTTTCCCTCTCACTTGTGTTAGATCTCCTGAATCTCCTATTTTTCTCTTTCTCAGCTTATTTTCTCCTTTAGGAATAATACACTCTCCCATAATTTCCTAAGAAATGGTACACTGTGTTAATTTTGTAAGAACATTCATTTCTGGAAATGAATGCTTTGTTCACTAGACACATCATGACACGTCTCTCAGGACAGGTCAAGTTTTACCTCCTCCAGAAAAATTTTTCTGACTGCCTCAGGCAAAGTTAATCTTTCCTCCCTATGTGTTTCTATAACACTTCATTTATTAATCTCCTCACTCATCCATCCATTCACCCATTCATTTACATTTCCAGCAAATATTTATTGAGTACTCTCATGGGCCAGGCACTGGCATAGGCACAAAGATGAACAAACTTGATTTGAATTTGTTCACCCAGGAGAAGCCAGGGAAAGAGACTGAGAAAGAGAGGCCAATGAAAAAGGAGGCCAATCAGTCGAGAATGATGTTACACAAAGAGGAGAAGAGTTTTTTAAAGGACAAGATAATCACCTTTGTTAGGGGATGCTGAGACGTACAGTAAGGTAAGAACTAGAAATATATGTTGCAGAAGACAACACAGGACTCACTGATGACTTGGGCAAAGGCAGTTTCTGTAGATACAGGGCAGGAAACCTGTCTGAAGTGAGATGAAAGAAGAAATCAAGAAGTACAGGCGTAGGCATAGGTAGTTCTTTGGAGACTTTTTTCTGGCAAGCGAAGCAGAGAGATAGAGAGGTATTTGAAGGGGAATGTGCGGTTGAGAGAGGCCTTTCAGTCATGACAGACACTATGACATGCTGAATGCTGTTGGAACAGACCCAACAGTGAGCAAGGCTGAGATGAAGGAAAGAGGGGGGATCCCCAAAGAATCTTCTAGCTCTTGGTCTCTATCCCCCTCTGATCAACCTTATCTATCTTTCCTTGATGATTTCTTTTCTTATTTTCTCATTGTTCCAAATTAATGATAAGTGGAACATGTAAAAGATTTCTCAAAATCTAAGGTTCATTTTTACAAATCCAACACTTGATTGTTTTTGTTGTCTCTTCTGTGGCTCTTAAGTGAAAAAAAAAAAAAAAATCCCCAGTCCACTGAGAAGTTATTTATCCTTAGGATAAACTTCTGATACCACTTAAAAATTATTTGAACTTGAGCAAGTTATGTAAGATCTTTTTGCTACAGTTTCATGAAAATGGGTTTAATAGTAATAGCCAATCCACAAACTGTTTTCAGGATTAAATGGAACACTAGTAAAGTACAACAAATAATGTCTGATACACATTAAAGACTTGATAAATGTGTTGTCACATTTGTTGTGCTATTGTGGTCATCATCACCTTTATCTTCATCTTTGTCATCATCATCATTTAAGGTTGAGAGAAGATGAGAAAGGACAGCTCCAAATAAATGTCCTTTTGCCTAAAACCTAGCCCCTTAGATGGAGGTAGGGTCACATTGTCATATTAGTTTGACCTATCATGTAAACCTACACACACACACATGCACACAGGATGCTTATATGTAGCACAAATTCTGATGTTAGAATGTTAGTTTTTTGTGTTTTTTTAATACTTAAGTCTTCATTTTAAACAGCTAAGCCAAATATAATTTTCCATGAAAAAAAACCTTATTAACTATTTTTGAAGTCTAAATATGTTTTGCATATGCAATAAAAATTAACTTTTGAGTCTGTTTTCAATTATAGCTGAAGAAAATGGCAAAATTGTAAAACCAGGCTGGTCTCTCCTGCAGTTATGGGTCCTTTGCTGACTTTGAGGAACACTTACTCGTCATATCTATGCACTTTGCCTACCTGTACGAGTTTGTTTCAGGATGATTTCTCAGGCTCTCAACCCTGTTCAATGGTTCACTGCAATTCTATCTCCTGCCAAAGCACTTCATTTTTTCATAATAAACAACAAAATCAATTAAGAAATGCTAATTAACAACAACAGACAATTTAATGTTTGAAAATGTGAGAGGAAAAGTTTGAGCAAAATACAGAATGTCGAAGGGGCACCTGGGATGCTCATTTGGTTGAGCGTCCAACTCTTGATTTCAGCTCAGGTCCTGATCCCAGGGTTGTGGAATCGAGTCCCATGGTGGGCTCTGTGCTGAGCATGGAGCCTGCTTAATATTCTCTCTTTTCCTCTGCCTCTGTCCCCATCTTATGCTCCCTCTCTCTCTAAAATTAAAAAATAAAATATAGGATGTAGGATATTTCAGTGACTTCTATTTAAACATGACTTAAAGAAACACAAAGGATAGAATTTTGTTTTGGCAAGATGGCAACACTGCCATAAACAAAAAACTAAAACAAAGACATGATCTAAGGGATAAGTACCTGATTCCCAGTCAAACAGTATCCTAACAGATTTGTTTCCCAAATGGTGAATGCATTACATCAGCAGTACCAGTAAATTAAAATAAATGTAATTCCTTTATTTGCAAAAAATGGTTTTAAATAATCTTGACCATCTCTAGACTATTGTGAAGTAGTTAAACACCCCATTAAGGATGTCAAATACAAAATTGGTTGAGCTCTTCTATGACAATAATGAAAATGACAGAGCCAATTAGAGTATCAGAATATCAAAGATTAAAGATGAAAAAAATCTTAGGGGCACCTGGCTGGCTCAGGTGGTAGAACATGTGACTTTGATCTTGGGATCGTGAGTTTGAGCCTCACATTGGGTGTAGAGATTACTAAAAAAATAAATAAAAGAATTATGAAATTGTTTAAAAAATAAGAAAGAAACTAAAAGAATGTTAGAAATAACCTTACCCTAATCTCTTAAATTATGTAGAAGAAAATTGAATATCAAGAATTGTGAAGGGTCTGATATTTTGCCATGCTTACAAGTGAATGCATTAACCTGCCCACAGCTTTATAGAGGCTGGAAAAAGACACAAGACCCCTGGATCAGAGACAAAGAATAGCAGGCAATATGAGCTTCATGTCCAAACTGACTGCCTTTGCTTCCCTAGTCCCATCAGGGTGATGAGCTCCAGTGGATGCTATACAAGCTAAGGAACCTTGAGTTTAGGAAACCCTCAGTCTTACAGGGTGGATGTTAGCAAACCTGTCTGTTTTCCAGGAAGGAAAAATTATCTTATCATCCTGGTCAGGAAGCAAATCTGGCATCTGCCCTGGAGGGAGACATTAGCTCTACAAACATCTGTGCAAACAGAACAAATGCCTCTTGTTCAGAAGATATGCAGAAAAGTGAGAGACACATGTTGAATTGTCTTTCAACACTGAGATTTAGGGAGGCGAAAAAGATTATTTAAGATCACCATCTAAACTGCTGAGTTCTTAATTAGTACAAAATATAATAGAAATATATTATTTCATATTTAATAGCTAGGTGGACATACCCTAAGCTGTGAGTCCTAATGAACTAATTGAAACCCTAAGGTGTGAATCCTAATGAGCTACTAAGTTCATTTTCTCTCTTTGAATTCAGGAAGGACCTGTGCCTTGATTTTAACCAAAAAAATAAAAAATAAAAAATAATAACATATATGTGCATATATATATTATGTATATATATATAATAATATATATTTATACATATACTAAAGGTGTTAGGATGTTATCCTATGACTAGATTACTCATCTATCTATTATCTATTTATCTATATGTATCTATATCTCAGGACACCTATGGTATATAGAGAGATAGACAGATATATAGATAAATCATCTAAGATTATACACACACACACACACACACACACACACACACACATGAAATCTCTTAGCAGACCAAGACCAAGACCTGCTGGCCTTGAAGAAGCAAACTCATATAGTGACTGTGGAAGGGCTGATATAGCAGTCAATTTTGGGTGTCCTCTTGGACCTAAGGACAACCTACAGCCAAGAGCCAATAACAAGGTCCTCAGTCACAGAGCCACAAGGATCAGAATTCTGCCAACAGCCTAAACAAGTCTAGAAGCAGATACTTCCCTCCTTGAACCTCTAGGAGAGAATGCAGCCTAATCAACATCTTGATTGCAGCTTTTTGAATCCCTGAACAGAAGCTCCTCAGCTAAGCTGTGCCCAGACTTCTGACCCAGAAAACGTATAGGCTAATAAATATGTGCTGTTTTAAGCTGGCAATTTGTTATGCAGCAATAGAAAACTAATGCAATAACAGCTCAGTACAGACCAGAATTTAATATATAGAATATGTCTTCAAGTTTACGCTGACACCACTTTGATTATTCCTTAGATTTTCTAAGTCACTTCTATAAATTTGGTTGTTTGTTTTTGCTTCATAGTCATCCCATCCAGAATAGAACCAAGGTTAATAAGCTTTCAGGTGATTCCCTGTTTCCTTTGGTGAAACCTCATTAATTATTCCAGTCCACAGAGTCTCTCTTTACTGAACCTATGATTAGTATATTACTACAAAATTTAGCATTTGATTGTTCTTAACAATTGTACTGTTTTTCCAGCAGAATGTAGATCCTCTATTTAGTCTCACAGATATTTTTGTATTTCCCACAGTATTTGCAACAGTGTCAGGCAAAAAGGAGATGCTTATTAAATATATGCTGATTGATAAACATGATCTGATTACTCAGAAGCTTCTGTTAACAACTGACCTGGATATTACAGAATTTAATCAATATAAAATTGCCACACTCTCTACACCCCTCATCTGCCCTGAGTTGTTCTGCCTCATCTCCAAAGCCCAGGACTAAAGAAAGCTCTAGAAAAAGAGAGATTATGGACAGATAAATAGACAGACAGATAGATTGATAGAGAAATAAAGGGACACCTGGGTGGCTCAATCATTTGAGCTTCTAACTCTTGATTTCAGCTGCGGTCTGATCTCATGGTCCTAGGATTGAGCCTCATGTCACACTCTGCACGGGGAGTGGAGCCTGCCCTTGATTCTCTCTCCTTCTCCCCTGTCCCTCTTTCCCGCTTGTGTGCACTCTCTTTCTCCCTCTAAAAAAATAAAAAAATAAAAAAATAATAGAAAAAATGAGATGTCTCTCTCCCTCTCTCTCTCTCTGTCCCTTGCTCACTTGCCCCCTCTTTCTTTCAAAAAGAAAGAAAAAAAGAAAGAAAGAAAGAAAGAAAGAAAGAAGAAAGAAAGAAAGAAAAAAAGAAAGAAAAGAAAAAAAATGAGATGTCAAAATCACTTTCTGGGTTAGTTTTATTTTCAGTTACTACATGGCATAATTTATCCCCATGTCAGAGGGCACATCCAGTTGAATATTCAGGATCAGTCTTTATATATAAATTAAAATCAGAATTTCAACATACATGCTCCCCCCAAAAATAATATAATGGATAACTGGATGATTATAAAAACAAGGAGAAAAGAAATTGCAAATATACTTCTAAAACTACAGACTTCATTGTAAATGAATGAATGAATGAATGAATGAATAAATGTGTCTAAGCCAGTCACTTCTAATACCTAAAACTCTCTGTAGTGGCAAGCAGCCAGCATTCTTGGGATTATGTACCATAAAACTTTTGCATCATAAACCTTTCGTGTTTTACTTCAAACTAAAATATACCTGACAAGATAAAATAGCGGATAGTGTCAGGTTTGCCTTATGCCTTAAGAAAAAGACCTAATGAGGCCAAAAAAATTGGTAGCGATTGCTATGACTCTTGTATGCTTATCCATTCTCTACATGGAGTAGGAGGAGACAAAATCCAGACATATGTAAAAGTCTAGTTATTAAAACCAACCACATAACTTTCCTAACCTAAAAATATGGTGCTGTAGGTGTATTTTTTTGCCCCTTCCATATTTGAGGAGTGCTCTCTCTCTCTTTCTTTTTCACACACACACACACACACACACACACACACACACACACACACACTTTGAAATTTCTGCTTATCTCTTATTTACATGGACTTGTCAATAATTGTAAATAATCATCTGCCATTTGGCCTCAAATCAGTAGCTACTTACAGTTTCCTTTTGAAAATAACCTTATTAAAACAATTGCTGTGATTCTAAATCATAAAAGTCTAAGTACAGAGCTAGTGATAATGTTAATGACCTAACTTTTGTTTTTGTTACATTTCTTTGGGTAAATCACCTTTCTTTTCCATGAAATTCCTTGAATTGCAGTTTCTTAGATGGCTTTCAAATAGTTTTAATTGATCCTGACTTGCTGCTGGTACTTACCTTTCAGTCTATACTAAAAACAAAGTATTTTAAAATAGAATTTCAAAACAGTATCAAAACAACCACTTCCCTTATGAAGAATACATTACACAATTATTCAGTGCCTTGCTCATATTCTGTGTTCAGTATATATTTGGAGAATTAACAATAGCAAAAAAACAAAACAAAACTAGGAGAGTTTGTTACAAGCAGAACTATTCCTGCAAGAAATGCTAAAGAATAATTTTCAGACTGAACAGCAATGACACCAGATAGAAACTTTGTACTATAGGATAAAAGGAAGAATACTAGAAATACTCTTTTTAAAAAGACAATAGAGGGGTGCCTGGGTGGCTGAGTCGGTTGAGCACCTGACTCGATTTCAGCTCAGGTCATGATCCCAGGATTGTGGGATGGAGCCTGCTTAAGATTCCCTCTCTCTCCCTCTACCCATCTCCCCCATCGCACTCTGTCTCTTTAAAAAAAAAAAAAAAAGATTAATGCAAATATTATACTACTATATATTGGGGATTATAACATGTAGACTTGAAATATATATGATAGTAATACTACAAAGTTTGGTGGGGTAAGTGGAAATATAGTTATATGGTTCTTATATACAACTTTGTATAAGTTACGCATTATTCAAGGTAAAGTATCACAAGTTATAGATACATAATGTAAACCCTAAACAACTATTAAAATATAAAACAAAAATAAGCATTTAAACAGCCAGTAAGAAAAGAGGGCGATGTTTGCAAACTGGCAGCATAGGAATTTCTAGTGCTCATTCTCTCCCAGAAACATCAATTTAAACAACTATATAGTAAGAAATATACTAACCTTATACATACTGTTTCAGAAAAATAGAGGACGATGGAACCCGTTCCAAATCATTTTATGAGGCCAACACAATGTTCCAATAAACACAAAAAATCCTTAATAAATTACAAGCAACTTGAAATCAGCAATATATAAAAATGATAATACATTATGACCAAACCAGAATTATCTCAAGAATACAAGGAAGATTAAAAAAAAAAAAAAATACAAGGAAGATTGAACACTTATCAAAACAACAAAAAAGGGATAAAATATTGATCTTAATAGATGTAGAAAAAAATAGTTGACAAAATTCAGTATTTGTGATTAAAAAGCAAAAATGAAAACTAAGCGAAGTGGTAATAGAAGGAAACACTCTAAACTTGGTATCGGGGTTATGCTGGCCATAAAACAACCCAAATTTATTATCTTACAGTTCTGGAAGTCAAGTCTAAAAAGGGTCCCACTGGACTAAAATCATGGTGTCAAAGGACTGAGTTCCTTCCTTGAAGCTCCAAAGGAGAATCCTTTTTATTTGCCTTTTCCAGTTTCTAGAGGCTGCCTCCACTCCTTAGTTTGTGGCTCTGTTCCATCTTCAATCTCACTTTGCAACATGCTGATTCTCTTTCTTCCACACATAAAGAACCCCTGTGATTACACTGGGCTCACACGGTTAATCCAGGATAATCTTCTTATTTTAGGGTCAACTGATTGGCAACCTTAACTCCATCTGCTACCTTAATTCCTGAGGATTAGAACATGGACATCTTTGGGGAGCCATTATTCTGCCTACCACAACCCATTTCTCCACATACTATTAACCCACCCCTGGATTATTTCAGAGAAATCCCACACATCGTATCATCTCACACATAGCTATTTCAGTATGTGTTTTTATTTTTTATTTTTTTAAGTTTATTTATTTATTTACATAATCTCTACACCCAACATGGGGCTCCAATTCATGACCCCAAGCTCAAGAGGTACACACTTCTCTGACTGAGCCAGCCAGGTGCCCCTCAGTATGCATTTTTAAAAGATGAAATCTTTAAAAGATGCATCTTTTAAAAAGTCACACATAAAAAATAACAAAAATTTCTTAAAAGCATCAACTATCCTGTAATTAGATATCTCTTATTCTATCATGATTTTTTAAAAAAATTTCCAGGGGCACCTGGATGGCTCAGTCGGTTGAGCATCCTGACTCTTAATCTTGGTTCAGGTCATGATCTCACAGTTGGTGAGATTGAACCCTGCATCAGGCTCTGTGCTGACAGTGTGGAGCCTGCTTGGGATTCTCTCTCTCTCCTCTCTCTCTGCTCCTGCCCTGTGCACACACACTCTCTCTCTCAAAATAAATAAATAAGCATAAAAAATAAATAAAATATTTTGCAGATTGAAAGAAAATTCAAACAAGATTCATAGCTTGCTTTGAATAATTTTCTATTTAAAGGACATTTCTGGGGATCCCTAATATTACTTTAAATCATTTTAATTATACTGTTGGTTAAATATATACAAACATGAAACCAGATATAAATTCCTCAAGTATTCGGGGGTGCCCGGGTGGCTCGGTCAGTTAAGCATCCATCTCTTGGTTTCGGCTTAGGACGTGATCTCACGGATCATGAATTCCAGCCGTACATCAGGCTCCGTGCTGACCATGCAGAGCCTGCTTTGGGATTCTCTCTGTCTCTGTCTCTCTCTCTCAAAAATAAATAAATAAATAAACATTTAAAAATACTACTTATGTGTATGACTCTCATATATCTATAAAATAAAAAGTACTCTTGAAAGAAACCCATGTACCCAGTTTGAGAAACACTGTTCCTATAACACTGTCTGCATCGTTCATTTTGCAATCAGTTGTATCAAGTCCTAT
The DNA here is from genome assembly GCF_046562875.1 of Panthera onca. Lineage (NCBI taxonomy): Eukaryota > Metazoa > Chordata > Mammalia > Carnivora > Felidae > Panthera > Panthera onca. The sequence goes on from NC_138347.1 coordinate 56,097,217, forward strand.
GAGAGCCCTTCATTGCCTAAAGCTGTTGATTAATTTCATCATGTGATTACCATTCTTCAGGACACACCTTGGTCACCTACTATTTGCCAGTCACTTTTCCTAAGTAGAAAGAAACACAAAGGTGAACAAAACCTGGTCAATTGCTCATAGTGAATTTTTGAAATATTATGTATTATCAGAACCACTGGACTGTAAGCTCAGTGAAGATGTGAACCAACTATTATGTGTCTTTATATTCTCTAAGGAGCCTAACAGAGTGCTTTTAAGTCAGTAATCAATGTTCAATAATTGATTTGACTTGAAACCCTTTATTTTACTCATTCAGTTAAATATGGCAGGCTGACTCAGAGAGAACCATGCAACTGTATTTCTCTTTTCAGCTTTAGAATGAAGAAGAGGTGAGCGTGTATGTTTGTTTTTTGGCAATGATGGCGAAGAAAAGGATGCTTGGTGATAGAGATGGTGTGACAGCCACTGTGGAAATTTGGAGCCAAGCAAGTCATAAAGCTGACTCCGTCGGGTACAGATCCTTACCAGTCAGCGTAATAGATGGATAGCTATTATGGGTCAACAGTGATGGATGGAATTTGCTCAGAATAGCACAACACATTCAGCTCTTTGGGGACCAGGAACATCTATCACTAATGATTAATCCTTTCATGAGGTTAACAGAGCTCTTTTCTTACATTCTTTGCTCTTTGTATGGGGCCCACCGTCCTGCTCAAGAAATGTTTACTTTCTGGCACTATGCTATGTATATGGTTCCTAAGTATTTAATCAGGGGACTGCATGGTAGATTTGTCCCAACTCCCAGAACTGTTTCACAACCTGTTTTCCAGCATGTTCCCAGTCCTTACAATTTCTCCTACTGGAGACAATCTTTGGCTTCTGTCAACTAATAATACATAACCCTTTAAAAAAATTCAATATGAGCAATTAGCCAACTTTTATTCATGTGATACAAATTTCAATATAATACCGAAAAGGGAACTTTTATAGACATCAACATATTTTAAAGCAATAGATTCATATATTCATTCTCAATGAATGCAGGAAGGGTATACACGGAGTGCAGATGAGTTTTGAAACACATGGCACATGCTGCTACTGTCCAAGAGGGTCAGTGAAATTTGTTGGCCCTGAGGAGCACGGGACCATAAAGACACTAAAAACAGAGAGCTGTATCACAATTACATAAATATAGGGTCTTTAATTATTCATATTTTTACTCATCCTTGACTATGGTATAAATCCCTTAAGGGCAGAGACCAGATTGTGCACATCTTTGCATCCCAGCCATAGAACTCAACGTGTTAGACCAATACCATGGTCATCACCTGGTAACATGTTAGAAATGCAGAATCATAGGCCCCATCCTAGACATAATCAAAATCTACGTTTAAACAAACTTCCAAGTGCTTTAAAGATGACGAAGCAATGCTCTCCAGCGCTAGCATAGTGCCATATGCACAATAAGATTCAATACCTGTGTTAATCAACCATAAGCCCAAAAACTTTATAAACTGTAACTCTATCAGGTGTATAGGTCTGAGAGATAAAATATGAGAGAGAAAGGTAAAAAGCAGGCACTATAATAACATGCACATTACAGGAATGTTGTACTTTTTTGTGAACCCACCATAATTACATGCCAAAAGAATGGGATAGTCTAGCACATCTGTCTTCCAAGTGAGGTGTTTGCCTCTGAATGTACACAAAACCATCCTATCATATATGGAGAGAGAATGTTAGAATTTCTATTCACATTTTTAAAAGAGCTCTACTAATATTTCATATTCAGGTTGACCTGGTACCTACACTCAGTCTGCATGCCAGATAGTACATGAACTCGTAGCGACACTCTTAGTTTACTGACATTTTCTGCAGTTTATATGTGCAGTGACTGTAACTAAATGACGAAATGACTTCAAAGATTCCTTTAAGAGAAATGCAGATTGAAGATAATCCATGTAAATACAAGGAAAGCAATGACAAAAACAATCACAGTAGGTGGGGCACGTGGGTGGCTCCAACTTCAGCTTAGCTCACAGTCTCACCGTTTGGTTTCTGAGTTCAAGCCTTCCATCCACATGGGGCTCGCTGCTGTCAGCACAGAACCTGCTTTGGATCCTCTGTCCCCCTCTGTCTCTACCCCTTCCCTGCTCACAATCTCTCTCTCTCTCTCTCTCTCTCTCTCTCTCTCTCTCTCAAAAATAAACATTAAAAAAAACAACAACCAGAGTAGGCACTTACAGTCTTTATGTAGGCTCTTTGTCAGTCACATTCAAGACAAAAGTAGTGATAATCAAATCAAGTCTGACTTGAAATCAGCTAAAATCCCTAAATTTTGTAAGAGCTTTATTGTGGCATAATTGATATACAAATAACTGCACATATTTGGTGTGTACTATTTATCATTCTTTTTCACTAGATATATTTTAAAATAATTTTTATTATTTAAACTTCCCCAAAGCTCCACTATCACTCATGATTAGCTTTCCCTAAAAGTACGTTTTCATCTCTGCATACTGTGCTTTGTGAGACAGACCTTCCAGTATCAACAATAATACTAGAAAAAAGAAGAAGACAATGAAAAAATTCATGTCCCATTCTGAAGACACATTACTTTTATTTTAGAATTCTATATCCAACCAATTAGCATAAAGGATAAAATACAGACATTTTGAGACATGCAATTGAAAAAAGAGATACTTCCCCAAAAGCTATTTCTCAGAAAGCTTATAGATAAGATTCATGAAAATACAGGCATAAACCGAAAAAAGAGGAAGGTATGGAGTCCAGAAGACAAAGATCAAAACTAGGAGCAAGGGAAGATGAAGATAAAAGGAGATTCGGAATAAAGAGTTTGCCCTGTCCATCCTAGGTGGAGAGGGAGAACACTCCTGTGGGGCAGGATGAAAAAATCTGGAAGGCACTTCCACAAAGATCAGATTGACAGCCATCCTGATGTGAGAGATCAGATTAAGAGACTCAAGCACATTGACAGTGTTTGGGGTTCAATTAGTGATTAATAACAGATAACACTTACGGTGTGTTTACTATGTAGGCAGACACTCGTCTAATACTTTGTCCATGAACTTTAGGCAATGAATGTAATATTGTTCCTATTTTACATATAAGAAAGAGGCAAAGCGGATTAAGTGGCTAGCTCAAGGTCACACAGCTAGTAAGAAGCAGTACTGGGGCTGAAACCCAGGCCATCTGATTCCAGAGGCTTTCTTTAACCATAATTCCATACTGACTCCCTAAGGGCATAGAAATGCCACCAATTAAGAAAAACAAAATCAACTTCAGGAAAAATAGAAAATAGCGTAAGGAAGGAAAAGTAATTATAATTTTCTACATGATTGTGTTGTGAATGACATTTTTATAGTCTTAATGATATGAATATTAAATATTAATCTAACCGATATTATCATAGTGATATTTAAAATATTGGGAGATTTAGGCGGTGCTCATGCAGGAGACAGGGACAGAGAGGAGAGCTAAATCCTCATGTTTCATAGTAGAAGGACAATAAAAGTCTAATGTGAAAAATACAAGCGTGCTAATTAGCAATATGGAGGCTAAAACCAAGGTCAAAGTATTTGAAAGTGTTCGTCTCTAGGGAAGGAAAACAAAGTAAAAAGACTAGACACTTCAGTTTATCTTAGCAACTTTTTTGGAACTGGTTGATTCTTTAAACTACATATATGAAATTAAACTATGTGTGCATTTAAACTATATAGATGTGCAATTTAAATTAAAATTGCAGGAGTGCCTGGGTAGCTCAGTCAGTTAAGCCTTTAAGCGTCAGACTTAGCTTGATTTCAGCTCAGGTCACGTTCTCGCAGTTTCTGAGGTGGGGCTCTGGGCTGACAGCATGAAGCCTGTTTAGGAATGTCTCTCTCTCTCTCTCTCTCTCTCTCTCTATCTCTGTCCCTGCCCTGCTCAAGCTCCCTCTCTCTCTTTCTCTCTGTCTCTCTCAAAATAAATAAATAAACTTTAAAAAACCTAAAATAAATTAAAATTGCAAAAAAACCCACAAAAAACAAAAACACATGAAGTAATAAATCTTAAGGGAAGAGAGGAATTTTCTTCCAGTGCTCTCCTTGTCCTTGAAGGAGTTTAGAACATGCTACCCCAAAATACGCTACTTTGGCATATTGATTATTTTGAGCTGAAGGCACTTGAGAAACAGCTGATGCAGGAAGGGCTTCTGATCTACCGTCTTCTACCTAAAAACAGGCCATACAATTTCCTACAGGAAAGGAGCCCTCTCTGTACCAGGAGGCTCTTATCACCAGAGAACCGGGGAACTGACCATCGAAATGGGTCTTATGAACAAGCCTACTAAAATAACCCTCATCTTCCACTAGGTTTTCCTCTCCCATATAGCTCATGTCACTTCTCCCAATTTATTGTCCCCAGCCCTCTCTGTCATTTCCTCACAAACCTATTGTTTCTTTGTCAAAACAAAAAAGGTATAAAAGCTTACTGCTCTAGTCACTTCAGGTTTTCAATCTCTTCCAAAGGCTCCCATGGACATGTAAAAATATAATAAAATGTATGCTTTTGTTCTGGTAATCTGTCTTATGTCAGTTTAACTATTACGCCCAGCCAGAGACCCTCAGAAGAGAATTCTTCCTCCACGTCCTCCTGGATATGTGTGCTGGTTCAATTCTTTGGGAAGCAGAAACTGAGACTCACTTAGGAGCACAAATGGTTATGGGAAGGAAAACCAGTGAAAGAAGAGTGGAGAACACCCGACTGGGCAGAGGGAACCTTCCACACAGACCTCACAAATCTCACCCTGTCCAAGTGCAGGGCTCTGGAGCAAGGATCAAGAGGGGTCCAACATTACAGAAGGTGCCTGGCCCTCGTTCCACTGCTTCATCATTAACAGGGGCCCTGGAAAAGAGAGTGACCTCAGCTTGGACACCTAGCTGAGACTATCAGCTAACCTCTCTACTTGCAGGCAGACAGCACGTCCTTTCTTGAAAGGAGACTTGAGCTGTACCTCTCAGTGTTGGCCATATATTTTTTTATAAAAAAACAAACAGAGTTGATGCTATAAAGTACATGTACTGCTTGTGGCTATTTTCCCACTTAACTACTTTCTATTCTGTATTTCCGTCTTATTTAATATTAACAAAATCATTACTACATCAGAATTATTTTAATATTAAATTCAATATGTGTATGTAATTTCAAACCAATATAAAGAGATAAAGTGAAAACTAAGTCCCCAGTCCAGACTCTAGTTACTCTAGAATCCCAATTACTGGTTCCTTACATATCCTCTCAGAGATAGCCTATAGATTAAACGAATTAACTTAATGTGCAGTGCTTAGAACATCACCTAACTGGAACCAAATGCCATGTAAATTTTTCCCGATAGTAGTAGAGGGGGAGGCGACAGTAGGGTGGAGAATAGGTAATCATAGTGGTAGCAGGGTGTAGAATCGGTCTACCTCACTCTTTTCAATGGCCACATGGTATAATTTACCAGCATGTAATATAATTTTTTAAGCATTCTCCTTAGGGGACAACAGATAACAAAAAGTTACCATAATCTCCAACAAATACAGAAATTAGATGTGTCAAAAAACAAATTATAGGGGAACCTGGGTGGCTCAGTCAGTTGAGCCTCAGACTTCAGCTCAGGTCATGATCTCACAGTTCACGGGTTCGAACCGCACATCGAGCTTTGCTCTGACAGCGCTAAGCCTGCTTTGGATTCTCTGTCTCCCTCTTTCTCTGCCTCTCCCCCACTCACACTCTCTCTCAAAAGTAAATGAATATTTTAAAAATAATAATAAATAAATGTTTAAAAAATTATAAAATTCTGCATACCCTACGATCCGAGTTAGAGTGAGAACTGGGAACACTTGGGCTAACGTGATGTTGAGTGCGGACAAAATGGGGTCACATAATTATTCAACCTTGCCTCGAGTGTAAGTACCAGGGACACACCTGCCACAGTTAACTGGCATCTCCAAACATGCTTATTTGCAGATATTTCACAGGCAGTGTCATGAACAAAAGAGATGCTTTCATTAAATCAGTTCTATTAGAGAGGTAACTACTGAAAGTCTCTCAAAATGGGGTGCCCAGGTGACTCAGTGAGTTGAGTGTCCGACTCTGGGTTTTGGCTAAGGTCACGATCTCAGGGTTTTGTGAGTTTGAGCCCCACGTGAGGTTCTGCGCTGACAGTGTGGAGCCTGCCTGGGATTCTCTCCCTCTCTCCCTCCCTCTCTGCCACTCCTCTGCTCATGCTGTCTCTTTCTCTCTCAAAATAAATAAATAAACTTAAAAAAAAAAAAGCTGCATAAGTGCTGATGACATCAATATTACCTTGGTAAAGTACATGCTAAATTGCAGAGGTATCTTAATTTTGGTCACTTATCTCACAGATATGCCCTTTCCAGCACACTTGTTAAGAAACATAACTTTGAGTCCACAGTGCTGTGGCATTTTTTGTTTTGTTTTGTTTTAATCTCTATGCCCAACATGGGGTTTGAATTTACAACCCTGAGATTAAGAGTCACATATTCTACCAACTGACCCAGGCAAGGTCCCCCACCTTGGGGTTTGAATTGTGTCTCTGACATTTATAATTGGGTGACCCAGGGTAAACTTAACTTCTCGGAGGTTCAGTTTCTTCCTTATCAGTAAAATGGGGGGATGGGAAGAACTATATGACTGCTGCTATTAGCAATGGCGTATCTTATTTTCCGATTTAATCTAGTTCTAGTTGCAGGACATTATTTTGCTCAGTTATGATTTAAATAATTTTATTTAAAAAAAGAACCATATCCGGGCGCCTGGGTGGCTCAGTTGGTTAAGCGGCCGACTTCGGCTCAGGTCACGATCTCGCCATCCGTGAGTTCAAGCCCTGCGTCGGGCTCTGTGCTGCCAGCTCAGAGCCTGGAGCCTGTTTCAGATTCTGTGTCTCCCTCTCTCTGACCCTCCCCCGTTCATGCTCTGTCTCTCTCTGTCTCAAAAATAAATAAACGTTAAAAAAAAAAAAAAAGAACCATATCCCAATGTTGAGTCTCAGGTGATTTATGAAGCCACAAAACTATCCCTAAAACCCAAAGTCATCATTCCATCAACAGGAAAGTGTGAGTTTGGGCACATTTGACAGTGGAGCAGAGGGCTATGGTGCTAGGAAAGGTTTCTGCAGTAGACCTGATAGGAGAATCACTTGAAAGCAGTACACAGTATTTCCCAGAGGAAATCAGACCACTGCTACTTTAAAAATGATTAATAATGTTAATGAGTGTTTAGCATTCTTGAAAGGATAGCTTAATTGACTACATAGTCCTAGGGGACTAAAAGTGCAGTATAAGAATGGAATCCTGGCTTTACTTGAGTCAACTTTTGAAGCCAAGAAAATTAAACAAGGATAGGAATCCATGTGCTTCAAGGACATTATTTGAATAGGGTTCTTTTTAAAAAGTCATCAAGAGCCATCGGGGCAAAGTGGGATTAAGTGGGGAAAAGAAGCACTATCATTTATATTGGGGCTGCATCATTGCTTTAAGCGTCCTGTTTTTGCTTGTAGACTGAAACTGTGGCGTAGAGATATTAGGCTAAATTTCAGGTAGCACATGTAACCTAATAGCTGCTTGCCCAATAGGGGGCGCTCCTGAAATAGAATGACTTACAGTGGAATAATCACGTGAAGAAAATAGTACTGTAGGCAGCAATAGCTGAGGGAATCACAGACTCATGTGGTTTTTAGATAAGAAAGTCCCAATTCCTTAGATGCATTATCAAAATGATCAGCGAAGAGGTAATTGGACCTGCAGACTCCTTTTGTAGAATTCTCTAAGGAACAAAATTACAGATATTAGCATCTTGGTTGGACACCAGGAAGTATAGCAATACAATCACTGCCTTCAGGAAAAACTTACTGAAAAGACAAGTGATACTACCCCCTTTATTATTGAACTTTTATGCTCTTTTTATTATTTTTTTAATGTTTGTTTATTTTTGAGAGACAGAGTGCGAGCAAGGGAGGAACAGAGAGAGGGAGATACAGAATCCAAAGCAGGCTCCAGGCTTTGAGCTGTCAGCACAGAGCCCGCAGTGGGGCTCAAACTCACAAATGGTGAGATCATGACCTGAGCCAAAGTCAGACGCTTAACCGATTGAGCCACCCAGGTGCCCCAAAAAGACAAGTGCTCTTCCTAATGCAAAAAGTAAATTACAATAAAAGGCAGTATGTCAATAAGAATCCAGAAAACAAGAGACAGTTCTCAACTCTTAGGTGGGGAGGGCACTGCTGTTTGGTCTTTTTATTGGAGGGGGTGGGGGCAGGAAAAGGTGAGTGAAAGTCACAGGGCAAGGTGGGAGGACAGCTGGACCAAAAACCTAGAAGTGGACAAGAAAGAGAGTTTCTAGAAGCCAGTCAGCAGGAGTAGAGATTTTGTACTGCAAAATTTGGAGAAAAAAAAAATAATAAAGCTTTGAACAGAAATGAACTTCCTATGAAGACATTGGCTGAGGGAGATAAAAAGACTTCAAGTAAGAGTGTAAATGAGGAAAAAAGCTGAAGATTATTTATTTGATGGTCAGGACATTTTGAAGGAAATTGCTGTTGGAGGTACTAGATAAAGTGCTATCTCAGTTCCTGCTAGAAGCCCTTCATAATTTTCCAAGGTTCCTGCCTGAGACTGCTGTACATTCTCCTTCCTTTTCCACACTTTCTTCTGTCTACTAAGAATAATAATAGCCACCATTTATTAAGGATCTGTTTCTGCAAGGACTTTCTGCCCCAATCAACAACCTAGCCTTAATAAAAAAAATCATTATCCTTTTCCTGATGAGAAAGGGTAAGGGCACCCTACTTTCTCATGGCTGTTAAGTGGTAAAACCAGAATCTGACCACTGTTCTTTTTTTTTTTTTAAGTTTATTTATTTATTTTGAGAGAAAGTGTGTGTGCGCCTGGGGGGGGAGGGGAGAGCACAAAGAAAAGGAGAAAGAGAATCCCAAGCAGGCTCCACACTATCAAAGCAGAGCCCCACACAGGGTAAACTCACAAAACCTGAGATTACCACCTGAACTGAATCAAGAGTTAGATGTTTAACCTACTGAGCCACCTAGGTGCCCCAACCACTGTTCTAACACCAACATCAATGTTATTTTCACTATGCCTTTAAAATTCAGGGAGGCTAAAGAAGACAAAGGATAGTGCTTTGTCTTTCTGAAATTTAGCAACCCGTGGGGATTCTATGAATGGCTACATTTCATGGCTAACATCTTCATGATACCGGTGGTCATATATGGTGGGAAAAAATAAAAGCTGAGAAATCTAGTCTCCTTTGATTATTTTCTCTTTTTTCCCTTTTCCCCCACCAATCGCCCCCCATCAGCCTGCAAAGGCATTTCAAAGGTCTGCCACGTGGGCAAGCACTGGGCATCCCGAGTGTTGGTGGGGCCATGGGCCTGTGATGCCACAGGCTCCTCTTTGCCTCACTGGGCTCCTGAGAGTCTTACAGAGCACGCTTGTGTTGCTTGGAAAAGCTCGCCTTTCACGTAAGAGCAAGTAAGGGATTCAAGGCACACATTCGTTTCGCAAAATGGTAGGTGTCAGATGGCCAAGTGCCCAGTCTCTGGCAAGGCAGCCAGCATCGCTCACACGCCCTTACAGCCCTACAAAGATAACACATGGCGTGCGCCCCGCAAAGACAGTGCCCCCCAACCTCACCCCCGCAACACACACACACAGTAGGACTAGAATCACCCGCCCCGGACAGGGGCCAGGGGTGCTTCCCTTACCACCAGACACCCAGCTTCTCTGTACTCTGGCTGCAGCGGTGACGGGCGGGGGCGGGGGGAGGAGTCGCTAGAAGGGGAAATGACGCCAGCGCTGGGCTCTGGCACCTGAGGCGCCCCCTGGAGCGTTGCCCTGGAACACGGAGCTAGATAGAGTTCAGACGGTGAGAGCCCAGGCAGTGAGCAGCACCAGCCACACAGCCCTCCCCATCACTGGGGAGACACAGGCAACAGGCCAGAGTTAATGTCTGCTGCACCAACACTCCCCACCCCTGCACCATGAGGCAGGAGGGCAAGGTCAGACCGCAGTCCACACCCCTGCCCTGTAAACACTGCCAATCTCTGGGGAAGAGAGAGCTTGGGGTCACCATATTCATCACCTCTTTTGATCTTTTATGTATTAGCTATTTCTTCACTCATTAAAGAAATACTTATTGAAGGGACGCCTGGATGGTTCAATTGGTTGAGGGTCTGACTCTTGATTTCAGCTCAGGTCATGATCCCAGGGTTGTGAGATGGAGCCCCAAGTCCCATTCTGAGTGTGGAGCCTGCTTAAGATTCTTTCTCTCTCCCTTTGCCCGTCTCTCTCTTTCTAAAAAAAAAAAAAAAAAAAAAAAAAAAAAATATATATATATATATATATATATATATATATATACTTATTGAATATCTACTATATGCTAAGTATAGGAGATCCTAATCCAATAGAGAAGACAGTCTAATAAGACACATTTATATGCAACCACTAGGCAACTGTTCATTTCATTACCTCATATACCATTGTCTAACCTGAAGGACAAGATTAATTTTTAAAAATAGATATAAGCCTTAAATATATGAAAGATTTACTTCTTAGAGTTTCAGAAAGTACATTTTGCTAACAGGAAAATGTCTGTGGCTTTTTTGAAAGCCTCTTTTTCTTTTCTAAATCTAAAATCACTTTCAAGTAATGTTAGATTATTTACCATTTTGGCCATATATCCACTAATTTGCTTTCATAAAATATATGATAAATAGCAGAAGGTCAGGTGTGTTTTCACTGAGTTGTTAATCTCCTTCCCTGACTAGTGCATGGTTAGTATTCTAGATTAATAATACTGCAACTCTGATGCCACACTCGTTTTCAATTACCTGTTAATTCATAAGTGACACTTTTTAAAAGATAGACCACTTGGCACTTTGCCTTCTTTCTCCTGATTTCCTGAGAGCCTTACTGGGAACTAAACTGAGGAGGTTTCTAAATCATATCTGAAAGGGAATGCATATAAATGTTCACATGCATATGCACAAAACATCTCCAGAAGGCCTCTTGAGAGTCCTAACATTGATTTTCTCTGGGGGGAGAACCCAGTGGACAGAGAACAGAGGCTTTTCACTCTTTGGTACTTGCATTTTGAACTGTCTGAATGAATTTTCTATTCAAAAGAATAAAAACAAGGATAAATATTTCACATTTGTTCTACCTAGTCTCACTGCCAGATTGGGATCCTGTTAAAATAGCCTTTGACTTTGGACTTCAGTAGCACTAAACTTCTTTCCTCTGGATTCAAAGAGTCTTATTTTAATTATACAAATGAAGAATTGCAGTTCACAAAAGTGAAGTCTCTCAAAAAAAATGCATAATGTTTGATCAGTGGAAACAAAGAAATGGGTATTTCAACTCTGTAATAGGTGCACATGTATTAGTGCACATGAGTTCTTTATGGTATATTATAATGAAAATGGCCTTAATTTGTTCACATCTCTCTACATCTCTCCCTTGGTTAATCCCCTCCCTCTCTAACTTTTGTGCTTGGCTGTGTGACTAGCTTTGGCCACTTGAATGATGGACAATGTGACTTACACAGAGAATTAAAAGGTGTTTATACGTTGAGACTTGCCTTCCCTTGCTACAGGGAACCCTTCGGCCGCCATGGGAGGGAGCTTGGCCAAGACTGCTAAATGATGAGACTTATGCTGCCATGGTCCAGCTGACATGGAACCAACCTCCAAACTGATAAACGAGGGTCCCCCTAGACCAACTAGCCCATCCTCTCCAGCATGTGAGTAAAGCATCCTGGACCACCCAGCTCAGCCTAAACAGCCCAAACCAAAGAACTCCCCAGGGATCATTTTCCATTGCTATGCTGTTAGGGTGAGTTTTTAAGCAGCAAAAAGCTAACAGATAAAGTTTACAATATGCATCAAGATTCATTTAGAAAATACAGTCAAGTAAATCTCAGAGCTATTTTAGAAGTTCTTCTTTTACTTAATATGAGCATGTGAAGACAAGACACAGCCGTGATTGGGGCCAAATTGTGGTCAACAGACCTAGAGTTTATTTAGTCAAAGGTTCTACACCAGGGAATTCTTTTGGCCGTCTATACCAATTTTCTCTCTTGCTCATCTTTATTGACCATGGGCTTTTCATTAACCTCAGAGGCCTATGAAGTAAATGACATGAGTTTGCTAAACAAGAATAGAGTCAGACCATCTTACACAGGCCTCTTTCTTGAAAGTGGCCAGTTACATAAAGAACACAATCCTGAGAGCCTTGACATCCGAAGCAACAAGTGAGAGTGGTGGTGAAGGAAGAGGTGAATGTAATAAAAGAAGGAATTCCTCTTAATCTTCACTTCAGCCTCTCATGCTGCACCACTCTATTGATGATGTCCTCTCCTACATCTTCATCAACTGTCAGACTGAATATTTGTGTTCCCCTAAAATTCATTTGTTGAAATCCAATCCCCCATGTGGGGTATTTAGAAGTGGGGCCTATCAGAGGTAATTAGGTCATAAGTCTTCATAAATGGGATTAGTGCCCTTTATAAAAGGCTGGAGAACTAGACTACTCTCCACCATGTGAAGATACAAGGACATGTCCATTGTCTGCTAACTGCAGGAGAGTTCTCATCAGAACCAGACGATGTTGACATCCTGATCTGAACTTCCAGCCTCCGGAACTGTGAGAAGTAAATTTCTGTTTGTTTGTGAGCCACCCAGTCTATGGTACTTTGTTAGGGCAGCCCGAATAAACTAAAACAAACCTATGCTTAAATTGATCATAATGTCAAGTTCTTGTCTGATCTCCAACTGACCATTTTCAGTCTTCTTTGCTCACCTATGCTAACTTGCAGGAATTTTTAGGACTTTTTCCTGAAGACAAAACCTTCTCTCCCTGCATTCTTTCTAAGCAACCTCAACCACAGGCATCAGCTACCAGTACCGGCCAGTGCTTTGCAGAAAGTTCTCCAACAGAAGCTTCTCTCCTGAGTTGCAGACCAAATTACCTCAAATAGATCCAAACCTGAACTCAGTGCCTTTCTTACTAAATCTGATTTTATGCCTCTAATTCCTATCTCATAAACGGTAACACCAACCACCCACACTACTTAAGGCAGGAAGCCTACAATGAGGCAATCCAGCCCTCACACAACCAATAGGTCCAATGAGTTTGTCACATTTTTACCTCTTCTGCCACTTTTTCAGGCCCACTTTTAGGCCCTAAATTATTCCTCATTTGGATTCCTAATTCCTTAGTAATAGATTCCCCCTAATTGACTTTCTTTTATCCTCTTCTAGTTTTCTCTAGCACACATGTCAAATCCATTCACTTCCTTGCAATCACCTAACCCTTCAGCACCTGTAGCTGAGTAGCATAACCAGGGCTGCTGAGAAGTTCTTTAGGAGCTGAAAGTTTATACAAAAGTGTGTATTCACATTTTTCTGGAAAGAGGGTGTATATATTCCATCACATGATCAAAAAGAGGTTTAGATCCCAGAAATGATTTAAAAATTGGCCTATAGGACAAACTTATTATTTTCTTATCTCTTCCACTACCACTATATATCAGGTTCCAATCTTTTTTTTTTATGCTCTCTTTTTTTTTGAGAGAGGGAGAGCAGAGGAGAGGGGCAGAGGGGGAGGGAGGGAGGGAGGGGGAGAGAGAGAGAGAGAGAGAGAGAGAGAGAGAGAGAGAGAGAGAGAGAGAGAGATTGAGAATATTAAGCAGGCTGCATGCTCAGCACAGAGCTAGACATGGGGCTTGATCTCACGACCCTGTTATCATGATCTGAGCCAAAATTAAGAGTCAGATGCTCAACCAACTGAGCCACCCAGGTGCCCCAGGTTCCAGTGTTTAGAGCTGCTAAAATGAATCACACTGCTCTCAGTGTCACGCTTTGTGTGCATTATTCCCTGTATCAAAATACCCTCCATTTCTCTTTCCATTGAAAACGCTACTTGGTTCTAGGACCTTCCTTCTGCAATATTTCCTTTCTCACTCTGGTACGTGAAGTACAGTGTGATACTTTTTTGTATACTCATAGTACCTGCAGCTGTCCTATTTTATATTTACATATATATTTATGTATACATATTTTATATTTGATATTTACATATACATATTTTATCTGTCCTCTGAGACTGTAGTTTCTTGAAAAAGGGATTTTATCTTGGCTCATACATAGTATAATAGCCTCCCAGGGGTGCCTGGGTGGCTCAGTTGGTTAAGCCTCTAATTCTTATTTTCAGCTCAGGTCATAATCCCATGGTTGGTCAGGCTCTGCACTGACAGTGTAGAGCCTGCTTGGAATTCTCTCTCTCCCTCTCTCTATACCTTTCCCCCAACTCTCAAAATAAATAAACTTTTTTAAAAAAGATTAAAAAAAAAAGAATAATAGCCTCTCAAAGCAGCTCCCCATCCTTTTCCCTACGACCTGTGAATACATTTCCTTGCATGGCAAAAGAGACTTTGCAAATGTGATTAACTTGAGAATTTTGACATGAGAAAGTTATCCTGGATTGCCCTAATGGACCAAATGTATTCACAAGGGCCTTATTGGAGAAAGGGAGGAGTGTCAGAAAAGTAGATGTGACAATGGTGGCAGAGGTTGAAGTAAGTGTTGAAAGAAGGGCCACACACCATAGAATGCAAGACAGTGTCTAGAAGGTTAACAAGGCAAGGGAGCAGGTACTCCCTTAGGGCCTCAAGAAGGAATGTGGCCCTTCTGACACCTTGATTTTAAGACTTTTGAGCTCTGTAACTGTAAGGTAATTTGTTTCAAGCTGCTAAATTTGTACTAACTTATTACAGAAGCAAAAAGAAACTAGTACACTTGGTAATTCTGGTATTCTAGATCCTAGTAGAGTACTGAGTTTAGAATAAGTGAACAACATTTTCCTGGAAGAATTTCTCACTAAAGTTGAGTATGACTAAAGTCCTGACCATGTTGGTTACTCACTTTGGGCCTAAACTAAGTAGCCACTTAACTGATTAATATTAAACACTCTTTCTTGTCTATTTTTGCTTAATTAATAAAAATCTATCTTAACCCTCTTGACTCCTTTGAAGAAGGTAGGACAACATGAAGGATGTATTGACTAAGAAAAGTGGTGTGCTGTGGCCCTTTCTCTAAGGAAATAATGTTGGGTGAAGACTTGAATTCTGAGTAACTTTTAATCAGGCAAAAGTTTAGTAAGGGTATTCAGTCATTGAAAGTGAGAAAAAGGCTGATAAGTATGAAAGAATAAAAAAAAAATCGGTTTAGCTGAAGGCTAGAGAGCAAGAAAGAGAAGGAATGAGGTATGGAAGATATGGAAAAATAAAATCCTGCAGAGCCTTGGAAGGGGGTCCCCCTTGGTTAAAAGCAATGGAAAAACACTGAAAGAGGAACAAGGGATGGGTGGGGACAGAGCATCACAAACCAGATTTGACTTTTGAGAAGAGGTCTCTGGCTATACATATTCAGGTATTGGATTAGGGCAGATGCATATTGAAAGGAGGAGATCAGAGGGCTTTCTTTGTTTTCCACACAACTTTTTTAATTAAATAAGATGAGCTTAGTAAAAAGAATAACAATTATAGAAATTCTCCATCATCACACCCATGAATTCCTATCAGTAAAGATCTAAAACCATTTTATTAGCATTCTCTAAAGGGAAATCCTATTTACATCAAAGATTACATCCATTCAATTCTTTTTTTTTTATTTTTTAAAAAAATTTTTTAACGTTTATTTATTTTTGAGACAGAGAGAGACAGAGCATGAACGGGGGAGGGGCAGAGAGAGAGGGAGACACAGAATCAGAAGCAGGCTCCAGGCTCTGAGCCATCAGCCCAGAGCCCGATGCGGGGCTCGAACTTACGGACTGTGAGATCGTGACCTGAGCTGAAGTCGGACGCTTAACCGACTGAGCCACCCAGGCGCCCCTACATCCATTCAATTCTAAGGGCAAATGCAGATGGTGGCTATAATAGTGCACCTAAGAAGTGCCAAAATTATTATTGGAAGAAAAGGAGAAATCACCACATGTTACAATAAATTGATGTTTACACTATCACCTCATTCTTTAAAGATCCACATATGTCATTTAGTTTCTGATTTATCATCTTATCCCATGTGTTCTAATCAATAGATTTAGTAATTGATGTATTATATTTCTGATAGTCCTTGAATTAGTTGCTACAAATTTTCCAAGAAATTTTTTAAAAAACTTTTTTATTACTGAGGCCCCTGGGTGGCTCAGTTTGTTGAGCATCCAACTTTGGCCCAGGTCATAATCTCATGGTTTGTGAGTTCAGGCTCCACGTAAGATTTGTACTGACAGCATGGAGCCTGCTTGGATTCTCTCTGTCCCTCACCTGCTCATGCTATCTCTCTCTCTCAAAAATAAACATTAAAAATAAATAAATAAATAAATAAATAAATAAATAAAACAACTTTTTATTACAAATCTATTAACCACTATTTCCAAGTGTATTTTACTCAAAAACCTGATAAAAAAAATCATAACATATAATGGAAGAAAAAATAAACAAGTTATATATATATATATGTGTGTGTGCATATATATTTACATATTTATGTATCTATAAAATACAGAAAAAGAAACTTTATTTAAAATGTGAATAATTTGTATGAATAAATTTGTAGAAGAGTCCTGAAAGTCATAAAGGAAAATTTTACAAAATGGAAAGGTAGAACATATTCTTGGAAGGAAAACTCTGAGAGCTAAAAATGTCAAATCTCTTTTGAATTATCTATAAACTTGCTCTTATTCCAATAAGAGCACTAAAATATGTCTTTCTTCTGGGAGCCAAATAATTTTAAAGTTAATATGTAAAAATAAAGTAAGTGATAGCTGGGGAAAAATTTAAAAAAAAAGTAGCACAATATGCTGTCCCAAAATATGCTGCTTTGGCATATTGATTATTTTTAGTTTCTACATTGTTATTGAAAAGCAAGAAATGCAGGAAGAAGCTTTCTATGAACTCCCCTTATCTGCCTAAAAACAAAAGAAACTCAGTTGTCATAAATCCCCTCCCCAGGGAGCTTCATCAACCAGGGAGGACTGACACATCACAGGAGAAAAAACTAGAAGGAAAGAAACTAGAAGCCAGCACCACATGCAGACAAACTTTGTCACAAATGAATATACTGCTCAGTTATTCTTTAAGGGACCATTCATCTTTCCTAAAAATCATTTACTCTCCTCTAAGAGGCTAACATTTCCCCTCCCCTTTCTCTATTAAGATGACATTTAAGCCTGAATTCAAAACTGCTTCTTTGAGTTGCTTGTTTTTCCTTGGGTATCTCATGAAGTAAACTTGTTTCTCTCTTGTTAATCTGTCTTTTATTATAGGGGCCTCAGCCAAGAACTCAGAAAGGTAGAGGGAATTTTTGTCTCCTCTATAATATTAAAGTTAATTCTAAATCTACATTTAGAGAATGCTAACCTATAGTAATTGTCATACTAATAATATTAGTAGTAGTAATAATAAAAAAGCATGGGGTGCCTGGGTGGCTCAGTCAGTTAAGCATCCGACTTCAGCTCAGGTCATGATCTCACAGTTTGTGAGTTCGAGTCCCATATCTGGCTCTGTGCTGACAGCTCAGAGCCTGGAGCCTGCTTCAGATTCTGTGTCTCCCTCTCTCTCTGCTCCTCCCTGGCTCACTCTCTGTCTCTCTCTCCTTCAAAAATAAACAAACATTAAAAAAAATTTTTTTTGCTAAATAGTAATAATAAAAAAGCAAACCTAAGACTATCCATAGAAATCAATAGAATAGAACTGAAAGCCCAAATATAGACCAAAACACACAGGTGCATTTAGGATATGATAAAGGTACCATTTCAGGGCATGTCTCACTCAGTTGGTAGAACATATGACTCTTGATCTCAGGACCGTGAGTTCAAGCCCCACATTGGTTGTGGAGATTACTCAAAAAAGTAAAATCTTAAGATATAAGACAAAAAAGAAAAATATAAGATAAAAAATAAAAGAAAAAAATAAAAAGGTAGCATTTCAATTTAGAGGGCAAAGGTGGATTATTTAAAACTGTATTGGTACAATTGGGAAACCATCTTAGAATTAAAAAAAATATTTTTTTTAATTTTTAATTTATTTTTGAGAGATAGAGACAGAGCATGAATGGGGGAGGGGCAGAGAGAGAGAGGGAGACACAGAATCCGAAGTAGGCTCCAGGCTCCAAGCTGTCAGCACAGAGCCTGATGTGGGGGTTCAACCCCATGCATGACCTGTGAGATCATGACCTGAGCTTAAGTCGGAACGGACTTAACTGACTGAGCCACCTAGGCGCCCCAGCCATCTTAGAATTAAAAAAAAATAGTTGAGTCCGGAGTGCCTGGGTAGATCAGTCAGTTGAGCAATCAAGTCTTGATTTCGGCTGAGGTTTTGATCCCAGGGTTATGGAATTAAGCACTGCATCGGGCTTCATGCTGAGCATGGAGACAACTGCTTGATTTTAAAGCAGTCCGTTGAGGCGCCTGGGTGACTCAGTCAGTTTAGCGTCAGACTCTAGGTTTCAGCTTAGGCCATGATCTCATATCTTCCTGGGTTGGAGGCCTGCGTGGGGCTCTGCCCTGGCAGTGCGGAGCCTGCTTGGGATTCTCGCTCTCCCTCTCTCTCCACCCCTCTTCTACTCATGCTGTCTCTTTGAGAGACATCTCTCAAAATAAATAAATAAACTTAAGGAAAAAAAAGGTTTGAAAGCAGTCCTCCCTCCTTCTGGAACATGATGGTTACAGTGTTTTTAATGTTCCATTCTTTTACCTATGAAAGGCTCAATAGTTCAAATGCGTTAATTTGATAATTCATTAAGTACCTACTATATGCTAGATTTAAGACAGGGTAATAAAAATACAGCCTCTGCCCTTGAGAAGTTTACTTTCTCAGGGAACATTGAATCATTAAGCAGCAATTGTGACTTTGGCATTAGGCCAACTTGATTTGGATTCTGGATTTTGAAAGTATTGGTTCTGTTTCCTTGGGCAAGTTATAAGCCATTTTAGGCCTCAGTTTTCTGAATGGCTCCCTTTCCTTATTTGAGTCCAAATATGACTTATTAAAAAGTCTTTCCCTAACTACATAATGAAAGAAGATCCCCTTTAGTAATGACTCCTCTTGGCCCCTGTTCTCTTTTTTCACAAAAGTTGGCTCTCCATTTGTACCTTATATGTATGTGATATGTCTTCTCTACCATACTCCGAGCTATATAGGGTCAGGGACCATGTCTATTTTTTTCACCAGGGTCCACTCAGCTCCTAACACAACGCCTGGCATGGAGGTCACTAATAGGTATAAGCCATTTTATTCTCTTTACCCTGGTCTCCAAGATTAAGCTTGAGCAGACCCATTCACTCTGTCCCCTCCTTGCTTGAGTCAGGCACCTCTCCCTTATCTTGTCCCATCTGAACTGTTGTCTTTCTTTGTCTGTGCCCCCCACCACAATGTCAGCATGGGCAGTATTTCTAATCAGTTTGTACCATCAGAGATGAACAAAGACTGGTTCTCTGAAGGATCATTAAGACACATGGAATGAACGCTGGGTGGCTCAGTCGGTTGAGCGTCCGACTTTGGCTCAGGTCATGATCTCACAGCTCATGAGTTCAAGCCCCGCGTCGGGCTCTGTGCTGACAGTTCAGAGCCTGGAGCCTGCTTTGGATTCTGTGTCTCCTTCTCTCTCTGCCCCTAACCCACTAGCATTCTATCTCTGTCTCTCTCAAAATTAAATAAACATTAAAAAAAAAAAAAGACACATGGAATGAACAAATAAAACTCTAACTGCAGCAACTTTATGCTAGTGGCTTTTCAGTCCTTAAAAAAGATCTCTTCGGATGAGGTTGTCACTCAGGCAACCATCTCCATTATGGAATCCTAATCACTATGATTCCGTGTTGCAAATCACAAAGATTCATTAAAATGATCTCCTCTTCAGGGCACCTGGGTGGCTTAGTCGGTTAAGCATCCGACTTCAGCTCAGGTCATGATCTCACGGTTCATAGGTTCGAGCCCCACATCAGGCTCCATGCTGATAGCTCAGAACCTGGAATCTGCTTCAGTTTCTGTGTCTCCCTCTCTCTCTGCCCCTCCCCTGCTCACACTCTGTCTCTCTCTCAAAAATAAATAAAACATTTAAAATACATTTTTTTAAATTATTATTTTTTTTAACGTTTATTTATTTTTGAGACAGAGAGAGACAGAGCATGAACGGGGGGAGGGTCACAGAGAGAGGGAGACACAGAATCTGAAACAGGCTCCAGGCTCTGAGCGGTCAGCACAGAGCCCGATGCGGGGCTCAAACCCATGGACCGTGAGATCATAACCTGAGCCGAAGTCGGACGCTTAACCGACTGAGCCACCCAGGCGCCCCTAAAATACATTTTAAAAAAAATGATCTCCTATTCCTTCATCTCAAGTTACAAGATCTGAAAGTACATCCTTCTTTCTCTAGAACCTAGAGGCAAACCTGAAATTGTAAATACAAATGAAGAGTAGCTTCTGGCTGTGTGCATTGATTTTGAGGTCAAGAAAGATATAATCTTTTGTGCACAACAATAAGAAAAAATAGGAAAAACAGAACTTTTAATGAAGAAAGAATGACACGCTGGAATAGTAAACCATAAATAGCATATAGCCAGAGTTGGTTTTCTCTGGGTTACTGAGTTAGACTCCTTCCTAGTTATTTCAAAGACTGATGGTATCATGTTGTTTTGTTTTTAATTCTGTACTGGTCTTTAGGCAAGTAATGTTTACACTAGAAGACACTTCATTTGTGACATAAATTTTGGCAGACAGACCTCCCTAGCACTTTGCCCTAAGTCCGGTTTGCCCTGAATGCCCAACTAAGCCCTCTACTGGGAAGACTGTGACATTTGATCTTCCTGTTCTAGTCTCTCTGCCGGTTTGGATTCTCTCTAAAATAGACTGACTATTGGACAACTGTGCCATTAACCATCAATAGCCTGAGTTCAGAGTAGCTTCTGAAGTTTAATTCTACAAAATACATGGCAGATCACAAACATTCATATTCCCAAGCTTGTAGAGTTCTAAATGCAAGCAGTAGAAGTGTAAAGGGTGAGATTAAGTGCTTATTTGGGGCCATAAAATCTCTCTTCTCTGCCCTCCTCCCCTCCCCTGCCCAGAGCTAAAATAAGTATGAGAAATTGCAGACAGCTAAGCTTAAAAACATAGCTCTGAAAAAGAAGCATTTGGAAAGAGTCCAAAAGCTAGAAGCCATTTGTTCTGTTGGATGATTGGATACAAATGTTAATGGAAAAGAAGAGCAAAAGCAGTCTGGAGACCCAGTTGAGTGAGAAGTAATAATAACATGTGCTATCTCCTCTTTGCTTCTGGGTGATCCTAGAGGTGGTGGGAATCCCACCAGCTTGCTGAGGACCAGAGCTAGTGCCTTTCATGGTACATAAATTTATTTTTGGCATTTACATGGCTCATCTGTCAGAAGAGAGAGAGAAGAATCTAGGAACTCCTTGTTCAGGACTCCTTCCATCTGACAAATGCTTTCCAGTCCTGTTGTTTCAGAGGAAACTCAAGATAAAATTACGAAAAAAAGTTAAGAGCTGGGGCACCTGGGCAGTTCAGTCAGTCCGACTTTGGCCCAGGTCATGATCTGATCTCATGGTTCGTGAGTTCCAGCCCCACATTGGGCTCTGAGCTGACAGTGTGGAGTCTGCTTGGCATTCTTGCTCTCTCCTCTCTCTGTCCCTTCCCCACTCATGCTTTTTTTCTCTCTCAACAACAACAACAAAACTTAAAAAAAAAAAACAAAAAAAACAAAGTAATAATTGAGAACTTCCCAGAATTGGAGAAGCATTTCTTAAGAGGAACTTCTAGCTTTAAAAATATTTATCATGAGTGCCTGGGTGGCTCAGTCAGTTAAGTTTCCAACTTCAGTTCAGGTCATGATCTCACCATTAGTGAATTTGAGCCTCTCATCTTCGGATCCTCTGTCTCTGTCTCTGTCTTTCTCTCTCTGCCCTCCCTAGCTCATGCTTTCTCTCTCTTTCAAAAAATAAACATTAAAAAAAAAGAGTTAATTTTAAAATAAATAAATTAAGTGGATACTGAGAAACTTAACAGGAACCCATGGGGGAGGGGAAGGAAAAAAAAAAAAAAAGAGAGAGGTTAGAGTGGGAGAGAGCCAAAGCATAAGAGACTCTTAAAAACTGAGAACAAACTGAGGGCTGATGGGGGGTGGGAGGAAGGGGAGGGTGCGTGATGGGTATTGAGGAGGGCATCTTTTGGGATGAGCACTGGGTGTTGTATGGAAACCAATTTGACAATAAATTTCATATATTTAAAAATAAATAAATAAATAAATAAATAAATAAATAAAATTAGAATATTGATCTGTTAGAATTCATTGAAGATAAGGATTGAATATAAATGAGCCAATAACTTAACTCAAGGAAAATTACAACTCAAGCTAGGAAAATGACTGATAAATTCAAAGAACCATGGAGGAAGGAAAAAAATTAAGATAAGAACAGAAATTAAGGAAGGGAAAAACAAAACAGCAAGGCAGAAACAACAACAAAAACAAGGCAGAGGATGATTGAAATCATTTATCAACTGTAGTAAACTTGGACATGAGTGTCCAGGTTTCACTTCCATGAAGGAGAGTGTTGTGGAGACAGCCTCCAGCTGTCAGCCCCTGGGAGAGCTTCTCATTTGCAGATGAGTACCTTTGCCCAAGATCATGCCCTTTCCTGAGCAGCCCACAACCAGTGATTAACTTGGCTAGGGTGTAGTGCATAAACAATTGACCCACAGTAAGCCAACCCTGACATTTTAGCTCCAGAACTTCCCCTAGAGGTTGGCCAAGGTTTTGATTCTGGCTTGCATCACAGTCTGATTCTCCCTCTTTCCAGCCCCACTTTCTCCCTTTCCCTTCTATAAATGTCCATCCCTAAGGTGCATCCCTAAGGTGCTCCACAACATTCTGTATCCTGCACTCTGTCTCAGAGTCTGCTTTCTGAAGAATCCCACCTAGACATTTTCCTTTGGAAAGATTAATAAGAAGAATGAATCTCTAACAAGAGTGAATAAGAAAATGAGAAAAATAAAATAAAAAATAGAATCTGAAAGAGTAGTTAACTATTGATACAGTGAACAAAAAAATATGGCAATAACTTTAAAACTTGGAAGAAACAAAGTTCTAGAAAAATATAAGATGAACAAAGTAGCATAAAAATAAATAGAAAACTTTAATAAAATAATAATGACTAAGGAAATTAAAATGATAATCACATACTTTGTCCTCTCAGTACAAATCCTTGCCTAGATGTTTTTACATGTGAATACCATAAACTTTCAAGTATTAAATTATTCCCTTATTAAACAGTGTTTTCCATAAAATAGATAGGAGATTACATTTCCAAACTTTTTTTTATTATTTTTTTTAATTTGAGAGAAAAAGAGAGAGAGAGAGAGAGAGAAGAGAATCTCAAGTAGGCTCCACACTCAGCACAGAGCCCCACACAGGGCTCCATCCCTCAACCCTGGGATCATGACCAGAACAGAAATCAAGAGTTAGTTGCTCAACTGACTGAGCCACCCAGGTGTCCCTACATTTCCAAACTGTTAATGAGATTAGTATAATCTATAAAACCAGTTAAATCAATATGTAAAAAAAAAAATCACTCATGTAATGCAACAATTAGATAAAATATAAGCTCACTGAGGGACACCTGGGTGTCTCAGTCTGTTGAGCGACTGACTTCAGCTCAGGTCATGATCTCACAGTTTTTGAGTTCAAGCCCCACATCGGGCTCTGTGCTGACAGCTTGGAGCCTGGAGCCTGCTTCGGATTCTGCGTCTCCCTCTCTCTCTATCCCTCCCCCACTTACGTTCTGTCTCTCTTTGTCTCATAAATAGATAAACATAAAAAAAAATTTTTTTCCAAAAAAAAAAAAACCTCATTGAATCCAAGAGTATCTTAATGCATCATAACAATCTTAATTGGGAGATGCCTGGCTGGCTCATTCAGAGCATGTGACTCTTGATCTCAGAGTCCTGAGTTCCAGCCCTATGCTAGGTGTAAAGATTACTAAAAATAAACAAATAAATAAACTTTGAAATATATATTTATTGGTCATGGCACATAACTAAAAGTTAAATTTAAAAATGATTTTTAGGGGCGCCTGGGTGGCTCAGTCGGTTAAGCGTCCAACTTCGGCTCAGGTCATGATCTCACGGTTCGTGGGTTCGAGCCCCGCGTCGGGCTCTGTGCTGACAGCTCAGAGCCTGGAGCCTGTTTCAGATTCTGTGTCTCCTTCTCTCTGTGACCCTCCCCCGTTCATGCTCTGTCTCTCTCTGTCTCAAAAATAAATAAACATTAAAAAAAAATTTTTTAAAAATAAAAAAAAAATAAAAATAAAAATGATTTTTAAAATTAAAAAATAAATTTAAATACACTCAAAGAAGAAAATGAAACTTCTCTTTACAATCGAATGTCAGCTAAAAAATGAATAAAGACTGAAAAGATTTTGCAACCGTCAAAGTAATAATTGATTCAGATATGAATGACTATTCTGATAAGAGTTGACAATTAGCTAGATAATGAGCAGGGAAAGGGACTTTCCGACCATTAAAAAGATAAAAACTGAGAAACTGCCAACCATTCCCTAGAATACAAACATCTAGAAAAAGCACTAGGGAGCATGAATATGCCCTTCCCTATAACCACTGCCCTACAATAATATATATACATTGCAGTTTCCACACCTTCTTATTCTCACTGTAAAGAGAGTTCCAACAAGAACCCTATGTGGCCAAATCCTGCCACCTTCACCGGTAGGAGAGTCCCTTAGATGATTGGAAACAACGTCAGTCAGAGACAACTCTAGCTATGACCCATAACCTATGCAAACACAAAAAGAAAAGATGCCCCTAACCCTGGTGCGGCTGCCACTTCTGGACCTGCCCACTCTCCCATCTTGAGAGTGTACTTTCCCTTGCATCGCTAGTAAATTCTTGCTTACTTGAGAGCTTGGCTCTAAATTCTTTCTTGACTGGGGGCACCTGGGTGTTTCAGTTGGTTAAGCTTCCAACTTCAGCTCAGGTCATGATCTTGCAGTCTTCATCTCAAGGTCATCATCTCCCGGTTGTGAGTTTGAGCTCCACATGGGGCTCTGCGGGTGCTGCACGGACATTGCAGAGCCTGCCTGGAATTCTCTCTCTTTCTCTCTCTGCCCCTCCTCCACTGGTGTGTGCACGCACTTGAGCGCTCCTCTCTTTCTCAAAATATATAAAAATAAACTTAAGAAAAATAAAACAAAATAAATAAATTCTTTATTGATTGAACTTAAGAACAGAGGTCAGCACAAAGGCAGGAAAGGTACCTGCCAGTGACATTTGGATGCTGAAATTCATTGGGTAAAGAGTTTCCAAGAAAGGGCAAGATAGTCACATGGTATCAGGGTATCACCCTACAGAATAGTTACAAATTCCAAAGTGAAAACTGCCCCTAGACCTTAGAGAAATCTGGTGGTCATCACTTTTATACCCACCAATGATGAGATCATGACCTGAGCCATAGATGGACACTTAACAGACCCAGGCACCCCTGGTTGTCATCATTTTTATAATGTGATAACATTTTTAATGATGAAATAATCTGAATTACGTACCTTCTCATGCAATGTGGTCAGAAATCCTCAATCTTATGAAGTATTCTTGCCAAAAATGTTTTATCTGAATCAAATCAAGCCTCTAGTTTTAATTTTGAGTTTATAGGAAATACAGAGAAGTAGTCAAAGAACACCGTGAGGAAACAAACAACCCAGAATGTGGTATATTGTACAAGAAAACTGACCTTTTCTCTTCAAAAAGTTAGTATTTTTATGGGAATACAAGCTGGTGCAGCCACTTTGGAAAACAGTATGGAGGTTCCTCAAAAAACTAAAAATAAAACTACCCTATGACCCAGCAATTGCACTACTAGGCATTTATCCAAGGGATACAGGTATGCTGTTTTGAAGGGACACATGCGCCCCCATGTTTATAGCAGCACTATCAACAATAGCCAAAGTATGGAAAGAGCCCAAATGTCCATCGATGGATGAATGGATAAAGAATATGTGGTGTATATGTACAATGGAGTATTACTCGGCAATCAAAAAGAATGAAATCTTGCCATTTGCACTACGTGGATGCAACTGGAGGGTATTATGCTAAGTGAAATTAGTCAGTCAGAGAAAGACAAAAATCATATGACTTCACTCATATGAGGACTTTAAGATACAAAATAGATGAACATAAGGGAAGGGAAACAAAAATAATATAAAAACAGGGAGGGGGACAAAGCATAAGAGACTCATAAATATGGAGAACAAACAGAAGGTTACTGGAGGGGATGTGGGAGGGGGGATGGGCTAAATGGGTAAGGGGCATTAAGGAATCTACTCCTGAAATGATTGTTGCACTATACACTAACTAATTTGGATGTAAATTAAAAAAAAATTAAATTAAAAAACGTTAGTATTTTAAAAAAAAAAAGATCTTTCTTGATTAAAAGGAAATAGATATTACAAATAGAATGCCTAAAACTCTAAAAAATAGAATTATGACCCAGCAATAGCACTGTTAGGAATCTACTCAAAGGATATAGGAGTGCTGATTCATAGGGGCACATGTACCCCAATGTTTATAGCAGTGCTTTCAATAATAGCCATATTACGGAAAGGGCCCAAATGTCTATCAACTGATGAATGGA
This sequence comes from Panthera onca, assembly GCF_046562875.1. Classification (NCBI taxonomy): domain Eukaryota; kingdom Metazoa; phylum Chordata; class Mammalia; order Carnivora; family Felidae; genus Panthera; species Panthera onca. Next base: position 56,124,020 of record NC_138347.1, read on the forward strand.
TAAAGAAGCTGTGGTTTATATATACAATGAAATACTACTTGGCAATGAGAAAGAATGAAATTCTGCTATTGTCAATGGCAATGTGGATGGAACTGGAGGGTACTATGCTAAATGAAATAAGTCAGTCAGAGAAAGACAGATATCACGTTTTCACTCATATGTGCATCTTGAGAAAGTTAACACAAGACCATGGGGGAAAGGAATGGGAAAAAAATAGTTTCAAACAGAGAGGGAGGCAAACCATAAGAGACTCTTAAATACAGAAAACGAACTGAGGGCTGGGGGGAGTAGGGAGAGAACATGGGTGATGGGCATTGAGAAGGGCACTTGCTGGGATGAGCACTGGATATTGTATGTAAGGGATGAATCTACCCCCAAAGCCACGAGCACCTTGTATACATTGTAAGTTAGCTAACTTGACAATAATTATATTAAAAAAAACAAAAAATACCTGAGGGGCGCCTGGGTGGCTCAGTCGGTTAAGCGTCTGACTTCGGCTCAGGTCATGATCTTGTGGTTTGTGAGTTCAAGCCCTGCGTCGGGCTCTATGCTGACAGCTCGGAGCCTGGAGCCTGCTTCAGATTCTGTGTCTCCCTCTCTGTCTGCCCCTCCCCTGCTCATGCTCTGTGTCTCTCTGTCTCAAAAATAAATAAAACATTAAAAAAATTGTTTTAAATACTTGAAACTCAATTGAATCCTGGATTTCTGTTTTTTTTTTTTAATTTTATTTATTTAAGTAATCTCTACACCCCATCTAGAGCTTGAACTCACAACCTCAAGATCAAGAGTTGCATGCTCTTCTGACTGAGCCAGCCAGGTGAGCCCCATGAATCCTGGACTTTTTTTTTTTTAAGTTTATTTATTTATTTTGAGAGAGAGAATGAGCAGGTAGGTTCAGAGAGAAAATTCCAGGCAGGTTCTGCACTATCAGTGTGCAACATGACGTGGGGCTCAAATGCACCAATCTGAGCAGAAATCAAGAGTTGGATGCTTAACCAACTGAGCCACTCAGGTGCCCCTGAATCCTGGATTTTTAAAAGACAAGTACAAAACGTATTTTGGGGACAACTAAGCATATTTGAACACAAACTAGATATTTTATGTTATTATGTAATGACTGTTTCTTAGATTTGATAATGGTACTGTGATTAAAAGAATGTCTTTATTTTTAGAAGTTGCATGCTGAAGTGTTTAGGGGCAAGAATGTGTCTGCTTACTTAATCTGGCAGAGTAACTAGTCAAAAACAAATGAAAGAACTTTTATCAAATGTGGCAAAAATATTAACAAATAGTGAATTGTTTCTATCCTTTCAACTTTTTTAGAGCAAAATTTTCAAATAAAATATATAATGTAATATAAAATGTAATAGCAAATATAAAATGTAATAACAAAATGTATCATTATAAGCTAGCAATAGAAAACTACAAGTGTTTCTACATTTGAAATTGATCAGTGTATTTTACCACATTAATGAACTAAGAGGGAAAAGTAATGTTAGCAATGTTTTGCAGTCTTTAGTGTACAAGTCTTATACTTTCTTAAGTTTATCCCTTTGTATAAACAAAGGGATTTATTTTTTTTAAATATTTTATTTTTTTAAAGATTTTATTTTTTTAAAGATTTTATTTTATTTTTTAAGTTTATTTATTTATTTATTTTGAAAGAGAGAGCAAGCAGGGGAGGGACAGACAGAGATGGAGAGAATCTCAAACAGGCTCTGTGCTATAGCACATGGGGCTATAGACATGGGGCTTAAACTCACGAACCGTGAGATCATGTCCTGAGTCAGGTGCTTAACCAACTGAGCCACCCAGGCACCCAAGATTTTAAGTAATCTCCACACCCAACGTGGGGCTTGAACTCACAGCCCGTAGACTGAGTCGCATGCTCTACTGGCTGACCCAGCCAGACACCCCAGTTCGTACTACTTTTGATACTAATGTAAATGGAATCATTTTCTTAACTTCATTTTCAGATCAGCACTGCTGATATATAAGAATACAACCGATACCTTACGAGGATTTTTATATTTTGAAATTTTGCTGAATTTGTTAATTAGCTTTAGTTTTTTGAGGGAAGTTGAGTTTTCTATGTAATATGTCACCTGTGCATAGTTTTACCTCTGCCTTTCCAATGCATATGATTTTATTCTAAACTTATTTAGCGAATTTTTTTTTTCTTGTCTGATTTCTCTGGCTAAATCTTCCAGTACCACATTGAATTAAAGTGGTGAAAATGGGCATTCTTGTTCCTAACTTTAGAAGAAAAACCTAAGCCTTCTATCACTGAGTATATTAATTATGGGCTTTTCCTATATGACCTGTTATATTGAGGTTTCCTTCTATTTCTTGCCTTATTGAATGTTTTCGTCGTAAAGGGGTGTTAGACTTTGTTAAATGCCTTTTTCATCTTAGTGTTTTCTTTATTCTATTAATAGGTATTTTACATTGATTTTCATGTTGAGCCACCCTATATTGCAGGGATAAATCCCACTTGATAGGGTATAATCCTTTTAATATGCTGTTGAGTTCAGCTTGTTAAATCAGTATTTTGTTTGAGGGTATACTGGATTATATAGTGCTTTGGATTTTGACTATTCTAATTAAGTGTGTACTGATGGTAGAAACGTAAATTGATGCAGCCACTATGGAAAAGAGTATGAAGTTTCCTCAAAAAATTGAAAATAAAATTACCATGGGGTGCCTGGCTGGCTCAGTCAGTTGAGTGTCCGACTTCAGCTCAGGTCATGATCTCACGGTTCAAGAGTTCAAGCCCCACATCGGGCTCTGTGCTGACAGTTAGGAGCCTGGAGTCTGCTTCAGATTCGGTCTCCCTCTCTCTCTGCCCTGCCCCACTCACACTCTGTATCTCAAAAATTAAAATTAAAAATGTAAAAAAAAATTTTTTAAATAAATAAATAAAATTACTATATATCTGGCAATCCCACTGCTGGGTACTCACCCAAAGAAAATGGAAACACTAATTGGAAAAGATATATGCATGGGGCGCCTGGGTGGCTCAGTCAGTTAACCATCTGACTTTGGCTCAGGTCATGATCTCATGGTTCATGAGTTTGAGCCCCGCATCAGGCTCTCTGCTATCAGCAGGGAGCTTACTTTGGATCCCCTGTCTCCCTCTCACTCTGCCCCTCCCCTGCTGGTTCTGTCTCTCTCTCTCTCAAAATATATGAACATAAAAAAACCAAAAACCTTGGATCAAGAAATAAACTTAAAAAAAAAAAAGATATATGCACCTCTATGTTCACTGAAACATTATTTACAATAGCCAAGATATGGAAGTAACCCAAGTGTCCATCGAAAGGTGAATGGATAAAGATATAGTGTATATATATATATACACACAGGTACACACATACACACACACACACACACACACACACACACACAAAATGGGATATTACTCAGCCATAAAAAATATGTGCTAAATGAAATAAGATACATAAAATTCTCTTCTATAGAGTCTAAAAAACAAAACAAACAGAAACAGACATAGAGAACAAACTGGTGGTTGTCAGAGGGGTGAGGGTGGGGGAATAGACAAAATAAGAGGATTTAGGGGCATTAAGAGGTACAAACTTTTATTTACATAAAAAAAAAATCACAGGGGAGGAAAGTACAGCATAGGGAATATAGCCAGTAATATTGAGATAACTTTATATAGTGACAGATGGGGACTACACTCACGCTAGTGAGCATTTTGTAATGTATATAATTGTCAAATCATTATGTTGTACACCTGAAACTAACATTTTATGTCAAGTATACTCCACTATTTAAAAAGATTGCAATAGTGGGGCGCCTGGGTGGCTCGGTTGGTTAAGTGGCCGACTTCGGCTCAGGTCATGATCTCACGGTCCGTGAGTTCAAGCCCCGCGTCGGGCTCTGTGCTGACAGCTCAGAGCCTGGAGCCTGTTTCAGATTCTGTGTCTCCCTCTCTCTGACCCTCCCCCGTTCATGCTCTGTCTCTCTCTGTCTCAAAAATAAATAAACATTAAAAAAAAATTAAAAAAAAAAAGATTGCAATAGTAACAATACAGCCTTAAGAGCTTGTTGATCATTACTTATATAACACATAAAAAAGGGCGATGAAAACAAACACAGATTTTAATCCATCTATGTCAACAGCAATAATCTAAATATACAAATTAATCAAGAGAATGAGAAAACAAGTCAGTCTGGGAAAAATATTTGCAAAAGACTTATCCAATAAAAGGCTACCATTCAAAATATAAAAGAATTCTTAAAACCCAACAAGAAAATGAACCAGATGAAAAACAATGGGCAAAAACCTCTGAATCGATAACCTCACTGAAGATCTATAGATGACAAATAAGCACATGGAATGGTGCTGAACATGTCAGGTCACTAGGAAACTGCAGGTTAAAGCAATGAGATGCTTCTACGCACCCATCAGAATGGCCAAAATCCAAAGCACTGGCACCACCAAATGCTGGTGAGGATGTGGAGCAACAAGAACTCTCAATCGTTCCTGGTAGGAATGCAAAATGGTACAGCCACTTTGGGAGACAGTTTGGCAGTTTCTTACAAAACTAAACATACTTTTACCACATGATCCAGCAATCATGCTTTTTGGTATTTACCTAAATAAGTAGAAAGGGTATACCCATACAAAAACCTGCACACAATAAAGCAGCCTTATTCATAATTTCCAAAAGTTGGAAGCAGCCAAGATGACTTTTAATATGTGAATGAATAACCAAACTAAGGTACATGCAGGCAATGGAATATTCTGCACCAAAAAGAAGTAGGCTATCAAGTCATGAAATGGAAGAAACTTAAATGCACATTGCTGTGAAAGAAGTTAATTTGAAAAGGCTACTTATGATTCCACATACATAACATTCTAGAAAAGGCAAAGCCATGGAGACAGTAAAAAGATCAGTGGTCAGGGGTTGATGGTAAGAGAGTGCTGAGTAGATAGGACATGAAAGTTTTAGAGTAGCGAAACTATTTTGATGACACCATAATGGTGGATGTAGGTGGTCATTATACACTTGTCAAAACCCATAGACTGTACAACACAAAAAGTGAATCCTCTTGTAAGCCATGGGCTTTGCATGATAATGATAAGTCAATGTAGGTTCAACACCTGCATCACTCTGGTGAAGGATTTTGGTAGCAGGGGAAGGAGTTGAGGCAATATTTCACTCTGTACTTTCTGCTCAATTTTTTCTGAAAACTTAAAACTACTTTAAAAACGTATGAATTAAAACAGAACTAAGTTATATTCTATATAACTAAATACTTGAAGTAGCAGTAGCAGTCACGTCTTGGCAAACCTCAAGCACAGAATCTAGACACTCACATCTGTGCCCAAGGCCTCAGGCAACACTGAGGATGGTCAGGACAGAGCACGACAGTCACTGTGATGAAAATCAATAGTAGCCACAGGATCTCCACCATTTATTCTTTATTAAAATATGGCCCACTCAAAGGGAAAGATGTTGATGTATTCAAGCCACGTCGCCTCTCCTTCCCCATTGCAACTAATCTTTTCATTATCTTCTTATTCCTATAAAGAAAGTTAGAAAAAGAATTTTGAAAATTTGTTACAATAAGATAGACCATTCTATACCAACCACAATAAAGCAGGAATCCACTTCTGGCATTTCTTAGTAGTTTGCCCTACCACCTACGATTTTACGTGGTAAAGAAAGGAAGGATTGTTCACTTAACATCAGGGCACATATTCTATACACTACAATCGGTTCCATGTTCCACTTCTTTACATTTACACGTTCCCTTTTTTTCTTGTACCTTCTTCCCACATCCCCTTTTCTCTTCACACTCGATCACATGGTTTTCCCATTTATATATAAAGAAGAAGCAAAAGAAGCAAAAGAAGAAAGAAGGAAAGAAGAAGAAAGGAAGCAAATGAGCTCCCTTGATATTGCTGCCTCAACTACTATCTCATTCTCAGCTCAGGTAGAACAGATTATTAATATGTCCTGTTCCTATGTTCTTCACATGTTCTACTCCAATTTGTAACTACCCTATTCTGTTTCTACTGACTCTGTCAACATACTCTCAAAAAGGCCACCAATGGTATCCTAAATTGACATTCCCAACAGCACTACATTAACCATAGTCTTACAATGGCCATCTCACTGCGGGCCATTTCCTTCTGAAACTCTTTGCCCATTGTTTTCTTTTAACTTACCTTTCAGCCTCTACCTGTACTTCAGTCTCCATTGCTCACCTGCCATTGAGATGCTGATTCTCTTTTGGGTTCTTTCCACTACATACTCCCATGCACAATTTATATGCCAAAGACTCCCAAATGTGTTTCTTTCTAGCCTACATGTCTCCCAGAACTCTAGACCCATGGCCAGCATGACCCATGTATCCCATCCTTTGCCACTGAACTGGACTTTTCTATCTTTTCATCTAGTAAGACAACAACTGTTCCCTCTACTCCTACATTTCTTATATTTGTTCCATTATACTTTAAATTCTTTGCCAGGCTCATAGATTCTATCTTTCCAGAGTTATTATAGTAATCTCTTACCTTCAAGTTTAGTTTCTGTTGCAAGATTTCAATTCACTTCCTAAAAAAACCGTTAGTTTTCTTTTCTCATATCACCTCCATCCAACTCCATTGTCAAAAGCTGAATTTTTTACTCCTAGATCAACATTAGGAGTTCTACAGTCTATATAAAATCTAAAGCAGAGCTTATGTGTATGCCCAATATATATTTCCCTGGGTGGTGAGTAGGTAGTTATATTCCCAAAGGAGTCTATGTCATAGAAGTGACTAAGAAATTACAACCCACAGGATAACATGAAACCTTATATATAGATATAAAAGTTACAATGATCTGCTCCTCCCCTTCCCAGACTTTTTTGTCAATATAAGCTTCAATCATATTGACCTATTTGCCATTTCTCAGTATGTCATATTCTTTCAGTTCTATGTATTTGGATGAGCGGTTTGCCCTAATTATTACTTTCTAACTGGTAAACTCTTCCTCAGTACATGTAATCCCTTGGAAAGTTTCCCTAAGCTACTCCAATGTAGGTACTACCCATACATTTCTTTTTCTTTTTTTTAAAATATAATTTATCGTCAAATTGGTTTCAATACAACACCCAGTGCTCATTCCAACAAGTGCCTTCCTCCCTGCCCATCACCCACTTTCCCCTCCCCCCCACCCCCCCATCTACCCTTAGTTTGTTCTCAGTCCTTAAGAGTCTCTTATGGTTTGCCTCCCTCCCTCTCTATAACTCTTTTTCCCCCCGCCCCCTCCCCCATGGTCTTCTGTTAAGTTTCTCAAGATACACATATGAGTAAAAACATATGGTATCTGTCTTTCTCTGCCTGGCTTATTTCACTTAGCATAACACCCTCCAGTTCCATCCACGTTGCTGCAAATGGCCAGATTTCATTCTTTCTCATTGCCAAGTAGTATTCTATTGTATATATAAGCCACATCTTCTTTATCCATTCGTCAGTTGATGGACATTTAGGCTCTTTCCATAATTTGGCTATTGTTGAAAGTGCTGCTATAAACATTGGGGTACATGTGCCCCTGTGCACCAGCACTCCTGTATCCTTTGGGTAGGTTCCTAGCAGTGCTGTTGCTGGGTCATAGGGTAGTTCTATTTTTAATTTTTTGAGGAACATCCACAGTTTTCCAGAGTGGCTGCACCAGTTTGCATTCCCACCAACAGTGCAAGAGGGTTCCTGTTTCTCCACATCCTCTCCAGCATCTATAGTGTCCTGATTTGTTCATTTTAGCCACTCTGACCAGCGTGAGGTGATATCTCATTGTAGTTTTGACTTGCATTTCCCTGATAACTACCCATACATTTTCACAGTCTCCCTTACTCTTTTTCATTCAAGCGTGCTACATGGATTTGGTCTTACATATTTGTGTATACACAAGTGAGGTATCTGACATGTGGTGAACTCTAACGTCTTTTTTTTTTTCCTTAAAATACATCTCTAAAATGGAGGCAGTTAAGGTCCCAACTTGGATACTTTGTTAAGATTTCTAAGAAGCCATATTTATCTGAGTTCTAATCCATTACTATCTTTTTTGCTTCCTATTTTTGCCTAATCTATATAGCAAATGAAGAAAATAATATATTGGCCCTCCACCTTCCCCTACTAAATTATTCAGAAACCCATTAAGACATCTCCTTTTCTATGTGTCAGACTTAGAAAAAGACTTAAGGATTACCTCTTAGCACATTCAGGGCATAACATATTATCTTCAAGGCCCGGGGATGGGAAAGTACAGGCGGGCAACAGGAAGAGAGAAATCATCCTCTTGGGGGTGTCAGGCACCCAGGCGTGACCTGCATGAAACTGCAGGCGAACCCAACCTTTTGTGTCTGCCAAGAGAGGTCTGCCATGGACCACACACCACCTGACACCTGAGGAGGGAAAGAGAAGCAAATATAAACAGCTAATCCAAGGTCTCAGAACATCACTCTGGGTTTTGCTCTTATATTCTGTTGATGACTCAACTGAATGAAAAGCATGAAAAAATGTCCACCAAAGACACTATAATCTAACTTCACAAATTATGTAGCACAAGGGATGACAATTAACTTTAAAAAAAAAAAAATAACGTTTTATTTTATTTTTGAGAGAAAGAGAGAGACTGAGTGCGAGTGGGAGAGGGGCAGAGAGAGGGAGAGAGAGAGAGACACAGAATCTGAAGCAGGCTCCAGACTACAAGCTGTCAGCCAAGAGCCCAACTCATGAACTGCAAGATCATGACCTGAACCAAAGTTGGATGCTTAACCAACTAAGCCACCCAGGCAAACCTGGATGACAATTAATATTTTCGAATGGTTGCTTTGTGTCTAAGATTTTGCTAAGTAGTTTACATGTACGAATACATCTATTCTTAAGAAGGTTATTAATATTGACCTTCTATTTACTTTTATTTACAGGTGAGGTAACTGAAGCTTATCGTGTTAAATATTACAATTTTCCCAGAACCATGACATGGATCTAGATACTCTGATTCAAAGCCCATTTGCCCAACTATTATACTGTACTGCCTCAACAACACAAAACAGGCAAAAAGATCTTTGTTTAAAAGTCTAAGGAACAGGGCCACCTGGGTAGATCAGTTAGTTGAGCATCTGACTTCGGCTCAGGTCATCATCTCGAGGTCTGTGGGTTCGAGCCCCAGGTCAGGCTCTGTGCCGACAGCTCAGAGCCTTGAGCCTGCTTCAGATTCTGTGTCTCCCTCTCTCTCTGCCCCTTCTGCTTGCACTCTCTCTCTCTCAAAAAGAAAACAAACACTGAAAAAAATTTTAACAAAAAAAAAAGGCCTTGAGGTAGGGAAAGACAGGGGAAGGCTCAGATTGTGGCTGACCACATTATCAGATTATGCTTTCTTCCCACCTCAGACTTTGGCTTATGATAAAGTGATTGAGTAAGCACTCAATCACTTAGCTCAGACACTGGTCCAGGTAAAACTTGGCTACCTAGCAACCAAAAGATAATCCATATATAAGTCTAATATCAATCTACATTATTTTAACTCTTTCCTTTTTACTACCTTTCAGTATGAGACTAACAAAATATTAAATTTAACTTAAAAATTTTTTTCTTTTATTTTTGAGAGAGAGAGAGAGAGAGAGAGAGAGAGAGCAAGTGGGAGAGAGAGAGAGGGAGACACAGAATCCAAAGCAGGTTCCAGGCTCCAAGCTGTCAGCACAGAGCCCAATGTGGGGCTCGAACTCATGAACAGTGAGATTATGGCCTGAGCCAAAGTCAGGCTCAGACTGAGCCACCCAGGCACCCCTAAAATTTAACCTTCTTTCTAGGGAATAGTACTCACTTTTTTTTTTTTTTTTTTTTTTTTTTTTTTAAAGTAGGCTCCATGCCCAACATGGAGCTTGAACTCGTGACCATGAGATCAAAGAGTTGCATCCTCTACTGACTAACTAAGCCAGCTGGGGGCTCCAGTGCTCCCTTTTTTTCAGGTTGATCTTACCAGAGGCTTGCAGCAGAAAAGTCTCAACGGAAACAGGAATGGGACGTGAATTCACAGACTTGGATTGACTGGCTCTTGCAGCAATTCTTGACCACGCTGCCAACATGCCTTCTTGTGCTGAAGTTATCACTTCAACTATATTAATCCCTTCCTCTCTTTCACTCTTCTTACAACGTTTCCGAATCCTTGCTCTCTTGGTTGCCATCTTGCATTTTGTGGAACATGACTGCAATTTGGCCTCTGGTGATATTTTAGGAATATTCTGCAAATGGTGATTCATGGTGAGTATTCAGTGAAGTGTTACTGCCCTAAAGACTTTTGTGTTTTGTGTTAATTTTATCATTCTTTATACATTGGCCCATGTATATAAGTGTGGGAAAGATTTAGGATTGTTAGTTCCCTTAGAGCAGCAGTTTTCTAGGAGAAATTTTTGATTGTTAAAACTAGGGGTTGGGGAAGCAGAGGGGCTCGCTACTGACATTTAGGGGGTAGAGGCCAGGGATGTTTAGGCCTAAAATGCAGCAGACAGCCCCCCCACCAAATAAATTATTTGGCCCAAAATGTCAATAATCTTTTTTCTTTTTTTATTATTGAAGTAGAGTTGACATACAATAATATATTAGTTTCAGGTGTACAACACAGTGATTCAACATTTACATACATTACCAAGCAATCACCATTAAGTCTAGGCACCATTTGTCACCATACAAAGTTGCTCCATTACTGACTATATTCCTTATGCTGTACATTGCATCCCCATGTCTTATTTACTTTATAACTGGAAGTTACTACCTTTCAATTCCTATCCCTTATTTTGCCCATCCCCCCCACCCCTCCCTTCAGGCAACCTCCAGATCGTTCCCTGTATCTATGAGTCTGTTTCTGTTTTGTTTTGATTGGTTGTTTTTTAAGATTCCACATATAAGTGAAATCATATGGCCTTTGTCTTTCTGTCTAACTTATTTCACTCAATACCCTCTGGTCTACCCATATTATCACAAATGTCAAGATTTCACTCTTTTTATGGCTGAATAATATTCCTTTGTATCATATATATAACATTTCCTTTATCCAAAATGTCAATAACCCTGGCTGAGAAATCTTGCCTTAGATATACAACATGTAGAGATGGTGGGAGAGTAGATACAATTCACAGTCAGAACTCACCTTAACATTGTCACCGCACCTCTTACTCACCTCGTTTATTTCAGAGTAAGCATGTTTCTGGAGCCTCAAATAAACATCTATTTTCTAAGGAAATTAAGAGGGGAAATAAAAATTATAAATTGATAAAGCTTTCCACATTTACTCTGTGCAGCAGAGTCTCCCAACAGTGTACTCACCCGGCCATCGGTACTCAAATTAAATTGTTGGCACCAGTTTCGCAAAGTGTCCCAACGTACTTTATTAACCGGAGGCAAACTGGTTGGCAAGGGAAGGATTCGTGTATTATAACAACTATGTTTTGGACAAGACTTGAATTGTTCATTCATTTGAAGATGACAAACTAAAAAAAGAAGGAAACGAAAGCAGTAACAATTTAATATTTCTAAGATAACTTAACAAAGTTGTTGCTAATTTCTCATAACCCTATATATATATATATATATATACATATATATATATATGTGTGTGTGTGTGTGTGTGTGTGTGTGTGTGTTTTCCCTCTATTACAAGTAGAGTAATAGATTCTGTAATTAAAGGACTTACCCAAGGTCACATCTCCATTAAATGGCAGACCTGGAACTCAAACCTACATTTTGAAATTCCAAATCCTAGGTTTTTTTACATTACATACAACAACTTTTTACTGCCATCAACAAACACCTGGACAGAACATTTTATTGGATTGCTACTCCAAAATGTCTAGATTTTGAACAAAAATACCAGTTGTCCTGAGAGAAATCAAAGAAATCACTCAACCAACAAAGGTCCTGCATTCTGTCTGCCCACCTCATTTTCCTGGTCAGCATCCCATCTCATCTCACTCTGCTTAGGTGTAACCTGTCACTGTTTACTTTGCATTGAAGCCCTTATTCTTGGTCCAGAAAATAAAATCATTCTGAAAATACTTATTTGATGCTTTTATGTGAAACACTAAGAACAGATTTAAAGGGTCATGACATTAAGAGCTGCTAGATATTTGGTCAGTACTTACCAAGCAAAATACTAATAATTGGAGGAAATGTTGATCAAAGGATACAAATGTTCAGTTATAAGATGTTCAGAAGTTCTGGGGATCTGATGTACAGCATAGTGACTATTGTTTTTTCAATTTTTTTTTTTTTTTTTTAAGATTTATTTTGTTTTTAGAGAGAGAGCCCAAGAAGGGGAAGAGGCAAGGGGGAGAGAGACAGAAAGAAAGAGAGACTCTCCAGCAGGCTCCACCCTCAGTACACAGTCCTACATGGGGCTCAATCCCACAACCCTGGGATTATGACCTGAGACAAAAATCAAGAGTCAGATGCTCAACCAACTGAGCCACCCAGGGGCCCAGCATAGTGACTACTGTTAACAATATTATTCTGTATGTTTAAAAAAAATGTTTTTAATATTTATTTTTGAGAGAGAGACAGAGTCTGAGCAGGGGAGGGGCAGAGAGCGAGGGAGACAAAGAATCTGAAGCAGGTTCCAGGCTCTGAGCTGTCAGCACAGAGCCCAATGCAGGGCTCGACCCACGAACCTTGAGATCATGACCTGAGCCACCCAACTGTCCCATATGCTGTATATTTTAAAGTTGCTGAGAGTAGAGGTGCTTGGGTGACAGTCAGTTCAGCACCTAACCTTCGTTTTGGTGTGGGTCATCTCATGGTTCATGAGATAGAGCCCAAAACTGACAGCACGGAGCCTGGTGGAATTCTCTCTCTCTCTCTCAAGATAAAACTTAAATAAAGTAAAATAAAATTGCTGAGAGTATCTTTAAATGTTTTCACCACAAGGTGGGGGTGGGGGACGTAACTGTGTGAGGTGATAGATGTGCTCGTTAACCTTATTTTGGTAATCATTTTGCAATATAAATGTGTATCAATCACCACATTGTACACCTTAAGATTATACAAGGTTAGATGTTGATTATATCTCGATGGTGGAAAAAAATAATTTAGTCTTTACGAGAGGTATGTAAAGTATGCATTAACCAAAATGAAAGAAGATTGAGCTCTATAGGTTGGGAGTTTGAATTCATAGTCTGACTAGAAGACCATGCTCTGTCCAAGGCACTTCACACACCCATTTTTGTGTCTTAAGAGCAAGTCATGGTGCCTAATAAATGAAGTCTAGGAGTTTGAGAGCTCTTTTACCACAGATACTCAAGGGGAGATTTAAGGAAAAAAAGGAGAAATCTTTTCCCTGGGCTTCCCAGAGCCGGGGGAGCAGCAAACTGAGCAATCACTGTCCTCATACCTTTATCGTTTGTCCCAGGCATCTCCAGGCCAACTTCTGAAGTTGAAGAAACACTTGGTTCCACCTGATGTTCTTCATTAGTTTCTTCATTAACTGGAACCAATGTGAGAACCACAGTTTCTTCCTCTAATGCCTCCTCAGAGAAATTCTGGAAAGGGAAAGGTCAACCACAGAGTCTCATTGGATGCCATATACCTAAACTGCTTATTTTCAGAGCACAATTGATAAGAAACTCAGAAGCCAGTAGGTGGCTGGAGAGCAAATTTATGGTGATTCCCTGAATTTGATGTTGATTAGCAGACCCTTTATTAGATAAGAGAAACAGGGGTGCCTGGCTAGCTCGGTCCATGGTGCATGTGGCTCTTGATCTTGGAGTTGTGAGTTCAAGTCCTACATGGGGTGTAGAGATTACTTAAAATAATAAATAAATAAATAAATAAATAAATAAATAAATGCCAGGCAAACAATGAGAAAATGGACAAAAGTAGATGTACAGATGGGCATAGATGAAAGGATATGTCTTGAGCTTAGGGAAACCATCTCCCTCAAGGCCTTCCTCTCCCTCCACTAAAACACTTTTATTTTATCTGCTAAAACTATATGGAATGTGTTTCTGCCTTCTATCATGATTCCTGATGATTCCCAGTTCCAGCTATCATCAACTCTCACTGATAGATGCAATAATTCCCTATTACTCCAAGCTGCATTCTTTCTGCAGATTGCTCTCCTGCCTTTTTTTTCTTTTTTCTTTTTTTTAGGAGAGAGAGAAAGAGAGCAGGGGAGGGGCAGAGGAAGAGAGAGACTTTTAAGCGGGTTATCCATTTAGCATGGAGCCAGAAGCGGGGACAGACTGTGAGATGATGACCTGAGCCGAAATCAAGAGTAGTGCCAAACACTTCAATGGCTTATCAAAAACGGCCACGCATGACCTACAAATTTCTGTAGTCTGACCCCTGCCTGCCACTCTAGCTCAAGACCCCTGAGCTTTCTAAGTTCCAGGCATACTGGCCTTATTTCAACCCGACCAGAGAGTTTACTCTCTGCTGCAATCGCAGCAACACATCCAACGCCCAGTTAGGAAGGAAGTGACATTTACCGGTTTTGTCCAGTACATGTGCACCGCACTACGTGCTTTCTGTATTTCTCTCACTTAATCTTCACAGCACATGTATAATAATTTATCAGTATTCTCACTTTACAAATTAGGCAACTGAGTCTCAAAAATTAAATGAACAATGTCAGAGTAACATGTGCTTAAGTTTCTGAACGGAGCTTTTCCTCTCAAATCCAAAGGTGAATAAACTCCATCCCAGTCCCATTGCAATACTTGCTTCTCAGAACAGCCAAGTAGATCTGAGGGGGCCATGCCCTTCCCCCTATTTCCGACTCAATGGCTTCCCATTGCTCATACTCTCATCCTGCATATGTATAACACCGTTAAGCTTTTGTTTTAATGTTTATTTATTTTTGAGAGAGACAGCACACGCACCGGGGAGGAGCAGAAAGAAAGGGAGACACAGAATCCAAAGCAGGCTCCAGACTCTGAACTGTCAGCACAGAGCCCAGGAATCGCGAGATCATGACCTGAGCCAGAGTCAGATGCTTAACCCACTAAGCCACCTCAGTAGCTCCCCAAGATTTTATTTTTAAGTAATATCTACACGTAAGGTGGGGCTCAAACTTAGAACCCCAAGATCAAAGATCTCTCGCTCTACCAGCTGACCCAGACAGACACCCCTGTGTAACACTTTTTCAAAGCACTCCCATGCACATTCACTGGTCAGCTTCAAAAAAAAGTTATTAGGGGAATATTATTCCACTCCAGAGAGTGGAGTCTGAGAGGCTCAAAGCAGCGATATGACTTGCCGGTCATCCATATACTTAATATTTGGGAGTAGGAGAAACTCCCCAAGGGAAGAAACCAGATTGGTCACTTCACTTTCTGACCCCATCCACAATACCCTTTCTCACTTTCTTTTTATTCTTTTTATTGTTTCTTTAGGTTTTCCATTTGCCCAGCTGCAACATGTCTTTCTACAGAATACATCCCTTACGTCGGCCTGGGAACGGAAATCTTTATTTTGTGTTTTTCACTCTGACCCAAATAGACACAGAGCCACAATCGTGGGTAAGAAAAGTAATAATCCACTTACAAAGAGGAGGGACTCCAAGATGGAGATTTCTTACCCTCAGAAACAAAGTCCGGTGGCATGAAGTAAACATATGCAAGCTCTAGAAAGACTTTGAAAAATGAATCTGTAGGAAAATCCGTTCTATGGGAACGAAACCTACCTGAGCGCTGTTTTCATAACTCGAGTACGCCATTTCCAGGAATACTTAGGGGAAGGTGAAGCCTGCAAGGTTGGTTCACCGGCCCTTCACTCCTTTTCACCTGGGGGCTTCCAGCCTGATTTCTCCTTTTATAAGCAAATGTCTCTGTCTACTTCCTGTTTCCCAGAAGAGGGGGGTTTTCCTTCCTCCTCTTCTTCCCCTCCCTCATTATCTGACAGTGTAATAATTTCATCAGTTTTGCACTCCCTTTGGTCCATTATGTGACAGTTGAGCTGTTGGGTAATGAATATCACTCCTAAGATTTTTTTTTTTTTTAAATAAGATTTTTAGGGGCAGCCGCTTGGCTCCATAGGTAGAGACTGTGACTCTTTATCTCGAGATCATGAGTTCAAGCCAGATGTTGGACGTAGAGTTTACTTAAAATTAAAAAAAAAAAAAAATAGAATAAAATTTTGTTATTATTTTAAGGTGAGATGTGGGAGAAACTAGACGTGACAAATTCTTGCTAACAAGTTGCAACTGAATCAAAAAATATATTTTTAAAACATTTCTAGGACAATATTGATGTTGGTTTGAATGATGTTATTATGGAGGGAGTAAAAAAATAGAATCAGAGGTATTTTATAACTGATTTATGCCCATGGGTGTGTCGTTCACTGGGAGATTAGATTTAAATTGTGGGGGGTGGATAACAATCTCTCCCGGATCAAGTTCTAAACACAAATATTAAATCTGCATTACTGGTGAGCTGGGTACAGGGAAGGATTTGGCTGTTTACAACACAAGCAGCAAGGGGTGTCTGGGTGGCTCTATCGGTTAAGTGACCAACTTCAGCTCAGGTCATGATCTCACTGTTCATTAGTTTGAGTCCCACAGGGGGCTCACTGCTGTCAGCGGGGAGCCCACTTTGGATCCTCTATCCCCTTCTTTCTCTGCCCCTCCCCTGTTCACGCTTTCTCTCAAAAAATAAAAACAAAACAAACAAACAGAAAACACTAAGGCAAATGATGTACAAATGAATGCAGAAAAAACTGCAAGCACTTGGAAATTGCTGGAGCATAGTGCTGGAGGCAGGATGTGACAAGGCAGGATGCGATAAGAGATGAGGCTGGAAAAGTCACAGATGTTTTCATAGGTCACTCTAAGAAGCCAGAGCTATTAAAGGAAAATATTCACAAACAGTATGGCAGTACCGGCATCCATTGGTCTCTCTTTGGGCTTTCTCCTTCCTTAGTAAAATGGTCCGGTCCATCAATCTTAGGACCCACTAAGCCCAGATCAATTTATACATTTAAAGTGTGGTCTGCAAGGTCTCAGCTTCAGTTTACTGACGCCTTCCAGAACTGGATCCTTGAGGGCAGGACTCAGAATTCAACAAGCCCTTAGGGTAATTCATTTGCACCTAAAGTCTAGAAGCCTTCATTAGATGAGGGTGTGACCAAATGCATTTGGATTAGGCAGATAATGGTTGGAATCCTGGCTCCTCCCTTCCAGGATGGAGAGTGAATCAGCCCTTGGAAATTTAGCCAAGAAAGTACTCATCTACCCACACGGGTGTGACCCCCAC
This sequence comes from Panthera onca, assembly GCF_046562875.1. NCBI lineage: Eukaryota > Metazoa > Chordata > Mammalia > Carnivora > Felidae > Panthera > Panthera onca. The sequence continues at coordinate 56,141,282 of NC_138347.1, forward strand.
CTGATAGGCTTTTTCTGGCTGGTTTAGAAGGGTATTGCACTTAGTAGCCTGAACTGATACCAGTATTTTAGGCTAGGGCAGGACTTCCAGGGGAAAGACAATTTTATTACCATATTTAGCATTTATTACAATATATTTATTTCTTAGATTTCCCTCCTGTTTTTTGAAAATTTTATACCATGGGAAAGTCCCAACATGTGCAAAAGCAGACATTACCATGAAACCTCATGTTTCCATCATCCAGTTTCAACAACTGTTGACTTCCAGCCGATTTGATTTTATCTAAACCACCACCTAGTCCCTCTCGCCTAGGTTATTTTGAATGACATACCAATCTGTAAATTCTCTTATCTTTAATTTTTCTTACAAGTTTTTGTTGTTGTTCTTGCTATTGTTTAAAGAATTATGTGAATTTCCTGTAGACTCCTATCTGGATTTTGCTAATTTCATTTGTTATTCCATTTAGCCTATTCTTCTATCTTCTGTATTTATTGTAAATTGGTTTGGTCAGATTTAGGGATGGCTTTATTTATTTATTTATTTATTTATTTATTTTTAACAACACTTTTCCTCCCTTTCACTCTGTCTCCTTAAACTTCTTTTTTCATTGAAGTATATTTGACATATAACATTGTGTAAATTTAAGGTGTACAATATTTAATTTGATACATTTTCATATTGCCATTGTAGGGATCATTAGCAACTCTATTAAGTTCTTTAAGCTTAAATGCCAATTTCTTGGAGTCATCCTTAAAAATTTGCTCCTGTTTTTTCACTCTTTTCCTTCATAGAATTCATTTGACTGTGCTGTTCTGTGTATAGTTGGGATTTCACTGTTTAATTTCATCTCCCAAATTAGATAGCAGGCTCCAGAGTTCAATGACCAGATATGTGTGGGTTACCCTTGGTCTACGTACTGTGTCTGGCTCAGAATAGAGGCTTAATCAATGCTAGTTATTCCAATTGCTTTAGCTTCCACCTTCCCCTTCATCCTGCCTGATTCCCTTTTGAGCAAAATCCCTTTGTGACCTAGGCTGTAGGATAGATTTTTTTTAAAAAAGAAAAAAAATTGTTTATGATACTTATGTTCTAACATTTATTCTAATATAAGACTATAGTTCTGAAGTAAAATGTATCACCCATTTCAAATTTTCAAATGTATTTTATTTACTGTATCATATGTTAAATATTTATAAATGTATGTATTTCTTATTTAGGTAGTACTTTTCAAAATCCCTTTTTTTAAGTTGATTTATTTTTGAAAGAGAGAGAGTACACGCAGAGGAGGGCTAAGAGAGGGAGACTGAGGATTTGAAGCGGGCTCCACACTGATAGCAGAGAGCCAGACTCGGGGCTCGAACTCAGGAACAGTGAAATCGTGACCTGAGCGGAAGTTGGAAGCTTAACTGAATGAGCCACCCAGGCTCCCCTCTGTTTTTTTGTTTGTTCTTTCGTTCATTTGTTTGTTTGTTTGCTTTTTTTTTTTTTTTAATCAGAATGACAACTCTGCAAGTGTAAATGTTCATGGAGCACCAATACATAGTAGATAAAAGTGAAGCAACTCTCTTAATAAAGCCAGTTAGATGATCATATTTAAAAAAAAAATAAGGCTTCTCAGATAGGGAAATAAAAACTCATCAGCCATCCCACAGAACACTGAGGTTCTGAGAAACGGTTTGGAAAGTATGGTTCAGTATCACTACCAGGTGGGAGGGACAGCTACTGAGTTCTGTGCTCTGAGGAAGAAAATGAAAATTACACTGAAAGATGTTTCCAACTTTGCCACATCATTCAAGAAATTCTCACTTGAAAGGATTATTGAATATATTTCTACTTTAGAATAGTTACAATCCTGATCTTCTGATTGAGAATAAATTTGTTTTTTTTGTTTTGTTTGTTTTCTAAATATCTCTTTGGTATCATGGATGACAGTCACTATTAGGAGAATCTAAATTCAGAATCCAGACTCGTTAGGTCTGTCCTCCACCGTACTGGGTCATTCAGAGGATGTGGTTAGAACAGAGCATGACCATCATGGGGAAATGAGGTGGGGAGGGCAACTGTCCATGACTGGACAGGGAATTGATTTGGGTGTAGGTGCTCCAGTAAGAGTTGTAAATGTAGGTATAGCCCTACCAGCAAGTGTAGGAACTGAGCAGTTGCCCTACTCTCTGGGAACTTAAAGCTAAGTAAAGTAAGCCTAGGCTCCCCCCTCTGTTGTGTCATCAGTTACTTGTTCCTTCCAGAGTTTTCTACCTCTCCTTCTTTACAGATTCTTTGGTACATAAACATTTTGAGCCTGTCCCACTTAAATGAAAGACTCTTGTGTGCACACCTGTATCCTCTGACACATTTAACTACTATTATCTCACAATTCAACTTTTTTGAACTTATCTTCTTACTCTAGTTCCTCTCGATCCATTTAATGGTTTTTTCCCTCTTTTCTCACTACCTAACCCCTAAAACATGGGTGTCCCATACAGTTCATTTCTCTCTCTCTTTTTTTTAATGTTTATTTATTTATTTTTGAGAGAGAGAGAGACAGAGTCAGAGCACAAGCAAGGGAGGGGTAGAGAGAGAGGGAGACACAGAATTGGAAGTTGGCTTCAGGCTCTGAGCTGTCAGCGCAGAGCCTGACGTGGGTCTCGAATTCACGGACCATGCGATCATAACCTGAGCCCAAAGTTGGGTGCTTTAACCAACTGAGCCACCCAGGCACCCCTATTTCTCTGCTCTTGACCATGCCTTACACTTTCCTGGAGCAGCCTCATTCATTTCTCTAATTTCAACTACCATTTACATGCTAATGACTCCTCCATATACTATTTGTAGCCCAATGTTCTTGCCTGTGTTACCAACCCGAGTCTTGGCGTATCATATTATGCACTTCAAACACACTTAAAAAAAATAACCTCATTGTTTCCCCCCCAACTTTCAACCTCCTTCCAAGGCCCTTGAACATCATGAACTGCATGGATCCACTTATACATGGATCTTTTTTTATGCAGTACAGTACTTACTGTGGATTATTTTCTCTCTTATGAGGTTTTTTTTTTTTAGCTTTTTAAAATATTAAGTAATCTTTATCCCCAGGAGCTTGAACTCACGACCCTGAGATCAAGTGTTGCATGTGCTACTGACTAAGCCAGGCAGGTGTCACTTCCTTGTGATTTTCTTAATATCATTTTCTTTTCACTAGCTTACTTTATTGTAAGAATATAGTATATAAATCATATAACATTCAAAATATGCTAATTGGCTGTTTATGTTATCAGTATGGCTTCCAGTCAACAGTAGGCTATTAGTTATGTTTTGGGGGGAGTCAAAATTTGTAAGTGGCTTTTTTATTGCACAGGGGTCTGCACTCCCAATTCTTGTGTTGTTGAAGGGTCAACTGTATTTCTTCTCTTTTGAGATGTATTACCATCCACTCAGTGATTTAAAGGCAGAAACATAACAAATGCCTTAAAACACCCCTTCCCCTTAAACTCCAAATTATCAAAGTCCTATGGAGTCAAACACATACACTTTTTGCTTGATTTTTATCTCTCTTTAACTCTACTGCCATTTTTCTTGTCTAAAGCATCTCTAACTAGTTATTGAAATCTCTACCTGGTCATATTACCACCCAACCAACCCATTCTGGATGCTACAAAATACTGAGTATATGTGTAGGGTAGGCAGAAATTCATCCTCTACCCTTCAAGGTCTTCCAGCTGGACTAAGAATCAAATTTACATGAGACAGGTTAACAGGAGGAAAAAAAAAATTATGTGCACACAGAGGCCCAATCTTGAAATTGAGATCCAAAGAAATGACCAAGGTAGGTGATTTTTATACATTTTAGAAAAAGGACAATAAACTCATGAAGAATTGACAGGTTAAAGAAAACAAGACTTTTATTAGTAATGAATTCTAATTGGAATTTGGACTGAGGTAGGTTAGTAGAAAAATAATAAGGTTTATGTCTACAGCTTTCTCAACTGTAAAGTTTCCATCTTTGGTGATAAGGATGTCTTTTTAGTACAGGAAGAGTATCTCCCATATGGGAGACTTGTTCCCTGCTTTCAAGGGGCAGAGGAGCATCTGAGTGTCCTTGCAGTGGTTGTTTCCCAAGTACCTTCAATCCAAAATATTCAGTATAGGGGCACCTGGGTGGCTCAATTGGTTAAGCAGCCGACTTCGGCTCAGGTCATGATCTCGCGGTCCGTGAGTTCGAGTCTCTGTGCTGACAGCTCGGGCTGTCGGGCCGAGTCGGGCTCTGTGCTGACAGCTCAGAGCCTGGAGCCGGTTTCAGATTCTGTGTCTCCCTCTCTCTGACCCTCCCCCGTTCATGCTCTGTCTCTGTCTCAAAAATAAATAAACGTTAAAAAACAAAAAAAAAACAAAAAAAAAAAACACAAAAATATTCAGTATACCCGGGGCCCCTACATATGCTACCTCAAGAGGAATTTATAACTAGAGAATTTGGGATTTGTGCACATCAGGGCATAATAGGAAGCAGTTTCAGAAGTGCTGAATTGGCCTTCCCACTATAATAGCTCTTAACCCATAAGCCAAGGACCCTTTGTGATGGGTTACTTCAAATGTTAAGTGTATCAATTCTAATCATACACTCAGAGCCTTGGTGAAATGATCCCTGGCTGAGTTCATAAAACCAGTAAGTGAGTCAGTGAGTCTCCTTGAGTTAGTTTTTTTTTTTTTTTTTAACTTTTTTTAATGCTTATTTATTTTTGAGAGAGACAGAGCATGAGCAGGGGAGGGGCAAAGAGAGAGACACACACACACACATACACAGAGACAGAGACACAGAATCAAGCAGGTTCCAGGCTTTGAGCTGTCATCACAGAGCCTGATGTGGGCCTCAAACCCAAGAACTGTGAGATAATGACCTGAGACAAAGTCAGATGCTTAACTGACTGAGCCACCCAGGTGATCCGCCTTGAGTCAGTCAGTCTTTAGCCAGGATTTCAGCTGTTACCTGCATCCTTTAAACCTCCCCAATATAACAAAGGTAGGGGGTCATGATGATAATTTGAGTATAAATATCAATTTAGACCTTGTGCCCAATAATTTTTAAAATGTCTCATTTCTCTTTTCAGTGTAACATGGTTAAATGGCTATACATCCCTTTGGAGAAAAGACTAGGGAATCATTATGAGAAATAATTGTCATGGTAGTACAGCATCCTTCCACCCAGGAAACCAGCCATCTCATCACCTAGTAGGTTCTGGATCTGAAAATCAGTTCAGGTCTGGGAGCTAAGCAGACATAGTTACTTTTTACTAGGGTGGCTGCACTCAGCTTTCTGCTCCTCTATTCTTGACTTTTGATTGTAAATGTTAAGAATCATCCTTTTTACAATATATACATATATCAAATTACTATACTGTATACTTTAAACTTATAGAATGTCATATGTCAATTATATCTCAATAAAACTGGGGAAAAATTTAAAAATACAAGTAGTTGACTTCCTACAAAGAAGAAGAAGAAGAAGAAGAAGAAGAAGATGATGATGACAACGACAATGACGACTATGTTGACTACACGAATGACTACTACCAAGTTGGGGAGGGAGAGGTGGAAGAGGAGGGGGAGGGGAGAAGGTTGTTAAAGAAAAGCAGCAGCAGCAGCAGCAGCAGCAGCAGCATTCTTGTTGGCTGCCCATCTCCTTTGCCCTAGGGATGCCAGGCTCTGTTAACCATCTCCACTGATCCCCCAGAGTCAAGTCCCCTTAGCTGCCCTCCAACCTTCCTGGTAATTGTGGCCTCCTGGTTTCTGCTGGTTAAGTGACACGATCTAACTCATTTACTTCAGAGCCCACTATGCCCAGAATGACATTAGCAAGCCCAGTTCTGTGACTGCCTTACCTACCATCAGCCCTCTTTGCAGAGGACCATTGCCCTTCTCAGCAATGCTTGTGCCCTCTCTCCAGCATGTTTCTCATGGCCTTAGTGAATGCTAGGTCCTCTGTGTCCTCCTGAGGAACATCCTCTGCTGGGTTCCTGGCCTCACATAACATATCCATCCCTGCATGTCTACATTCCTGTCTTCATATTCCCTCCTCTACCTTTTGCCAGGGCAGTGTGGGCATTCATACTTTGCTCAGTGCTAGCTGTCACTGTCTCTGGGCCTCTAAGAATCATCCTAGTAGTAAATGTGTCCCACCTACTAAGATCCTCACTAGGATGTTAAATTCTGTGCAAGAAGAAAGTACCCCCCAGGGGCAGCTGGGTGGCTCAGTTGGTTGAGCATCTGACTTGAATCATGATCTTACAGTTCATAAGTTCAAGTCCCGCATCCAGTGCTGACAGCTAACAGCTCAGAGCCTGGAGCCTGCTTCAGATTCTGTGTCTTCCTCTCTCTCTCCCCCTCCCCTTTTTGGACTCTGTGTCTCTTCCTCTCTCAAAAATAATCATTAAAAAAAATTTTTTTAATTAAAAAAAAGTGCCCCCCAAGACAATAAATTCTTGCTTATCTAGTGCTGAGCTCTGGTCCTTTCGATCAGTTGCTCTCAAAATCTAATCTGAGAATTATCCCCTAACTTCTGCCAGTACATGCTGGCTAATTTCTGCAGATCCTTTAGTGTATGTTCTCTTCCTTCCCTTGCGAGGCCCTTCCCTAGCTGGGTTATGCTGGAATTTAACTATCAGTTATTGGCCTAGTAGCTGGGAGAGGGGTTTGGAGGAATTTTTGAGGGGGTCACCTGTTACCCTGTTACCTTTGAGGGGAAGGAAATCTGTGCATCATCCTCCAGCCCAGAGGTGGTGCTACATCTTACTAGGGAACCACAGACCTCCTCTGTTAGTTCTGAGAATTATTAGCAATCTACAGAGTTGACACTCTCAGTGGCGTTCATTTCAATGTCCCCATCCAATGTTTCAGGGTCCAAGATTTGCCCAACCAGGTTGCTGACTTTAGCACAACAGACCTGCCTTTGCTAAAATACTAAGTCTCAGTAGCTCTGCAATTTTAGCTATCAGAGCTTCTGTTTGCGGCTCGGCTATGTCCATCCTTCTAACATGAGATCCATGGGCCTCTGTAAACTACAAGCTCCTTGGCTTTCATATCTCATCCTTAGTCTTTCAATGTTTGCTAATGGTCCTCAGTTCTTCATTATCCCATCAATGAACATTACTACAGCTGACCAATAACCAGCCAATTCCACTGTATTTATAGATCCCTTAACATCTGTATTTCCCAAATGCTTGTATTGCTTCATTTGCAAAGATATTCCCTACCAGGACATTTTTTCCCATCACCTCCACTAAAATCTCCACCAATTAAACCACCTGTGTGCGAGGGACTAACCATCCCTTACACGGCATTCAAAACTGTGTCCTTTTATGTTCACCAGCAGGTGAAATGAGCCAGTTCCAGGATCCCACCTTATCTATTTTCTGACTGCTCCTGGCACTACATGTATTTGTTCACGTCCTCCAAGAAGCAGATGCCAAGGCAAGATAAGGTGCACAAGAGACATGCTATAGGAAACAACTACGAAGGAAAGGAGAAGTGAGTCAGAAGGCTGGGAGAGCTACCAGAGCATGATGAAGCTTTAACCCCTGTGAAGGAGAGGGAAGGGAGTTTGGGGAGTTAGATTCTTGAACTATAGTGCAGTTGTAAGAAAGTTTTTGCAAGGTTGACAAGGAGTCCTCGAGTCTAAGCTACAAGACTACCTTCCCTTAAGAGTCCCTGCTGCAGTTAGTGGCTGGGAATAGCAGAGTTTTAGCATAGGCACGAACTGCATGGTGAAGAAACTAAAGTTGGGGCCACTAACCAATTACTCTCCCTGCAGTACAGAGCTGGAAGGCACATTTGCATGATCCCATCATGTTGAGATACTCTTCTTTGCCTGAATGTCCTGAAGACAGGGAAGAAAAATAGGGTTTACCCAGACATTCCTCTGCTGAGCACATCAACACTTTATACTTCCCTCTGAAATTATAATTACACTCAATGATGGGTAAAGAACAGGGCCAAATCACTTGGCTCAGAAATCAATTTGGGAAAAGTGTTGACATTTGCCAGTAGAAACAGAGCTATGGCAAACGGACAGATGCCTGATGGGAAACTATTTTCCCAACTATGGACTGTTAAATAAGTGGCTTAATCCATCACTTTCTTTCTATTTGAGGCTTAAACTCCTTCCCTCTTCCTGATCAGCACTTTTTTTGGGATTTTATTTTATTATTTATTTTAAAGTTTACTTCTTTTTTGAGATACAGAGGGAGTGTGAGCTGAGGAGGGACAGAGGATCTGAAGCAGGCTCTGCTGACAGCAGAGAGCCCAATGTGGGGCTCAAACTCACGAACAGCAAGATCATGACCTGAGCTGAAGTCAGAGGCTTAGCTGACTGAGCCACACGGGTGCCTCTTTAAGATTTTAGTTTTATGGGGTGCCTGGGTGACTCAGTCGGTCAAGCCTCCGACTTGGCTCAGGTCATGATCTCACGGTTCATGAGTTCGAGCCCCGCGTGGGGCTCTGTGCTGACAGCTCAGAGCCTGGAGCCCGTTTCATATTCTGTGTCTCCCTCTCTCTCTGCCCCTCCCGTGGTCATGCTCTGTCTGTCTCAAAAATAAATAAACATTAAAAAAAATAAAAAATAAAAAAAGATTTTATTTTTAAGCAGTCTCTACACCCAATGTGGGGTTCGAACTTACAACCCTGAGATCAAGAGTTGTGTGATCTACTGACTGAGCCAGCCAGGCACTCTAAGCACTATTATTATCAATCAGTTTCACCAGAGTTTTTCCATCCAGGACTGTGAAGTGGTACTAACAATAGTGAAGACTACTGCTATAAGGTTCTCTGATCTTAATCTCTTTCTTAAATATAATCGTTGTGCAGCGTCTTGATCCGGGTTATTTATCACAATCCTTTTAGCCATGTTAAGAGTTGTGGCCACAAAGAGTTGAGTCTTCATTCCCTTTCAGGTCTGGGCGGAGGCACTGCAACTGCCTAATAGCAAGCCTCGTCTTGAATATGACAACTTCTGTTAAAGTGAGCATTGTCTGCAAGTAGGTCTTGTGATCAGTGTCCAAAAATGAGGTACTACACTTAAAAAAATGTATGTTGGGGTGCCTGGCTGCCTCCGATGGGACAGCATGCTACTTTTGATCTCAGGGTTGTGAGTTCAAGCCTCATGGTTGGTGTAGAGATTACTTAAATAAATAACACTTTTTTTTTTTTAAATGTTATTTATCTCAAGAATTCAAAACACAGGTGGAGGCAGGATGGGCCATGGAGAGAGCCATGTATGGGAGTTGAGACTGAGAATAATGTCCTCTCCTCCTTCCCCATCCTTCTGCTTTCTCTGGCCTCACTTTATATAAAATTAGGCAAAATAATTCATTAACAGAATTATGACTTTACATGGTTACTGCCTTCCCAACAAGTGACTTTTTTTAATATGCATTTTACAGAGTCTCAGTTAATAAAAGGACTCACATTCCCATCTTTGTCCTGAGCAGAACAAATTCCCAATTTACTAACCCTGCTATCAGTGCTCAAGTTCTTTTTTGGCACCAGCTACATAAAGTGTCCCCAGATAGCCCATCCATTGGGGGGCACACTTGTCAGCCAGGGAAGTATTCTATTTGGGGCAAGTTAATATTAAAGAACAGAAGCTAAGAAAGATTTTAATAAAACAGGCATAGATCATGTTTGCATAGACCTGTAATTTGTGAAGTGTATTACATATAATTTCTCATTAAATCTTTACAATCCTTTGAGATAAAAACGATTATGGTCACTTAGGTAACAGGTACTCAAAATCAACCAGCAACTAAAATAGCACGGTTGGTAATCAAACCTAGGTCATACACTCCTTAATCTTTGCAGGTCATTAACAGTTTACCCAACACACACACCTGCCATATTGTTGTTTTGTTTTGTTTTGTTTTTGGAGACTCTACCCTCAGGTCAGGTCATTGCACATCAGGTTGTAGCCATGTTATTACCAACTATCTCAGGCAATGAAGGCACATAAATACTCAGTTAACAATTGCCTTCATTTCACAACACTTACCATACTATATGCACCCAACTGCATTGCATTACTGCCTTGTTCCACTTTGCAGAACTCCCAACACACAGCTGCATTCTACTTAAGTCTAGGTACCTTTGTTTTATTTTAATTAATTAATTAATTTTATTTTATTTTTTTTTGGAGAGAGAGAGAAGCAGGGCTCGAACTCACTTGAAGCAGGTCTCAAGCTCAGGAACCATGAGATCATGACCTGAGCGGAAGTCAGGTGCTTAGCAACTGAGCCACCCAGGCAGGTTCCCTTTCTTTTCTTTTTAAAGTAGGCTCCGCACCTAACATGGGGCTTGAACTCACAACCCTGAGACTAAGAGTCACATGCTCTACCAACTGAGCCACCCAGGCACCCAAGTCTATGTATTTTCTGACAGAGGAGCATGCTTAAATGCAAGAAAAACAGCTGTCACTGACACATTAAAACACAATACCAAATATCATTTTCCTAGAGTTATTCCATTCTTTTGGGCCTATAATATGCCTGCCACTCTGGCCATTATTTATTGGCTTAGAAAAACCATCAAATTCCTGTAGGGAGGGGCACCTGGGTGGCTCAGTCAGTTAAGGGTCTGACTTTGGCTCAGGTCGTGATCTCATGGTTTGTGAATTCAAGCCCATGTCAGGCTCTGTGCTGGCAGCTCTGAGCCTGGAGCTGCTTCAGATTCATTTGTCTCCCTCTCTGCCCCGCCCCAACTCATGCTTGCTCTCCCTCTCTAAAGCAAACATTAACAGGGGCTCCTGGGTGGCTCAGTCAGTTAAACATCTGACCTCAGCTCAGGTCATGATCTCGCGATTCGTGAGTTCATGCCCCACATCAGGCTCTCTGCTTACAGCCTTGAGCCTGGAAGGAGCCTGCTGCAGCCAGACTGTGTCTCCCTCTCTTTCTACCCCTCACCCACTCACACTGTCTCTCTCTCTCTCTCTCAAAAATGAATAAGCATTAAAAAAAATTTTTTTTAATAAAACAAACATTAACAAAAAATTAAAAACAAAATTCCTATAGGGAAAAAGATTTCCTTATGGGATTTTTGTTGGGCAAGGTGACATACCGATTCTAAATTTACGTAGAGAGGGTTCTTCAAACTCAATAAGAAAACAAATGATTCAATAAAAAATAGGCAAAGACTTTAACAGCCACTCCACCAAGAAGCTATATGGAAGGTAAATTAACACCACAATAAGATACCATTATTCACCTATTTCAATGGCTAAAATTTAAAAAACTGATCACATCAAGTTTCAATGAAGAAAGCAACTGGCTATGATACATTTCTGGTGAGAATACAATTATGTGACAACTATTTTGGAAAACTGTGGCAGTTTCTAATAGAGCTGAACGTACACTTAGTATATGACTAAGCAACCTCCCTGCTTGGATATTTACCCCAAGAGTGAAACTTGAGTGTTCACATAAAAACCACATGAGAAAGTTAATAGTGGCCTTAATTGGTAATCGCCAAAACCTAGAAATAACCAAATATCCTTCAACTGGTGAACAGGTAAACCTATTATGATACATCCACACAAAGGAATACTACTACTATTCATCATAAAAAGGAACTAATGATACATGCAAAAACATGAGTTAGTCTGCAATGTACTGTGCTAAATTAAAGAACCCAGATTTATTCTATTTATAAGACATCCAGGAAAAGACAAAATTGTAAGAACAGAAAATAGATCACTGATTTCCAGAGCTGGGAGGGGGTAGGAGTTGACTAGAAGAAATTTTCTGGAGTGATTAGAGTTCTACACCTTGTGTATGTAGTTACATGACTACATGCATTTGGCAAAACTTATAAGACTATACATTAAAATGAGTACATTTCACAGCATATAAATTATGCTTCCATAAACGTGAGAAGGCTAAAGAGATTAAATAAATTCCCAAAGCCACAGTTACTGAAATGGCTAATAAGTGTCTGGTAATTACAGACAACCTCAGTTCAGGAAACAGAGATAGAAACAAAACATAATAGGACATAATACAAATTACAGCAATTATTCTTGGCTGAGTATCTATTTATCACTTGCCTGACACCGTAATTGTTTTACATGCAAGTTTTTTTTTTAATCTAGCCACCCTGCAAGGGTGGTTTGCTATCTTCATTTAAAAAACCTAGTAAACTGAGCTTCAAGGATGTGAAGTTGAACTTATATCTAACTACCCCATAAGTTTAGGGCTCTTGTGTTCTTAACAAGAAATGTGGTGACTTCCAATCAGTATGTGCAAAAAACGGTTATTTTTAATGTTTATTCATTTCTGAGAGAGAGGAGTGAGAAGGAGCAGAGAGATAGGAGTCAAAGAATCTGAAGTGGGCTCTATGCTGACAGCAGAGAGCCTGAGGAGGGGCTCGGAATTCACTAACTGTGACATCATAACCTGAGCTGAAGTCAGATGCTTAACCGACAGAGCCACCCAGGCGCCTGGTATATAAAAAGTTGTAAGAGATGGAACATATCAAAGGAGGTTATCAAAGAAGTAAGATTTAAGCAGGGTTTTGAGTAACTTCTAACAAAAGGCTCTTGGCTTTTTGTTTTTAAAAATGTTATTCTCTACACCCAACAGTGGTGCTTGAACTCACAACCCTGGATCAAGAATCACATGCTCCACCAACTCGCCAACCAGGTGCCCCCAAGGCTTGTGTTCTTTAGGACAAAACAAAGGTCTTCTGTTGTCTTGGCCTACATTCCTTTCTAGTCTCAATCTAGATCTGTATTCTCAGGTTCTGAACTCCCAACATACTGACCCTCCAGTTTCTTTCCTACTCATCTCAGGATCCTCACAGGCCCTTCCCAAGGGTCAGAATTCCTTTCTTCTCATTTCCAGTTCAATGCTTATTTGCCCTTCAATCTGATGTCAGCTCAAAACTTTCAGGGAAATATTCCCTTAGGTAATGGATTTAGAAGAGATTAATAACATTTGGAATAATTTACATCCTCCAGGGCTTCCAATGTAGGTGGTGCCATAGCCAGAGAAAAGATAATCCAAGCAAATCCTTCTGAGAAGTGTCTTCTGGACCCAGTGATGTAATTTTTTGTAAGCCAGTATCTCCCCCTACTCTGTTTCATTCCAGTACTGAAGTTCTCCTTTCTTATCCTTCCAAACATGGTAATTTCAACAATGTTCTTATCCTGCAGGAAATGATGACTGAAATATTGGGTGATTACTGATGTTTTTAACACCTTTGGACTTCACATTCTAAAACAGGAAGATGGCGTGCTGGAAAAAAGACAAATCTTCCCGCTAAGTAGTTTTAAAAGAACTTGCTAGAGACCTTCTAAAATAGTACTGAGATATGTTCTTTTCTTAAACACTTACTTTTGATAGAGTGAGTGGGAGAGGGGCAGAGAGAGGGGGACAGGATCTAAAGCAGGCTTTGTACTGACAGCAGAGAGCCTGATGTGGTGCTTGAACTCATGGAACAGTGAGATCATGACCTGAGCCGAAGTCAGATGCTTAACCAACTGAGCCACTCAGGTGCCTCTAAGAAACCTTCTAAACAGAATACAAAACAGAATTCTGGGTGCTAAACACAGCAGAACATTTTTCTTCCCAAGAAGTGAGTCAAAGCAAGAAATTATTTTCCCAGAGAATATTGGGTACAATCAGAGAGTGAGTATATAGTAATACTTTTAGATAGAAGACAGAGACTTTTTTTTATACTGATTCCTAGGTAACTTGTAATTCATTCCTTTTACAGTTCACTTGAAACCTCTCCACATATCATTCACTGAACAAACATTTATTGAGCACCAACTGTGTCAGGCTGTTTTAGGAAGCTGTGACAACTAAGTGCAAAAAACTGACAGAAATTCCTTCATACTATTAGTGGTAGACCATCAATAACAAATATATATTTATGTTAGAGGAGATAAATGTTACAGAAAAGTAACGAACTCGAGCAGGGTGAGGAGGCTAAATGGTGCTGGTAGGGGTTGAAAAACAGCTTATGAGGGGGTTCAGAGCATGCTTTTTTTTGACCAAGTTACATTTGAAGAAAGACTTAAAAGTAAACAAAGTTAACCATATTGACTTCTGAGGAAAGATCATTCCGGTCAGTGACAAGGTCAAGGAACAGCAAAGGCAGAGTGTACCGGAGATGGGGTCAGAGGTGAGTGGCATGGAGTAGGAGATACTGAAGTAAGGCTTTGGAGGAATTAACGAGGACTTAGGTTTTTCTTCTGAATGAAACAGGACCCATAGAGTTTTGAGCAGGGGATCATGAGCTGACTTGTATTTCAAAAGGATCTTTTCATATATGCAACCAAGTATTTTAAGTTATTTAAAAAGTTTTCAGATATAAAAGTTGTTATAACACCTGTGTATTCTCTCATTAACCAAGCGTTAAATGCAAATCCTGTGGCTATGACAACCAAGACATTAACATTGCTGTAATATCATCTAATCCCTACTCTATATTCAAATTTCCTATTGTTCCCACCAATACCCTTTTAACTAGAGGAACTATAATTTACCATTCAAACCAGGGCAGTTTAAAAAAAAAAAAAGTGATGGGGCACGTGGGTGGCTCAGTCGGTTAAGTGTCCTGACTTCAGTTCAGGTCATGATCTCACAGTTCAAGAGTTCAAGCCCCATGTTGGGCTCTGCACTGACAGCTCAGAGCCTGGAGCCTGCTTCAGATTCCCTGTCTCCCCTCTCTCTGCCTCTCCTCTGCTCACACTCTGTCTCTCTCAAAAATGAACATTAAAAATTTTTTAAAAAGAGTGACATATGGCTTATACATGGTAAAATATATACATGCTAAGTACATAGCTTGGTGAGTTTTTACATAGGATAAGCCTAAATAACTGCCATCCAAAGCAAGGTAAGCTCACTTAAGGCTGAGACAACAGGTATAATCAGGACTGCCTGCCTCTGGATGAGTAGATGCATATTAAATCTTTTTGGTAAGAATAGCATCATTGATTATATTCCATCAGAGAACACATTTTTGTTTGTGTCATTCTTGGTGATAAACTGAACACGACATAGCCGACCTTCCTTGCAAAATCTACATTTTGAGGCACTTCCTTGCAAAAGCCCTTCCTTGCAAAATCTACATTTTGAGGCACTTGATCAGATACATTAATTCAAATTCAGTATATTAGTATTTTAAAATTTTCCCCATCTTCTCCTTAGGGCTGGGATCCTCGGAGATGTAGCCACTTCCAATTTTGCTTCCTGGCAGGGAGTTCATAGACTTCCTTCATGCAGATCCATTTGCCTCAGCCAGCAACATCTTGGCAGAACCTCTAACTTCGAAGCTCAGTTACTCCAACACCAGCTCTTGGGAGTTTTATGTGTCCATATCCCTTTGGAGCTAAGAGAAATTTGGAGGGCTGGCTCCGGATTTCTCCTATCGTCATTTCCACTGGACCTCATACCTTGCACACACAATGCTTGTGCACTTATGGGCAGGCAGATCTGCTACTTCTGTTTGGAATTGGCAATTTTGGAAATTTTCTTTCCCCCTGGCTCCTCCAAACATCAAGATCATACCCCAAGTTCCTTCTTATTAATAAGATGAAAAAGTCAATCACACTACCAAATGTTTACTTACCCTTCTGAAATAGAAGTGACCTTAACAGTTCTTTTAAGGTGGGAGACTGAGCTGAGCCTCGTGGAGGGGTGGAGGGGTGGAGTGGAGAACAGGTGTGTTTCCAGTGCTGGATTTCCATTCTCCGGACTCTGACTCCTCTAGAGGCTGCTAACCTTCTCAGTCTCTTGACTTTAAACTGTTAAGTACTTTAAACCAATGGGAAGGCAGGCCCTGTTTGGGGTCCGAGGGAAACATCTGCAACCCACCAGGCTGTGTGTCCTGTCAGCAGGAAGCGTGGAGGGTGGAGTGGTTTCCAGTCCAGCTGTCAGTGGCACCACTGAGTTGATGGTAGTTTCCTTCCTACCATCAATTATAATCACAGTCGTACCCCTTTTTCTGGTATCGTGATCTCATTGGAGGCTTTTCATTAACACCTTATTCCTAGAAAGCAAACAAAATGCTTGTTTTTTATAAAGATGAGATCCAAGATATATTAAGTTATACCCTTGAAAACAGCCAGGAAACCCACTGGTGGTCTGCCAGTAAAATTGCTCTTAAAGTGTAGGATAGTGGGTGGAGAGCATGTGACCATATCATCAAGGTGTGATAATTAGCCAAGTTATGTGTCTGTAATATGTTCCTGCCCTGTGCAGCCCATGGGCAGGAGAGGCCCCAGAGTGGATCTTTTATTATTTGCCCAGCAGCCTCAGTAGATCATGAAAGGTCTCTGCAAAGTGACCTCAATTTTATTCAACTTGCTTGGCAGCAGCAACTGTGGCAGGAAGCAGGACAGGCAGAAGAGAGAAAAGACAAGTTCATGCTCACATACTTCCTCCTGTGGGAGACAGTAACCATGCCAGGGCCCCAGGGCTCCCACCCCCTTTAGGCTTCTGTGCCTAGCTAGCTGTCCAAGACCCCTGGTGTTCACTAGTCTTGACACCAAGGATGGCCCCCGTGCAGACCAACAGAGGATGGCAGGATTGTTCCAGGGCGATAGAGGGCTGGGGAGAGGGATCTCTGTGAGGCAAGTCTGGGCTATACCAAGTCCCTCTGTTCAGAGGGATCATCTTCTTTCCACCCTCCCTCTCTGTTCAACCCTCCCCCAGACTAAGCCCAGAAGCACACCTAGGCTCGCCCTTGCAACACAGCACAAATGGAAAATCCCTTTAAGCATCTCATTGCTGCACCTCTCCATTCGTGCTTTCAGAAAGTCCCTCCAATTGTCCTCTCTCCGTCTCTGCTCCTCATAGTCAAGCATCACCAAACCACCTGTCTCCTTGACTGCTTTGAATCTCTTATATTATCCAAGCAAGTATATCATTTGTACCTTCCTCAGCTTCATTTGATATTACTTAAAAGCCAGATTCTGTTTTGACACCTCTCAAAGATGCTAGGCCCTTAAAACATATCAAAAATAACTTTCCCACAAGATTTTTCTAACGGATCTCACTCCCTTCTCTCCTTGGCAATGTAAGCCTCAGCACTTGCTTCAAACCCTTCAGTGGCCCATTTCGCAAGAAAGAGCTGTGCCCCGCCAGATTCCTCATCCCTCACTCTAACCCTTGATATTGTTTGCAAAAGTTTGCATATGTACCCTTTTCCTTAAAACTGCACTTAAAAGTGCAGGGTTCTCTATAAAACTAAATACAATGGTCTTCTGGAATAAAAGTTTCTTTACTGGCATGTAAACTTCTTTATGGCTTTTCAATTTTAATACCTTAGGTGATTTTTGCACACCTTCCCGTCCCATTGGCTCCTCATACAAGAGATGTGGAACCTGAGGCCAGAAAGCGAAAGCCTCATGTGTAAAGGTATGGAAATGGAGGACTTCAGTGGAGGACTGCCCCCTCCCTGAGTCAATGCTTCAGCTCGTGCTTGGAGACAGTGAAACAGTACTTAATGCACTTCATCCCACCCCCATTTGTCAATTGCAGCGGCTTATTTTAATAAAAATATTTCCCACCCTTATTTACAAACAGCAATCTTAATGAATTAGCTAGTCTAGTTTACACAGAAAAAAACAAAATACCAGGCCCCTTCCCCCCCTAGAGCTATTCCTCATCAGCCATTCAATATGTTGATATCAATTGGCTTAGAATTTAAATTACAGAGAAAGTCCTTTTGTAGCCTTCCTTCTGTTTTCTTCATAATTGTGCTTCTAAAGTTGGTTGTTTGGTGATTACAAAGATATTTCATTGATCACATCACATAACTAAATGATATCTTTTAAAAGAACACCATTGGCTACTGGATAAATTCTAACATTCAAAACGTACTATATAATTAGACTCCAACCAATCTTAAAATCTATAATGCTCAATTTGAGCCCAAACTGTTTTTTTTTCATACATTGTATGTTTCCATCTTTATGACTTTGCTGAAAGGAATTCAGTTTGCTGGCCTAATTAATACCCACAATTGGTTGAATACTTACATATGTCAGACATGGTGCTAAGCACTTTGTATTTATCAACTCATCTAATCTCCACAATACTTCAGACAGGCATTATTATGCCCATTTTGTAAGGTGAGGAAGCAGACTCATTGTTTACCATATTCTGTCATACTAAAATACTTACAGTTTCTACTTTGGCCTAACTTCTTTCAGCCTTGGCTTTGGTCCCTATACTAAAAAATAAGTTTTCTCCTTCTTTCCATCTAGGCAATTCTTCCTTTAAGTAAAGAAACCTCTGATACAAGTCATCCATGGCTTTTACAGGTGTTTATATACCAGTCCATCCACATGAGACTACAGTCTACTTAAAGGGTTGTGTTGTCGTTTTGCTAGTTATTTGTGTAAAGTGCATATACCATTCATATAGTAATGAATCAATATTTGTTTCTCCGTTATTATGGGTGGGTCTCTAGGTGGAAGCATTAAACCCTGACCTATAAATGCTCTTTTTCCTAGGAAAACACTTAACCTAAGTAATAATTTCCTTAGAACTCTTTACTGACAACTTGTACATGAAATACAGGGCTATTTAAGATTAACATGGGTCTCCTCCTCCCCCTCCCCCCCCCCCAAAAACCAGGTGTCCAGTTTTAGTTTGTAGAAAAGCACCGGGTAATTACCTCCGAACACATTTGGGGCACAGCATATTGTCTTCCAGGTGTGGGGGTGGAAAATTACAGGCAGGTAGCAGAAAGAGGGCACACACTCTTCCCTGTTTTTCAGGCACCCAGGCTTGCCCTGCATGAAACTGTAGGTGAACCCAACCCTCTGTGTCTGCAGGCAGACTTTTCCCATGGACCACACACCACCGGACACCTGGGGAAGGAAAGAGAGGGAAGTATGAACACAGCATGACCAAAGTCTAATGTTCTTTTGGTCGAGAATGTATCAAGGTCTTTTGTTTCTTCTGCTTTTCTCAAGTGCCAGCCCCAGGATATGAATCCTAGCTTAACCTACTCTGTCCTGCTTCCTTTTAGAAAATAACCCAAAACAGTTCTTATGAAAACTTAAAAAAAAAAAAAAAAACCCAAAAAAACCCAAAAAACAAAAAAACCTAAAAGTATAATTGGAAGGGGTACTTTCCCTCTCTCCATCCTAGGTTTGCAATAGGGACTCCTTTTTTGGGGGAGGGGGAGACCTCCTTAACAAAAAGATCCACCAAAGAAGATCAGTTTATTAACATGTATGGCACTTATCACTTGGAAGAAACCAACAAAAATGAACTCAAAATGGCAGCTTTTAATTCCAGTTTATGCAACATCTTTTACAAAGAACAATGAATTTCTAAAGAAATGACTCGACAGGGGCACCTGGGTGGCTCAGTTGGTTAAGCTTCCGACTTCAGCTCAGGTCATGATCTCACGGTTCATGGGTTTGAGCCCCACATCGGGCTCTGTGCTGGCAGCTCAGAGCCTGGAAACTGCTTCAGATTCTGTGTCTCCCTCTCTGCCCCTCCCCTGCTCATGCTCTGTCTCTCTCTCTCAAAAATAAACAAACATTAAAAAAAAAAAATGATAGGACAAAAGAAAGCAGTTTAAGGCTGGGGGAGGAAGGAGGGCAGGCGGTGGGAAGATAAATCTACAGGAAAGAACTAAGCAGTAAGTTTTGTTTGCAAGTGTCTTTAGTGCTGTCTCTCAGTTGATTGCAGCCAAAAGAGAAATTAAAATCTGCCTTTAGGTAGTAAAAAAGGATGTTTTTCTGCTGCTCCTTAATTGCCATCAGCTCAAAACAGTTTTTATTATAAATTTTAAAACAATTTAGAATAGGTATAATTTGGTGTGATATATTCTGGTTTCCTTTAACAGAAAGACTAAACCAGAACAGTCTGGCCTTCATGAAATAGACTTAGTGGTCTCAACAGGCATTGTATTGTGCTAACCAGTTTATAGTCTCCCTTAATTTTATGTCCTGTAATTCTTACAACTTTATGAGGCAGGTATAATTATTAACCTATTTTACAATGAGGAAACTGGGAACTATATTAGACAACTAGTTAATGTCATTCACTTAACAGATGCTAGAAGATCCAGGGCTTAAGCTCAGGCAACTGATTTTAGAGCCTACCTTTATTTTTAATTCCATAAAAAAGGGGAAAGAAATATAGCCCAGATTGCCACTTCCTTCTGATGACATCAATAATTTACAGTAGTGGTTCTCAAAGTGCGGGCCCCAGACTACCATCATCAACACTGGCTAAAAGATTATTAGAAATGAAAATTCCCAGGGTGCCTGAGTGGCTCAGTTAAACATATGACTTTGGCCCAGGTCATGATCTTGAGGTTCATGGTGCTGACAGCTCAGAGCCTGGAGCCTGCTTTTGATTTTATATCTCCCTCTGTCCCTCTCTGTCCCTCCCCCACTTGCACTCTGTCTGTGTGTCTCTCAAAAATTAATAAACATTAAAAAAAATTTTTTTAGGGGTACCTGGGTGGCCCAGTCAGTTAAGCATCTGACTTCAGCTCAGGTCCTGATCTCGCGGCTCCTGAGTTCAAGCCCTGTGATGGGCTCTGTGCTGACAGCTCAGAGCCTGGAGCTTGTTTTGGATTCTGTGTCTCCTTCTCTCTTTCTGCCCCTGCCCCGCTCGTTCTCTGTCTCTCTCTTAATAAATAAACATTTGGGGCACCTGCATGGCTCAGTCGGTTAAGTGTCCGACTTCAGCTGAGGTCATGATCTTCCGGTTTGTGACTTTGAGCCCTGCGTAGGGCTCTGTGCTGACAGCTCAGAGCCTGGAGCCTGCTTCAGATTCTTTGTCTCTCCCTCTCACTTCCCTTCCCCTGCTCACGCTGTCTCTCAACAATAAACATTAAAAAAATTTTTTTTTAAAGAATAAACATTTTTTAAAAATTAAAAAAAAAAATTTACTTAAAAAGAAAAAAAAAATGTAAAATTCTCAGGCCCTATCACAGACCTGAATCAGACACTTTGTGGGTAGGGGTCAGGAGTCCACCAGTCCTTCAGGTGATTTTGACATACCCCAATACCCTGAAATTGATTGGAGGTTAGTTATCAATAGCATTTTTTCCTCAACTGGACCAGAGGCAGATCTCAATATTGGGCTTACCATAGGCATCTTGTGATGATTCCACTGTCTCCATCTTCCCAGCCGTGGATGCAATTCTGGACCAGGAGGCAAACACAGCATCCGGGGCTGAAGTTGTCACAACCACCGTTTCGACTCCTTCCGGAAGAGGATCAGACCCAACGAGGGCCTGCATCCCACCCTCAGGGGGAGCAGCCACTTCAGGAGGGTGGGTTCCATGAGAAGAGCTCTTTTTCTTAGAATTTTCCAGAAACATTTCTCCCTTGTCCATCTTTGACCTTTTTTGTGATGGTGTGAGAATCTTGGCCTCCTTTGCAGTGAGGGGAATGTTCTTCTACAAAGAGGGTTGGTAAGGTTAAGGTGCTGTCAAAGTTGGCTAAGTTGACAATAAATTAATTTTAAAAATAAGATAACATTTTTTCTTTAAAAAATAAAAGTTCAGCCTCATTTTTATTACTCTGTGCAGAGTTGGTGAGAAGGTGGGGAGGGGGTGCTGATCCTCCCCACAGGGGAGGAGTGGGGCCGGAAGGAGGAGCTAAGACAATCCCTCCACTTTTTGATGCTAAAACAGGTAATTAGAATGAGAACTAAACCTTCCACACAAATCACTTACCATTTGATTCGGGTAAGCAAATTCACACAGCCGCCTATATGCATCTAATTTCTAAGACAAGAGAAAAATGAGTTAACCGTCTAGTAAGGTTCCTACCCTTCCTCCCGGGAGCAATGCCTCCCACCCCAGGCCCTCACCTGGCCTTTGGTACTCAGCTTCAGTTGTTGGCACCAGGCCCGCACCACGTCTCTATGAAGCAAGTTGACTGGTGGCAGTGTGGAAGGTAATGGAGGAATAGGGATTTTCTTCCGAATTCTTACTCTTGCATTGTCTTGTGCTGTCTTTTCTGAATAGGAAGTTGGAGGAGAATGGGATAAAATCAGTAAGAACTCACTTTTGTGTAGCCTTCTGAAGTGTCAAAGTACGGGGACGCGTGGGTGGCTCAGTTGGTTAAGTGTCCAACCCTGGTCATAATCTCACAGTTCGTGGGTTTGAGCCCAGAGTGGGGCTCTGTGCTGACAGTGTGGAGCCTGCTTGGGATTATCTGTCTCCATCTTTCTCTGCTCCCCCCCCCCCCCCCCCACTCACATTCTGTCTCTCGCAAAACAAATAAAATGTCAGAGTACAACTTAGTTCTCACAGTCCAATCCCCATTGTATAGTTCAATGACTTACAAAAGAAGACCCCCTAACCTTCCAGGGACAGAACCTCAAATTTAGGACTGATTTGACTCATAAATATCCAGTTTTTACTTCCTGAAACCCCCCACTTGCTCCTTTCTGTGAGCCTTAACCCACAGACTCCAAGGAGATTGTACTAGAAATCACATTTCCGGTCCAGGTTAATGATTGAAATCTTAAACCTCACATCGTCAATCATCAGTGGTACCTTGTCCTCTCACCAAAGAACAAAATAAGCCACCCATTCCCATAATTATGTCAGCCCACCCATCAGGGCAGGGCTCTGGTCTCACTGCACACAGGTTCCTCACAGACTCCCACTGTTCAGGAAAGACTTCCACAAGACACTCCCAGAACAGTCAACTAGAGGGCTACACAAAAGTGAGTTCTAATTATTCCATGGAAACTATAAACAAGCCTTCACCCCACCCAACCCGAGCCAGCAAAATCTTGTCCTCAATTCTTAGAAGAGGGAGCAGAGGGGTGCCTGGCTGTCTCAGTTGGTAGACTCTTGATGTCAGGATCGTGAGTTTGAGCCCACGTTGGGTGTAGAGATAACTTAAATAAATAAATAAATCTAAAAAAGGAAGGAAGGAAGGAAGGAAGGAAGGAAGGAAGAAAGGAAGGAAGGAAGGAAGGAAGAAAAGAAAGTAGAGTTTCAAGTGGATTTAAATTTATAGCAGTCTGTCCCTAAATCACTGCACATTGAGATCCTTAACCAAGTAGCCAGTGAGGGCAAAATGATGATCAGAACCAATAATGTTGTTGGAGTTTGGAGACCTGAAGACACCAGTTTTAATACAGGTGCCTGAAAGAAGGCTTCAGGGAGATGACACTTAAGCTAGGTCTCAAAGGAAGAGGAGGGTTTTCAGAACACAGGACCAATTTTCTTTCTTACTTTTCTACTCTTTCAGAAAAGTTCCTCAGTCTTCTTAAACCCAAGATAATGAGATTTGAGGACTTGTAGCGTTCTTACCTTTGTCTTCTTTCATAGATCTTTTTTGTTTGGTCCCGTTCACTGAGGTTCTTGGTAACTTTGGTTCACCAGAAGCTTGCTGTTTTTCTGTGGCTTCTTTTGATACAGGTTGGGATTTGCAAGCGAAATAGTCTTCCCCTGACTTCTTTGTGGAGTTCTGCTGAGAGAGGAGCCAGTCAGTTTTCCCTCGGGTGCCCGACCCACCACATACACTACCTGCCTTGAGATTGCTCACATCCATGGCACCAAGGCATTCATTGCATACCACTGGCAGTATGGATTCTCCTGTGGCAAATCTTCTTAATATCCAGGTTTACTTATAAGACGGGGAAGCAATGATGGGGAGTTACTTTTAAAATATAAGAAAAGACAGAAAATACGGATACAAACAAAAGTAGAAGAAGCTAGGCTCTTTACTGGGGGTGGGGGCAGCCCTTGTATTACCCACCCTATCCATTATCTCTCACCTGAAGATATTCTTCCCCCATTCCTCTATTCTCGGCCTCTTCCGAAGAAAGTTTCCCCTACTATTGCCAGAAGGATTCTATATACTCATTCAGTGGTTTCTGTGTTTAGCCTGAAGATATACAAATGTCTTTAATTCAGCATATCAGCCTCTCCATTGCCCCAAGGGCCAGAGAATTCCTTTCCAGTCTGTTTCTGTTGGCCTGATGGGTTATCACTCACTCCACCTCAGCCTTTTTTTTTTTTTTTAAGTTTTATTTATTTTTGAGAGAGAGAAAGAGAGACAAAGTGTGAGCAGGGGAGGTGCAGAGAGACAGGGAGACACAGAATACAAAGCAGACTCCAGGCTCTGAGCTGTCAGCACGGAGACCGACAGGGGCTTGAACTCCTGAACCACAAGATCATCACCTGCACCGAAGTCTGAGGCTCAATGACTGAGGCACCCAGGAGCCCCTCCACCCATCTTCTAATCACATTCCTAAATCTTTCTCTTTCAGAATCTCACTTCGAGTATTCCTCTGGAAACCCTTTCTAACCTTTTCAGACCAAGTCAAATCTCCTACATATTGCCTCATTCCTCCCACTTACCAGTTGCAGTTTTACATTTGCTTGTGTGATCTGGTCAATGCTTGTTACTCCATCTGATTATAAGCTCTATAAGGGTAGAATTTCTTTCCCTTTCATCATAGGCACTCAGTAAATATTGGTTAATTGAACCAAAAGAAACAACAGTAGGAATACAGTGATTTGAGAGAGAAACTAACATTTTTTGAGCCTCTACCTTACTAGGGTGTTGACATGTTTCTTATCTTCATTTACTCCTCACAACAAGCTGGTGACAATTTATTACTTTGTTTTTCGGACACAGAAGTTGAGGCTCAGAGGCCGCGTAGTTTAGGACATGCAGGAAGGCACTTCACATAGACAAGAAAGCCTGGATTAGCTCCTAAATCTCAATCTTTTCCAGCATCTCCAAGGAGGGAGTACAGGACAAATTAACATTTGTATGCTATTTTACATCTGTATAGCAACTACACATTCTTATTCAAATTTCACTTTGGCACAGCCTTACGCAAGTGACTCACTTTGGGGCCTCGCAAACCTCTCAAAATGGCAAGGGCAAAAATGATGGTTCCAAAGAAAGAGACTCTAGAGAGTGCTCAGGTTCCCCTGGCATGCAAGTTCGATGCTTCTGGAAGTCTTAAACCTCTCTACCTCTAATTTCCGTCTGCGGGGCTTGTCAATATATCTGGCTTCTGATTATCTGCTAGCCCCAGTGACCCTGGGAAAAGACAACTTCAGACCCAGCACTTTTGGTTGGACACTGATGTCTGTTGAAGGCAAATTAAACGATCTAGTTCTCTCCCAACCTCAGCTCAATGACCTCTTCCTAAAGTTTTCCCCTCACCTCCCCTTTCCTCCTGCTACCACTTCCCTCCAGCCCTGCTACTTAATTCTTCTTTTGGACAGGATAAAGCACCTTTTCAAACCCAAACAGGAAACCCCATTTCTTACTGTCTCCTCTCCCCAATATACCAGGCTGCGATCATCATTTAGAACTTTACCGCGTTTTTTCGTTTTTTAACAAGAGGAGAACATTCTAAGGCACATTCTTTTCTCCTCATAATTGGATCAAATATGCTCAGCAGGAGAGAGAAATATATGAGAAGACTCTCAAAGACAGATAGAAACAAACCCAGTAAAATTGTACTTACCTTTTTGCCTTTTGCTTTCTCCATATCCAAAGAGAAGTCAAGGTTGACAAAAATAAACCCTTAATTCTGAACCGGCCCTGGGCCCAAGACTCTTTTAAAAGTCTCCTCCCACTCACTGTCACCCAAGGGCGGTCTTCTTTTTCTCCTCCCCGCCCCCCTCCCCCATAATTTGTGAATGCCGATATTCATGAGTTGACTCTTGTATGAATTAATAATACCATTCCTATCCACTTTCTGTGAGCTTTTTAACATAATCAATTACAGAGTAGTTCAAGAGACTTTAGGAAACTGACAACTCCTTCAGAAAAATTCCAAGGCAGAAACAAAAGTTGCTACAGACTTCTGAATGGGTTGTGTGAAGGCATTTAATGATGCAACTTGTGGAAACAATAGAATTCCAGGGCCAGACTGGTGGTTTGAAGAAAGCAAAA
Source organism: Panthera onca (assembly GCF_046562875.1). Lineage (NCBI taxonomy): Eukaryota > Metazoa > Chordata > Mammalia > Carnivora > Felidae > Panthera > Panthera onca. Next base: position 56,167,185 of record NC_138347.1, read on the forward strand.
CCATCCTCGTGTTCCACACACATTTTATTTCTTAAGCAAGCTACTCAACCAATCACAGTTCCAGCTTTCCATCTGTACTTACAATAACCAGCACCTTCCTGTCTACCAACAATTAAGAAAAGTAGTTTTTAAAGCCTATTGAGTGTTTGTTATGTACCAAATTTTAGGTTTAAAAGTTCACAGCCATTATTTTATTGTCCTCTAATTTATGGATGACACAAGTATGTATAAAATTATACCGGTAACTTGCTGAATGATGCAGTAAGTGAGAGACCCAGAAATCAAGTCTAGGTGAGCTTTATTCTACCCCTCAAGACCCTAACTTACTAACTCCTAAGCAAGGTCAAGATTCTCTCTTTAAAAACAGTGTGAAAATGCCTCCTGCTCAGATTGCTTCTCCCTGTCAAACTGTGGAGGATCAGAAATGTGAAGCGAAGGGGAATTTCCTAAGTTAAGAACGAGTGATTGTGGGAGCGCCTGGGTGGCTCAGTCGGTTGAGTGTCCGACTTCTGCTCAGGTCATGATCTCGTGGTTTGTGAGTTCGAGCCCGGAGTCGGGCTCTGTGCTGACAGCTCAGAGCCTGGAGTTGGCTTCAGATTCTGTGTCTCCCTAGCTCTCTGCCCCTCCCCCACTCGCACTCTCTCTCTCAAAAGTAAATAAACATTTAAAAAATTTAAAACAAACAAAAAACCCCCAAGTGATTGTGGGTGGTGCCTGGGTGGCTCACTTGGTTAAGCGTCCGAAGGCTGTTCAGGTCGTGAGTTTCAGCTTAGAGCCTGAAGCCTGCTTCAGTTTCTGTGACTCCTTGTCTCTCTGCCCCTGCTCCACTTGCGTACGCACGCGGGGGCTCTCTCTCTCTCTCTCTCTGTCTCTCTCTCTCTTAAAAAGAAATAAGCATAAAAAAAAAAAACAAAAAAAACGAGTGATTGTGAGATTCAGACCTCCCTCTGTCAGGTTACAAAGTCAGCTTTGTGCCTTTGTTTTGTTTTCCTATATCTCATTGTGTTCCCCAAAATGATGAAGAAGAAATTATCCTTACCCAGAATGAAGGTGACACTTTGCTCACAGGATAGAAATACCTGGATGTAGGATGTAAATAAATGGAACCAGGAGTACAGAAGTGTAGCTGAGGACTGAGCAATCACCAAAGTGCCAAAGAAGAAAGCAAGTATTTAGAATCTAGATCATCTGGGAGGTCATATGGAGGTTTTGATTGATAAATATTTTATTCTGATTCATAGACAACAACCAGTAAATACTTACTAGTTGAGGTTTACTTAATATATAATATATATAAAGTATTTGAATGAATCATCTTTCTTTTCCAGTGTAAGTGGAGGTAACATTGCTAAATTCTAAATTAAGTACAAACCCAGATACTGAAACATCTCATCCTGGGCAAGGTACAATCTATAATCTCTGTATTTGTAGATGGAGTATGTATTGAGATTATGATTTAGAAATTCTTAGACCTATCGTGATTTGGGGGAATACAATTTCTGAAAGAATAGCACCGACCATTAAAAAACAAAAACAACAACAACAACAACAAACAAGTTAGGGGCCACCTGCGTGGCTTGATTCAATCAGTTAAGTGTCCAACTTAGGCTCATAATCTTAGGGTTCATGAGTTTGAGCCCCACATCAGGCTCGAGCTAACTGGGATTTTCTCCTTCTCCCTCTCTTTCTGCCTCTCTCTCTCTCAAAATAAACAAATAAATAAAGGTTAGCTGATATTCTATATTTAAAGAGGATTGGCACAATTTAAAATATTTGAGCATAAATGGAAATAATATTGAGTTCTTAAATGAAGCCAAAAGCCAAATACTTTTGTTGGGCTTGGAGTGATGGTAATTTATAAGCAATCTTGAGCAAATACAATGTGTTTGTGTTTTGGTTTCTCAAAAGTAAAATAGTAATATATGTAAGTTCATTGTATTTTTTAGTTTTTTTACACATACATTTATGTGTAAAATTTCTTAAGAACATTTAGTAGTCAAAAGAAAAACTGTTTACTGCTTTTTAAAATGTTTTTATGTCAATGCCTAAAGTTCTATTCATCCTTAGTCGAAGAAATATACATAACTGAATCTCACATTCATTTATTGAACAACAATATTCAATAAATGGATAGGTACTATGTGCTTAATACAGGAGATACAGTGGTGAACAAAAGCAGACAAGGAAGGATAGACATTAAGTAACACAATTATTAATTAATAATATAATCTTATTTCTTTTCTTAAATTATATTTTTAAATAATCTCTATATGGTAGGAAAAGAGAGGGAAAGGATAGGACCTGAGGTCCCTGGGTGGGGAAAAAACACAGATTTTCGAACAATGCTGGGAGTGTCTGACCACAGCAAACCCCCTCAGGCGACTCCCTCTCAGGTTTCCTTCCGGAATCTGACAAAAGACCTGACTAAAAATAAGTAGACCGTAAAACCTAAGACCCACAAGGAACTGGTATGGCCCTAAACCACCCCTCATCAGGAATGGTCAACCCAGCACCCAGAGTTATCCAGCCAATAAGGGTGGGACCTAAGAAGGTCTGAGGTGTGGAGGGAAAAAGGCACTGACCCGAACCTTATAAAACAAGAACATTTGCCTATTGTTGGGGACTTTCGAAATGTCCCCTCTCTATAAAGACAGCTTTCCTACTATCCTTACTTTCTAATCTTATTTAATAAATTTTGCCTGCTGCTCATTTTACATCCACCTCTTCATTCTTCGAAGTGGCGAGACAACAAATCCTAGGTATTGAGGTAAAAAATCCTGCAACATCTACACCCAATATGGGGCTCGAACTCACAACTACTGACCAAGCCAGACAGGCACCCCTAATAAAATAATCTTTACAGGATTTTAAAATGCATTAAATTTGTTTATACATATTACCAAAACAATGAAAACTACTCAGTTATGACCCCTAAAAGGCAGAAAAGCTCCCTACATTTGGTGAGCTGCAATCAGGGTTTTGATCTCATCAAGGAAGTCGAAAGTCAGATCTGAAGAACCAGAAGAACCGAATTAACTGAATAGAGGGAGGGCAGGGACCAGCTCAACCTGTTTCCAGAACTGAACCCAGGCTGTGAGGGTGGAGCTCAGAGTGGGGGAGGAGAAAAATGTTAGCTGAGTCCAGATAGGTTGACCTTTGAATCTTTTTTAGGCAAAGAGCAGCGGAAAGCTAATGAACAATTCAAGGTGGGGTGGGGGTGAGTGGACAGTAATGACCATTTTGTAAAAATCTTTCAACTAAAATTAGAAGAGTTGGAGAGGGATCCATGTAGACACCGGAAGGTGAGTTGGGAGGCTAGTGTAGCAGCTTAGGTGGTAATGGAGAATTGTGGGTAAGAGTACAGACTTCAGAGCCAGACTGCATTTAAACCCTGACACCCTTTACCTAGCTGTGTGACCTTGGGCAAGTTATCTAACACCTTAAAGTCTTTCCCTTTCCTCACCTGTAAAATGGGAATGTCGAATATAATAGCCCTTACTCAGAGGGTTGTGGGGATGGTTAAATTGGCTCTCACATGTCCCGAATAAACAATGTCTAATGCAGCACAGGTTGGATCAATGCTAGATGTGTTGAGTAGAACACATGATAATTTTATCTAAGTTAAAAAAAATTTTTTTTTTAATTTGGGAATAGCAGAGGAATTGCAATTTAAGATAGACTGGCTATGACCCATAGGCAAATTCAAAGCGACAAAAGGAAAGACAGCTTTTATTAGGTTTTAGGAGGAAATTTGGGGAGGGTTGTTTTAAACTTTTTCTTAAATTTACTTATTTTTGAGAGACAGAGAGAGATGGGGCACAAGTTGGGGAGGGGCAGAGAGAGAAGGAGACACAGAATCTAAGGCAGGCCCTCAAAGCCCGATGCGGGGCTTGAACCCACAAGCCATAAAATCACGACCCAGGCCAAAGTTGGACGCTTAACCGACTAAGCCACCCAGGAGCCCCTAGGGAGGGCTGGTTTGAACTGAAGTTTATTGGAGAAGAACAACAGTTTGAGGTTGTGGTTTCTCAAAGGCACCATGTTGCCCTCCCTTGTTGAAAGGATTCTTCCTTCTAACTGCTGGTTATGTGGGCTGCAATGAGGGATACAAGCATGGGTGCTCCTTTTTCAAAGCTTTCCCGCTCTATTGTAAAGGAGGGTACCTTTATTTCACAGAGGTTTCTATTAATAGAGTGTGGGAGATGAATAACTATTTGAGAGATATGGAGTATTCCTGCCAGGTTTTCTTTTTTGTTTCTCTGTGTATTTCTCTTCCAAAAAAAAAGTTTTAATTGAATAAAATGATCTGAATTAATGAGGCCTTTACTTGTGTATCTGGAGGCAATGAATCTTCCAGAGTCATTAATCTGCATTTACAGAAGACAAAACAGGATTGTATCACATACAACCACCATTTTATATTTGATGGAATGGAGAGATTTGAGAGGAGGTAACTGTGGAGGCTGGTTGGAGGACTTGTCTAAATCTGTCTGTGCTATGTATTCTGAGAAGTGCTGGGTCAAAAGTTAGGTTTATTAAAAATATATATAGGGGCGCCTGGGTGGCTCAGTCGGTTAAGCGTCCGACTTCGGCTCAGGTCACGATCTCGCGGTCTGTGGGTTCGAGCCCCACGTCGGGCTCTGGGCTGATGGCTTGGAGCCTGGAGCCTGCTTCCGATTCTGTGTTTCCCTCTCTCTCTGCCCCTCCCCCGTTCATGCTGTGTCTCTCTCTGTCCCAAAAATAAATAAACGTTAAAAAAAATTAAAAATATATATATATATATATTTGAGTTCATATCCAGAATGATTTCTACCAATTTATAACAGTGTATAAGAATACCTTTCTCCATATGCAAGAGTCTGGTATTGTAATAAGTACACTTGAACTTGACACCCCTAATTTATTATATTCTCCTTTTTAAGTATCTCCCATAGTGGGAAATCAGCACCCTTTATGGAGTTATTTTTTTTAAGAAACTGATAAGTCATTTAGAAGTAAATCTGGAGAGTAAGGTAGGCTATCAAGTTAGTTAATAATTTGGGTTCAAAAAAGGAAAAGTTGGAGATAGATGGTAGAGCTGATATCATGGGGGAAAAATCCATTATTTTTGTTTACAAACTGTCTCCCTCCCTCCATTTCTTCCTTCCACCCTGTGTCAGGCACTGATGATGAAAACTGGTTCTGGTTCTTTAAAGAACAGGACATGGGGCTCCTAGCTGGCTCAGTCAGTAGAGCATTTGACTCTTGATTTCAGGGTGATGAATTCAAGCCCCATGTTGGGCCTAGAGCTTACTTTAAAAAAAAAAAAAAAAAAAAAAAGTTGTAGAAAATATCAGACATTTCAGAAATGTTCATCTGAAAACTAAAATCTTATATAGGGGTGCCTGGCTGACTCAGTCAGTGGAGCTTGGGACTCTTGATCTTGGGGTGGTGAGTTCAAGCCCCATGATGGTTATGGAGCCTTCTTTTTATGTTAAAGAGGGACCTCAGAGTTACATAAGCTTTGGGCCCTAATGATGCTACATGAATACCAAAATGTTTGTATAAAACAGTAACATTCCTTGAAAATCTCACTTAATCTGCTCTCCTTTTGCTTCCCCCTACCTGCTCCCACACCTTCTTCCCAGTTAACTATGGTCCAGGAGAACCACTACTCTTAGGTTTCCAGCTTCTGTGCCTCCTGTATGTGCTAAGTGCCAAAGAATTGAGTGTCCAAAGGCCATCACTAGCACATCTAAAATTAAGTATACATTTGAAAAAGAACATACCTTGGAGCTGACAATTTTCAAAAAAGCATCCACTTGAGTGGCCTGATTAGGAAAAGGTTGCTACTATCTCCAGGCTGATAATAGCTTTGAGTGAGGCCACAAGGCTTGGTAAGAGACCCCTGACCTTTATATCAGCCTCAGTTCATGTTCTTTCTCTGGAGCCTATGCATAGAGACCACAATGTGTACAATTACCATGGCAGCTCTGTGTCCCTTGTTTATCTCAAATGTGTTACCGAGGACATATTCAAATGCTTTTTGAAGCCAAGATAAATTATATCTATTAGTATTCCAGGAGATGCACCACCACCATAGAGGATATTGGTAAGTTTCTTAAAGTTGGCTCTTCAGCAAGCCAACTGATGGTGCCCAAAGACTGACTAGTGTTGATTACCCAAGTCATTCGCTGGTAAGTGCCTGGGAAAGAGGCAGGCATGAGCCTGCAGGCCTTAATAAACCCACTGCATTTGAAAATAGGGAAATAAAAAAACCAAGAGCACACTTTACACACTGTAGGTTAGCCAGTTTGATAATAAATTATATTAAAAAAAAAAAAAGAAAAAGAAAAAGAAAATGGGGAAATAGCTGGCTCTGTGCTAATGTTTGTGATCCTAAGAACTCACCCGGATATGACGACTTACTTCCAAATGAGGGAAGGAGAACACAAAGATTTTGACAAGTTGTGGTGACTGAGACTGTTCCTTCAGTTCACAGTGTGAGGATGGAATCCTAACTTCTCCTTATCACCCACATAGTATTACTGATTTTTACCTCCTAGTGGTTTAGCAGCACTGATTCCTCATCTTCATCCTCACAGCTACCATCTTCATTCAGGATTTTATTCCTTCTCACCCACACCCCTGCCATAACCTCCTTACTGATGTTCTCTTAAGTCTCCACCCCCACTCCCCACCCCCCAAGCCCGCCTGCACATGGAGGGCAGCATGGAAGGCTGTGCAGACGGCCTCCAGGGGACATGGGGATGATGCAAGTTCCACCTTCCGGAGTTCTCTCAGCTCTTATATCCCAATGACTCAGAACAGCAGCCTTGAGTACATGAGGCTTTTTTACATAGATAACCATCCCGTGGAATTTAGGAGTGAGAGTTTATAAAAGCAGGCTTAATTTAATTCTGCAGCATGTATGCATTTTTGTTCAGAAGCCTTAACTCTTGTCAGATATAATTCACTTTCTTGCGGCTTTAAATTTTACCCGACTCTGAAATAGGGTGGCTTTTATGATAAGAATTGCTTTCCTTCTGAGCTAGAAGCATAACCATGCATAGAACAGTAAGAGTAACTTAAATGAGAATGATTACCAAATGCAGCCTCAAAGAGAAGATAGATAATACCACTTTGCATTCATGCAAGCTTGCCTTTCATCTGAGTATCTCAAAGGAAGGCAAAATGTAGCTGATGCTGTGTTATGGTTGAAAATTACGACTATGCAATTTTCCTATTCCTGAGTGTTTCCCTTCTCAAACATGATACTGAGTTAAAACATCTCTAGAATTCAGTGTGTATTGATTTTGAACACAGGCTTCTCTCTCTCTCTTTTTTTTTCTACCCATGGAACATCAACCCTGAGTTGCAAAGGCATCAATGGACCACCTGCCTTTGGTGGTTTTGTAGCATTTGTTCTCATTGGAGAAAAACATAATAAGGGATGGATGGACATCTTTCTGAGCTGTCCAACTGAAGATTCAACTCCCTCCATTTTGACTTCAGTCTGTCCTTTTTAATTGATTAAGTTCTTTCCAGCTTATCTTTTAACTCAGGCAGAGACCCAGCAGGCGAAGCATCCCTTGATGGGAACCCAAACCACCCTCTCAAGCAATAACAACTGCCCTGATGCCAGCAAGACCTTACACAATTGACCCCAAGGCGGTGATTGACCTGACCCTTACTGCCTAGCTGCATGTACCCACCCACCTTTGTCCCACATTTTCCTTATATAAACCTAGAAGTATTTTCAGCACTTTGGGAACAGTCTTTGAGACGTTAGTTCCCTGTCTTCCCAGTGTTGGCCTCACTGAAATAGATTCCTTTTATTTTTCACCTCCGCTCATTTCGGCCTTTGGATTTTGTCAGCTATGAGTAGCCAAATCTGGCCTGTTAGGGAACCCCACAACCAGGTGCTCTTGCATCCTTAGGCCCCAGTTAAATTTTGGTGGAAAAAGAGATGAAGATGGAAATAAAACATTTTCTGCTTCTCCCAAATCAATTCAATCACAGTGCTAACAAGGACTTCAAGAATGCATCAGAGAGGGGCACCTGGGTGGCTCAGTCCGTTAAGTATCAGACTCTTGGTTTTGGCTCAGGTCATGATCTCACAGTTCATGAGTTCAAGCCCCAGTTCAGCACGGGGTGCTTCCGATGTGGAGACTGCTTGGGATTCTCTCTCTGCCCCTCCCCTGCTCACACACTCTTTCTTTCTCTCTCTCAAAATAAATAAACAAAAAAATAATAGTGCATCAGAGACCTCCACTCAACTAAAGCAAAAGTTGTATAGGATGTGCTCAGTGGTATAAATGGAAATTATTCAAAATTAGAGCTTTGAATTATACTACTGTAAGTGCTCTATATGTTGATGAAAGGCATAGAAATTCCCAGAAATACATTGCTATTGACACTCTACCTACTTTCTACTGTAAGGTTGTGATCTTGTATTTTTTGGGTGGCTTTAAAATGCTTTTATAAGGGGTGCCTGGGTGGCTCATCATGATCTCACAGTTCGTGCATTCCAGCCCTGTGTTGTGCTCTGTGCTGACAGCTCAGAGCCTGGAACCTGCTTCTGATTATGTGTCTCCCTCTCTCTGTGCCCCTCCCCCACTCATGCTCTGGAACTCTATCAAAAATAAACTTAAAAAAAATAAAAAGAAACAAAATGCTCTTATAATACCTATTTATAGGCATATGCATTTTTGACTACTGACATAAAGGAAGCTAAACAGTGAGACTACATCTCTAAAGAAAAAAAAAGGCTTTTTTAAAAATTCTTTTTAATGTTTATTTTTCAGAGACAAACACAGAGTGCAAGTGGGGGAGGGTCAGAGAGAGTGGGAGCCACAGAATCTGAAGCAGACTCCAGGCCCTGAGCTGTCAGCACAGAGTCCTACACGGGGTTCCAAATCAGAAACGGTGAGATCAGACCTGAGCCAAAATTGGATGCTTAACCGACTGAGCCACCCAGGCACCCCAATAGAGAACAGTTTTTGAAAGTTAGCCATTCACAGGAAAAAACAAAACATCTCTCTCTCTCTCTCTCTCTATATATATATACATATATATGCAAAAGGTAAACAACAAAATTTTTCCAAGTAATTAAAAATTTCACAATAAAAAACAGACCAGGTCTTGGTGGGGAGTGGTGGGATGGGGTTGGGATGGGTTAAATGGGTGATGGGCATTAAGGAGGGCACTTGTGCTGAGCACTGGGTGTTATATGTAAGTGACAAATCACTAAATTCTACTCCTGAAACTAATATTACACTATATGTTAACTAACTGGAATTTAAATGAAAACTTGAAATTTAAAGAAAAAAAAAAAAAAAAAAAGACCAGGTCTTACCATAAAGGGAACCAAGAGGTCCAGGCTTCACATTCTCAAACAGCCTCATATTTAGACACTTCAAATGATCTCCAAATGAGGTTATCCATACAGCCAGCTATACATCATAACAAAAGAAAAATATGTCAGTCATGTAATCTTTGTTACAAGTAAACATTTTCTGCAATTATACATTTTCTGTAAACTTATGTTCTTTTCTTCACTGTTTTTAGTATACATGCAATCACAAATATAGAAATGTTTTGGGCCTTCCTTTTTATGATACTGAGACTTGAAATAAATATTTGATCCTCATCCTGGTTTCTGTTAGCGCTTAAAACCCTTAGAATTTCCTAAGTGATGAGAGAAGTAAAGGTGTATTGTTATGTTAATGGAGGCTCTTCGAGAGCTCCTAAGGAGGGGGCTGGCTGCCAATAAAGCCAATCTTTTGATTAGAGTGTTAGGAGTTTTCAGTCCCACCCCCTGACCTTGGTGGAGAGGAGAGGGGCTGGAGAGGTCAAATCTATCACCAGCGGCTAATGATTTAATCAGTTGTGGCTGGGTAAGGGAGCCTCCATAAAAACCCAAAGGATAGGGTGAGGAGAGCTGGATTGGTGAGTGTGTGGAGGTGCTTACAGTGGCATACCTGGAAGCCTAGAGGCTCACACCCCTTCCACATACCTTGCTCTGTGCATCTTTTTCATAATAAACCAGTGATCTAGTAAGTAAAATGTTTCTTTGAGTTCTGTGGGCCACTCTAGCACGTTGCTTGAACCCAGGGACAAGGTCATTGCGATGTGTGGTCGTTAAGACCAAGGTGCAAAATGGTGTTTTAATTATAGCACTGGGACAGGACCCATAGGCAGAAAGAGCTGCATTGTGATTGTGAAGAGTGACTGATTATATAGGGTTTTCTATCCTATGCAGGTGAAGGTGGCATTAGGGCTCCAGGAAATTGAGTCTATAGTTTCCTGGAGGTCTATTATTACAATTGTGCTTTTCTTATAAATCATTAAGGTAGCTACAAACTATAGTGGAGTGTCATGTCCTACATGATGACAATCTTTATCAGTTGACCATTTGTTTTTCCCCTGCCTTTGTTCTTAGGTAGTTACTAGTGCCTGAGGAATTATACATATATATGTATATATCTCCCACCTTGGGAGGGTTGCGGGCAGGGCTGTCAGCTCATATTTGGCCCTCACATCAGTTGGAACCTCTAATCTATAGCTGGTGGGTTGGAAGCACAGGTGACAACCTGGAGTTGACAATTTGTTGAAGTGGTGGAAGGGGTAGTTTTGTAGGACTGAGCCCTTAACCAATGAGATCTGACTCTATCTCTGAGAAAATGGTGTCAGAATTGTGTTAAATTGTAAGACATGCAGCGGTCCTACATTCCCTGTATGTGTCTCCAATTGTGTTGGAGAATTGCATGTTGGTGTGGGGAACCGCCCTGTTCCCTACGGTGGAGATGGGTGCAGAACCTTTATTACAATTACAAAATATTCTAAAATAATAAATTATTATCAGTGAAATGGAGAAGATAGGAAGGGAAAGAGTATGGGGAGAGCAAGAGAAACACAAAGGCATAACACAGGAAAAGAAAAGGCCAAAGTGAGAGAGTATCAGGGAAGAACACAGAAGCAAAGAAGAGAGAAAACACATGGGAAAAAAGAGAAGGGTAAGGGCTAAGTGTTCAATATTAACTATATATTTCTGTATTGTTTGACTCCTTAGAATGAACACATTGAAATTACATTTGAATATTACAACTGTGCAACTTCCTGATTCCCAAGTGGTTTGATAGCTATCCAACATCGTCTAGTCTGCAGCAACAGAAATAGGTGCTTATCCACTGTTAGGGCTGATGACAGGAACTCTGGAGAACCTCCAGCTAACTCATCAGGCTGTTTTCTCACTCACTGAATTACATACCACCTATGAATTGTCTTGCTGTGAATGTTTGGCTAGAAAGAGCATGACCATCCTGGAGGGGTTATCTGATTCTCTTGAGAATTACATTTGCCATTATAAGTTGGTATCATTCTGGTTTATGCCTCTGTCTCCTGTGAGTTTACTTACTGAGATTATAATCACGTAGAGCCAAAGAACTTTGATTTACAAGCTTATAAGGTGGAGTATAAGGCCCTAGGATTCTGTGACAGTAGAGTCCACCTGTGGCCGTGGCCTGTTGTCCTTTGACCTCCCTCTTATCTATGTTCTTCACACTTTACATGCATCCATTCACAAATATTGAGTAAGAGTAGTTCAATCCAAAAGAGTCTTAAGTACAGAATATTTCAAAGAAAATTGGTGTATTTTTCAATATAATGCATCACAAAGACCTAAAATATAATAAATTTGGAAAATAAAACAAAGTTTTACTGAAAGAAAATATTAGTTACAATACATAAAATATCCCAAAGTATGAAATTTCTGTAGAAAATATGAAATAGTTGAAAACTTGAAATAGCCCACATATCCAAACATAGATAACTAACTGGATTTGGTAAATTCCTGATGCCTTCTATTAATGCAATGCTTTCCAACCATTAAAAATACTGTGTATTTTTACATAGTAAAGAAAATTTAGGTGTATTTTTAAGTAAAAACAAATTTCATAGCCATGTGTATTCTATGACACCATTTTTGTGCAGTAATGATGTGGGGAATGGGGGAAGGGTTATTGGGCATTATCATTTTCTATGTCAGACATTCCTTGTAGCATTTGAAATTCTTGCAGTTAGCATACACTATTTTTATAGTTAGAAAAAAGAAACACTGAAAAGAATTAGCCACTATCTCTTGTGTTAAGAGATTGTATTTTAAAATAGAGTATTTCTTTGCCACCTGACATTCAGACTTTGCTTAATTTGTTATGCACATTAATGATTGTGCAAGAGGGTGAGCGATCTCCCCTTCCTTTCTGGAACACAGATCAGGCCAACCAGAAGAAAGGAAAACAACTTTACAATTCATCAGGACAAGTCTGATTGGACTGGCTATCCTTAGAAAGTGGTGAGAATAGGGGCGCCTGGGTGGCTCAGTCGGTTGAGCATCTGACTTCAGCTCAGGTCATGATCTCAAGGTTCATGAGTTCAAGCCCTGCGTCAGGCTCTGTGCTGACAGCTTGGAGCCTGGAGTCTGCTTCAGATTCTGTGTCTCCCTCTCTCTGCCCCTTCCCTGCTCATACTCTGTCTCTGTCTCTCAAAAATGAATAAACGTTAAAAAAAAATTAAAAAACAAAAAGAAAGTGGTGAGACTAGTAAAGTTTGTGTTCAGTGTTGCCATCTTCCCCTGAGATTCTTGGGATCCTCTGACCTTTACCCAGTGACACAGGCAGTACATACCCCCAAGAGCCCAGGACGTTACACACTTCTTAGGGACCAATCTGAGAATGCAAATAGTGATCTCTACTACTTGATTCCATTGGATGCATCAAATCCTAACTGTTATTTGACTGATTTCCTCTAGTTGTGCTCTTTGTGTGGGAATCCATTAGGTAGTAGAAAAACTCTAGGCAGATGTCACAGTTAACATTTATTGAACACATATGTGCTAAGCATTATATTCACATTATCTCATTAGTTATCACTATTTTTCCTGTTTTACAGATGAGAAAACTGATCATCAGAAGGTTACCCAACATCATATAGTTACTGAGGTAAGAGGTAACTATAGTAGAGAGGTGAGTGTAAGATTCAAACTCAGACGTTTCTGTCTCAATAACCTGAGATGTTAACCGCTAAGCTGGTGGTTATCAAAATGTGGACCCGGACCAGCAGCAGCAGCATCACTGGGAACTTATTAGAAATGCATATTCTCCATCTCTACCTCAGACCTATTGGATAAGCTATTTTTAAAAATGTCCTGCAAGTGATTTTAAAGCACACTGATATCTTATAGACCAGAATTGTCCAATTGAACTTTCTGGGATATGTTTTATACATTCTTGGCTAATAAGGTATCTATTAGCCACATGTACCTATTGAACATTTGAAAAGCAGCTAGTGTGACTGAAAAACTACCTTTAAATTTTATTTAATTTTAACTAAAATTTAAATAACCACATATGGTTAGTGGCTACTATGTTTGATGGTATAGCTATTCCCTCCTTGTGTCCTTGACTGTGGTTCTTTTTGAGCTCATTCATCAATCCCAAGGAGCACTACTAATGAAGTCCATTAGTAACAGTTATAGCAGCATGGTATTAGAAATACATTGGAGTGAGTGTAGTCTTGTGTAGGAGACACTATCCAGGAGGATTCCTGTGTTATCAATGTGTAAAATTTTAAAAAGAATAGATGAGAGGATTCAACACACATGATCCTTATGTATGTCTACGCAATGCTAAATGTAGTGATTAGGTTGTTTACACAGATCGATCATCCTATATAGATGGTGAAAAACAGTTCTGATGCAAAAGTAAGATGAATTCTGCAAATATTGACTTAGATACGACTTTGATAAAAGTCCTAAGAAATCCTTATGCTTTTTTTTTTTTTTTTTAAGCATGTAAGAATATACAGGTATGATAAGTCATTTGATGTGATTCAAGGGCAATTTTCTGACAAGATGTTGGCCCTTTATACCATTAGGAAGTAGCCAACCTGAAATGCAGTAAATGTAAGAAAGTCTGTTAACTTCAAAATTGTAACTTGGTTTGTAGGTGGTGTAAATGAAGGGAGGTAGTGTGGTCATGTCCTATTATAAACCAAAGAGTAAGGTGGAGAAAGAATATGTCAGTGCTAGAATTTATTTACAAATGTCCAAAGAAGAGAGAAACTCCAGCTAGCGGACATAAAAATTCTTGATATTACAGTGAAGCAGATCCTAAGAATATTAAATCCTCCTGCTAACCTTGAGAAGTTCATTAGCAGGAGCCAAGGGGCAGTTCCAGCAAGCATTTATTGACTTTTGGGTCAGCCCTGATGAGAATTTAATGATGAGAACAGCTGTGTTCCTGAGAAAGGCATGATGGAGATGTGCATTAGGAAAATTACCCTGGGAAGGGGCTGTTGTGGGACTGCTTCCTAGGGAGCATGAAGACTAGAATGAGGTGGTTGTTGGTGGGACTGGGAAGGCAAAGAAGATTACGTGAAGCATTGTAGAGGTAGAATCCCATGGAAACTAATTAGATATGGGGGTGCTGAACTTCATTATAAAACTGAGGTTTAAATTTGGGTCCTGGAAGATGGCGGCATTAACACTACACTTGAAGCAAAGAGAACATATGAAAGAGAGGTGATGTGTCAGGGACTTAATGGATTGCAGCACCTACTAACTTGATAGATGTTATTTCCTGCCATGACCCAATCAGGCAGCAAATGACTCCAACGGTATATAATAAAGTGTGTATCAGGCATTGGCCAAGATTCTGGAGGCAGCATAGAGGACAGAATCATAATGCATCTTTCTTTAAGGGGCCTGGAATTGCAAATCCTGGAGTTCATTTAGAGATCCAAAGTATCACTAGCCTGATAAAATGTCCTAGTTCATTATCTGACAAATTGCTTTACCCTAGTTAATTCCTCCCTCCTAGATTTTTGCAGATCTTACACAATTCTTCCTATAGTATAATGATATGCTAGATTGGGAGTTCTTTGATTAAAGGGACTATTTCTGGGGTGCCTGGCTGCCTCAGTCGGTACAACATGAGACTCCTGATCTCAGGGTTATGAGTTTGAGCCCTACGTTGGGGGGTAGAGATTACTTAATAAAAAGTTAAAAAAAAATGAAGAAACTATTTCTTATTTATTCTTATGTTGTCAGCCCTAGTGTAAGGACCTAACACACAAATATTGGCTAAGTAATGAGTAACACCTGAGTGAGCAAACAAAGTCCCTGCTCTAGGGACTTTGTTTAGTCCTTCTCATTGTTGCCAAGGCTAAGACTGGCCACATAAGTCCTAACATTGGCTCAAATTGCTCCTCCAGATGGGCTATACTGATGTTTGGTATAGGGGACAAGTCAGGGCTTTGGTTGGCAGGTGGTGGGGATGATGGTGGCAATGGTATGTGATGTCAGGTTGAGGGAGGGTATCATGGCGATGGGTCTAGGAAAATAGAAGACATCTAAGCAAGTACGTTTATTTTTAGTGCCTTTCTACTTTCCATTCCATTATTCTGATCAAATTTTCCTTTTCCTTTTCTTAATTCTCAGATACCTATACCTAAGAGGCAATACATACTAGGCACTGGGCTAAAT
This sequence comes from Panthera onca, assembly GCF_046562875.1. Classification (NCBI taxonomy): domain Eukaryota; kingdom Metazoa; phylum Chordata; class Mammalia; order Carnivora; family Felidae; genus Panthera; species Panthera onca. The sequence goes on from NC_138347.1 coordinate 56,182,708, forward strand.
GTTGAGATACAAAATATAAACATCAAGTCCTGGAGGGCAAAGTATCCCATCCATAGGGCTTGCACTGTTCTCTTATAGCTCATGTTGATATGCCTAGTGAGTCTTTGATAGCCTTTTTGTTTTTCAGTGCAATATGATGTCCTGTGTTCATCTTCTATTGCATCAATTATCTTTGAGAGATTTCCTCATACTTCACAGAAATGCATAATATAATCTGTCTTACCTAAAAAGTCTTCTGTTTTTAAACAATCTCTTGTTTTATGGGGAGAATATTTCAATTTTCATAAAAATTAACATCGGGGCTTTATGTGCTTTATATATATATATATATCCTTTTCAATATAATGGCCTTTTGATAATTGTCTATGAGACTCAGCAAAGTTCTAACACTGATATTTAGTATTTTAAAATAAGCGACTCTCTGTGATTCAAATATAGACCCAGTATCTGCTTTGGATTTGATGATAATCTCAAGTAATACATTGGTTAAAAACCAGACTTGAATGTACATATATTTTTAAAGCACTGACCTTTTTATGGGAAGCAATATTTTTTTTAGCCCCTGCTAAACAAAGCAGCAATTACAAATGAACTCTCTCTACCTTCCTTCTCCCTTATTATTGTCTTCTTGTTTAAGAAATAAATGCATTGCATTTACTTACATGAAAATTGGATCCTTATTTTTATGATTCTTATGAATATTTTGCTGTTTCTAACTAACTTAGAAATTATGCAAGAAAAATAAAAGAACAGAGTTTGCCAAACTCTGAGATGAGCTCACTGGAATTGGAGGCAGTAATAAAACAAACAAAGCCAAAATAAAATAAAAGCCAGTATGCAACTTTGGGCTCATAGGGAAAAAAAAAATGTAAAACAAGTTTGTCATTCTAAATAAAGCAGGTGAGGTTGCGAGGTGTGAGGCAAGGTTATAATAAAAACAATAAATGAATGGTCAGTTCAAACTTTGATGTGTATCAAAACCACCAGGAGGGCCTATTAAAGCACATCTTTCTGGGCTTCACCTACAGAAGCTTTTCTGATTCAGTAGGTCTGGAGTAGAGCTGGAGTATTTATATATCTAATCCGTTCCCAGATGATGCTGATGCTGCTGGTCTAGGGACCACAGTTTGAGAATTAATTTAGCCAAATAATACAACATTAGACACCATTGAAATTGATTACATAGATGTATATTTCCTAATAGAGAATGGTAAATTCATAATGGAACTAATGAGAGGGAAAGCTTGAGAGGCCCCCTTTTTGGTCCCCACCAACCTTATCTCTTCCAACTCTTTGTATAGCATTGGTAGTTGCTAAGACATCAAGTTTTTATTCTAAATCTTATAATTAAATGGAAAGAAGTAAGCTTTCCTTGTACAGTGTGTCATGTTAACACATAGCCCTAGTAAGTGTCAGAAAGTTGTCTATGGAAGAGTTAGAGACAGTGAATATGGAAGGAATGATAGAAAGTCACTATTTTGCAACTCCTAATGTCATAATTCAGGCAACAATCATCAGTGAAAGGCTGATGGTGGTCTTTACAGTAGAGGGATTTAACAGTTACCACATAAGTCTGATCAATCTTAACATCAGTATAGAGAAATAATCAGACACCATGGTGCTTGATATGATGCAACAGGAAAACACCACATACTAAGTATTCCTGCCAAATACGGTGAACCTGAGCCCAACCAAGACTCTGGGGCTTCCTGGCCCACTTACAAAATGGGCTTCCTCCCATTTACAAAAACTATGGGAGAAAGAAACAAATGGAGTGATGGCATGGGGAAGAAAACATACACATCTAGAATACAGAATACTCTATAGGACAAATCAGCGACATGGAGGGAAAAGTTAGAATAGCCTTACCCAGATTCAGAGAGACATAATAAGCAAATGTGTTATGTGGACTGGTGCACCTGGTGGCTCAGTCAGGTGAGCATCTAACTCTTGATTTTGGCTCACGTCATGATCTCATAGTTCATGAGATTGAGCCCTGTGTCAGGCTCTGTGCTAACAGCGTGGAGCCTGGTTGGGATTCTCTTTCTCCCTCTCTCTGCCCCTCCCCAACTTTGGCTCTAGTGCATGCATACGTGTGCGCTCTTTCTTTCCCAAATAAATAAAAAAATGTGTTATGTGGACTTTTATTTAGAACCTGGTTTGAATAAGCTAAGTGCAAGAAAAAAATATTAAGATCAGGGAATGGATGGCCTGAGTATTAGCCAACACGAGAGATTTATTCCTAATTTTGTTAGATTAGTATTGATTGACATTTAGTCAACAAGAAAATGGCCACATTTTTAAGAGTTGCATGCTGATATGAAATACTATGACATCTAGGATCTGCTTAAAAGGGGTGCCTGGCTGGCTCAGTTGGTTTGAGCACCTGACTCATGATTTTGGCTCAGCTCATGACCTTGAGATCAAGCCCTGCATCGGGCTCTGTGCTGCCCACAGAGCCCACTTGAGAGTCTCTCTCTCCCTCTGCCCCTCTCCCTTACTTGCATGCTCTTTCTATCTCTCTCTCTAAAACAATACAATAATAAAATAAAGTAGTTTTGCAGGCGTGCCTGGCTGGCTCAGTTGGTAGAGCATGTGACTCTTGGTCCTGGGGTCATGAGTTCCAGCCCCATGTTAGGTATAGAAATTACTTTAAATAAAATAGTTTTGCACAGGGAAAAAGAGTAGAAGGAAAGTGACAAAAGTGTGATAAGCATCTCTCTCTCTGGATAATGGGTGTATGAAAATGCATTCTAGTGCACTCTCTACTTGATGTGTGCTAAAAATTATCATAATGAAAAATAATGGAGGGGCGCCTGGGTGGCTCAGTTAGTTGAACATCCAACTCTTGATTTTGGCTCAGGTCATGATCCTAGGATTGTGGGATTGAGCTGCATTTGGGCTCTGCACTGAGTGTGGAGCCTGCTTAAGATTGTCTCTCTCTCTCTCTCTCTCTCTGTCTCTCTTTCTCTCTGCTCCTCTGCCTCACTCATGCTATCTCTCTCTCTAAAAAAAAAAAAATTATTATTATTATTATTAAAAAATGGTGGAAAGAATAACCTAAAAGCTTTTCCTCTCTTAATTTATGATAACTTGAAAAATCTGAAGTAAATTTTCATAGTGTGATATTCTGTTTAGAATCTTGCCTGCGTTGGTTATCTACCTTGTGACCTTGGGCAAAGGAATTATTAGGTTAGCTTTCTGTTAAATGGCACTAAAAAATGGTATCTGCTTTAGAGTCTGTATAAGAATTAAAAGAGATAATGAATATAAAATCTCTTCACACAGCGTCAGATACATAATAACCACTCCATAAATATCAGTTGTTATTATTATTATATAAATTGGTTTTTCCCCCTATCTTTCTAATAAATCAGGAGCTACTTTATTTTCTTCTCAGATTGATCATTTGTAAAGGAGATAAAAACAAATACTAAGGATGTTGTCTAATTTTAAAGTGATGAGCTCTACTGGTAAGGTTAATTCATAGGCTTAAAAGATTATTTAAATATAAACATATGTAAATGGCATTAAAATATTCAATGGGTTTAGGGGCTTGGGAAAATGATTTTAAAAGAAACGTCCTTTCATCATTCATTGATGCTAGTACAGCATGACTTATTCTTAGTTTGCATAAAGAATCTGTGTGCATTCTTCAGAAAAGGTAAACATCTTTGCTAAAGCTCTTAAAGCCTAGCTGAATTTAGCAGTAAGCTATAATCCCAAGTTGACTTAGTCAGCTTCAGAACTGTCTCACCCCTACGGACGGATTGTCAGTATCGCAACTGTGACACTTTTAATAGGAAGGGAGGAGATCCAGAAGCTCTGGGGAGGCCATTGCAGATGACTCCAAGTTCCTTATGGACAAGGAAGTAAAAGTTAAGAAGTGATGCATTTGAGGGTGGGGGTGGGATGGAATACTTCAAAATTGTTGGTTATACAAGGAGGAAGAGTATAATACAGCTGGAGAATTAAAAGGGAGGATGAGCACACAGATGTGTAAGAAAGCACGGATTTGCCAACTAGATAACATCTGGCATGCTACAGTGAAGTTAAATACCTAATAAGCTAAAGAGAAGTCCAAGTAGCAGATAATCTCTTCATCTTTCTGCAGGAATATGACATCCTAAAATAAGGCATGTTATATGTGAAAACCAGAGACACATGCAGAGTTTAAAAAATAAAATCCTTCTTTAAACAGATGTGGAATCCGCTGCTGGAATTAAAGCAGTCAGGAATGTGGGAAGAAGAAATTTATAGAAAACCTAAACGTGATATTAACTCTGGTGGTGGATTATAGCATAAAAGATAGCAAAATAGCATAAAAGAATTTTCTTTCTCCCAAGATTGCTATGGTTTATCAGATTATCAGCAATGCTTACAAAGCAAAGCATATTTTTTCAGAAACAAAACAGAATTATCTTGGTAATTGATTATAGATCCATGACTGCAGTAAAACTTTTCTTTGAGATAAACTTACTTGTAAAGTGTTCTATAAGTTATCAATATTATTAAGATGCTTTCATGCCGAGATTTATCTTCATGATTCTCTCTCTGTGTTCTATATCACCATAGCCCAGGATATCTTTCTGAGACCGTGAATCCAATCTGAGTTTTAGTCACAGTGACAGAAATTAAAATAGCGTGAAAGTCCAATTTCTGTTTTTTTGTTCTTCTCTGACTTTTGGGGAGGGGAAGAAAATCTCAGGTTTGCAATTCTACCTCCCAGATTTGCTGTTTTATTCTTAAAGAATAGTAATTTCCAGGTCTTTTGAAAAAACAATAATGTATTTAAAAATTTCTGTTGTCTTTCTGATGCATTAAAAGTAAACACAATGTTTTATTCCAGTTACCAGAGCTAGATGAGATGGTGGTAGCAAATTTACAACACATTTCTGAAAGACGGTCAGCAATAGTTAGTGAGCACCCACTATATCCCATATACAATTCTAGGTGCTAGGGATATAGCTATAGATAGACAGACAAGGACCCCCCAAGCACAGAAAGCTTCATTTTAGTGGAAGGAGAGATAAATAAACCAGATCATTTCAGGTAGTGTCCAGTGCTGGGGGAAAAGAACGTAGGGTCATGTGATAGAGAATGTTGCAGGGGCTACTTTAGTTTGGGTGGTCAGGCAAAAAGTCTCTGAGGAGGGAGCTTATCAGCTGAGAATCAAATAAGGAGCCAGTTACATCAACAGCAGAGGCAAGAACATTCTAAGCAGAGGCTAGAGCTAGTGCTAAGGCCCTAGGGTAGGAATAAATTTGATCAGGGACAAAGCATGGAAAATATAATGCATTTGTAATGAAGTCACTGATTATATTAAATATGCTTAAGATGACAGTACTAAGAGTAGAAAAACTAGTGCTTAGGAGGGGAATGAAATTCAAAGTGTCCAAGAGGGGTACCCCTGATTGCAATATGAGTGAAAGAACAAGCAAGGACCAGATGTTACATAATAAATGAGCCTAATTCCTGAATTAATTCCAATTACTCTTGGCCTAGACTCAAAGCCATCATAAGAATACTATCCAAATGGACTCAAAGAGTACAATATTTTTCCACAGTTTGAACATTAGGGAGAAGGCAGACTATAACATCACCACTGTGAAACAACTTATAACTGCTCCCTTCTCTCTTTTTTCACAAATATTTTTTTTAGTTCTCTTGAAGTATTGGCTAGTAAATACTAGTATTTATTATAAGTAAGGGACACAAGTCTTAAATCTAATTTTTTAAATTAGTTTTGAATGAAGTTTGCATTTTCATGAAGTTATTTATCATTCTATTCTGATCCTTTTTTTTTTTTTTAATTTTTTTTTAACGTTTATTTATTTTTGAGACAGAGAGAGACAGAGCATGAATGGGAGAGGGTCACAGAGAGAGGGAGACACAGAATCCAAAACAGGCTCCAGGCTCTGAGCAGTCAGCACAGAGCCCGACGCGGGGCTCGAACTCACAGACCGCGAGATCATGACCTGAGCTGAAGTCGGACGCTTAACCGACTGAGCCACCCAGGCGCCCCTATTCTGATCCTTAATAGATGACGGTTTCAATACTTTGGCTACCTAGTTGTCATGTGGTAGATTTAAAATGCTTACTGGTTGAGATTCGAAGTTTAGAAAACATAAAGAGAGGGGCATCTGTGTGGCTCAGTCGGTTAAGCATAAAGCGTCCGACTCTTGATTTCAGCTCAGGTCACAATCTCATGGTTTATGAGTTTGAGCCCCACATCAGGCTCTGTGCTGGCAGGGGGAACCTGCTTGGGATTCTCTCTATCCCTCCCTCTCTTATCTTCCCCTGCTCACTCTCGCTCTCTTTCTCAACATAAATAAATAAGCTTAAAAAAAAAAATGAAAAAAAACCTTAAAGAGAATGAGCTGCTGTCTTCATAGTTTTTTGCTTAAGATACTTTAGAAAGGCAATTCAAACTAGATAATATTCCATTCTCTGTGTGTGTGTATCATATCTTCTTTATCCATCATCTATCAGTGAACATTTGGGTTGCTTCCATATCTTTGTTACTGGTTGATCTATCGCATCCACTAACTCAGGAAACCAATAGGCAAGCCCCGTCACTTCCCCAGCCCATTGCTCCCACAGAATCCTGAGAGGGCTGGACTAACAGTATAGTCCATGGCTGGGTTTGCCAACACTGTTGCCCAAGAAACTTGGATAAACTACTGAAAGAGAAACCCAATACTCAAGGGCCAACAGTTTGGAAAAGAGGAAGGGAGAAGTTAATTTCAGAAGTTAATTTCTTGGGCAACACTGTTGCCCAAGAAACTTGGATAAACTATTGAAAGAGAAACCCAATAACTCAAGGGCCAACAGTTTGGAAAAGAGGAAGGGAGAGTGGGGAGTGGTGGCAGGCTCAAGACTTAACAACTGACCTCTCCCACAGCAAGATGGGCACCTAGAGTTTTATAGGAAAGGTTCAAGGAAATACATGATAAAGAGCAGGCAGAGTGATCATGGATGGGCGTCAGTATACGTGTTCAGTCCATGATTGTAGGTCAGGAAGGGGAAGTGTGGGGTGTGATCTTCTAGGCATTCCTCCATTGGTATCAGGGCTTTTCTGGTCTGGCTGTTGGAATGTTCTGGTCATTGCACAATGTCTTTCTTGATACCTCAAAAAAGTGTGATAAGAAATAAGCACAATTATATGCTAACTAATTTGGATGTAAATTTTAAAAAATAAAAATTAGAATAAAAAAAAAGAAATAAGCACAATGAGTTTTAGCTGGAGCATGAGTTAAGCACTCCTATCTATTTCTGCTTTTAACTGTTGGGGTCTATAGTTGAACAAGAGGGCTTGCTGACATCTTGGTGGTTGTAAATAATGCTGCAACAAAGAAAGGGGGGCATATATCTTTTCAAATTAGTGTTTTCATTTTTGGGGAGTAAATACCCAGTACTGGATTACATGGTATTTTAAATTTTTCCTATTTTTAATTTTTAAAACATTTAAAAATTTATCTTCTGTAAGTAGGCTCTATGCTCAATGTGGGTCTTGAACTCATGACCCCAAGAGCAATATTTGCATGCTTTGCTAACTGAGCCAGCCAGATACCCCTCCTATTTTTAATTTTTTAACTATGAACCTCCATATTCATTTCCACAGTGGTTGTGCCAATTTACATTCCCACCAAGAGTGTACAAGGCTTCCCTTTTCTCTACATCATCAACACTTGTTATTATTTCTTTTCTTTTTGATACTAGCCATTTTGATGAGTGTGAGGTAATAATCTCATTGTGGTTTGGATTTGCATTTCCCAGACAAATACCATATAATTTCACTTATTTGTGGAATCTAAAAAGCAAAACAAACAAATGAAAAATGAGACTCTTAAAACACAGGGAACAAACTGAGGGTTGCTGTGGGGTGATGGGTGGGGGGGGATGGGCTAAATGGGTGATGGGCATTAAAGAGGGCATTGCTGGGATGAGCACTGGGTATTATATGTAAGTGATAAATCACTAAATTCTATTCCTGAAATCAGTATTACACTATATGTTAACTAGCTTGGATGTAAGTTAAAAAAATAATGATAAAAATATTTTTAAAAATAATAAATAAACATACATAAACATAAAAAAAAAAATAACACACATTTCCCACGGTGCCTGGGTGGCTCTGTTGGTTAAGTGTCCAGCTCTTGATTTCGACTCTGGTAATGATCTCATGGTTCGTGGGATTGAGCCCCAACTCGGGTTCTGAGCTGACAGCACAGAGCTTGCTTCAGATTCTCTCTGCTCTCTCTCTCTCTCTCTTAAAATAAATAAATAAACATTTAAAAAAAAAAGTGCAAACTTCCCATTAGAATGGTGCCTCTACTTTTTAAATGTTTTTTTTTTTTTTAATGTTTATTTATTTTTGAGAGAGAGAGAGAGACAGAACGTGAATGAGGGAGGGGCAGTGAGAGAGGGAGACACACAATTTGAAGCAGGCTCCAGGCCCTGAGTTGTCAGCACAGAGTTTGAGGCAGGGCTCCAACTCTTGAACCATGAGATCATGACCTGAGCCGAAGTCAGATGCTAAACCAACTGAGCCACCCAGGTGCCCTGCCCCTACTTTTTACTTATTTTTATTTGTTGCAGTTACCCTTGGTTTCTTGCTATTAATTCCTTTTTGTCTAAAAACTGGTTGAGAAGTAATACAAAATGGAGTTGTTCATTTTGAACTTGTTTACTGTAAACATTTCTAGGATTTGTTGTGTGGTTATGAACATTTGATTCATCAATGGGTTTTTTAATGTCTATGCTTGGAAAGTCTTGCCACCCCACCTACCTGGGTTATTGAAGGCATCTGAAGCCACATTAGGCAAGGCTGTATTTCCTTCTGGCTGAGATTAAAGTACACCCAATAAAAACTGAAAGAAAAAAAAAAGGTGATTTATACAAACATTTTGCAGTACTACACTGAGGCTAAATCATTCTGTAAAAATTTGGAGTGACCCTTTCTTTTTCCTTACAGCCCTCTTGACTCAATATGAGGAGTTAAATGTGAAAAGAAAAATCAGTTTATCAAGGGAGGGAGAGCTGGTGTAGACTTTCACTGCAGTTTAGGGATTGTGGGACCCTCCATGTCTTCATCAGAAGTCCACCCAAGAAGTGACCTAAAGGGGAGGCAGGAAATGTCCAGAAGCTCATTCCCATACGGGGTGGGACTTAGAAGGGACCAAGTCCTCAGAGATGTAAATTAACTGCCAAGTACTACCTTTTTCTCTACCACAATCACCAAATTGGAAGAAAAGGTCTTCCCTGAACGCATGACCACTTGAAAAGCTGGAGCCTGACAGAGATGAATTCTTGATTCTAGGCCTAACCTTTGAAGGGAATTGGGAACTTCAGACTCAGAATCACTTTTGTAAGAACATTGTGGGTTTTGTAACTTGTTCAAGGTTGTTCTGTTTGACAGCCTGTGGCCTGGTAGAGAGAGCAGTTAATCCTTCACGTTAAAAGCGACTGTGTCTGTCTTTAGGGACAGCCAGACTGTTTCTGTCAATGCGGTCAGTTCTGAAAATCCTCAGCGAGAGAAGCACTTTTACTAGTGATCAGAGAAAGGAAAACAAAGAGCATCCCTGGGAACTGCTGCCAGGGAAAATAGAGAAAAACAGCCCAGGGGAAATACACTGAGCCTGAAAACAGCTACTGGTCACCCACTGCTGTCTGAGGGCTGTGGTTTTCAAACTTTGGAAGATGTGTAGCTTCTAAAATTCCTGATGCCCTGGTTACACCCCAGGGCAATTACACCAGCCTCTGATAGGGGCATTGGTATTTTTTTTTAATAGCTCCCCAGGTGATTGCAGAATACAGTGAAGGTTGAGACCCCCTGCCTTAGGAAGCACTTCTCAAACTTTAAAGTTCTCATGCATCACCTGGGGAGTTTATTAAAATGCAGATTCTGGGGCCCCTGGGTGGCTCAGTCCTTTGAGCATCCAACTCTCGGTTTCTGCTCAGGTCATGATCTCACAGTTTGTGAGTTCGAGCCCCATGTTGGGCTCTGAGCTGACAGTATGGAACCTCCTTGGGATTCTCTCTGTCCCTCCCCCTCTCGTGTGCTCTCTCCCTCTCTCAAAAATAAACATTAAAAAAATAATAAAATGCAGATTCTGATTCAGTGTATCTGGGGAGGGGCCCAAGGTCCTGCATTTTCAACCCAGTTTCCAGGAGTTACCAATGCTGGGGGTTGCAAGGTGGGAGTCAGGAGACCCTGAGCAGTACCAGCCTTTGGGTAGTAATTCCAAACACCAGTTGATTCTCTACAGTGATTTCAATGCCTACCATTAAGCCAGTGCTCAACACTTGAGTGTCAGACATTTTAAAATATAAATCTTGAAAATCCTATTATATTTAGATGAATTTTTTTTAGATGAAATTTTTTAGATGAAAACCTAAACTCATTCCAATGTGACAGGGACCTTAGCCTACCTCTCTGAACGGCTCACCCTGCTCCGGGGCACAGTATGTCAGACCTATCGTCCCTTCAAGGCCTTCATGTCTGCCTTGCCTTCTGCCGGAATACTTCCCCCTCCATGGCCTCATGGCTTTTTCCCTTTTCAGCTCACATATCACTTCCCTAGCTCTTCAGGACCTCTCGTTCTAAAGAAGCCACCTTCCCTCCGCTATTCTGTCTCCTAACTCTCTCCTCCACATAGCACTAACTGCTATTTGAAATTGGTCCTGCCTATTTGTTTGCATATTGCTTTTCTGTCTATCTCCACAAGGATATCAGCCATGGAGGAAAAGCTGCTGTTTGTCTAGCCTGCTGCAACACCCCCGCTCCTAGAAAAGAACCCAATGCAGAATGGAATAGACACACGTGCAAAATGAAAATGAGTGGCAGGAGTCTCAGTCAGGTATATATATGGAAAAAGGGACTTAATTTTCAGTAAATACAAGTCATTACTTACGAGATGGTAAGGATCTGGTTTTCTATGGTAGTGGTGATGAGTACACAGGTGTGGTTGAACCAGTGGGGTCATCTACTCAGCATAAGGAGGCTGATGTTCAGACTTCTAATCCATGTTTTTAGGAAATATGGATTTGAGAAAGCACACGCACAAGCGTGTGTGCGCCAATGGGGGTGGAGCAGAGAGAGATGAAGAGAGATAACCCCAAGCAGGCTCTGCATGGTGCAGAACCCAATGGGGGGCTCCAAGTCACAAACTGTGAGATCATGACCTGAGCTGGTCGGTCTCCTAACCAACTGAGCCACCCAGATACCCCCAAAACTTTTCTTTTTTGTTTTTAAAGATTTCCTCTTCCATGCTTTCTCCTCCTCCTCCTCCTCTTCCTCCTCCTCCTTTTTGTTTATTTATTTAATTATTTACTTATTTTTAAGTATGCCCCATGCCCAAAGTGGGGCTTGAGCTTACAACCTCGAAATCAGGAGTTGCATGCTCTATTAACTGAGCCAGCCAGGTGCCCTTAGGGAAATCTTACTGAATTCATATACACTGGAGAAGCTGAATTCCATATTTACATTAATAAGAACATTGCCCAGTTAAAAGAGAGACTGTGTTCATAAACTGAAACAAGATGCTTTGGCACTTTTCAGGCCATTTGTCTTGGTGAAAACTGTAATCTTTGGGAGTGATTGCTGAGCCTGGATTCTGGGTGTAAAAACTTTGGCATTTAGACCAACTGAATGCTTGGAAAGTTATTTTGGCAGATTATGGGTAATAGGTACCAAGATGTATCTGTGATTAAATTGGAAGGTGCAAATTCTTCAATGGCATTTTTAAAGCTTTTTTTTTTTTTAATGTTTATTTTATTTTTGAGAGAGAGAGAGAGAGACAGAGTGTGAGCAGAGGAGGGGCAGAGAGAAAGGGAGACACAGAATCCGAAACAGGCTCCAGGCTCTAAGCTGTCAGCACAGAGCCCGACGCAGGGCTTGAACTCACGAGCTGTGAGATCATAACCTGAGCAGAAGTCGGATGCCTAACCGACGAGCCACCCAGGTGCCCCTCTTCAATGGTTTTTATGTTTTGATTTCTAGCCAGTCTTCTCTCAATTATACTGAATTGAGTGAGTACTCAATTATACTTAATTGTACTTGAGTTTGTGTTCTCAATACTGTGCTTTCGTGGATTGTCAGTATGTATTTTTGTATTTAAATTGCAAGTAGCAACAGATGATATATTGTAACAGGATTCAGTCTTTGTTAAGATTCAACAGGCAGACAGTGAAATCCAATCTCCTTTTTCTCTTTTTTTCCCTTTTATTTCTGACCTTTGTTGAAATTATTAAAAGGAGACAATTTAGGTAATACAAACAAACACTATTTAACACTTCATACACTGGGCACCCTCTGTTCCCAAAAGTCTAAAGAACTGTAAAATGGTGAAGGCAGGAGCTTTTATAGGATAAAGAATCAGGAACAAGGAAGTAAGTAGAGAGTCCAGCATTGACTTGGTGTTTGGGATGGGCTGATTGGATATACTTTGTTTCTGGTCTAGAGGAGCATTTACTGGGATATGAATATTATTTAAATTTCATTTCGTTGAAATGGCACCTCAGGCAGGAGCGGCTCCATTTTGGGTCTAGAAATTTATTTCAACACCTTAATCCCCAGTTCCTCCTCAAGAGACCACCACTGTTGTCACTTTGCTGTGTATCCTTCCAAAAATGTTCAATGCATCATCTGTACTTCTGTATCAATCTGCAAAATGGAGTAATAATAGTACCTGTATCATCAGGCTTTCATAAAGATTAAATTACTTAACATATGTAAAGGCACTTAGAACAGTGCTGGGGCATGTGGGTGGCTCAGTCAGTTAAGCATCTTACTTTGGCTCAGGTCAAGATCTCATGGGTTCCTGAGCTTGAACCCCACATTGGGTGAGCACAAGTCCCGCTTCTGGTGAGCCCCACTTCTCTCTCTCTCTCCCTCCTCTCTCTCTCTCCCCCTTGTGGATTCCTTCTGCCTCTCTCTGCCCATCGCTCACTTGCACCTTCTCTCTCTAAAAAAAAAAACAAAACAAAACAATAACAACAACAAAAAACAGTGCTGGATACATACCATGAATTTTTTAATGTTTAAAAGCTATTAGGGGAGCCTGGGTGGCTCGGTTGGTTAAGGTCTCTCTCTGCCCCTCCCCTGCTCACTCCTTGTCTCTCTGTCAAAAATTAAAAAAACAAAACAAAACAAAACAAAACAAAACATTAAAAGCGATTATGCATTTATTAGTATAAAGATTGTATATAAATGCTCTTTAAAATAGAAATATGTGGGGGCCCCTAGATGGCTCAGTTGGTTAAATGTCCAACTTCGGCTCAGGTCATGATCTCACGATTCGTGAGCTTGAGCCCCGTGTTGGGTTCTGTGCTGAGAGCTCAGAGCCTGGAGCCTGCTTCAGATTCTGTGTCTTTCTCTCTGCCCCTCCCTTGCTCATGCTCTATCTCTCTCTCTCAAAAAATAAAATAAAAACATTTAAAAAATAAATAAAATAATATGTGGCCACATACATAATATTAAATTTTGTAGAAGCCACATTAAAAGAGTAAAAAGAAACAGATGAAAAAGTTTTAGTAATATTTTTGTTTACGTCAATATATCCCCTAAAAAAAATCATTGCAATCATTGTAATCATTGTAAATACATATTTTTTAACGTAGGCCTCATGCCCAGCCCAGAGCCCAACTCATGACCCTGAGATCAAAACCTGAGCTGAGATCAAGAGCTGGATGCTTAACCAACTGAGTCATCCAGGTGCTCTATCTTTTTTAAATGTAAACATATATTTTTAATGTTTACTTATTTATTTTGAGAGAGGGAGGGTGAGAGAAAGGGTGTGCTCGGGAAAGGGGCAGAAATAGATTGGGAGACAGAAACCCAAGCAGAATCCCAAGAGTGGGAAGGGATGAGAGAGAGATTGGGAGACAGAATCCCAAGCAGGCTCTGTCAGCACAGAGCCTAGAAGCAGGAATAGATCTCAGGACCCTGAGATCATGACCTGAGCTGAAATAAGAGTCAGCCACTCAACTGTATGAGCCACCCATGTGCCCCTAACCATATTTTAATATGATATTTTATAGTCTTTTTTGCTATTTGGAATTAGGTGTGTATTTCCTGCTTCTAGAACACCCCATCTGAGATGAGCTTCAATTAAAGTAGCTTCTAGCTACATGTGCTCGCAGCTACTGTGGGCAGAGCAGGTCTATATATCAATCTATAAACTTGTCACATTCTTTATTCAAATACCATTCTTTGTTTACCTGAATATCATAAAATATTAATATTTTGGATGAATTTGGAGAAAAACAAATATTGTATTTAAATATCATATTTAAAATAACATGGTTTTAGCCTTTCAAATGCCCACAGCAAAAATTAATTTCTAAAATGCTTAATATAATGTAATGTTAGAACAAGGGCTTCTCATTGTTCTTAGGACTATATTCCTTGCTGTGGCCCATGGCAGGTACTGGTCTACCTTGCGGCTGTCTTGCCTGCCACCTGCTGGTTCTGCACCAGCCTGTGTGCAGGGCTGCAAGTTCTTCCTAGGGGGACCTTCTGTCCGTGAGCCATCTCAGCTCTGCTATGATTGCTTCCTCCCCAACATGCACGCACACTTCCCCCTTGCCCAGTGACTACTGTATGAACCTCTCTCTCCCTCTTTTTTAATGTTTATTTTTGAGAGAGACAGAGCACGAGTGGGGGAGGGACAGAGAGAGAGGGAGACACAGAATCTGAAGCTGACTTCAAGTTCTGAGCTGTCAGCACAGAACCCAGTGCAGGGCTCCAACTCACAGACCATGAGATCTCGACCTGAGCCAAAGTCAGAGGCTCAGTCAGTTGAGTGCACCCAGGTGCCCCCCACCTCTCTCTCTCTCTCTTTTTAAAGTTAATTGATTTTTATTTATTTATTTATTTATTTATTTATTTAGAGAGAGAGAGAGAGAGAGAGAGAGAGTGCAAGTGGGGGAGGGGCAGAGAGAGAGGGTGAGAGACAATCCCCAAGCAGGCTTGGCACCCTCAACACAAATCCAGTCACAGGGCTTGAACTCACAACTGTGAGATCATGACCTGAGCAGAAATCAAGACTCAGATGCTTAACTGGCTGATCCACCCAGGCTCCCCAGTGCGAATCTCTTTAAGGAGAGAAAAACGTATCTTCTTGTGTCTAAATATTGATGTAAATTATTTTATTACAATATAAAATAGTACCAACATAAAATTGTAGCTTTTTAAAATATATATGTATTTCAATGTTTATTTATTTTTGAGACAGGAGAGACAAAGCATGAGCAGGGGAGGGGCAGAAAGGGAGAGAGACGGAGACACAGAATCGGAAGCAGACTCCAGGCTCTGAGCTGTTAGTACAGAGCCTGATGCGGGGCTCGAACTCACAAGCTGTGAGATCATGACCTGGGCTGAAGTCAGAAGCTCAACCAAATGAGCTGCCCAGGTGCCCCTAAAATTGTAGCTTTTTATGTTGACTGTTTAGAGACAGCATCACATACAAAAGGAATACATTAACTCAAAGGAAAGGGGCTAAAAATGTTACTATAAATGTCTAAAGGGGCATACAGCAAAAATAATTAATTCTCCCTCCTCAGAATCTCAGCCTCAGAGCTCCCCTTTCAAAAGGGAAACTATATATAACACACATACACATATGTATGTTATTTATTCTTTGTTTACTTTTATACAGATTTGATGGGTTCTCTTTCTTTTTTTAATGTTTATTTATTTTTGAGAGAGAGAGAGACAGAGCATGAACCGGGGAGGGTCAGAGAGACAGGGAGACACAGAATCTGAAACAGGCTCCAGGCTCTGAGCTGTCAGCACAGAGCCCGACGTGGGGCTCGAACTCACGGACCGCGAGATCGTGACCTGAGCCGAAGTCGGACGCTCAACTGACTGAGCCACCCAGGTGCCCCTGATGGGTTCTCTTTCAAATATCAACTCCAATTATTGACTAGTTGGATAGATGATACTTTGTTGAAATCACGATTGCACAGCACCTGGACCTGACTTCACAGTCCAGGTTCTCTTGAGTTCCGCGTGTCCACGGCACAGGTGCTGTGTGGTGACACACTTCACCCACCCAAGTCTATGTGAACTACCATGAAACCTTCATTCTTGCAGGGTTTACAGTGAGCATTTTATATTCACTTGGCAGAAATGCAGCATATATATATTAGGTCCGTCTATTCTTTTCACATTAGCCTAAGGTAATTAGAGTTGTGTTACAGCCAATTCAATCAGCACACACACGTGTTCGACATGGGTGCCTGGGTGGCTGAGCATCCAACTGGGATGGCAAGCATCCAACTCTTGATTTTGACTCAGGTCATGATCCCAGGATTGTGGGATAGAACCCTGTATCTGGCTCCATGCTGGGTGTGGATCCTATTTAAGATTCTCCCCCTTTCTCTCTACCTTTCCTCCTTCCCCCTCATGCTCTAAATAAATAAATAAATCAAGCAAGCAAGCAAGCAAGCAATCTTTGGGCAGAACTCAGTCATAAAAAAAAAAAAAAAAAAAAAACATTCGGAATATATATCTATTAAGTTTTAAGGTTCTCATCGAAATGAAAAGACAAAATTAAAATCTGTCTCATAGATGACCTACGCGCTGAAGCATATCTTAGATTGGGAAACACAAGCCCAATTATTCTGTATATATACTCCTCAGGGCTCAGCTCAAGTAAGATTTATGTGACAATACTCAACCCCTAAAACTAAGTCAGGCACCCCAGTTCTATGTCTATAAAGCATTAGGTTCTCCTTTAATACAATCAGAGTTAGGCCATTAAATATATGGTCATGTGTTTAATGCTGTCTTACTCATAACAGTGTAAACACTGGCACAGGTGCCACATCTCGTGTATCCAACACTATATCTCCAGTGCCTGGCACAATGCTTTTCACACAAAAGGCATTTAAAAAAAAGTATTTGAATGATTAAGTAAAGCAGTTATCAGACACTATTCTGCCTGTGTAACCCGGACCACCAGTTATTTAGCCTCTTAAGTTCTCAATTTTTGTATTTCATAAAATGAGGCAAGTAGAATAGATCTGAGGCTCCTAAACTTGGCATCACCTGGAAAGCCTTTAAATAATATACACTGTAGAGTTCCACCTGTAGACACTGATTTACTAGTTCTAGGAAATCTATTTTATTCATTTTTTATAAAGTTTATTTACTTTTTAGAGAGAGAGAGAGAGAGAGAGAAAACAAGTGGAGGAGGGGCAGAGAGAGAGGGAGAGAGAGAATCCTAAGCAGGTTCCATGTTGTCAGCACAGATCCCAACATGGGGTTTGATCCCATGAGCCATGAGATCATGACCTGAGCTGAAATCAAGAGTTGGATGCTTAACTGACTGAGCCATCCAGGCACCCCTAGGAAATCTATTTTAAAAGCTCTTCGGCTTACAGTGTGCACCCAGGGTTGGAAATTGAATCAGTTCTAATTTCCTCTGGTTCTTTGTATATATTAGTCCTTGACTTAAATTTAGCATATAGTGATTGAGGACCCAATATATGCTAAATATGACCACACTTAGACTAGTCATATGAGTATTTAGATTTCCCAAGGTGTTGCTGGCTTAGAGACACATTAGTGATCTAATAGCTTTTTTAACACAATGTTACCACAGGATGCTGCAAAATGCTCACAAAATGCATTCATTTCAGTCTGAGGTTTAGGGAAAAACTGCAAGAGGGATGAAACTTGAGTCCATCATTGAAGGTTCAGTATAAATCAACCAAAGGGCAAAGGTATGTGAACAGAAAAGACAGAATGTGCAAAAGTCCAGGGGCATGAGAAAACCTAGTTCACTAGAATCCTATAAGTGATTCCCAAAGTTGGAACACAGCCAGAGGCAGTAGAGTTTAGAAGTCTTTGGAGAAGAAGCTGTTGTTACAACTCATTGGCTGTGAGCAAAGGTTTTTGAGCCAGATAGGTTTGGTTTTACTCCTCATTTTGTCACTCTCCCTCTCTCTGTACAACTCAAGAAAATTAACTAACTAGTTCACACTCAATTTCCTTATCTGTAAAGTGGGAGCAGTAATACCTGTCTTGTAAGATTACTATAAACATTAAATGAGGCAAAATGAGGAATACATATGTATGGTTCTTAACACAGTGCCTGGTAGATTATAACCAAAAACTTGCCCAGGAAAGCAAGTTTATTGCAGCTTTGTTTTTGTTTTTCAATTTTAATGGCTACACAGTACTGATATTGTAGTTAGAGGTTTTTTTTTTAATTTATTTTTTTTAATTGTTTATTTATTTTGAGAGAGAGAGGGAGTGCATACACATGCCAGCAGGAGAAGGACAGAGACAGAGACAGGGAGAGAGAGAGACTCCCAAGCAGGCTCCTCATTGTCAGCACAGAGCCTGATGTAGGGCTTGAATTCATGAACCATGAGATTATGACCTGAGCCCAAATAAAAAGTCAGATGCTTAACTGACTGAGCCACCCTGGTGCCCTGCTCCTAAAGTCTTTTTTTTTTAATTTTTAAATAAAAATCATAATTGTTATTTTCATGTGGAAAAATTCAAACAGTATAAAAGAATGTTCGGGGAAGAGTAAGTGTCTTTCTCAAACCCAGGTGTCTGTTCTATGATTTGTTCTTCCTAGAGGCAACCAAGATATCCCAATTTTTTTTTTTTTTTTAATATATGAAATTTGTTGTCAAATTGGTTTCCATACAACACCCAGTACTCATCCCAAAAGGTGCCCTCCTCAATACCCATCACCCACCCTCCCCTCCCTCCCACCCCCCATCAACCTTCAGTTTGTTCTCAGTTTTTAACAGTCTCTTATGCTTTGGCTCTCTCCCACTCTAACCTCTTTTTTTTTTTTTTTTTTTTCCTTCCCCTGCCCCATGGGTTTCTGTTAAGTTTCTCAGGATCCACATAAGAGTGAAACCATATGGTATCTGTCTTTCTCTGTATGGCTTATTTCACTTAGCATCACACTCTCCAGTTCCATCCACATTGCTACAAAAGGCCATATTTCATTCTTTCTCATTGCCACGTAGTATTCCATTGTGTATATAAACCACAATTTCTTTATCCATTCATCAGTTGATGGACATTTAGGCTCTTTCCATACTTTGGCTATTGTTGAGAGTGCTGCTATAAACATTGGGGTACAAGTGCCCCTATGCATCAGTACTCCTGTATCCCTTGGGTAAATTCCTAGCAGTGCTATTGCTGGGTCATAGGGTAGGTCTATTTTTAATTTTCTGAGGAACCTCCACACTGCTTTCCAGAGCGGCTGTACCAATTTGCATTCCCACCAACAGTGCAAGAGGGTTCCCGTTTCTCCACATAAGATATCCCAATTTTTGATGTGCACTTTAGGGATACTGTAAAGCACATTTGAAATAGCAAAAAAATTAGAAGCAATCAAAATGTCCATCAGTATGGGAAATATCTCTGGAATAGACACCCTTTTCATACTATTCAGCAGTTAAAAACAGCAAGTTGCAAAATGAAGTGTTCATTGTGATATCTTCCTTTTAAACACACATGTAATAGGGGTGCCTGGGCGGCTCAGTCTGTTAAGCGTCCAACTTCAGCTCAGGTCATGAACTCGCAGTTCATGAGTTTGAACTCCACGATGGGCTCTGTGCTGACAGCTCAGAGCCTGGAGCCTGTTTCAGATTCTGTGTCTTCCTCTCTCTCTGTTCTTCCCCTACTTATACTCTGTCTCTCTCTCAAAAATAAAGATTAAAAATAATTTTTAAAAAATTAAAATACACATATAATAATGTTATAAAGAAACATATATATAAATATATGTGTGGGTATACATATATAAAAGTTCATGTTTATAATCAATATCTAATGATTAAGAACTAAGTGCTCTTTTTTGTGGCATTTTCAAAATCTCACTTAACCTTTTAAATATTTATATCTCAATGATACAACAGTGTGCTTAATGAATAAATGTATTTGCTTGTCTGCTAACTTGAGGGAGTTGCTCCTAACAGTAATTTACACATTGTACAAGGATCACTGAATAAATCCGTATGGGTCAAATCTCATAACCTTAGACACTAACACATCATGTGGAATTCTATGACTGCCTTGGACAGAGTGCCTATAGACACTTTGTAATTTCTTTCCCTCTTTCCTTCCTTCCTTCCTTCCTTCCTTCCTTCCTTCCTTCCTTCCCTCTCTCCCTTCTTTCTTTCCTTCCTTCCTTCTTTCCTTCCTTCCTTCCATCCTTTATTCCATCCTTCTTTCCTTCCTTTTCTTTTTCTTTCTTTCTTTCTTTCTTTCTTTCTTTCTTTCTTTCTTTCTTCTGAACTACAGTTGACATACAATATTATATGAGGTTCAGGTTTATAACATTAGTGATTTCACATTTATATGCATTACAAAATGCTTACTGGGATAAATGCAGTTATTGTCTGTCATTATACAAAGTTTTACAATATTATGTGTTCTCTATGCTGTACTTTAAATCCCCATGACTTATTTATTTAAAAACGGGCCATTTGTATCTCTAAATCCCCTTCACCTATTTTATTTTATTTTTTTATTTTATTTTATTTTTTTAATGCTTTATTTATTTTTGAGACAGACAGAGACAGAGCATGAGTGGGGAAGGGGAAGAGAGAGAGGGAGACACAGAATCCAAAGCAGGCTCCAGGCTCTGAGCTATCAGCACAGAGCCTGACGTGGGGCTCAAACCCACAAACCATGAGATCATGACCTGAGCTGAAGTTGGATGCTTAACAAACTGAGTCACCCAGGCACCCCCCTCTTCACCTATTTTGCCCATCTTTTTACCCCTTCCCACTCTGGCAACCACCAGTTTGTTCTGTATATTTATGAGTCTGTTTCTATTTTGTTTGTTTGTTTTGTATTTTAGATTTCACATATAAGTGAAATCATATGGCATTTGTCTTTCTATGTTTGGGTTTTTCACTTAGCTTAGACCTCTAGGTCTATCCATGCTGTCACCAATGGCAAGATTTCATTCTTTTTATGGTGAGTAATATTCTAGTGTGTGTGTGCGTGTGTGTCTTCTTTATCCATTCATCTATTGATGGACACTTACATATCTTAGTTATTGCAAATAATGCTGCAAAGAACAAAGGGGCGCATATATCTTTTGGATTAGTGTTTTGTTTTCTTTGGATAAATACCCAGAAGTGGAATTGCTGGAAATATCATATGATATTTCCATTTTTAATTTTTTTGAGAAAACTCCATATAGTTTTCCACAGTGGTGGCATCAACTTATATCCCTACCAAAAGTGCATGAGTGTTCCCTTTTCTCCACATCCTTACCAACACTTATTGTCTTTTTGATATTAACCATTCTGACTGGGGTGAGGTGACACCTCATTGTGTTTTTGATTTGCATTTCTCTGATGATCAATGATGTTGATCTCTTCATGTGCCTGTTGACCATCTGTATGTCTTTGGAGAAATGTCTGTTCATGTTTTCTGCCATTTTTTAATTGAATTGTTTGGTTTTCTGATGTTGCATTGTATAAGTTCTTTACATATTTTGGTTATTAACTTATGGCATATATCATTTGCAAATAACTTCTTCCATTAAGTAGGTTGCCTTTTGGGGAGCCTAGGTGGCTCAGTCAGTTAAGTATTGACTTCGGCTCAGGTCATGATCTCACAGTTCATGAGTTCAAGCTTCACATCAGGCTCTGTACTGACAGCTCAGAGCCTGGAGCTTGATTCAGATTCTGTGTCTCCCTCTCTCTCTGCCCCTCACCTGCTCACACTCTGTGTCTGTCTCTCTCAAAAATAAACATTAAAAAAAAATTTTTTTAAAGTACATTGCCTTTTCATTTTCTTGTGGATGGTTTTCCTTGCCTTGCAAAAGAGTTTTAGTTTGATATAGTCCCAATTGTTAATTTTTGCTTTTTTTGCCCTCATCTGAGGAGACAGACCCAAAACAATATTGCTAAGACAATGCCCAAGAGTTTACTGACTGTTTTCTTTTAGGAGTTTTATGGTTTTAGGTCTTATGTTTAGGTCTTTAATCCATTTTGAGGTTTGTTTTGTTTTGTTTTTGTTTTTGGTGTAAGAAAGGGACAGTCTGTAATTTTATTGAATTATTGTCTACTAGTAGAAACATGGGAATGTTTTAAGTATGATGAGACATAACTGTTTCCTTAGATATCTCAGTCTCAGTCTCAGTCTCTTAGGCTCAGTCTCAGGAACCCTGAGATCATGACCTGAGCTGAAACCAAGAGTCAGTCACAAACCCACTAACCAACCAAGTCACCGAGCTACCTGGGCACCCCGCTTTAATATTTTATATTATTTAAAAAGAAATTTAAAAAAATGTTTGTTTGTTTGTTTGTTTATTTATTTATTTATTTATTTATTTAGAGGGACAGAGCATGATCCAGGGAGGGAGAGAGAAAGAGGGAGACAGAATCTGAAGCAGACTCCACACGCTGAGCTGTCAGCACAGAGCCCAACATGGGGCTTGCACTTATGAAGCATGAGATCATGACCTGAGCCAAAGTCGACGCTTAACAGACTGAGCCACCCAGGTGCCCCCTGCTTTAATATTTTAAAACATCATGCAAATCCATTGGAAAAGGTGAAGTCCTTCCCCAGGAAAATAAACAAAAGACTTCAACAAGCAATTTGCAAGAGAAAGGATACAGATGTCAGTAATATACTTTTTAAACCTCATTAATAATTGAAGTGCCAATTACAAGTTAAAAAAAGATACATTTGGATTTCAGAATGGTCAAATGAGAGACAGTCTTAAAATCAAGTATACATTATATTTAAATGACATTTCTGTTTACTTTGTTAGGGAGAGATGATGAAAGAGGGCAGCTTATTATATGATGAAATTGCAGAGATTTTCCATTTAGTATGGTTGTTGTTTTCTAATGTCACATTTTAATTTTTTTAGTCATCTCTTAGTGGAAGAGGACATTGGTTACATTACTTTCCTTTTGTCTGTAACAGTTTAAAAGACCTCAATTTCCTTCAGATTTTTTTTAAGAACATGAAAACTCACTATGTTCACTACCAGATTTATTTTCTTTCCTTTCTCTTTTTCTTCTTCTTCTTCTTCTTCTTCTTCTTCTTCTTCTTCTTCTTCTTCTTTTTTTCTCCATAGGTGAAGAGAAGAACTCATTTATTAAACCAATAATACAGTATCTTCCCTACAGTATAGGTCTATCTTCCCTACAGTATAGGTCCCTCTTCTCTTGCCCAAACTTTTGGGGCCAGATGTTTCAGAAATTGGAAATCATCTGATTCCAGGGGGTGCTTAGGTGGCTCAGTTGGTTAAGTGTCCAATTCTTTATTTTTTTAAATGTTTATTTTTATTTTTGAGAGAGAGAGAGAGAGAGAGTTAAGTGGGGGGAGGGACAGAGAGAAGGAGACAGAATCTGAAGCAGGTTCCAGGCTCTGAGCTGTCTGCACAAAGCCTGATGTAGGGCTCAAACCCACAAACTGTCAGATCATGACATGAGCCGAAGTGAGATGCTTAACCAAAGGAGCCACCCAGGTGTCCCAAGTGTTTGACTCTTGATTTCGGCTCAAGTCATGATCTCATGGTTTGTGAATTTCAACCCTATGTCTGACTCAGCACTGACAGTGGGGAGCCTTCTTGGGATCCTCCCTCTCTCCCTCTTTCTCCGCTTCTCTCTCCACCTCTCTCTCCCCATCTCCTCCTCAGACGTGTGCTCTCTCACTCTCTCTCTTAAAAATAAACTTAAAAAAAAGAAATTTTTTATATTATAATTTTATTATATCATCTGACTTCAGATAATATAATACATATGCCATAGTATATGAGAGTCTGAGATCTTGGATAGTACAACTTATCCAAACACATTAACATTTCATGAGCAAAATCTACTTATGTATTATGTTTACATACAGAATTTTATTTACATAATATAGATTCAGGGCAGGTGCTACTGCCAAGAGTTTCTGTCAAACTTACAAAATATATTTCATTGCAGATACGGGATTATATACATATAATATATGTGAATATAATGTATATATTTACATGTATACATATACACACATGCCTATATGCAGTTCTTATAGCCATCCAAAGATGTTAGAGTTAGTAGGTTCATTATTAAATAATTAGATTTAATGTCCACCTTCATTTTGATATTTTCCTTGGCTGTGTGAAGGGCACTATTTTCCATCAAGGTGCAGTGTGATAACCTCTGTAATTTGAAGAAATAATTGTGTTTTCTTTTTCTTAGCAGTTCTATGATGTCAGTAGGGAATGGAAACAACTATTAAGAACTTTCCAAAAGCATAGACTTTACAAATAAACAGAGTAAATTTGAATCCCAGCTCCACCATTAGCTGGCACAATAATGAAATGTCAGGAGCAGTGAATGCAGATCAAATTTGGATTCAAATAGATTGCAAATTGTTAGAGGCTGGTTAGTAGTTCACATGGGGAAGGAGAAAGCAGTAGCCACTGTAGGCACAGGGAAGCTGTTAGATGCTGATATTTTATTTCTTGATTTTTATGGTTATTGCATGATTGTGTTCCCTTTATGATTATTGATCAGGGTATACAATTATGATGATTGCATCTTTCTGTATGTACTCCTTCTGTAGGTAATATTTAAATGTTTAATAGTAAAGGGGTACCTGGGTGGCTTAGTCAAATAAGCCTCCAGCTCCTGATTTTGGCTCAGGTTGTGATCTCCTGATGGGATTGAGCCATGCATTGGGCTCTGTGCTAAAAGTGAGAAGCCTGCTTGGGATTCTCTCTCTCCCCCTGTCTCTGCCCCTCCCCTGCACTTGTGCAGGCATGCACGTGCGTGCCCTTTCTCTGTCATATAAGTAAATAACCATTGAATAAAAGTTTATTAGTCAAAAAATAAAAATTAGAATACATCCTAAAAAGTAGTGGCAATTAACTTCCTATAATCCTTAGATTCAATGTACAAAATATTTCATAAAACTCATGTATAAAATAAAAAATATTTAATATCACATATACTATTAAAATTAGATATAAAAGATAAAAGGTTTAGTGGTCATCAATAAGATGATATATATCTAGGCATTAGGAAGTGCTGTTTAGAGGTCAATATGCAGATCGAATCAAATATTCCTTGATTAGAAGATTTTTCCTGGTAATTCTGGAATTCTCAGACCTGGGAGAGAGTATTTGTAATGAAAAACTAAATACAGCTGTGGAAATGGTTTAGTATTTTTATTACATATATTTAAAACAAATCAGAAGAAAACTTGTAAGCATCGCTTTTTTTTTTCCCCACTCTGAAGACTAGTGTTTTGTGAAATAAAGTTTGATAAATGTTTATTTAAACAACTGGATGGCTCAGTTGTTTAAGTGTGCAGCTCTTGATTTCAGCTCAGGTCATGATCTCACAGTTAATGGGAATGAGCACCATGGCTGGCTCTGCACTGACCGTGAGGAGCCTGCTTGGGATTCCCTCTCTCCTTCTCTCTCTACCCCTTTCCTGCTTGTACACTCTCTTGTACATCCTCTCTCTCAAAATAAATAAATAAACATTAAAAAATAAACAAATAAATTTTAATCTTTTGGGCAATGGGAAGCCACTTAGTATTTTAAGAATGAAAATGTCAATGTCCTCTCCAGCAGTGGAGGATATGAAGGCTGGAATGGAAATAGACAAACAACAGACAATGGGATTGCTTCAACAGTTGAGGCAAGAGATGATGGGAACCTTAATTCTGTTGACTGGCAGCTTCACTTGAGGAGAGAGAATTGACAGAAGAAATTTCAAGGTGATAATATCTTGGTGTGGTGGATAATGCGGTCTGTGCCCAGCTGCACAGCTTGTCTCAGCTGCAGAGACCTTGTCCATATCCAGTGACTGATGAGGAATAGGTCCAGGTGCATGTACTTGTGACCTGTGTATTCCCTCAGCACCACATGCCCAGACGGGGCCTAGTGCTTGGTTTAATGCTCTACTGTCAGCCACTTGGAGATCCTAATTTAAAAAAAAAATTAAAAAAAAATTTTTTTTAATGTTTATTTATTTTGAGAGAGAGAGAAAGCGAGAGAGCGAGCATGAGCAGGGGGGAGGGGCAGAGAGAGGGAGACACAGAATCCAAAGCAGGCTCCAGGCTCTGAGCTGTCAGCACAGAACCTGACATGGGGCTTGAACTCATGAAATGTGAGATCATGACCTAAGCTGAAGTCCAATCAATGCTTAACCAACTGAGCCATCCAGGCGCCCCTGGAAATCCTAATTTTTAAACAGTGAATCTTGCATTTTTAATTTTGCACTGCATCGGACAAATCGTGTAGCTGGTGTGAATGTGGGATATAAAGGCCCTGCCATCCAAGCCCATCTCAAGGTAACTCTGAAGTCATTTCTAGTTTCAGAGCTCCCTATTGAACATAGGGAAATTGAAGGACCCCATAAAAATCTGCTTTTTGCTCCTTTCCCTGCTTCTGTTCTTGCTAGGAGCTGCACCCCACTTTACACATGAGTGAGAATACAAATACTGTATGTCCTCCTTGTAAGGGACAAGGAGTTAATGATTTCTCTAGTATAGATAATATCTAGGAAAGGACCATATGAAGCTATCATATGCATATTCCAGATGGCCAGCACTAGACATCTCAACACCAAGACTCCCTGGCTCCAAGGAATAATACCTGAGCCCTTGTCTTTGTTCTAACTTGTTCCTGGATGCCTGAGAGGACACGTACACCAGACCACAATCTGCAGTAAAAACCCCAGACCCTGAACAAAGATGAGACTTTCTCCTTGGGGAGGGAAAATATAATGAGAAGTCATTGAGTTTAAAATTTTAGTTTTGTACTTTTTTTTTTTTTGAGAGAGGGAGAGCATGTGTGTGCATGCACGCACACACACACACATACATGCAAGTGCATGAGTGGGGGAGGGGCAGAGGAGAGGGAGAGAATTTTCTTTTTACTTTAAAAAAAAATTTTTTTTTCCAAAGAAAAACAACAATAGCCAATTGGAAACCTACTTATTCTTCAACTCCAATTTTGTTCTTTACATTTAGAAGTGATTTACTGATTTACAATTTTAAACAACTCTTCCCCTTTCCCCTTTAAATGTTTACCATCTACTGGTGCAGAATCCTTCCAAGGAGATTGCTCCAGCATATTATCTCCAGGTCCTCGCTTTGCTCCTTTTACCAAAAAATGCAAAACAAATTCCATTGTGCATCTTAAGGGCTTCAGTCATCAAAAATAGGAAAAAAAAAATCTTTGGAATAGTCAAATTAAGTTGAATTAAAAAAAAATCTGCACAAATGCGGCTTGGTTGGGGCAGGAATCCACTCCTAAATTCCTGGTAATCTGATCTTACTCCATGAATCCTTGTAATTCATCCTCCCTATCCTATCCACATTATGATTTGATTCCAATGATCCAGCTGAGAGGGAGAGAATCTTGAAGCTGGCTTCACACCCAGCACAGAGCCTAATGCTGGGCTTGATCTCATGATTATGAGATAATAATCTGAACTGAAATCAAGAGTCCAATGCTTAACTGACTGAGCCACTTAAGTGCCCCTCAGTTTTGTACTTTTAACTTTAATGTGACCTAGGGCCATCCAGGAGGAGATGACCACTTGTAAGATATTAATCTGGATTTCTGCAGAGATTTGGGTTGGGGTCATGCACTGATTCCAAGGAGTGAATGCCGTTGTCCAAGAATAGTATATAAAGAGAGGGCTAAGAAGAGACAACCGTTATCTAA
The DNA here is from genome assembly GCF_046562875.1 of Panthera onca. NCBI lineage: Eukaryota > Metazoa > Chordata > Mammalia > Carnivora > Felidae > Panthera > Panthera onca. The sequence goes on from NC_138347.1 coordinate 56,210,391, forward strand.
GAGTTCAGTAAAAAGATTCAGGGAAAGGATGATGAAAGAGCAAACTGGGAGAATTAGAGAGAACCAGGAGAGAACGAATATGAGTGAAAGTATGACAGAACAGAGTTGACATGTGTGGTATTTAGAGATAAGAAAGGGGAAACCAGTGACTCAAGGCCATTTCATCCTGAGTGTGGCTATGAAAGAAAGACAAGAGATTGGGACAGCTGGTAGAGATACAAGATCAAAGAAAATAATTTTTTTGATGTTTCTGATTTTAAGGACAGAAGACAATTGAGAATGTGATAACAAGGGTATACCCTCTTTCTTTTTGCCTTCAAAAATTATTTCATTTGCCTTTATTTCATTTGACCTGACCCATCCCTCTATAGTTGCGTCAACAAATATTTATTGAGTACTATCATGATTGTTTAGGCACATCAGATGCTGAAGACGTAACAGTGAACAATACAGATAAAAATCCTTGTCATTACAGAGCATGTATTCTAGTGTGATGAGACCAAAAATAAGCCAAATAAGGTAATGTTTATAGTATATTACAGCTGGTATATGATGTGAAGAAAAATAACATAGGAAAAAAGGATTAGAGAGGGTGGAGGGAATTGCAGTCAGGTTACCTACCTCTATATAGTTCTGACACAAGGATGTTTGGTGAGGCGTAAATAGAGACTGAAATCCAGCCAGTTTGCTGGGGACAAAAGTGCCTTTTCCTGACTAATTGTGGTGCAGTTTCAGGAGGCTGAAGGTGGTGACTAAACTATTTGCCTTTAAATGGGGCAACCTTTGAAAGGTGTTTCTGGGACATTTTGAGTTCTTGAGCTTTTGAATCCTTTGGATATAAGTCTTTATGTAAGTTTTACAAACCCCATACTATAACTAAACCTTTCTTGTTCATGAAAAAATCAGGTATTATAGAAATAAAATCTTTTTATTTTTTTTATTTTAGAGACAGAGAGAGAGCATGGGAGAGGGGGGAGAGGGAGAGAGAGAATCTTAAGCAGGCTCCACACTCAGCACAGAGCTCCATGCTCCATGTGGAGCTCGATCCCACGACTCTGGAATCATGACCTGAGCCGAAATCAAGAGGTGGATGCTCAACAGACAGAGCCATCCAGGTGCCCCTAGAATTAGAATCTTATTCAGGTCCACAACATTCCATCAGTTGTATTCATCTTATCTACATGGCCTGTAGGCTGTCATAGATGTGTGTGTGGGTTTGATGAGATTTCATCTTCACAGAGTCAGGCCGCACATTCCCCCATTCTTGGCATTGTTGATATTTTTGCAGTGATTATGTGAAGATTAAATCTGGTATCTTTTTGGGACTCAGAAGCAAAGTTAAATAGTCTATAATTCACAGGGTTCTCTCAATTTTTTCATTAAAAAGGAACATAGCTTTTACCCTTTTTAATCATAGCACATATGTCCCATCTTCCAGTGTTTCTTAGTAAGAGCTAATGGCTTGGCAGCGTGGGCTAATTTTTTGAGTATTTTGAGTTGGATGCCAATTGGCCCTTTCCATCTAAAGTACATTTCAACATTTTCTCCCCAAGACAAGTCAGTTTTTACTTGTCTGCCACTCTTGGTACAGATGGTACCTATTATGTGTATTAAACTGCAGTTATTTTTTTTAAGCTTAAGTTTTAAAAAATTCTAGTCTACTTAGAGATATCAGTTATGGAATATGCCAAAAAAGGACATTTTCACTACCCTTCTATTAATGATATCATTAATAACATTTTCTTTTTACCTTACATTGTCCTTGCAACTTCTTATTTTCTTTAGGTCAGCTGATTTTGCCCTGTAAGTCTCCATACTTTCTCTTTTTTTCCTTTTTTTTTTTTTTTTTTTATGAAAGGGGGGGGAGAGAGAGAGAGAGAATGAGTGGGTGAGGGGCAGTGGGAGAGGAAAAGAGAGAATCTTAAGCAGGTCCACATCCAACATGAAGCCCAACACTCGGCTTGACTTGGGGCTTGATTTCATGACCTGAGCTAAAAATAAGAGTCAGACACACTACCACCTGAGCCACCCAGACACCCCGCCATACTTCTCTTAAATATTTAATTTTTTTTAACATTTATTCATTTTTGAGAGTGAGAGAGACAGAGCATGAGTGGGAGAGGGGCAGAGAGAGAAGGGCACACAGAATCAAAAGCAGGCTCCAGGCACTGAGCTGTGAGCACAGAGCCCAACTCAGGGCTTGAACTCACAAACTGCGAGATCATGACCTGAGTTGAAGTCAGATGC